>NC_134982.1:81295878-81895878 GCF_965638725.1 Aptenodytes patagonicus | reverse complement strand
CTTCAGGGCACTGGGGTGACTCATTGACGGATCAGGAGCACAGGTAGTGTTTTCCTCAATCCCTACAGTGGCAGGGAAGAATACTGAAAGGAACAGGAAAACACACCTGATCAACCCGTGGCTCAGGGGCTGGTGCCATTGGTGGAATTTTGGCTTTTTTGATCATGGGGAGGTTTACACGGCACTGGGCCTGCTGGTGACAGAGTTCAGCTGTCTCACAGGGGGAAAAGGATTCTCACTCATGAATTGGTGGGGCTCATCGAGAGGGCTTTAAACTAGGTTCAAAGGGGGAAGGAGATAAAGCCAGGCTCACTAGAGATGGGCCTAGGGGTGGCATGTCAATGCCAGGGGCGAAATCGATAGCCCAGCTCAAGTGCATCTACACCAATGCACGCAGCATGGGCGGCAAACAGGAGGAGCTGGAAGCCATTGTGCAGCTGGCTAGATATGACTTAGTCGCCATCACAGAAACATGGTGGGGTGACTCCCACGATTGGAGTGCTGCAATGGGTGGCTATAAACTCTTCAGAAGGGACAGGCGAGGAAGGAGAGGCGGTGGGGTGGCTCTGTATGTTAGGGAGTGTTTCGATTGTCTAGAGCTCAACGATTGTGATGATGATAAGGTTGAGTGTTTATGGGTAAGGATGACGGGGAAGGCCAACGAGGCAGATATCCTGCTGGGAGTCTGTTATAGACCACCCAACCAGGATGAAGAGGCGGATGAAGCATTCTACAAGCGGCTGGCAGAAGTCTCACAGTCGCTAGCCCTTGTTCTCGTGGGGGACTTCAACTTCCCGGACATCTGCTGGAAATACAACACGGCAGAGAGGAAGCAGTCTAGGAGGTTCCTGGAGTGTGTGGAAGACCACTTCCTGACACAGCTGGTAAGTGAGCCTACCAGGGGAGGTGCCTCGCTCGACCTGCTGTTTACTAACAGAGAAGGACTGGTGGGAGATGTGGTGGTCGGAGGTTGTCTTGGGCTTAGTCACCATGAAATGATAGAATTCTCCATTCTCGGTGAAGTAAGGAGGGGGGCCAGCAAAACCGCAACCATGGATTTCCGGAGGGCGGACTTTGGCCTGTTCAGGATGCTGGTTGAGAGAGTCCCTTGGGAGACAGTCCTGAAGGGCAAAGGGGTCCAGGAAGGCTGGACGATCTTCAAGAAGGAAGTCTTAAAGGCGCGGGAGCAGGCTGTCCCTGTACGCCGTAAGAAGAACAGGCGGGGAAGATGACCGGCCTGGCTGAACGGGGAGCTCTTGCTGGGACTCGGGGGAAAAAAGGAGAGTTTACCGCTTGTGGAAGAAGGGGCAGGCGACTCAAGAAGAGTACAGGGATCTCGTTAGGTCGTGCAGAGAAGAAATAAGAAAGGCAAAAGTCCAACTAGAACGCAATCTGGCCACTGTTGTTAGAGACAACAAAAAATGTTTTTACAAATATATTAATGACAAAAAGAGAGTCAAGGAGAATCTCCATCCTTTATTGGATGCGGGGGGGAACATTGTCACTGAGGATGAGGAAAAGGCTGAGGTACTTAATGCTTTCTTTGCCTCAGTCTTTAACAGGCAGACCAGTTATCCTCAAGGTATTCAGCCCCCTGAGCTGGAAGACAGGGACGGTGAGCAGCATGAACCCCCCATAATCCAAGAGGAAGCAGTCAATGACCTGCTACGCCACCTGGACGCTCACAAGTCTATGGGGCCGGATGGGATCCACCCGAGAGTGCTGAGGGAGCTGGCGGAGGTGCTCACCAAGCCACTCTCCATCATTTATCAGCAGTCCTGGTTAACGGGGGAGGTCCCGGAAGACTGGAGGCTTGCCAAAGTGACACCCATCTACAAGAAGGGGCGGAAGGAGGATCCGGGGAACTACAGGCCTGTCAGCCTCACCTCAGTGCTGGGGGAGATTATGGAGCGGTTCATCTTGAGGGCGCTCACAAGGCATGAGTGGGACAACCAGGGGATCAGGCCCAGCCAACATGGGTTCATGAGAGGCAGGTCCTGCTTGACCAACCTGATCTCCTTCTATGACCAGGTGACCCGCCTAGTGGATGAGGGAAAGGCTGTGGATGTGGTCTACCTGGACTTCAGCAAGGCCTTTGACACCCTCTCCTACAGCATTCTCCTAGAGAAGCTGGCGGCTCACGGCTTAGACAGGTGCACTCTGCGCTGAGTCAAAAACTGGCTGGACGGCCGGGCCCAGAGAGTTGAGGTGAATGGAGTTCAATCCAGTTGGCGGCCGGTCACGAGTGGTGTTCCCCAGGGCTCAGTATTGGGGCCGGTCTTGTTCAATATCTTTATCAATGACCTGGATGAGGGGACCGAGTGCTCCCTCAGTCAGTTTGCAGACGACACCAGGTTGGGTGGGAGTGTTGATCTGCTTGAGGGTAGGAAGGCTCTGCAGAGGGACCTGGACAGGCTGGATCAATGGGCCCAGGCCAACTGTATGAGATTCAACAAGGCCAAGTGCCGGGTCCTGCACTTCAGCCACAACAACCCCATGCAACGCTACAGGCTTGGGGAAGAGTGGCTGGAAAGCTGCCTGGCGGAAAAGGACCTGGGGGTGCTGGTCGACAGCCGGCTGAACATGAGCTGGCAGTGTGCCCAGGCGGCCAAGAAGGCCAGTGGCATCCTGGCCTGTATCAGAAATTGTGTGGCCAGCAGGAGTAGGGAAGTGATCGTGCCCCTGTACTCGGCCCTGGTGAGGCTGCACCTCGAATACTGTGTTCAGTTTTGGACCCCTCACTACAAGAAGGACATCGAGGTGTTAAAGCGTGTCCAGAGAAGGGCAACGAGGCTGGTGAGGGGTCTGGAGAACAAGTCTTCTGAGGAGCGGCTGAGGGAACTGGGACTGTTTAGCCTGGAGAAAAGGAGGCTGAGAGGAGACCTTATTGCTCTCTACAACTACCTGAAAGGAGGTTGTAGCGAGGTGGGTGTCGGTCTCTTCTCCCAAGTAACAAGTGATAGGACAAGAGGAAATGGCCTCAAGTTGCGCCAGGGGAGGTTTAGGCTGGACATGAGGAAAAATTTCTTTACTGAAAGAGTGGTTAAACATTGGAACAGGCTGCCCAGGGAAGTGGTTGAGTCACCATGCCTGGAAGTATTTAAAAGACATGTAGATGAGGCACTTAGGGACATGGTTTAGTGGGCATGGTGGTGTTGGGTCGACGGTTGGACTCGATGATCTTAGAGGTCTTTTCCAACCTTAATTAAAAAAAAAAAAAAAACCAAAAAAACAGTTTCCGAAGCAGACCTTCTGTACTTAAGCGTTATGATAGTCATGGAAGAATGGATAAATATGTAATAAGATGAACATTTTTTTTCTTCTGAAAAAAGAGAGTAGATGCTTCACTATTGATTTAAGAGTAAGTTTCATACAAAACATAAAAAATATCTTTAAGATAGACTCTTCTAACAAGTGATCTCTTAAGCAGCCGAGCTGTAAGGTTTCCTGCAGATGTATATCCCAGTGTCCCCAGCTTTTAAAAAGCTGAACTCTGTAGAGGAATTAGTTTTGGGGGTTTTTTGCTTTATCCAGCCACTGACTTTCTCAAAAATTGCTGTGAGGAGACCATTTAGTAAACGCTAAAAGTGGGGGGAGAGACATGGCAATACCAACAGACAGAGGAACAGTGAAATAGCATAAACTTTGTTTCTGTGGGAAAGAGAGGTGAAAACGTATGTTCATTCCTAGATACTCTGCATCAAGTGGTACGTGTTTCTAGCTTGGACATGCTAGGCCATACAATGTTCCTGTGTCATGAAATGAATAGTGATGAACCTGAATTTAGACAGATTTATAGACACCCTAAATGTTGCTTCAGTGTCGAATTTTTGTGGTTAAATTTTCATTGCATTTAAGATCTCAGTGGCTCCCAGAAATTTTACTGGATATTTTTCCATTACATGAAAAAATAAATAATTGAGAATTATAATGCAGGAAGTGCTTTGCTGTTAACAGTGGCATCTCCACTGTCTGAGGCAGCATTTCTTTTCTGCAAAGCAATAAATATAAGTATGCACACAAAGATAAAAATGGCTTACTTAAGATTTATTTAATATTGAATTAAAACCTGTCATTAAAGACTCTAAAACTGTATTCTCTTTATACAGTGGTTAAATGAGAACTCCATCCACTGTAGTCAAGCATAAATAATGGATATATTTGCACTTTCTCTGCTCTGAGCCTGCTGTGTAAAGCAACTGCCAAAATAGACTACAGCTTGATAGCAATGAAGAGGTTAATTTTCTAGTAGATTTTAATTACTTAGGAGGAAGATGGAGAAAACCATTAATTTAGTGGTCTGAGAGGTTACCTGTATTATCTTTCTGGTGGTCACAGTTTTTCTGCACTGCTTTATAATTGGAGAAGCCCAAAGTAGTGTTTTGTTGTTGTTTAATTAGGGTTGTTTTGCCAACAGCCATGTGAGCATGTAATCTAGCTATTGAAAGTATTTAATTCAGAAACTACTGGACTGTGTTTTCTGGAAAGAAAACATGTACGGGAAAATACACATTTGTTTGCAAGTGAGGGGTAATGATAGAAAAAACATCTAAGTTCTGGAATGTTTAGTGAAATGTACCTTTACCCCTTCATTTTCAGAAATTTATCTTACGTTTCAGGCATATGTGAGTTACAGCAATATAGCTGCACTGACACACCTAGCAGCAAAACCAGCATGGGAAATAACTGGTACACTGGATGATGTAAGTACATAATTGTGGAATAGCTACATAGCCACTTTAGTTATGTTTCACCGTAAGAGGTAGGCAGAGGAAAGCAATGTTCTACATTTGTAAATAAATAGATTGGCTTGGCAGTGTTTGGTTTTACTGTGGCTAGGGTTGAAAACCAAAACTCCCAGAGTTTCCCTGAAATGTTGCAAAGCAACCTCTGATTGTCCAGAGTGCTCTGCAACCTGGAAGTGCCATGGACGAGTTCTAAGATGGTCTGAATAACTGGTGAACATAGGACTTGGGATCCCAGAAGGGCAGGCTTGCCAGCAACTGATCACTTGGGCTTGTTAAGCAACACACAGGAGAGTGTAAAAACACAAACAAACCCATATCTCATTTCTGTGAGGCATTTTCTTTGCCACAACTGACGTGCTTCTGTGGTTTTGCCAAATTGTTTGATTCCAGTGAAACACCAAACTTGGACATCTTTGTTTAGGCAGTGCTGTTGACTATCTGTGGGGCTTCTCATGTTACTGTGATAAGCAACATGTGTGCGGCAGTCTGTAATATACTGTCTTTACCGGCTTTGCAGCATGGGAGATGTTTCTAAGTAGCTGGCATTATCTTGTGATAGTTCCAAGTGGATGCTGCCAGTCGACAGGTGGCAGCAATTTATATACCATGTTTTTCAGTCTCTGTCTTCTCAGAAGACCACTTGACTCTTTTTTTTCTATGCACATTTTTCCTTTTGGATATCTTTCTTTCTGCCCTTTTTCTATTAAAAAATTACAACAGCCTGAAAGCAAAGCACCTCTCTGTTCATCCATCAGTGTTATAAGCTCAAAATCAGTAAGAAATCTTGTGTAAGCCAGTTTTAAGATAGGAAGATGCTGTTAAGAAAACCAGTAGCAAAATAATTTAGCTGGGAAGACTCGGTTTTAACCTAGTCACAGTGCATGTTTTCCAAACTATCGAGAGATACCTGTTAAGGTTTAGTTTCTGAAATACGGTTAGTGACTGGCAGATTACTTTAAGATCGTGTAGATTTAGAGATGTTTTGGACAAGAAAAGACTGTTACAATCTTTTAGTCAGACCTCCTGCATGTCACAGGCTATGAAACTTCACTTACTGATTCTTGCATCTGGTCAATAAGCTACTTGAGTAAGAGCATATATAAATTGTAAGGAATTCCAGTGACGGCAAATCTGCCAGTTCCATGTGTAGGTTGTTCCAGTGGTTAATAACTTTCAGTAAACACTGTTGTGTCAATTAAATGACAGACAGCACTCATGCTGGAAGAAGCAAGCTTAACAATCAGACTGAAACATTGAGCATTATTGTCAAGCCTCTGCTAAGACTGTATTATTATCTGTGTGAAACTTCCTTTCTGCATCCAGTGGGACTGCCACAATCTCAGTTTCTTTCTTAACCCTAAACGCTTGAAACCTGTAATAGAACCAGTACCAAATGTTTTGAAAAAATTACTTCATACAAAAAACCAAAACCCAAGCACGTTCTGGATGACATTTTAAACAGCATGATGTTACTTCTCTCTCTCAGCAAGCCACCAGGTACCTTCTAGTATTAGTGGAGTTTGGAACTTTCTCCCCTTTTTGGGGAGTCTTGATAGTAAGATCTGCGTCTAAGCCACTTAGGCCTTATCTGGTGGAAAATCTTGAGTAGCTTTTTCTAGCTGTTCTTTCACCTAATTGAAGTGAGTATCTGAAATCCAGCAAAATCTGGCTTAGGCAGGATGTAGGATGCAAATCACACTGATGCTGTCAATGGATGGAGAGTAGCCATCCATTCCCATTGTTCTGGACATTTCTGCATAATCTGGCATTGTCAGTCATTAGATATTCCTTAAAGAAGTGGCAGGGATCCAGGGTAGCACACTATTTTTTTTTTTTTTTTTTTTTTTTTTCCCTGGAAGGATATATGCAGTGAACAGTTATAGCAAACCATACTTACGATTGTAGGCCACTTCAATTGTTGTATACCGTTTATTCCGTAAGTCAGTCTTCTTTTTTATTTAGCATCTACTTGCAGGCACAAGGTAGACTGCTGACAAAGTATGGATGTCAGCAGTAGGCAGAGGGTACGCTTGTTCCCATATGTGGCTGTATGCTTACCCCTAAATTAACCCACTGGGTGGATTGGATTTGCTCTTTGGCAAAGAAAATGAGAGTGAAACCAGTCTTGGACTGTACCTATACAACTCCTCCAGTCAAATTTAGATGTGTGCTCAAGTCCCTAAATGCTGGTATAGATGCAGCTCCAAGGAAGGCTTTCTGCCAGCTCCGGTTAATGAAACTTACCATCTTGGCAAATGTTAGTTTGGATCACTTGTCACTGTTTCACGCTCACTTCTGTCACTTTTGCAAACGTGAGCACAAGGGAATATCCCTTAAGAAACTGTGTCTAGCTCAGAACATTACATCATCTTTCCTTAAGCACTGCAGGCCACCACACGTATATCATACCGGTCGTACATTCTCTGCATTCATGTACCAGGTCTTGATCCTTGTGCTTAGGGTATACAGCCTCATAGTCATAGAACAACTACTTAGCCTTCTCTGATAATCAGACACGCATAGCAGCATCTCCACTCAAACAGATCTCTTCAGTGTCCATGAAATGGTTTCTTGGGGAGAGGCTGAAAGAACAAATAGGAATCAGGTAGTAGTGCTAATCAGTGCTCTGCCTGAAGGCAGTCTACTATGGGAAAGGAGACTGTCAAAGACATTGGACTGAACTTTATTTTGGGATGGAATATTCTAGTAGGTAAATTTTGCAAAGCAGCATGTGCTTCTCTATATGCAGAGGATTTGTTCCCTTTTCCCTGGAATTAGAATGACACCAAGCTGATTGACAGGTTTTTAAGGTAGAAAGTGGCACTGTGAGCTCTTCGGCATAGAGCCACAAGACTTGCAGGCCTATAGTAATAACCTGGCCTTGCCAGTGTTCACTTAGCAGAGAGAGTTTTTAACAGCTGCACCTCCTACTTCATTTTGTGACTTTCAAGTCTAGAAGACTCCTAAGGCAACATGATTTCTCTTCTGTTCCTTGGAGGAATATTGATCCATGCTTCCTGTAGCTGGTTTCTAAAGCTCTTAGGCCTTTTGTTTTACCCCAAACTTTCCTTCAGCAAGATGCTTGCTGGATTATATTGGGTTTTTTTTCCTAGTCCAAAACACGAAAATACGGAAACATATAAAATCTGTGTTGTTGCACAAATGCTCCATAAACCAAAAGATTGTTAATTTTTGATACAGCAAAAACAACAGAGATGATGAAGCTTATGAATTTTGTATCACCTAGAAATGGAAATTTGTTAAAACTTTCTAGGATTTGAGAAGCAATTTAGCATATCAGATTAAAATTTGGGAATAAAGTCCACTAATTCTAATCACTCTCTTCTACCCATCTTCCATTATACAGGGTTTATGGAAGATGCCAAGCCCTTCGTTTGCAAGGATTGTGTGTACATTGTTATGTGCAGGTTATTCCTTTTGAATTCTCTGCGTTAGGGTTCAGGCCTATGACTAGAAATAGACCCAAAATAATCAAGACAAGATAATGCAAGTGTGGGACAAGAGAGGCAAAACTATGTTTTGAAATAATTTTTCAGTATATTGTTAACTCCAGATGCTGTGCTTCACGTAAAGAATAGGGGAGAAAAAAAAGATATTTTGGAAAGAGAAATGTGGAGTCATTTTAGGGGGAAGGGGCATCAGCCAATGTGTGACTGATTTGCATGGACAAAGGGAGCTGAAGTAGTTGAACTCTACTAATTACTAATTAAAGACAAGCTACTGGACTGCATAGGTTGGAGAGGTGGATCAAGGAGGTAATCCATATATCATCCAAAATCATCCCTCTTAAAGCTCGGAAGGTGCTTTTGTAAAAATCTGGTCCCCTTTGGATCTCTCCAGGTAAGCTCCCCAAAGCTGCAATGCGCAGGACTGCTGGATGTGTTCCAAAATCCTGGTGGCAGAGAGGGCAGTTGCTTTGTCTTATTTTGCTAAAGTCTGTGTTTCCTCACACATACTGCAGGGATGCTCGTTTCATCTAGTGTGGCCTCACTGCAGCCTGCTCACCAGTGCCACATCCAATGGATCCTACTCTTAACTTTTGAATTCCTGGAAAGCTTTAAGTAACCATCACTACTACTTCAGATAAATCTACCTTAATAAAGTTTCTTCCATTCCTTCCTAAAAATCATACGTTACCTTCCCTTGCTTTCCCATATTTATGCCATATTTCTGTAACGCAACCTGGCTCAAGGGCCATCTTAAAAAATGGTAGAATTCTGGACCAGTACCTGCCCAAATTTAAAAAGTCTAATCTCCTGTCACCGATTACGGATGCCAAATTCACAAAAAGAATTGCATGAGGTCCTCAGGTTGCCCCGTTAGCTTTTGAAGTCAGTGAACTGAAGCCTCTCTGAGGAGACTTTCTATAGCAAGGTTGAGAAAAGGTTTTCACCTTCATTCCTAAGTGTATCTGCTGTTGTTACGAAAGTGGTGACATCTACATGGTCCAATAACTCATTTTTTTCCAAGGCATCTGCAGTGTGAAAGGTATTTAGAGACTGTATATACATAGTGTGAGAAGGAGGTCATACTGGCCTCTAGCTCATTCATTTCCACTTGCAAGCTAATTCAGCTATCCATAACCAGATGTAATTAAAACTGTGTGATGTCACTATGCTATCAGTGTATTTGATTTTACATTGTGCTGTATTTTAATGTAAAACTAATCTTGAATACTCATCTGCCTTTCATCTGTCAGATAGTTTAATTTGTACTCCTGAGAAGGCCTGCTTAAGTCCTAAATGTGTAACATTTATTAGTGTTAAAATATTTATAGCAAACATTCTTTGTTTTTAATATGTTATTAACTTTTTTCAGATAAAAATATGGACTCATGAGGAGGGTGACGTGTTGTCACTCAAAGTTGAAATGCAAGTGAAGATACCGTCCCATCTAGCTTTCTCCCTTTTGTCTGACTTCACATTCCGCCAACAATGGGACAAACATTTCTTGTAAGAACTTAGCTTTCTTTAAGACTGTTCAAATCCACTGACAACTAGCCTTTTCTGATACAAATATTTTTGAGATGTTGACACCTAATTAAGAACAAATTTCTGTAAGAAGTTGACATTAAAGATTCATTAGTCAAAGTATGGATTGGGTTTTTTACCTTAAAAATAAAATTTGATTTCTCCTAAGTCTGATTTAAAAATATGGTTGCCCTGGACTGTTGAAAGAGAGAGCTGGGACAGAGGTTACCATTTTCTAAAATGAACAAAATTCCATGCCTAGACAAAAGGATGTTGAAAGGGTTAATCTGAGTAGGTTGCATATAAATAGAGGTCGATACATTGTGCATGCTCTCTGTAAGAAGTCAGGCAAAGCTGTGGACTCCTTCATGTTTGTGTTGTTTGGGACAGTGATGCTCAGCTTTATCATACAGTCAAAGTGAGAAATCAAGAAATGGGGATCTTCAAAATGCATATTTTAAGAAAAATAACATCTTATAAAGTGTATCTGAATTGGAACGGGTTTCAGAATTGCTGTAAAAGGTGTTTGAGGTTTTTTTAATTACGTTATATGGTGTAGAATAATGACTAGAGACAATTGAATTGATAGGTACTAATTTGATTTGGTGAATATTCTCTTAAAGGAGAAGCTTTTTCAGTTAGTCATTCTATCCTGAAAGATTTTTATCAGAGGGTGAAAGTGGAAGCTTAGGGATATTTGAAAATTTACAACCTCTGCTGAGTTCATTGCTGGTAACAAATGAAATCTGAAGAAATATTGTGTTGATTTTCTGTATCTGCAGCCAAAATATCATATTTCTTATCACTACCATGAAGCCTGATTGGTCAAAATGGAATACCAGCTTCGCAGTGCTTATTGCTGAGGCAGTAGAAGCTGAAATTAAATAAATCAATTACTGCCAGTGTAAAGGAAAATTCTGACTTCTTTTTGTAGCGAAAACGCAAGAGAGAGTGATCAGTACTTCCAAGACAGTGGAAGAGTGTGTCCTACCCAGGTGGCCCTGTCTGAATGGAGTAGAACACAACTTTGAATAAAATTTTACAAATATTTCCTGACTGTCTTTCCTGTGGTGTGTCAGATGGACAATGTTTGGTCATTCAGCCTTGCACAGGATGCAAGCTAATGTCATTCCAAACAGGAATTGACAGTATGCAAAAGATACGCTTTTAAGACATTGCTCCAGCACCTTGCAGCACTTTTTAATAATTTTGTGGGACAGAGAGGTGGTGTCAGATGAGGTGTGCAGAAAACCTTGATTTTTCACTCCATGTTCCTCTCTCTTCCTTGCTGCCTGAACATGAAAATTGTAGGCCTAATGTTAGGATGGAATATATGTTTATACTGTTGTTTTTTGTAGGAGATGCTATTGCATACATCAGGGTCTGCATGTGTGTGTTAAATATATTTGCAGAACCTGTGAGGTCCTACAGGCTGTGAATGAAGATGAGAAAATATATTATGTTACATCTCCACCCATGACTGGCCACAAACCCAGAGACTTTGTGATTCTTGTGTCTCAAAGGCAGCCCTGTAAGCCAAGGTGAGTATGCAATTTCAAGTTTAACTGTGAGCACTTTGGACCCAGTTTTGCTTACTGTTGACCTTTATCTGGGCCCGTCGTTGGGTGACAAAGATGATACTTTATTTTTTAAGAAATTAGATTAGTAGCTGATGTAAAATATGGTATGTTGATGCCTGAGTTTGCACAACCAGATTTGTTTTGCAGTGTGAAGGCGCAATGAAGTAAATTCAGAGCATCACAGTTCTGTAGCGTAGTCCAGTATTGCTTCTTTGATAGTGACTCTTTGGGAGTGGTCTATCACAAGGGACAATAAGCCAGAATTCCAAACAGGCAATTTGGAAAAAAACATGTCCCAGAGGGCCTGGCAATGTGCTGAAGCACATAACTGGGAGTTTGTTTGTTTTAAGGGACTTTGTAATCCCATTTAATGTAATTCCAGAGATTTTCTTATTCAGGGAAGCCTTTCTTGAAACCTCAGTGTGACACGCTTATTGTATCTATAAATTTTGCTGCTGAATTTGGTTTAAAAAGTCCCTTCATCAGTTTAACATACATTGATTTTTTTTTTTTCATTAGATTTCTGTTTGTTCTTGCATAAATGAGATAAATGAGACCATTTGGTGTATCTTACCGTTCATTCTGTTTCTTTTCTTATATTCAGTAATTCTTCATGTTAACAGAACATTGCTTCTAAAAGGCTGTATTGTGTACTGTGCTTGCTTTTTTTCCCCCACATCTGGGAACTGAATCATGTCTACCTTTGCTGGGGCCACACTGTAAAGCCTCTTAGTAAGGGTTGCTCCTAGACCCTGATTCTGTAAATGTGGGTCGTGGAGAGCAAGATAAATTAAAAAAGAGGAGATGTTGTATGTGGGTGATTGTTCTGTGGCTTTCCACAGAAGTCTCTTTGATTGGAGTCTGTGATAAAGCCTTAATGAGACTCAAGAGAGCTGAATCTTTTGACATGTATCTTTAAACATACAGGAGCTTGTTTGCCTTCCCATGAAATTGACATCTTTGGTATAGCTGTGCATGCTCTGTAGTCATTTATTTTTGTACATCGTACAAGAAGATGTCTTTTTTAACATCTTGTTGAAGAAATCTTTGATTCTTCCCCTTGCCCTGCAGTGAACCCTACACAGTAGCTGTAAAGTCAGTTACCCTCACATCTATGCCACCTTCTCCAGAATACTGCAGAAGTGAAATCCTTTGTGCTGGATTCCAGATCTACAGTGACAGCAACAGCTCCTGTACGGTGAGTAGCTCTGCAGACCTCAGCTCTCCTTTCCTGTAGTATTACATGTGCATATAATCTCACTTGAGCTGACAGTCTAGAACAGTAACAGCAATACAACAAAAAAATGAGTCAGTTTCCCCAGAGTTCAGTGTGGTTATTAAGACATTCTTTACTCCACAAAGTGGAATCTCTCTTGCCCAACTTTGGCCAATCTGAATGTTAAGAAACAAATCTAAACTACGCACTGGAGATGGCTAGGCACCTCCAGAGTCATTCATTCAATCCTAAAATACACTTCTAGAAGGTGTGCATTAAACTGGTCTCTGGTGATGTCCATCTCTTTTCACTGACTACAGAAGTCCAAGCAATCAGTTCAGATTAAACACTTAACTTTCCTATGTCAGAAATTATGCAGTCTGAATCTCATCTCTGGACCAATGACAATGTTCCTCTTTTGTTCTTTTCCATGGAAGGCTTTAACTTTTTCATTTAAGAAAATATATTTCTGAAAACATTCAGCAACTCTCAGTGTCTGGGATTCTTTTTTCAGGCAACAGCTTTGTTCATAAAGCACATATATTTAACAGGTTACACATAATGTTTCTTGCTGCACTGCTGTATACGTTTACCTACATGCTCGAGGACCTGGCAGTAGTGAGGACACCGAGATCACTAAAGTACTGTAAAAAAGGCATGCTCTTTTTGCTAATTATTGCCTTCAGTTTCAGAAGCACTATGTGTTTCTATTCACATCCATAAAAACTTTGATAGCCACCTAGGCTCTGCAAAAAATGGCTAACTATTGCAATCCATAGGCTTTTTTGTTTTATTTATTTTTGTTTAAACAGGTGTGTTACTTCAATAAAGTGACATCAGGTGTTATGCCGTACTTAGCTGCAAATCTTACTGGCTCATCAAAATCCATTGAAGACACTGCTTTGGAATGTATAAAGTTCTTGGAGCTGAAAGGAAGCAAGTACTGAAGTTAAAAACGGGTTTCTGAAGAGCCCTCCAACGACTCTCAAGCAGTACTGGTTTAAATTCCTGCATGTGTGTTGATCATTTTTCTACAGGTTAGGTACTTTGGATCAAGTAGCCAATATTGCACTTGAGCCTGAGAATATCTAGTACAAGCATTTTCTATAAATTAAGATTAGGCCTTAGGCTCTAAATTCAATTTTTAATTTTAAAGAGATTAAAGGACAGATTCTGCTCTTGATTGCATTAATGAATTTTATATAAATGGAGGCAGAACTTAGCCCAGTATAGCTCATGAGACTATTTCACTATTTTAATGTTACATTGAATGTAATGGCGTTCAGCCAGTTTTAAATCAGTAAATACCACCCTGTCTAATTTGCAGAGAAGTGGTGCTACTAAGTAGCCTACCCAGTGTTCTGACCTGGTTGTCCAGGTTCTTGCACACCCATTGTATACAGATTGCACCCTATGTCAGTCAGTGTTTGCTAATGTTTGTATTTTATCTGTTAATACTTGTAGTTTACCCGTGACTTCCAATAAATTATTGTTTCTGAGGTTACAAATCCATGGTAAATTTTATTACAGTATCTCTGGTATGGCTTCAGACATTGTTCCAGAAAGACTGCTTTGTAGTGATGATGGGGGCTGTTGGCCTCCTATGGAAGTGCCATGACCTCCAGCTGGCAAGCTCTATTCTGCTAGTGTTGAATAAATGCAGAACAGTAAGACTCTTTGATCCACTCCCTCACAGATGAAAAGGGAGAATGGTTTCACAGGTTTTATTGTGGCATGTCTACTTTGTTTTCTGCTCTTATTTTTGCTCAAAAGAGCCTTGTTCAGAAAAACGAGCATGATCATCAGCAGTTAGATCATAATGTGAATGCAGGGGTGTTAAGAGAATCAAAGCATCTGAACGGTTGCAGTGCCCTTTTATCTTACTGTAGTCTCATAATTGGTAGAGCAAGAGCTCTAGGGGTCTGGTCCGGTTCCCACTTCAGTAAATACATCTTCAATTTAACCTATAACCAAATCAAAGCTTTCATCAGTGATTTATAGGTTACAGCATGCCTGCACATTTTGCATATGGCACATCTACCAAGTGCAGCAGAAGAGACACCAGCTGGAGTCCCAGAAGCCCTCTGGGTACGCTAGCACTGTGAGTCACCTGGCCTCTCAACGAGGCTCATTTAGCTTGGGTACAGCCTTGAACCAAAGCATTAGTGAAACCAGCCGCTGTCTTCTACGTCTAGCTTCTATGGCTGGCCACTGTATGCCGTACAACACAGGGGTACCTTTGCACTAGTAATAAAAAAAATAAAGCAGCTCTTGGCCTTTGGTTCTGGAGGAGAGACTATAGAACCAGATCCTGATTTTGGATGGCCATTTTTATCACATGGGTGAGGTGCATTACCTCAGTCTAGGGAGTGAGGGCAGCAGCCTCAGGGCAGCCCCCTCCAGAGCATGAAAACCACTGAGCCCCTGCTTGCTTAAACTCTAATTATTTGCCTAACTTCTAAATTTATTTGTGGGTACGATGCATCTTTACATGCAGCACCTTTTACAGCTGCTTTTTGAATAGCTTTCTTCAACTACACATACCTTTGTGAAATCATCTAAAAGGAGGTTAGTGGGTGCATTTAACAAGTAGTTTTGCCCAACAGTTACTGAAGATTGCTAACCTGTGCAGCTGTTTTAGAGAGTTAAGTGCAAGCACTTCAGTGCCTCATTTTCCTCAGCAGTCACTGAAGCAGAGGACAAGAGGGAGGTGTATGTGCTTCCAGCCCCATGCAAGCACGTGTGATTACCTGAAAACAGCTGTTGCCTTTATACTGAAATTCTCACAGAGACCGTACTCTGCGATTTTCTAAGTCAGTCCATTGTTTCTTCTCAGAGGACAACAGAGCAATCGTCAGGTGTAGGAGCCTGACGAGTGTTTTTATAGTGCAAGATGGATCAAAGCAACAGGTATGAAACTCAAGGTTGTCTTACCCAGTGATGGTTAGGCTCACTGACCTCCAGAGGAGTGCTACAAGGAGGACTGCATCACTGCACTGAAGAGAAGGCTGGGCTCAGAAGGCAGGCGAGCTGGATACCAGCATGCCTTGCTTGTGCTCCACCATTTTGAGAACAAAGGTTCATCCACGCTTCTTGCGGGATTTCTTTTGCCGCAGCTGTCCTCTCTCTCACTTATCCTGTTTTTAGCAGTCTGTTTTGCCAAGCAGAAGTGACAGTGATCAGCTGTGGGAAGGGAACAGTGAAATTTCTTTTCCTTCAACTTACACATCATGCACCATGTAACTTAGCTGTCTATCAAAGGGATACTTCTGCCTCAGATCGCAGTAGCCCAACTGGGTGATGACATCTTGCTTAGAACCACAGACCCGCAGCAGCCATTTCCTCAGGAGGAGAGGCTGCACTCTGGAAACCACAACTCGCACACCACACTGTCTACACCAACCCCTTATCCGGGAAGTATTGGTACCACTAGGAAAGCCAAGGTGCACAGCTTCTAGTTCCTATGGGTAAAGGAACATGTTACAATATCAAGGAGTTTTTAAAGACAGGAAATGACCTAAGAAGATGCTTTTTAAACAATATACTTATTCACATAATAGAAAGGGAAACACTTTTTAAGCTGGGATAAATGACTGTTGCGAAACATCCACATTAAAGTGATACTGCTTTGTGCTTTAATCCAATAGTTAATCAAAACTCCAATTAATCCTCGATTTCATCCACATCCACTCCTCTTCCCCATTTAAGTGTGTGCTCTGATTATTATAAACTGAATACACATGCCCTATCTTAGCCAACTTATGTGCCTTTATATCTAGAGCAGAACCACGTAACCTAAAATAAGAGGTCTAACTATTGTATTCTTTAGCAGTGTTTTATTAAAAATAATTAACACGTACAAACATAAAATATATCCATGCAATTAAGAGTCCTGTATTTATTTTCTGCTGTAAGAAAAGTATGTTCCAAACTCATAGTTTCAGCAGCTGGTCCTACACACCTCAAAACCCAGTCCTGAGCTCAAGTTTGCTATCTGGTGTTCCTTCTTGTTCCTTGGTGTGTACCAAGGCAATGTATGAATTGTTAGGACACATTTATTCAAAGGTAAATTAATTCTTTAGAAGCAATAGCGTTACTGTGTCGCTTCCCCTCAAGGACTGTTGCTTATCATTATGTAACGCTAGCTGAAGTTTTCAGAAGGCACATTTAAGATTTTTGGGACACGGAAGTACTGTACTTGTCCGATGGCAACCACAGCTGCAGTAGAGGACAGAGAAGCCCGATGCCGCAGGTGCCTGCCTACACAGCACAGCAGAGTGCTGCCCAGAGGCCCCGCACGGCACCTGCCCACGCTGCCCAGAACTGCGTCAAGAGGCCGGTTCAGAACGAAGCACCGCGTGCGAGATGAGCTCGAGGTGCGCTTCCGCAGTAACATCATGCTTCCTTGTCCGTCTTAGGTGAGATGGTCAGATGCAAGTGAAAGCCTACCACCACTGGCTGCGTAGGCTGAATTACTACAGCTTTCGGAGAGCTGTTGCAGGAACTCCATTTTCAGTTGGTTTTGTAACTTTTTTTAATATGTATCAGTTTCTAAGGCTGCTGTTTTTCAGGCTGCAGTCTCCATTGAAAAATAAATAAATCTGCCATTAAGCAGGCATGTGTAATACAAAGCAAAGTTTACTCCCAACTCACCAAGGGACAGAAACACTGAAGATGATTGTGCACTGAAGAGCACTTTCCTTGAAAAAAACAGAAACTAAGCAAGCTGCTCACTTGCTCCCCAACTCTTTTCAGGTGTATTTCATCATGGGTATCAGAGGAAGGGCATGGTTCTGTTTCTGTCAGTGAACAAATACTCAAACAATCCAACATGCATAAACAATCGGGTTAATGCGTGTACATATTTAGCTGAGCAGCGGTAACTGGACCCCAGGCTCTACAGGCTGTAGGGTTTACCTGATAACTTCACTATACGACTGCTCAAGCTTGCACATAGAGCAAGAAATCATTCTTTCTAAACGCGGAAGGGAAAACCAAACCAGAACCCAACAAAAGTCTTTAGAAAATACCTACAATGCCTTTCAGAGCGATGCAGAAATAGGACAACCAGCACGATTGTGTTCATCTCTGATTGATAAGTAAAAGCAGCACTCAAGGTAACAATACTGACCACCGACATCCAATGGTCACAGACCCCCGTGATAAAATGCACGTACCCTGTTTGGTTACTGCAACCAGATCCCTGTTATGAGAAGAAGCCAATTTCCCTCTTCAGAGAGCTGGCAGTGAGAGGGAATGTGAATCAGAGGGAATGCTGTATTTCGGCAGAGATATATAAAGATAAAATACCCACTTGCTGTATTTCTGTTGTTCCCAGCTTTTCAGTAAGCTAGGGGAGTCTGGGAGGCAAACTGGAAAAATGAGGGGGGACCAAAAAAAAAAAAAAAAGTAGTTTAGCAGCAGCAGTCTGCTTGATTTTCTGGAACCAGCAATCCACTCTGTGTAGTCACTACTCTGGAGTGAAACAGTGCAGGCTAACTGTGGTTTAAAGCCAAGAGGCCTTCAAAAAGTAACAACTTTGGGTACTTTTGCTTTTGGGTTTTGCAGCTTTGGTGTTTCTGTAATTTCTTCATAATCTGCGCTCATCCCAATGGCCCATCGCCCAACTGTAACCTGATCTGTAGAGTGAGAGACAAGAGATCATGGAAAGGCTAAGCATTACCATTATACCAAACTTTCACATTTGAGGAGGATTTGGCGTGCAAAGGCCTGCCATTGATTCACCAAAGATCTATCAGTTCAGCTCTAGCTCTGTAGCCAACTCTCTTTACACAACTTTTTTTTTTTTAAATTGTGTTTTGTAAACTCCCCTTCTTCCCCCACGCAGATTGTCAAGGTTCAGAAATCATTACGACATCTTTTTTCCTATTTGACTGTCCAAAGAAAATTCAAAGAGTATGCAGACGATACATTAGCTCTCACCTAAGTCCAAATAACTCTTACGATGAAGATTTCAGAATATGTCAAGCATCTCTGGATATAAAGGAAAGACCTTCTCTATTATACAGATGAAAAAACTAAACCTGAGGAGGCACAACAGAGCAGAATTTATATTTCTCAGCTCACATCCCTGCATATAATCAACATCATCCTTCTGCTGTTTAAATGCTGTTTGGACCAATTCACACCCCTTTCCTAGAGGAAACACTGTTAACCAACTGACACTTCTTTTCTGAATAACAATCTACTTTTGAAAGCAACAAATCAAATCATACCAAGAATATCACACGGATAAATCAGTGTTTACTTGGATTAACTTCTGTATATTAAAGCAGGCCAAATAACTCCACGTGAAAAAATTATAAGCTGTAGTGCCTAAACTTCTTTGCCAGCCATCAGCTATCTTCCTGTAGTCTAAAAGTACTTTGCATGATGCCAACTCATTTAAAAGAATATTACAATTCTTACCAATGGTGTCACAGTTCCAACTAATTCAATGATTTTTAACCAGCAATACTAGTTTTGAAACATCAGCGTAAAGACTAAGATGTCCCTTGGGAAATTAAACAGCAGCTGTCAGTCTTCATTATGGACATAAAACTTCTCCAGAAAAGGTAGCAAAAACCTCCAGTTCTGCTTCACGTGCAATTTAGAGCCCTACTGCCAGAGAGCAGAAAGGCTTGCATTGGACGGCACTAACAACTGAAGACTGCCATTTCCTGGTAACAGCTGGCCCAGCTTTGAGCAGTGCCGTTCCCTGAGAACGCTTCTTTTCTCCTACCGTGTCTGCACAGGTTTTTGATGTAAAACAAAGTGTAAACCACACAGAGGTAGTTTGCTGTAAACGTGGCCTGCAGAAATCCAACAAAGGCTACGTTACAGGCTTTCAACTCAGCAGTCATCTGAGTGGGCACTGCCCAGCAAGCTGCTACAGCTGATGTGTTTGGGGAAATTTTAAAGAGTCTTTTCATATCAGAAACTTCTGTCAGACCAGTTAAGGCTCAATCTCACTTGTTCTAAACTAGCAAAGCAGCATACATCTAGAAGGTTACATATGGTCTCGGATGCAACAATATCATATATATAGGATCAGATACAGAAAACGGCTAAAGTATAGGACTCTATTGCCTCCATAAATATTTCTTACATAAATTCCACAAAAGTTTATGGCATATCATTAACCCAAAAGTTCTATAAGCCATACAAACGAAGTAGAAAAATGAACAAAAGTTTCACTGCTTCAGTGACAGCCTCATTCTTCAAACCCTTGTTTGATGCTTTTGCCTTCCTTAGCACAGTTTTTTTTTTATATAATGTCATTCTCCCAGCCACACAGAAAACTGAAGAACATGTAAGCACCTTATTAGCTGGTGAATCTAGCTGGACAGATCTCCTGTCTCCTCTTTCCCTCCTGTCTTGAATGACTTGAACACTTGCCTGCACACTCAGCTTTTACAAGCTGCCAGTCCCACCACCCTGCAACTGACATTATATTCAGTTCCACCACTTCACACACAAATCATCAAAAGAAGAAACCATTTTTGCTATACTGCTGCTAAAGTTGTGAACAGCAGCATAAATACTGGCTAACAAATACACATCAGCTCATCATATTATCTTCAGAAACCCACAAGCTAGATTTTTTTTTTTAACAGAAAGTTCAAGTTTTGCATTGCAACTTAATGCCTCCTCCACATACCCCTTAATATAAGCACTCATTCCCAAAGGAATGTCACCTTTGCTATTTGCAAGTTCTCTTCTCAAACCCTTTTTTCCTGAAACTCCACTCTGTACGCTCCCCCTGCATCTCACCTGAGTTCTGTTTTTCCGGACAGTCTTTTCTGAAGTGCTCCACAGAGCCACAAAGTCTGCAGCTACCACCTGTTAAAAGAGAAAGTTGTTACTCATCTGGGGGAAAAAAAAAAAAAAACACCAAAAAACTCCAAACACAAAACAACCCCCCTACACTGTTTTGCTCTTGTATGTATATTGAAAAATCTTGTTCTAGTTTTCTGTAGCAACAACCTGTAAATAAGATAAGGAAACGTTCCTATGGAGTGGTCTGCACTCCTAGGCACAATAATGTAACATTGTGGAGCAGGTACGCAGCCAGCTTTAGAAGCCTGCAAACACAGCTTCCTCTGCCTCCCTGTCTCTGACGGACAGACAGGGCTGTTTGTACTCGCGTTGCTCTGTAAAGCATCACATACTACAAATTCCAGTCACCACACACTGAGTATTTCTGATTTGTCTGAAGCTCTCTTTTTGAGAAACAAGCTAAATTCTCCGAAATACAATTATTCAAAGGAATTTTTGAAATTAGTAGGAGCTCCTGAGAGACGGGCAATCCAACTGCAGGTACTGAGATATTAAATATAAATTCTACTCATAATCCAAACACTGAAAGTAGAATTGCAATGCCTCTAAAGCGATTCTTCTTCTAACTGTTATAGGACCCCCCCTTTTTAGTTGGCAAGACCTCAGGTTTGTACTGGGAGACAGAATGTTATTTGTTAGTGCCAACAGAGAAACCAGGCAGAGCAGAATCTGAGTGAAATCTTCAAGCTTAGATCACATTTCTCATTAGAGTCACTTAAACTGAAGATGTCCTCTTTCTAGCGAGAGCCCTTGTTTTGCATGAACACCTCCCAAAGTCTTAAGTTATAGTACGAGTGTATTTTTACCACATACTTCAGTACATGTACATTTAAATACACACTGACTACATACATACAGCCTATTACGATTTTGTTTCTTTGTGCGCCTCTTGAAATTGCAAGCACAAGCAAGTTCTCATACTTTGCATCTCATCTCATTAACACTAAGCTTACAATTAAAACAGAAATCCCCAGGTAATCAATATTAACACTGAATTTCCCAGAATTAATCTGCTTTTACCAAGAGTAAGAGATATTTGGAAATCCGTTTTAGTCAGATCCAGATCCTCATTCACTTACAGTGCTACTTTGTTCTGCGTCAGGAAACTATGAAAAATGCTTTGGTTTTAGTAAATTGCTACACTCACCTTCAGCATACAATCCTTTGGGATTATCTGGACATGACCTTGATAGATGCCCCATCTCACCACAGATGAAACATTTTGCGTATGGAAATGCCCCTGCAAAATCCCATACAGTTTATGAGCCACGTTAAAAACCTTTGTAAAGCCACAGACAACCGTGAACACACTATAATGACAATATTTTACTACACTATTATACTATAAATACTATACTGTCTCTTACACTGTTAGGTTCGTTGTTATAATATTGTATTCCTTTAAACATATTACCCTATTTCCTCAGAACACTAAAATTACTAAAACACAAAGCTTGTATTTCAGTAGCCAGAAGACTTAGACCAAAGCACCTCGAAAAATGCAAATTTCTGAGACATACCAACACCTGGATCTACTTTTGCTTTGCATTTGCTGATGTCATGTTCTGTGGATCCGCACCGGTAACAGATTCCTGTACCCATATCTTGACTTTCAAGTACTGCAGGACAATCAGCAACACCATGGCCAGGTTCTCTACAGTGGAAACATACCTTTGAAAATAAAAATTAAGTTATATGCATTTTCATAGACACAGTTCACATAGCAAACCACAGCACTTACAGGTGGCATTACTAAAGGATTCACTTACTCCTATTATTATCACCTATAGCCAGTAGACTTCTACTAGACCACTACTTCTCTTGGCTGAAACCTTGAGGGTACTATCAGATACCTATCTCTAGTGTTGAGATTGGAGGTTACTTAACATAAAAAGACAAGATGCTGTGAATGGCACTCAAAGACCTGAAAATCCCAGCCTAGTAAGGCCTTCAGGCTTTTTAGAAGGCAAACATATCAAGGGATTTTCTCCTGAGGGAAAGACAGCTAGACAAAAGAGACATCGTACCCTGTCACAAAATAACTGTCAGTGCTCTATGCCATTAAACTGTATTACTATGGGTACTTTTCTCCTTTTACCAACAACACACCGTATGGGGTACTCACTCATTGACAACTGAGTGCCCTGGATGAACGATGACAGTTGATTTTGACCACAGCACAGCTCTCCAAGCTCTTCAAGTAGTACTGCAGTAAGTGCTTAGGTAAATATAAGCAATGTTGCACCAGCCCGATAATTTATGCATGAAGAACTTAGATATCTCAAATGAATTAGTAGTAGGCTCTCTTTACTATGTTTCTAGATCACATTCAGCATAAGTTTACGCTGAATGCATAAGTTTGTGCTGAGATAACTGCTTTTAGACAGCCTCATTAGAGTCTGCTGGAGATCTCGCTCCAATTCTCAAGCAGAAGACACTGCAGAAAGAGGCCCCAAAACAGCAGGAATACCGTGGTGACGAATTACATATAGAGATGCACTGGAGTAGTTTCGCCCAGGAGACAAGAAGGGCTGGGAATTCATCAAAGGGTAGCAAGAACAGTCTTCCAACCAGAAGAGCCACGCTAAAGGCTAAGACTTAAGCTGAAGTTCATCGTTTGTCTCAAAGTTGAGATACTTAAGTTCACTTCATGTTTCATGAAACTTCATGTTTCAAGTTTCACAACTTGAAATGTCACTTAGCATGTGCTATGCTTCTAGCAGGTAAGGCACTCGCCCTCCTCACTGAACCACCTCCTGGCAGGATCAGCAGGGAATAAGGAGTCTGCGTTTTCCATGCACAGCTTTTCCTAAGTTTTTAACAAGCTGCCGCGGACAGGCAAACACCCACGACTCAAGGCAAAACTCACCATGGCATTTTTCTTCATTTCTTGCCTCTTCAGCCTCCTATCCTCCCGCCGCCTGTCCTTCTTCACGGCTATGGCTACCTCCCTCTCCAACTCG
Source organism: Aptenodytes patagonicus (assembly GCF_965638725.1). NCBI lineage: Eukaryota > Metazoa > Chordata > Aves > Sphenisciformes > Spheniscidae > Aptenodytes > Aptenodytes patagonicus. Next base: position 81,872,541 of record NC_134982.1, on the reverse strand, counting down.
GCGCTGTCCGCTTCAGGCGCCCCGCCGCCCCTCTTCAGGTACGCCGCAAACCCGTTGACGTCTTCGTTCGGGTAGTCCTTCTTCTTCTTGTTCTTCTTCCTCCTCCTCTTCTCCTGCTCCTTCTTCAGGGAAAGAGGGCCTGAGCGGCCCTCCCGCCCCCCGGGGCCGCTCACCATCTCCTCCCAGGGGGTCGCATCCAGCGCCCTTTCGCCGGCGGCGCCGCTCCGGCGAGCCCGCCTGGTCATGGCGGCCCGGGCAGCTCCTGCGCGGACGCGGCCAAGCGAACAGGGGGGCCCGCGCACCCCCCGGGGAGCGCAACACAGCCCCGTTCCCTCAGCGAAGCGGCTTCCCGCGGGCCGCGGCGGCCGACCCCGGCACCGTCTGCGCTTACGAGCCGCCCCCCCCCCGCCCGCGCTCCCTCACCCCCGCCCGGCCCCGCGCCCGCCTCCCAGGGCGGCGGCGCTGCCGGGGCGGCTCGCCGGGACCCCGCGGCCCGTCCCGAGAGGGGGGCCGGCGGCGGAGGGGCCGCTCACCCGGGCCGGCCGCGGCGGCAGAGCCTGTCTGGCAGAGCGGCCCTCCCCGCCGGGCGACTGCCCCTGCCGCGCGCCGGAAGCGGAGCGGAGTCCCCGTGGCCGCCGGTGGGGCGGGGCAGGGCAGGCGGGAGTCTCGCGGGGCCCGACGCTTGACGTCACTTCCTCCCGCCGCCGCCGCGTGCCGCTCCGGCTCCGCCGCCATCTTGAGGCAGGGCCGCAGCGCTGGGGTGAGGGCGGCGCGGCGGAGCCCCCTCTCGGGAGCGAGGTGGGGGTATCCGCCGCCGGGTGGGACGGGGCCGGTCCGACCGCGAACGCGCGGGAGAGGCCGCAATGCGCCTCCCGAGGGAGACAGTCCATCAAGCCGCGCTGGCTCGGGAGCGGCTCTCTGCCTCGCCCGGAGGCCGCAGGCGCCGGTGGAGGCACGATGTTCCCCTCCTTCCTAACTGTGCCGCTGAAACGCGGTGTTCCCCGTGGTGTTCTCACCTGCTAGTTAACAGTGACGCGTGTACCGTTGTTTTCTGTATGGTCTCATTGAAACGGATGTGCCCCTAGGGTGAGCGTGCATCTACAGTGCGTGAAGGCACTTCGGAAAGACTAACACTCTTCCAGAGAAGTTTAACTTCTTTATTGCAGGAGTAAAAGGATTGTGGGACAGAGCCCTTTGCAGGCACCTGTGCATCCTGGGGAGCAGCCGGAGGAGCAAGGAGGATCTCGAGGGGTGGCAGGAGCTGCCGTCTGTCTCCTTGCGCGGCCCTGCTGCCAACAGCCCATCAGCTTCTCAAAGTGGAGCAGGTGAATGGGCACAGCAGCTAGTGCCAGCTGAGTTCATGTGTCCCAGTAAGGGAGCGCCGTGCCATGCCCCAGTTGCAGCACAGGGCGATGTTGCTGCGGTGCCACAGAGCTACCAAGGAAGGGCAGATTGCAGGGGCTGGAGCACTGCCACTGATGGGGCTGCCTGGCTAGTTGCTGAGCACATGTGGGACGGTCCTAACCTTGGGGCCATGGCCTGTGCCGACTCCTCCCAGGATGCAGCTGCACTCTCAGAGTTTTGACACTAGCATACTTCACAGTTTTATACCAGACTCTGCAGATGGGGAGCTGTGCTGGTGCAGTTACGCCAGTTGAAGTGCTCATATTGAAGCACTTGAAGTGCTTCAAGTCAGTCTTGTTTAGATGGGGTTTATCTTTCACCAAGAGGAATGCTGGGGCACCAAAGTGGTCCCTACCTCCATTGCGCAGCAGTGAAGCTGATTCAGACCTTCAGCTGAAAAACTTACAGCGGGCTTTCTCAAGGAGGGTAGCTTTTTGAAACATAATTTACGACACATTTTGCTCTCTCCAAACCACTCCCTTAAGGTTCACAAAGTAAATCTCCAGGACTGTATTGTTAAAGGCCTCTGCTTAGCAATTAAATAAATGTTTATAAATCCAGTAAGATTGTTTTCTCAAGTCAGTCTTCTGTTTCTTGTATTTTTAGCATTTCACTAGATCCCCATTACCTTTCCTGGTAGTCTTGAGCTGATGTTATAAGGACAGCTGGGCACCATTCCGTCTTTATTAGTTATCTGTAACATTTTGTGTCTCCCTGGAGAAACTGCCTTACTGTATTTTGCTGATTTTTCTGGGGCTTTGCTTCCACTAGAGGGAAGTGTGCGCAAAGCATGTGCTGATCTCGCTGTTAAACTGCATCACTGCCAGTAAGAACAAGCACAGATTTAAGAATAATTAGAGTGCATTTACTGCAGGTAGAAATAATTGATCAATGCCATTTAAGAACCACTGTTAATAAGCTAGGAAGTAGAATCAGGATGTCATTTGAAAATTAAAAAATAACTAATTTGCTGATGTAGTTACAGCTCAACCACAGCATGAGGTCCCAGTTGTTCCAGCGAGCCTGTAGATTAGAAATTATGGCCAAAGCTGATTCATACCGCCAGAAAGGACTACTAGAAACAGGCAACACTGGCCCAAGGGTAGGGAAGATAAAGGCAATCAAGGATCCCATGGGCATCACACGTCAGACATATTTCAGCTATACATATGCTATGTATTTATTAGGCTGTGTTTTATGAATAACTGCGTATTGATGTGTTGGAGGGTTTTTAAATGGTTGTTAGGGTTTATTTTTAAAAGCTGGGGTGAAGCGCTTGCTAATCTGTATGTAGAATATGTGGCCAGATTAATTTTTTGTATTATAGTGGGTGAGGACTGATTTACTTGTCAAATGAAGAGAAAATTCATGCACATATACATTCAGTTACATCCATCTATGTATGGCCATCTGTCTATCAGCTTATTTTCACTGAGTGGAGACAGCGGTGTGCTTCCTGGTGCATGCAGGCTGCTCGCTGGTTTCGCTTCAGTGCACGTGTTTGGCTGCAGCTTCCTCTTTACTAAGCTCACAACAGGTCATCAGTCGCTGTACTGGACATGGAAATGGGTGTAGAGAAGAGCTGAAGAACAGCGTAAGCAAGGCCAATGAGAAGGGGCTTGCTTTGCTTTCTGTTCTGCTGCAGTATTAAATGTGTTGTCTCTTCCACAGTCTGAAATTTTATGTGTGTGTGTCTAGGCGGGATAGGTGGCCCTTAGGATCCCTGATGAGGTTTGCAGGCCGTGGAAAAGGCTGTTTCTTTCTACTAAGTAATACTAATACTTTTCTACTAAATCAGTAAGACAGTATTTTCCTCACAAATACCACTTCTTTTGTAGTGACCACACCTGTTTAAATTTGCACTGGTTTTAGGTTTGTTCAAATTTTACATTAGTCAGCTGGGAACTCTCCTGTACACTGGCAGCAGGTGAAAAATGAGCAAGACAGCAGTCATGCAAATCACTGTAAAATTTTGTTGCCTTTTTTTTCATATTTTACTAAGAGACACCAAATTGCCTGTCCACAGCAGTGTTTGTAGTACAGTCGAATGCCTCTCTTAGGAGACTTTTTAATAGTTGCATCACAAATGTAAAATACTTTGGAGATCTGAGACAAGAGGGTTGAAAATCTGGACCAGTGGATCCTGTAGCGTCTTTGGTAACTCGGGATGAAATCTCCTGGAATACTGTGGTTTGAATCATTTGATGTTAGTAACCAGAGAAAGAGAAGCATGTGTGAATTATTCTCTCTCTTACAAAGATGCTTTTTTTAAAAATTTGGTTCACTCATTATTGTATCAAATAGCATAATTCAAGGCCTGACTCAGCGTCCCTCTGTCCACGTCTGTGAGCTGTCCTCTTAGATCACAACAGTACATCTGAAAGAAGCACATCTTGGGAAGATGGCAATCTGGAAGGGTCGACACAAAAAATGGCAGTGGTTAAATGCCGGACAGGGCCTGTGATGTGGGTTCAGGGGAGTGAAAAATGCAAAAGGGCAAGAAGGATGCGGTAGGGAGAAATCATGAAGGAATACCAAGGGAGGAAAGTCTGCCTGCGAATCCCAGTATTCACAGCTGTGCTGCAGCTCGTTTACAAAACGGAGATGATGCAGGTGCATTTTTGGGGCCCAAAGAAAGACTGTGGTAAATTGGAAGAGGAATATAAAGACATCCCCTGTAGTCTGGTATTTGATACAGGCGCAACTGTGAAGCTGAATGCATCACAGCGTCCAGTTCTTTACAAAGCTTGACAAGTGACTTTGGTTTTGTTTTTGCTGATAACATTCATAATCCTCAAACCCCAAAAAAGGGAAGTTCCGTCTGCTGAAGACGTGCCAGAGGCTTTAGTTGTACGTACATATGACTGATGGTATCTTTGTTCACTCTTTTTTGCTTGTGTTCTTTGGGTAGTTAATACTACTTGCCAGAGTGTCAGGGTGACATTTTCCTGGTTGTTACAATTTTGATTTAAGCCTGGGGAGAGTAAGGAAAAAGTAAGGCCTGTTTCTGCTTAAATTCTTTTATATCTGCAGTATTCTGAGGGCTCCTGTACAGGGGTTTATTTTGGTTTATTCACTGTAAGCTGAACAGATTACTGATCCTTTTTTTTGGCTCTCTTGTCTGTGTTAAATGATTACATATACTGCATTTAATCTTAAATGTTTATGGATTTTAATTGCGACAACCAAGGCTGCATTTCATCTTCAGTAAGCCTGCTCAGCTGACCATTGCGCTATATTATTTCCATCAGGCTATGTTGCCTGTGGCTCTAATTCTTTCAGGATATTTAATAAGTGCTTAAATGTGTTGCTCAATCAACTCACATATGTTGCTGGATCAACTTGCATATTTAAAGGTTTATATTTAGGCAGGTTTTTAACTACCTGGATGAACTGAAGCCTTTAAAGGGTAGAGTGTGGTCAGCTATTTTATTTCATTACTTTACACTGCAAAGAAACACTGCTCTTTACTATTTCTATATCAAAATGAAAATCTGGAAAGCGTGGCTCAAGTGAAGTAGGATTATTAGACACGCACTGTCACGACAGCACAAAAATTGCCCCTGTTGTTTTGATGGCTGCCTGTTAAGGGAACATTATTTTCTCAATAGGAGAACATAATTTTTGCTTTTTCAGAAACACACAGAAACAGACTTTAAACTTAAATTGCACAGCACTACACTTTAGCCTAGTGTCTTAATATCACAAAGTAAGTTTCAATTTCTAGGGTTGAAGATGTAAAAAAATGAAGAAACGATGAATAGATTATCCTCTGCAACTCACTGGCATACATTTAGATGCAGTGGCCTCTTCCTTCTACAGTATTGGCTTTATCTTGAATAAAGCTGCTGTGTTTCACAGAATAAAGGAAAAACAACGGTCTAAAACTGCAAGCAGAAGCAAACGTAGAGCTACAGATTCCTTAGGCATGCTAAGCAGCAAGGGAGGGTGCTCCATGCTTCTTCTAATCTTTTCAGTCTTACTCATTTCTCATATTCCTGTCCATCAAGAAAAATACAAATCCCTCATTTCTACAGAAGAAAGTTCAAGTGCCAGTAGTCTCCACAGTTATTTGCCAAGTGCCAGCCAAATGATCAATAGCTTTTAAGCTGAAAGGCGTTTGCATAACTAGCTCTTGTTTAGCTGTCTCCTATTTAACTTCTGTTGGAGCTAGGCACCTAGACAGATTTTCAAGATTTGCCACTAACTTTTGGTATTAGTACTTTATCTTTGCTTTCTTGAATGGTTTGGGTTTGAGAAGGTGTTCTGGCTTGGAGGAGGGAAGTCCACCTCCAAATGTGTATATGTGTGTGTGTGTATATATATATATATATGTAAGTATCTCCATATTTGGTGATACAGATTTAGCTAGCTAGGTAGTCTCATCAGCATGTGGGCATTTTAGACTTTAAAAATACAGATATAAATTATTTTTAATGTGGTTGTCATTGGTGTTCATGAGGTGCATGCGTTTTCCTGACAATTCTGCTCATGCCGCTGTTGCCAAATGACTGTCAATATAACTGAGAGGAAATCCTGCTTGAGAAAGCAGCGCTACAAAACTGGAACGAGAGCTAAGACAGGTACTTTGATAAAGGCATAGACAGAAAACTTATGGAAAACATTTTCATTTCAAACAAGAATACACATATGCACAAACTGAACTAATATTAACTGACATCAATAACCAAGGTTTTTTTCCCTTTGTCTAGGAAACTCTTGGATCTGTCTGAGTACCCAGAAAAATGGGTGGATGAACAAAATACGTTCCGTAGTCATCTTTACTGATAAACTTACTATTGTAATATAGCTGATATTTTCTCATTATGAGCCCAGTCTTCTTCTATAATAACTTATAATGAGTGAATTAAAAATGCAGTGTCAGTCGGCAACAATATGTTGTGCAGCAGATGACTGTGTGTTTGTGCCCTCTTGGATGACATGACTTGGTAGGACTTCTGTGCTATACATAGTGCACTTCTGCGTATGCCATGTCTTCAGGCATTTTTGCAGGCGAAAGAAATGTCTGTTTAAAGTCTTATCTTTTAATTAAGCCTTAAGCTGAAAGTAAACTGTAAAAGGCAGTACAGTAGAAAGATGAACATTAATTATTTCGGCAGGTCTTAAATTACATTCCAACAAATCTTATTAGTATATTCTGCATATAAATATTACCTGTAATTCATTCCCCATGTTATCTGCTGCCTTTTTTGGTATTTCCAGAGAAAAATTACATCAGGTGTGTTCAGGTGTGCATTAGTCTTGTAAGAGTGGCAGTTTCAGGAACTTTTGAAGTCTGTCTAGTCAGTTTTTGTTAGGACAGTGAATGATTTTAGGTGTAAGGTATCACGAGTGAAATCAATTAAAACTGTCATAGCTACAGGCTTAGACTTAAGCTTTTAAATCAGGCTTCAGAAAATAAATCAGTTCAGTGCATGTAGTCCCACCTACCAAAGTCTTCATTACAGGGAACCCTCCTAGCGAGGCATGAATTTTGTTTGCTCTTTCCATGAGTTATGTGAACACCAGTGCATGGAATAAAGCCAAAATTCAAAGATACCACAGTAGGTCAGTCTTCAGCCACTCTGATGCTGCTATAGTGCATGCTGTGTTATATTCCTTGGGAAAAAAGTGTTACAGTAAATCCTCCACTGTCTTGCTGTTTTTCTATACTAACAGCTCATATTCAGCCCTCTAGTGATGGATAGACCTTACAACTGGCCAGAGAACTGAAGAGGTCCAGGCAGTACGTGTTTGTTCCGTAGCTTACTCAGTCACATGAGACCTGCCTGCTAATATATGGAAATTTATCTTTTGCATATGTTGCAGGAGCCCAGTTACCAAGTACAGGAAAGTTTTAGCCCTCTTTGTGAAGGTATATGTGTGTGTTTCTCTTTCTTTGGATCCGCTGTCCTGAAGCATCCCTTGCCTCCTCCCGAGGCAGCCCCACGCCTGCTACTCCGTGCCCTGGGCTTGGGTTTCCTGCCTCCCTCACCTTGGTCCAGCCTCCGACCCTGCTCCTGGCTTGAATTCTACATTTGAGCCACCCCTTGACTTTCCAGTTTATTGACAATGCTTCTTAGCCAGGCCATGGGCTTGTTGCAAGCCCAGGGTCAGTTGCTGTGTGCATTAACTTCAACACAGCTCCAAACCCAGTTCAGGCTTGGCACAAATAATTTGGCTTATGCATCCATGCTTGAATCTCCCAATATATGTAATTATGCTCCTGACTGGCTGAGAATTACCTTACTTCTGTTTTCCTTGGCTCTTCTCTTCTTTTGTGCTTTCAGCCTGTGTTCCTCTCATCCACTGTTTTTTCTCTTCCTTTATCCTGTACATGCTTTGAAAAAGGTCTGTCATTAACGCTAACGTTTTGATAGCGCACAGGTCAAAGATCTGTAGCTTTCTGAGGGCCTTTGGTCCCCCTACGGTGCAAATGCAGATCAACACAGTTTATGCCCATCACCCCAGCCATTTAGACAAGGTATTTATTGTTAGAGCAATATTTGTATGGCAGTTTCAACACAGAAGAATGTGTTCACTGTTGTACAGAGGCTCCTCTTGCAAAGTCATTGTCCGTTTCCTGGTAGAGCTGAGAGTACAGTGCCCACTTTTCCTTTATCCTCTAATGGCAAATTCCACTCCAGTTCTCACCCTGCATGAACTGCCTGATGGACCACTGGTGGGCTTTGATGGAGCATGACCTGAGAGTTTACTTTTGCTGATCCCTAGTCACTGATGTGTTCGTCAGGAAGGTTATAAAAGTACTTGAGGCAAGGCATATAGCTCTTCTTGGAGTACTTAATCAAATAAATTCCAAAGATTTATAGAGAATCAGTGTCTGAATCTATCAGGAAAGAGTTTTATTGGCAGAAGAGGATCTGAGCAATGCAGAATTGGTGGCATGGGAATAATAAATACGAGAAGGCAAGAAGTAACATCGTATGTCTAGGGTTAGTGCAGCAACCCAGCTTTTTAACCTTTAATATCTTCTTACTGAATCATAATCTGTATGATTCTCTTCTTTTGTTTGATAACCTTTCAGGTTGTTTATTTCCTGCTACAGCCATTCACCGGAGCATATCCTCTGGAAACAGTGCAGCTGCAGTGTTGCTGCCTTTAAGCTGTCCTTGAAGGCTTACAGGAACAGACCCCCACCACCTCCCCACACACCCCCAGGATGCACTCAACTTGGAGATAAACATGTCCAAGCAGACAGCAAACTGGTCTGAGGACTGTAATGATGGAGTAGGACTGAGTAAAGATGTCCAGCATAACGTTAATAGATATGTAAGTTTCATTTAAAATATTAAATAGTGATGTGGAATGAAGAATGAAAATACATCATTCATATTAACCAGCTGAGTTACTCTTGCTGACAGTATAAAGGCCACGGAGAGTGAGAAAGATCACAGAAGTGAAAAATGTAGATGGCAAATAACAATCCTTTACAAAATAATCCATATGAGGAAGAGTATTTTGATTGTGAAGGACATACTTGGAAGCCAACAATACAGAGAAAGCCACAGTTTAATCATAGCAGGGAGTAAATTGTATCAGGGTATGCATATTTTGTTCAGGCTTAATTCCATGTCTGGTCAGAGCACAGGATGGCCAGGGCATTCCTCTGGCTTATTTACTCATCTGCAGGCATTTTGCAATAATTGATTCAGTCACGGGATCACAGAATTATGTAGGGTGGTGGTCTGGAGGTGATCTGATCCAACACACCCCACCCACCCTACTCCAACCCCAAAGCAGGGTCAACTTAGATCAGATTGCTTATGACCTTGTTCCTTGAGTTTTGAGTATTTCCAAGTCTGTTCCAATGTTTGACCACCCTCATAGTGCAAAAGATCTTCCTAATATCTAACTGGAATTTCCAGTGTCCCAGCTTGTGTCTGTTGCCTCTTGTCCTATTGCTGTGCACCTCCAAGAAGAGTCGAGCTTGTCTTCTCTACATCCTCTGATGTGGACAGCAGTTGTGGACATCAGTAAGATCTCCCCTTAGCCACCTTTTCTCCAGGCTGAACAAACCCAGTTCTCTCGGCTTCACATCATAAGTCATACTTCAGCCCCCCTGACTGTCTTGGTGGTCCTCTCCAGGACTTGCTGCAGTTTGTCACTGTCTTTCCTGTACTGGGGAAGCCCAAAACTGGACGCCATACTCCAGATGAAGTTGTACAAGTACCAGACAGAGGGGTAATAATCATGTCCCTCAAGCTGTTGGCTACACTCACATGTAATACAGCCCAGTATGGACATACTGCCGACTTGCTGTCTGCCAGGACCCTAAGCCCTTGCAAAGCTGCTTTCCACCCTGTTGTCCCCCAGCTTGTGCTGTTGCATGGAGTTGCTCCACCCCAGGTGCAGGACTTTGCCTCTGCCTCTGTTGAACTTCATGAGATTTCTGTCAGCCCATTTCTACAGTCAAATGTGCCCTGAAGAGCAGCCCTGCTTTCCAGTGTACCAGCTGCTCCCTTTTATTTAGCACCAGCAGTGGACTGGATGACCGTGTAATGCACCCTGTCATCCAGGTCAGTGTTAAAGGTACTAAAACAGTATCATCAGCTCCAATATCAACCCCTCAGGAATGCTGTTAGTAAATGGCTGCCAGCTGGAGTTCGTACCACTGCCTATCAGCAGTTTGCAAATCAGCAGGAGAAAAGCAAGTAGAGGCTATAATCTGAGCACATTTGGCCTATAGTCGAATTTTGTGTTGATCTGAGTGTTTTGGAGATCTAACAATGAAGTCTTTCCAGTTTTACTTGTTTGCCTTCTATGTGAAATCAGCAGAAGTCTCTTTCCCTCCCCCAGAATTACTATTATTAACCATCATTTAGAAAGCTGGTAGCAAAATGTTAGGGAACGTACCCAGCACAGATGAGGAAGAAACAGCAATCATACGGAAGCTCCAACCTCCTTTATAGGAAACAGTTTTCCTTCTGAGCCAGAAACAAGAGCACATCATGCTGCTGATTTCCAAGAGCTGCTAATTCACCATCTAGCTCTCAATTAGCTTCCAATTGTGATTTTTGAAGTCTGTAACTGGTTATGACCTAGCTATCCTGTCACAACTCTTCAGATATGACTCACTGAAAAACCTTCTCCAGGGGCTTTGCTCCAGGCTGGCATTGTACAGTAGATGTCAGCTGAGAGGTTTCTGATGAAGGATGCTTTGTTAGGCTGAGAATTAAACTAGGACTAACACATTTTCTCAATGTTTTCTCAGAGCTTGCACTACACGAGTTTTATAAACTAAACTAGCATTGCTCAAGGTGCTGCAGTGGGCTCCAGGGCGCCAGTTTGAACACTACTGAACTTCATGTCCTAGACATAGCCATACCTATGGTAGCAATGGGCACCTCAGCAGTGTCATTTTGCTGTCTACACAAACCTGAAACATTTTCTGCTGATACTACTCCCCATTCAACAGCAACACAGCACATTCATCAGAGCATGTTTTGACTTTTTTTTTCCCCTAAGAACTGGTGTTTTGAATGTGGTTACTGTGAAACACTGAGTATGTTTCAATATGCAAAAAAGAAGCAATCAATGGGACTGTTATCATCTGCTGTTTTTTCTTTCCACCAAGCTGCTCACCACCTGGAATAGTGGTGAGCACAGAGCTCTTGCTCAGAGTGGCAGTACATCCTAAGGCACTTTGATGAGTGATGGTTAGCTGAGCCTAGTACCCATTAGCTAGAACCTGAAAGCCGCAGGAGAAGACTGGGACAGGTCATGCTTGGCAGGTTTATGTTGGATACAGAATATCAGCAAACTGATTTGCCTGCTGATTTTTGGGCCAGCTTGCTGCAGCACAAGGCCACAGGCCAGAAATGCCTGAGGGAAACAGCTGAGAAGTGACCTGGTGAGTTCTCCAGGAGTGAAAAAGTCTGAGGGTTTGGGATGGCATGGTAAAGAATTTTGTGTGCAGACCAGTCCCAAACAGAGAAGAGACAGCTCCCATGTGGAAACACCATTCAGTTCCTGACGACAGGTCAAGTGGTGGACTTCAGAGACTGAACGCATGTGCAGCTGCCTACTTCAGTTAACTGTTGAACTCACCACAGTGTCCAATGGTTGCTGAAAAAGCCATGACCACTTCACAGCACCTGCCCCTCAGGCTGGCAAATCTCAGCTGCCTGGACAGTCACTGGAGAGAAGTGCCTCTGTGAATGAAAATTAGGTGCTCATAGGAGACCTCGTAAGCATGGACATAAGTGCAAATGCAGACTAGAATTAAGGATTTGTACTTTTTGCATTACTCAGGTAGTCCTGTCCTTATCACCAACCAAGAAAGAAAGAGAAGCAGTCCCCACAAAAGAGTGTACCACCTTGGTTGTATTGGGTACATCCTAGTAAAGCTGCACGAAGACTAGCTTCTGCCAGCGCAGCTAAGCATCTGAGGAGACATCAGGTAGTGTTTTATTACACAAGATATTTATACAGAGATATACAGAGATGCCTTTCTGTCAGAACGGGAGCCATATTTTCCATCAGTTGCTAGCCATCAGCAGCAAGATCACTTCTTGCCAAATTGAGGCAACGGTGGTGGCACTTTGATGTCTTGACCTCTTTCCAGTTTCTTCTCACAGTCAACTAGGTAATTGACCCCATCAATGACAATCTGGACTAGCTCCACCTACAACAAGAAGAAAATAGTAGTAATACAATCTTTAGCTAATGCTGTTAATAGAGGAAGGGAAAATTGGCTTGTACTGCAACGACAGCAGGTAAAGCTATAAGTAAGGAGGGTCATGGCATAGAGATCACACACCCTGTGGCACAGGGAGTATGGGTCATGCTGGTCCGGTGGAAACCCATAGTAATTCCTTTCTGCTCTTTGCCCTGAGTTTGGGCTGCCAGCAACAGAAACTATCAAATAGGTCCCTAAAGTTATTTCCACCAAATTCTGCTCCTACTCATATTCCTATAGGAACAAAGCAAACAAACAAAAGTCCTTATAGAAAATGTTTAGGCATGAGCTGAGAGACCTATGTCAAATGTGACAACTGTGGGGGTGCAGGATCCTCCCCAGGTGTTTGCTTGAAAAGTAACATGAGGCACAGGCAGGGGTGCCTGTCCATTGTGTTCCCTACACTCATCTACGAGGATGAAGAAACCAAAACAGCAGCGCTGTGAGCGCTCAGCATCACTGGGAAGTTCATGCTGAAGCAGCTAATGCTGTTGCTGTGTTTTCCCAGCTCCCAAGCCCCTACCACCCCTGAGCTTGCAGGAGCATTTGTGTGAGCACAGGGTTCGGAGAGAAACTAACTAGGACGGTGGTGCAAGGAGAGGAAGACAGGCTCATTGCCCTGATTCACACTGGCCCTGAATGCTGCTGGAGGCACGGGGTAGGAGGCCTTCATGTGGCTGGGACTGGGAGGATGGCAGGACTACCTGCTTGGCCACAGCCATTTAGACTGCCTGAGAAAGCTCGTGAAACCAGAGCCTTGTCCTTCTTCACAGGCATGGCTCAGGACCATACGTTCCCCTGCAGATGATCATGAACCCTGCTGCACTGATTCATCAGCTGTGGGGAAAGATGTCCTACTCATTCTGCCAAACATGCTGGCTTTGTTGAGGTGGTTTTGCCAAGCCCAGGACCCACATCTCTGAAGCAGAGGCACTCATCCTAAAGTCATGCTGGCTTTACATCCATCCATCACTCCTTTGTTTTCAGCTCTTGATTTACACTGGCAGGTGTGGGATTAGCTCCAGGCCCAGAGCAGCACCAAAATTTGCAGTTCTGTATGGCAGGGGGTAGTGGTGCCTTTGTAACCTTTTTCAAAATTGCTGAAGAGTACAAGGTGCCTTGTCCCCAGCAGACTTTCTCCACAGGCGGTGACATGCGAGGACCACAGGCCCTGTGATATTGTTAGCCAGCAAGCTATAGCCCTGATTTTTCTTGATCTTCATGAAATGGTTCATTAGCAACCTTTAATGACTGGTTTGTTAAAAACCAAAGACGAAGACTAAATCCCATTGTCTCTTTATTGTGACAGTCACAGATTTTCAAGGGATTTGTTTTTACTATAAAGCATTTCAGTGGCTTAGCAGTTTATTTTATTGTCTTTTACAGACCAGCTGTGTTGGGAAATCAGAGGTCTGAATTTGCAGCCTCCAGGAGAAAAGGAATTTCATATTAAGTTTGCATTGACCAGTAACTGAAACAAAGCAAAAACACAAACAATTTTGTCTTGCACCTTTGGGAACATAATTCAGTTCTGCAAACACATTTACCACAAAATGGAATTTATTTTATTATGTACTGAAAAAAATATGTCTTATAATAAAACATTTCTATCCCCTTGAGTTTGTCTTGTCTTATTTAGATTTCAAAATCTTCAAGGTAGGGATTGTATCTTATCTATTGACTTAATCTTTTGAATCCTTGCTGTACGAGGAATCACTGACTTCAGTGCAAGTCTTCATATAAGCAAAAATTTGTAGGCTTAGGCCATCTGTCAGTAGAACTCATATTAATTAATCATGCCATGTAATCCTTTTGTATTATTAGTGTTATTTTAGTATAAAGCACACATGATGATGTTTCAGGTATTAATAAATGTCTTTGTCACATACTGTTTTTGCAAATAATACAGCTTAGTAGCTTTTCACTCCTATTTATTTTGGTTTAGATCCAAAGGAACATAGCTGCCTACATCAAACTCTAAAATTTAAAATTTCCAAACCCCTGTCCAAATGTCCCTTGGCTGTGAAGACATTCAAGGGCATGTCCAAATAGGAAAGCGCAGAAGACCTGACTTGGCTTTGTCCCAGTGGCAGAAAACCCAAGGTGAGCGAGGAGGGAAGCCATCGGGCTGGCTGTGGACCCGTTTGAATCTAGTTGTAACCCAGGTGCATTATCCCACGGTTATATTAATGTTATGAAAACCTACCAAGAATCAGGCTGAACTTGGGTGTTGCACTGCAACAGCAGGACCAAACTGCATCTATATCTAAGCTGCCAAAGCCTCTCAGTGCTGTGCTGTTCTGGATAAACACCTTGGCAGCATGCTTTTCTTTGCAATGGAGTTCTAACTTGCAGCAAAGCCCACAAGGTAATTAAAATTTTGCTGCTGGGCAAGCAGTCAGCCCTTCGAATCCTGACATGCACAAGCAGGTTGGCATCTGAGCCCGAATCGTGTATTGCACTGCTAGTGGAGAAAAACGGTCCTCAGGAGACATCAGTCCCACTAGGGCCTGCCCGGTTGACCATAGCTGAGAGGTTACAGCATACACCTAGCTGAGAGGTTACAGCATGCACCTGGGGGGTGAAAGACATGTTTGACAGAAGGTTTGAACCTCTGTTTCCTATCTGCTAGCAGAGCGCTCAAATCACTGGAGTCACAGGGTCTTGCAAGGTGAATTTTTGTCTCAGTTGTCTCACATCATTCTTGATGTGGCCAAGGGTGAACACAGCCCTAGTCTTGGTGAGGAAAGGGAAGCCACAGTAGTGGTGCCACAGGACTTACAGCCTGTGACCTGGAATAAGGGTTTGGCTCAGGCAGAGCTAGTGAGAGGGGGCTACAACTCTTTGACAGGGCTGCTTCTTCCCCATCCTCCAGTAGATTTGCTCTTAGGAGCTGTTCTGCTTTATAAAATACTTAAATAGGAAACTGGAATGAGATCTGGGACCCGAGGCTCCCAGGAGAGCAGCAGCACCTCCAGGCTGTAGGGTTGTTTCCACTCTCTGGCACAACAAATACTCATTAAAACTGAAATAGCTTCAAAACAAATGTCTGAGATGAACCCATCTCATCGTAGCCTACAGCCCAACAGGGAGGGCTCAGAGCTGACAATTAAGTCTTTGCCTTGATTTAAACCTAGCTCTCCCGCATCCTCTGCTCAGTGCCACACGGGACACGTGAAGATGGCACTAAGTCCTCCTCCTCAATTATTTTGGAGTGAAAGGATTGGCCTTTTCCTGCTGCCTAACTGTGGAGAAAGCGCATGACTCAATACTGAAAGGAAAACACCACCTTAAACCCTCTTGCTTTCAGTGCTTGATTCCCAGGGTGGGTTAGGAGTCGATTCCTGCTTCTTGCCCCAACATTTTGCAGGAGGTACAGCAGGTACCTGCCCAATGTGTAGTGGCTACATCAGTGCCCACTGTACAACTTCTTACACACGTCTCATGTCCAGCACTGCAGGGACGGCCGGACACCGATCTCACAGCTGTGCACTCCAGCAGGCAGGCAGGTCTGAGAGTTTGTGCTGTGATGCTGAGAAACATCATCCTGAGGGATGTCTGTTACCAAAGCCAAACCTTTCCAGCACTTGTGTGCTTTCAATGGAGAGCCCCAGCGCATGGTGCAAACAAGTCACGTTTGTGGAACTTGCTCAGGGCTTTTTTTTCATTGCCACAACAGGAATATTTGGCAAGCACTTCACGGACATCAGTAATTTTCCACTGTGTAAGCGCTTCCATTGGACCAGATTCATCAGGAGTAAAAACTGCCATGGCTCCACTGAGGTCAACGGAGTGAACCCAACCAACCGGGGGGAAACCGACTCATATCACTACAGATCTGAGGTAAAAAGCAAGGAAAAAAAAAAAGAACAGGTTACCTCTGAGCGACCCATGCGGTCCAGGTTGGAGATATCATACACATCTGCTACAGCTGCCGTGTCCACTCCACCTGTGCCGCGCTTTTGCAGCCTCAGGTTCTCCAGGATTTTTTGAAACCTGGGATCCTATCAGAAAAAACAGGTTTGAGCTTAATGCCTTTTACCCTGCCTATTGTGCCAGATCCTTCCAATGACTTGATAGCATCTCCAGAAATGCAGGCAGAGGTGGATAGTTTTCTCAGTCCTTGGATTAGAGCCTGTCTTGGCGTCTGTCTGCTGAGTAGATTAATTTCCATAACAAATACAATAATTTGCAGAACAAAAGTGTGCTCAATTAGTTGTGCTTTATCCCTGGGACCTTGTTACACATCACAATAATGTGCAGTCACTGTAAGCTGTCATTTTTCATTTGTTCCTTTATAATTCAGAAGAGCTGACTTATGTCACTGGCCTTTTAACCAACTTACGTACCTTGCTAAGCTTGGGCAGCTTAACATGGACTCCAGCGCGTAAACCAGTTCCCAAGTTGGAAGGACAGGTCAGAACATATCCGAGACGCTCGTTCCACATGAACTCCCAGCCCCGTTCTTTAATTAATCTTTCCACCTATGATGGCAAAAAAAAAAAGAAAGCAAAAAGAAAAGGGCAGCATACAAATGTCTTATTTTAAGATGTCTGCTTATAGCTGACATTCTTTTCACCATGTATCTGTGTTGATGATGAACTTCACTAACACCAGTGGAGTTGCATAAATTTACACCTGAGTACAGTCTGGTTTGGATCTGATGCAAATGTTTGCATTCATCAGATGCCAAGATCCCCGGTGCATATTACAAGGACTTCTTCATTTTTTTCTCACGACCACTAGCTTGCAGACTCTTTGTCACTTTATCACAAAGCTCCCTGTCATGGTGGTTTGGTATAGCCTTAGCCCATGAAGCCATATCTTCATGTAAGAATTACGGCTTTTGCCATGCGTTTCTAACCTTGGTATTTCTGGAGCAAGGTTGCAACACACAAGCCCAAAGGACTCAAACGCTATGAAGCAAACAAAAGGAGCTGAAGCTGAGTTTTGTGTAATTTTCAAGGTGATGCCATGACTCTCGGGGGAGGACACTTGGCTTCTATATGTCTAGTATTAACAGCCACGCTTCCGTTATAAGGAGACAACATAGCTTGTATATAGTACTTTTCATTAGTAGATCTCTGACCAGATTAGAAAGGAGAATGAAGTAATTATCCGCAGAAAAATCACAAGGGTCTATTGACCTTTGAATAGGCTGGTACTCTGTTCACTCCTCTACACTTCCTGGACTTACTTCTGTGATCCAAATACAATTTCAATTCAGTTCTCTTCTCCTCTAGAGGAGAATCAGACACATAAACCAGCTCATGCTCACAAGACCTCTGCAAATATAGGTGAATACTTCCGTTCTGCAGAAGGATAGAGACTCTCCTAGCATCATTTCTATATTGTGTGAGGACACCAGAATTGATGGTGGCAAACTAGACCTGATTTCCTGCCTCAGACACCTGCTCTGGTCACAGTTCCCAAAGCTGTCTGACCACTTCCCATGGCCAGGTCCATAGGTCCACCTCTGTTGAACGTGAGCTAAGCACAGTAGCAGAGGCAAAGCTGGGAGCAGCATCCGCAAGCCATGTCACCTGGGCCACTGCCCTGTACACTGTTCAGTCTCACGGGTATACCTTGGAAACCTAACAGGTCCCAGTTAACCACCCCAGTGCCAAAGAAGCATGCAATAGGTGCTTTTGTTCCTCTGTGTTCCCAAACACACTACATACTCAAACTTCCCTATGAATGCTCTGAACTTCCTCTGCTTCCACAGTCAAGAGATTGTAGTTCCCCGCTGCCCCTACTTGGCCTTGCTTTTTTTGACTGGGGGCTGTGAAGTGATATGGAAGGGGTGCACAGCTATATCAGCTCTGCACTTGCTGGGGGGTTTCCGAGACAGGGATGTCTCTAGAAAGCCAGAGAAGCTGTTTTGCCAAGGTAAGAAGAATGAAGCAAGCAGTCCAAGGCTGGCCCAATATGCATTTCCATATCCAGGAGGAAAAGCAGTGTGATGGAGGCAAATGCTGTTCCTCCACAGTTCAGATGAAGTGAGCTTGCCAAGGATCCCAATGGGGAGAAATAGTTGGTTTATGCAGCCTGAATATTCTTACAGTCTCAGAGACAATTTCAAGCCAGTGTCAGTCTGACATAGTTTAACCTCTAGGGTTTCATGTATTACAGAAATCCAACCAGGAATGATGTGGACAAGAGTAGTGGAGAATAGCGTTTGGCCATGTCACCTGTCCCACTGCACCTTGCTGTAGTGCCTGTGGGACACAGTAAAATCTTCTTTCTCTGTTAAAGCAACTTTTTCTGTGCCAGAGCAGTACACAGGACTGCACAGGGCTGGAGCCAACTTGCAGCTATACCTGGATTGTCTAGACAAAACTGTTTTAGTCCACACACCATCTCATGAAGGCTTTTTTTGTCTTCATGAATATCTAGACCAGGAGCCCTGGCTATCAGTTTTTAGTATTTTAATCACAAAACCCCGTATGTCCCCAAAACTGGCAGTGAGCCCAGGGGTCTTAAGTCCTCAGTCCTGTGTACAACCTCAGCAGCATCCACTCCACTCCCAGCATCAGGGATGAGAACCAGGAGGCTGGGCCAAATAAATTCTTCATTCAAGCAAATCAAGCAATCCAAATAAGACGCTTGATTTATGAATTCCCACAGCCTGCAAGCACAAAGTGGCAAAAAAGGGGATAGTTCTTCCGCCAGGTTGTGCTCAAGATTTTAACACAAAAACTACAAAGACATTTTATTTATTTTTCCCTACAACTCAGCTAGCAATTTGCCCGTGTTTCCTTCTTTAACTGCATTAGTGTGGGTTGCTACGTGGACTGGTGTTACTTCATTTTGCTGCTCCCGGAGATGACAGTTCAGTATGAACCACGGTAAGCAGTGCTGACAACAGCCCAAAAATAAACAAATGGGAATAATAAACTCATTGAGATACTACCTCTTTTAAACCACGGCAAAATCTTTCAAACACCCGTTTCATATTGCCACCCTTCTCCATGGAGATCACCCTGGTGTGGTCCTCTTCATTAATCCAGATGAGAAATGTCTTGTCGTTGTTATGCCTGGTTAAGAGCAAAAAAAAGAGTATCTTTAAAAAGACAAGCCCTGAAAAATAACTCTCAGTATCCTTAGCTTTATCACAGTCTTTCAGGGCTGTGGAGGGGTTAAGCGCAGCAAAATAACATTCTTCTGCAGAGTTAGGGATTTGAGCTGCTTTCACAGTTGGATCCCCCATGCCAATGGCATTACGCGGGTTTCTCAGGCACAGCGAGAGGAGCAGTTTTTCTGATTAAATTATGCTGCCGCGGTTCTGAGCAAAGAAAAACGTGTTGTGCTCTAGCACGAGCACAGCTGGGAGGTGCAGTAAAGGGAGAAGCCAAGCTCTGCATCCTCCATCACCGGGTACAGTTTTTATTGTTCTTAGAAAACTGTGCAGCCAGGAAAAAAACCCTGCCGTTTACATGCTGCTGGGGGCCAAGCAATACTTCCTTACTTAATTGTATTCTCCCCTAAATCAAATCCCAGTGCCCTCTGTATCGCTTGGTAGCACTGGATTGCCACATCAGTCAAGTTACGAGTCCAAGGACAGCAGCTGCACGTTGCTTCTGGACAGCGCATTAGCGATGCTGACTTGTCAGTCCAGATAAAAATGCCTGACGATACCCACTCCTGCTTCAAACAGATCAGTCATGGCTAGGTTTATTAAGTGCCGGATCAAACCTGAGGTCACTTTTCCTGGCTTTTTCTCCGCTTTCTCTGTCTTCTACTACAGCCTTTCTACAGCACGTAGAAGGTGATTGATGGCATCAGACTCATTCGTACAAACAGTGGAATATTACCAGGTTTGAAACACATGGAATTTGAAAGTTAAAGTTCACTGAGAGCCTGACTTTCAGCTGGTCTTTAAATGCAACTCTCTTTTTCGCACTTTGAGTTTGCCAGATGTAAACATCCTGTGCCCTGACATTATGGTCACCCGAGGTCCAGCTACCTCGTCTTCAGTCACGTACGAATGATCCGGGGAGGGTTTTCCGAATAGACTGAGGTTGGCCTGACTCAGCTCCCTCCCTAATTAACTAAGTCTCCCCATTGCTTTAAAGAACACGGAGGGAGGCCACGCTGAGTGCATTTAAACTGTGCCATCGCTGCCGGTGAGGTTGGTGGGAATAGTCCTGCAGCCCATAACAAGGACAGGATTGCAATCTTTATGAGCAAAATAATTTCTAGAATGTGTACTCTTTTTGACAATAATTTCTTGCAAGAGCAAGGCAGGTTTTTTTCCAAATGTGGCTTACTGAAATACTTTCCAATCATACTAATTTTTTTCCAGTCTGCCTGATATTTCACATGTAAAACAAGCCAAAACCCATGTCTGTTTTATTCAGGAGGTCGCAGGATAGTATTTATATTGTTGGTACTTCTCCTGTTTGTTTGTAGAGACTATGAATGGGATGCCTCAGATTTATCTTCTTCCTCTTCCTGAGATTTAGATGGGGACCAGGGAACTAATCTGAAGCTTGTTGAAATAAAAAAATCCTCACAGATTTCCAGCAGGTCATCAGGTTTCATGTGTGATCAGGTTTCACAGCGCCTGCTCCCCGACAGAAACCACCTTTAATTCATCGCAGCAATAATACTGGCTATGCTTCTGAACATGAGCCAGGATTGTCATACACTGCTTGGATAACAGCTGGATTTTTTTTTCCACGTAAAGTCCCATCCCCTCTGAAAGTCCTGAACCTGCCTAGGGCAAGGAGACAGGCTAGGTGATTCCTCAGAATCCTTTTTAGCTTAATTTTTCAGAATTAAAGCATCTGGTAATGCCTAGAAGTATACCAGGATGGATGCACAGCTGCCCCCATCCTCTGCTAGCTGGTAAGTGCGCTGATCTCAGAGCTATTGTCCCTTTCTCTCCCCAGAAAATACCGTATTTGGGCACAAAATATGTCAAGTGTGTTGTGAAAGTAGAAACAGACCTAGAACAAAATACGAAATTCAACTTCTGTATTTCCTTTTTGTCCAGTTCATGACTGGAAAGAAAGGGTTACTTTCAGCTCTGGGAACTAAAATAACACTCTGTCTCTTGACAGTGAGGAGGGGGACAGGAATTTGCAATGTGGTGTCCTGCAGCTGTATGGCCGGTGGTTCCTAGCTGACAGCACGGCTACAATCTGGTGCTAGAGCTGCTTTTGTAGCCTCAGCTCTGCCGACTACATGGTGACTCACGGGCTGTTTCCCAAATCAAATTTTTATCTAGAAATAGAAAAAATGGAGACAAAAAGCTAAAGAAGGAGCCATGCCTATGATACTGTGTTGTGTGGATGATATTAGTGATGGCTTCTTGAATATAAAGGTCTTACCCATTCCGTTGTTCATTACTGGTTTTTGATTTTTTTTTTTTTAAATTAAGCAAGAAAACTTTTTTTTTCCTAAAAGCAAACTGAACATGCTGTGAGTATAGGGACAGAGTGGCTGCAAAGTTAGGACAAGCAAGGAGATTTGTAACGCAATCTTTAAAACACGACACAAGCTTCTGCATGTCACACAACATACCAGATTCCTCTGGCATCTGGCCAGTCACGTGCCATCCCAGCACATGTTAGCAAAGGGGACACTGGCTTATCAAAGAGAAAATGGTCCTGGACTCCGAAACGGGGCCAAAGGGAGAGAGAGAGAGAAAGAGAAAGAGAGAGAGAAAACAAAACAAAATTCAAGTTTATTCAAGGAAGCAGTATAATGCTGTCTAATACATTTTATGTGAAGGAAATCAGCATACAAGTAAATCCCATACTACAGCTTGTGAATCTGGTTCCTTCTTCTGAAAACTGAAAGCACTTTACCCAGGTGATTTTCTTGAGTCTTGCAGATTCTCACTGACATCAGTAATATGACCATGTTTTGCCAAAAATATTTTTCAAATGTAGGGAGGAATGGGAGGTGGAGACCTAATACCACATACACATGCCAAAGGGTACTCCGGAGGGACCTGACTGCTAGCACCAGAGATGTTCTCTGCATACAGACAAATTTCAGGGTAGGAGAAGGCAATGAGTTCTTAAAGACTGGAAAAAAAAAAAATGCTAGTTCTGAAAAGATGTTTCTCCAGCACAGAGATTTAGCAATTTATTCTGAGCATGAAGTCAAGGTAGGAATTAAATCAGTGCTAAGCTTGACCTTTTGGAATCGCAGACTTATTCTGTTCCTTAATAGAGATGCTATTTCTGATTTAATAAATGTAGCACTTGCTGTGCCACCGGCTTGCCACGTTCCAGATCATTTAGATTTTTTTTTTTAATGGAGCTGTTTTTTTCCCAAAGCAAATAAGTATTTGATTTTCGTGTGTGTGCTGAAAAATTATTAGTTCTTAACTCCTCAAACACTGCAATATCAAATGTGGGGAGGGTTTGGGGTGGGGTGTTGTTTGTTTGGTTGGTTTTTTTAAATCTAGGGTTTAATTAGGAATAGTGAGGCAAGTTATCCAGAATAGATATTACATGGTAGACAAGTTGATATGCTTTACTTCTTTTTCCCCTTAGTGGAGAATTTCAGGGTTTCATCTTTGAATACCCTGTGGTGGACATGATGCAGCCAGAACCCCAACCATGCAGAAAGAAAAGGTATAGAGTCCTCTTTGCTCATCACAGGGACACAACATTTCCTTCCTCAGCTTGCTCCACTTGACACTTTTGCTTGAAAGAAAAATTTCCCTTTTTGCAAGAAAAGCACTATTAGTTTCCTTTATGTGCATATGGCCCAAATCTGCAAAGCAACAAATGCCTCCTGCGCTGAATGCCATTCAGCTAGCACTGCTTTGATCTTACAGAGATCAAATGGTGCTTATTAAAGGCTGGTGGAAAGCCTGATACCGTATAGGTTCAAGGCCCTAAAGTACTGGAGGAGGTAAGCAATGGTATAAGTTAAAGATGGAATCTGAGGTTACAACATTCAATGCCCTGATTTATATAAATTTGCATTACCATAAAACCAAACAGAACAAGGTAAAATGCTGAATCAGTGAAGCCTATTCCACTTGCCAAAGGACTTAGCCTTAAACCATTAAGGAATTATATTCTTCACCGTCCTATTTCAACCTCTGCTTTCTGAGGAGCTCTTTTCTGCTGAAAAAGGCAATGAAATAAAACCTACAGTAGGTCATCAACATGTTTTCAATAAACATATTACCAAGGACATTCAATTAAAAAAGTTACTGACCTTACACAAATTCTTAACTCCTGGTTAATCCAGACTGTGACACCTAGTTCCAGGGTTATAAATAATTATGTTACTTCATCAGCTCCCTTTTGGTTGATGTTATGGATTAATGTGCCATGAATATAGCTAACAGGGTGCAGCCATTCCTTTGGATATTTAAAATGCACATTCAAGGTTTGTTTGACATGTCACATGCTGTGGCAAAATCCATGATGAAAATCCTTGTGTTTCCATCCATGTGACAATTAAAACTCTTGTTATGGGCCTGATCCTTCAAGTCCTTAAACACAGTTACAGGACTGGGAAAAGGCCACCTGGGTGCAGTTGGCTACAGCCATTTTGGGGAAATTAGAATTAGTGTAGTTTTGACATTAAGAAATTACAGCCAAAGCCCCCCATCCCGACAGTCCAGAATACAGATAATACGTAATGCTTATCTCAATGCAATATTTTTAGTTAGAATGGTTATTAATACAGAAAATATCAATCCTTGCTCAAGGAAATAACCAAGAAAAAGTCCTGAATTTACTTTGTTATTTGTCCAAAGAGGTGGCAGCAGCCATGTATATTTGATTTGACGTAGACCTTGCTATCTGGAATACAACTCCATGTTTCGGACCTGCACAGTATATACTTAGCCAAAATATAGACCCTGGATGATTTGCCATTATATTAAAAATATTGACAGGCCATTAACTACTGGGTTAATGCTGTGATTATCCTCCTTAGCTACACAGGAAAGCATGTGCCCCAAAGAAAGATGAAGATTAAGATAGACGAGAGTAAATGAAGGTGGTGTCAGCACTGGAGCTATACTTACGTTGATAAGCTGCTGCTGATCCTTCTCGGACATATTGGTCAAGCTGTAGTACTTTCCAGAGAGGTCTCCTTTCAGCCCAGAGAGTGCGGTGACCACAACGTTCTCCACCTCTCTCCGCTCTGCCCTGCTGCAGGCAGGAGGAAGGCTGAGGCCTCGGATGCTGCGGCCAGTCCGCACCCGTGATGAGAGGACATAGTGCTCGTCAAATTGACCATGGGTGATCTGAAGGAAGAACATTTCATTAGTTCACACACAGTCCCCCATGTTGTACTTCACCATTAAAAAAAACAAATCCCATCGTACAAAAAGAGGGGCATCTTTCTGCCCAGGCATGACGACGTCTCCATGAGATCACAAATACTCAGGGTGCCAGAAGCTCCTCAGTTTCAGACACCAGGAGGGTTTTTTAGGAACAAGTTTCTTTTGCTGAATGAATGTGGCAGAGTAACCAGCTAGTCCTTCGTGGTCCCAAAATATGAAGGAATCTGCATGGCTTTTGGAAACACGATACGGGCAGAGGCAGGGGGCCAGGTACGGAAGATCTTTCAAAAGAGGAAAGCCCAAGAAGATGCTAAACCACAGTGTAGTTGAACTATGAAGGAAATACTAAGCAGCAGGTAAGGTTTGATCACGTGTATGTGGGCGTAGTGGAGTCAACTCCTGCTTTCATTCCAACCCTTAGACACATGGTTACATGTAAGCTCACGAACAGACCTACAGTGCCAAGTGAGACTGTGGCCCAAATGCTTAGTACAGTTGAGACTGATCCCCTTGCTAGGAGCAAGGTAGGGATGCAGCTGTCTTCCTGTTAGGGCCATGAGTGGCATCCCACTTTCCTTAACCCTAAAATTACTGTCTTTGGAGTTGGATCAGGAAAAAGAAAAGTACTATTACATACAATATCATCACTGTAAGAAGCAGCCCTGAACCTTTGTTGTCTCATTATTTTATTTAAATCCTACCTTGGATGCATCCAGGTCCGTGTGATGCTTCATTGTCCGTGGATCATAGCCATTATGTCTCACTTTAATGACAGGGTCAAAAATCTCAGCAAACACCTACGGAGTCAAGAGAATCTAGAAAGAGTCTGCAGCATCACAGAAACACTTAAATGAACCAGCTTCAGCCACAGCACAAGTCCCCTGGCACAGGCTCTGTGTGACAAACTTAAAGAGGGCTTTGCAAATGCAGACAGGGCTAAACATGAAAAGAGGGGGTGCTTTTGATCTAGACAGTGCTCTGTAGTGGTTGCTCATCTTCACAACAAAAAGAAGGTGCAATTGCACCTTACCTAAGTTACAAGGTTACTCTAGTTACCACAGATAGGTACTGGATGTGGTGGCAACCAGATTAGGTTTCAGGATGTATTAGCAACCAGAACACACACTCAGAGTCCCCCGGCAGCTTGCCTCCTGTTTTTAGGTCATGCAGGAATACCCTATGTCTGCACTGCCATGGGATACTAGTCCTCGTTAGAGCCACTTGTCTCGGGTGTGTAAACACTGATCACAACCACACCTTCATGCGGATGAGGAGCAGTGGCACATCTAAGTGAGTAAACTGAACGACAGGAGCTGCTAGCCCAGGATGCCAGATGTCCCAGTCCATCCTCAGCAGCCCAGTGTTTGGGATACTGTTAGGAGACTGCATAATAATAGGTACCATTGTATGGTAGACTGAAGGAAGAGGTCAACAAAAATAAGGATTTTCTTCTCTTTTCCTCTTCTCCTTATTGCAGAGTTAAATAAACCTGTCCACCCTAATGCTGTCTGCCTTCGGTTTTCATCATGATACAAAAGCTGTGGCTTAATGATGTCTGGCACTTCCCAGAAGACATTTTTGTTTCACTTCTGCCTCTGCTGTTCCACAATGTAATTTGCACATTACCTTTATTTTGTGTGTCTCAGGGTTGCATAGTTTTCCATAAACTAAGTTTAGTTGCAGGAAGGAGGGCAGCTGCTGGAGGCAGGTAGCAGCTGCTCCCAAGCAGGTACATTTTATTAACTTCAATTGCAGCAGAGAGGGCACCTGTGGTAACGCCTCATGTTCATGCATTTTCTAATGTGTAAGGGTAGGGAAAACACCATCTGTACACACATGGCCTGCCCCTTATGTACTCTCCGTGATACAACTTATCTTAGGAGCGCATACCCTACCAGGAATCTGTCTTCATCTAACGAGCTCCTGTGAACAATAGCACGAAAACCGAAACAAATACAACAGTATTGTGGAAATGTCTTACCTCATAGGATTCTTCATCACCTGCGACCATGCCCACAGTTTTAATGAAAGGATGGCCAGGATTGTCAACCCCGGTTTGGATGCACTGGTCCAGGGTGTAGCCGTTGGGAGTCATCTTGTCCCTTAGCTTAGAGTAAATGGCTGGTGTGAGGCACTCAGCCATGCAGTTGTTATGTTTGCGGAGATCAGGATAGTCTGCGCTGAAGAGAAGAAGAATCCCAAGCAATTAATGTGGCACCTTTGAAGAGTAATCCTCACTAGTTTATGAAGCTGTTAAAGGGATCATGAGATACAGAATACACAGCATGGTTTAAAAGTATAATTAGTTCTTGGTTTATATGTTGCATTGAATTTTAGGAAGGGATGAGGATTCGGGTCACTGAAAGTACCCCATGTTGCACACTGGTGGGCCACCACAGCAACAGGCAATTGCAGCTTTCTGCTGCTCAGGGCCATCAGGAAAATGAATCCAAATGAGCTCTGAAAGTGTACTTAAGCCCCATTAAATCTCTGCTGAGACACTCTTATTCAGAAATAAAAGAGCTCTAACATAGTTTTGTTCAAGTAGGAACGGAATTAAGTTTAGCTGAAGAAGTTTTTCGTAATTCGGGCTCGGGTGCTCTCACAGCTTAGTGGATGTCGGTGAGATGGTCTGCTCTATGTCAGCTGGGAAGCTAGCTCTTCTACAATATATGGGTTTGCCTTAATGGCATTGTTATTTACAGAAAGCTGCATGGTATGCTAAGCCAGGGAAAACGAAGATGTTATGCTTTGCAAGGCATTTTTGCAACTGAGTCAGACCACATCTACCTTGTACTGGTAACACTTTGCTGTATGCACAACTCCGTTATTTCTATAAGAATTTATTTTAACTAGGATACTATTCACTACTTTAAAAAAAAAAAAAAAAGAAAGTCTGCCAGAGCCTAGTCCATATTGTTTTTCACAAGTATGGCCAGGAAAGTCAGCCTACACAGAAGAAGGTCTGTAATTAGTTTCTAATCATCAGCCAGCCAGTTTGTAACAGAACTAGGTGTATTTCAAGTACGGTAGTTATATGGGAGATTTCTTTACTACTTGCATAATGAAAATATTTTCACATTTCCTAATGGTAGAGTCCATACAATCAGCCAGTCCAGTAAGTTGAGCTGCACAGTGTTCGATAGCTGATGAGACAAGATAAGGACTAATTTAGTGCTCTGCCTAAAATTTGAAACATTTTTTAGGCTTGTCATTGTTCGGCAATGGGGTTTTTTTTGAGTGTTGATACTATCTCACATCCCTGTTTTCTGGTCTTGAAGGCCATTGTTGGTGCTACATAAAACTGGGGTTATTAATAAAGGGTTTTTCAGGTCACACAGCCCATGGACAGACACACAGATGGTGTGGCCACATGAAGACTCCGCAGCTTTGGTAGGGATCTTCTTCCTCCAAAGAGTTAAACGTTGCTCCTAGCCCAGTTACCCGGACGCTGTGCTCACCTGACTGCCTAACCCCAGGTGCTTACCTCGGAGGGAAGAGCTTCCGTTTTTCCTGAACAGCAGCCTTCACATTTTGCTGGTTGAGGAGGTACCCGGTGGTTAGCACCCCTGTGCCTGCGGCTGCAAAGAGTGCAGTGGTTGCACGGCCAGCCAGGAGACGACAGAAGGTGCCAGCCATTCCTCTCGGAGGGTGCGATGTCTGGAAGAGAAGACAGCCCAATGTCAACCCATAAGTCCTCATGCAGTGCAAATGACAAGTAAAGCCTCACTTCACATGGTAGCCCTATAGGAGAAGAAATTTATTTTTATTACTGATTTGCACTTATATAGTGTGTTCAGAAAAATGGTTAGTATTTACATGTATTATTTCTATACATGTATTTTTTCTATTTAATTCTACTGGGATTATGTCTGAGGTACAGGAGATCTCTAAGTATAGCAGAGAAAACTGCATGTTCTGTGAAAGTCTGAAGAAGACAATGCACATTTTTTTCTTACAAGAATCAGAATTTGACTAGTATTGCCGGTGACTGTGAGTTCCTCAGGAAGTTATAGCTTCTGTTTAAATAGAGCACACAAGTTCCAATTTGTGTCATTGACAGAAGCTTATCCTTAAAACTGGACTCTGGTAAATCATCTTTGGGAAACGGGCATGGAAGATTTACAAGAAAACATGACCTTTCCCCCAGGATATGCTGCTTCAGTTGTTTTTTCAAAGTTTTAAAAAACATAATTGTTTATGCAATCTCCTCACCATTCTTTTGGAGGTTAAACTAAACACCTCAAAGCATTTGGTTTTATTCTCAGTGAACAAAGTGTTCTAATTTCCAATAATTTTCATGTAGCTCTGGGTTAGTTAGCCCCAAACCCTGTACTTCTTCACCTTTTCCACTCCTGTCTAAAGACAAATGCAATGTTGCATCTGTATCTTCTCACTTGGTAAAAAGATATTCTCATCTGCTTGCATGGTTTTCTGTTGCAAAGCAGTATCTTCTTTGTACTTTAGTCACATATGTCAGATGAGAAACACAGATGTGTTTCAAGTTTGAGAGTCATTTGTTTCATGTCCTGTATCTTGTTTAAACAATTTTATACCTGAATTTTGTTGTTTTGTCTTCTCCATGCCTTTGAAATGCAATATACATTTATCTAACTTTCCTTCCAAAGAAAGGTGCTGACTGATTGACAGAAATTTCAGTATTTTTTCACTGAAAGAATTTCCCTAAAACAGAAATGGGGAAAGACCACACAGGGAGAGCAAATTTTTTTTGTCCCATTCGGAATACATTGCGATTTCCTCAGCTATTCCAAGTCCTCAAGAATTAGTTGCACAGCACTAGAGTATAATGAAATATGTGCTGACACTGGGCTGGGACAGGAGGCAGATCATCTACCGTAGCCTTATCTTATCTCTGGGAGTGGCTCCCCTCCATCTATGAATTTGTTTAGGTGAGAGTTGCAGGACAGGCTCTCATGACTGCAACAGGATCTCTCCCTCCCAAAATGCAGTGGGAGAATGTTTGACTGTAAATCAAAATCAAATATGAGGTTTGTGATGGAAGTTTTTGTGCTGCTTTCTTTTCTGTGTATTTAGCAGATGGTTGTCCCAGTTTCAGCTGGGATGGAGGAGCTAGTAGCTGGTATAGTGCCTTTTCACTGTATAGCATCCCCATCCTACACTCTGGAAATATTTGCTTATGACTAATCTGCACATATTACTGCTATACCTAAGTGTCTGAGAAACAATACATGTATTTTCACAGCAGCTCTATGTATTTAGAGTTCTGTTTCACAGATACCATCTTTACTGCAAGGAATTGGCTGGCAGTCAAAATCCTGTCCTGAAAACTAGAAGCCGTATCAAAATCGCCTTGCAGATGATGACATTATGACTTCAACGACTCCAGGCACTCATCGGCATCTCCACCAGCTTGGATTTTTTGGGAGCTTCTGCATCCTGTGTCACTTTAAGGGACAAATCTGGTCCAGACATCTGATTAAATCAGAGTAATCATGTGCAGTATATATTTAGAAAGAAGCACGAGGCCCAACAGTGTAATTATAATGCTTCAGAAATAACAAGAACAGCACACCTATTGATTACAGTGTGTACCGCAGCCTAACAGGTAAAGCTAACAGCCCCAGACAGGTCATTATATTTAGCCATGTCACATACCTGCTGGCAAGGCTGCACTGTATTGTTTGCTGCTTTCACATAACCTCCATTCCTTGTACTAATGCAATGTGACGGGAAAGTCCCATCCTTTGTGACAGCAGCTATTGATTGACTGGCTGCATATTTTTCTACCTTAGAGCCTTTTCCAATGATCAAGAATGCACAATGGATAAAAACAACGTCCCAGCCAGAAAGTTACTCTCTGGATCAGCACGATGTTGTGGTCTGGGACTGGAAGGTAAGCACAGCGTGCTCTTCGCTAGGCACGTGGCATTAATTTGTTCTGGAGGAGCTGAGAAGTACACGGGAGCTCTGCGAGGGTGAAGGATGCTAGAAGCTGCTCTCTGTGATTTCTTTGCGAGACAAACCATGCTTGCTGAAGTTGTTAAAAGCTACAGGTTGTTTAGCTACTGATTCAGTGCTGCTTGTATCTTTCGCTTTGCCCTCGCAACAGCTATTGGATAAGAGAGCGCCTGGTCCTGAGAGCAACCTGAGCATTCTGCAGAATGTGGTGTGCAAACAATACCCTGGGTGGCTGCAGGTAGCTTGGCATCCTTGACTTTCAGGCTGAACTACGCTGTGTGCCTGAGGTATAGGGTTGTAACAGAAATCACAGCCTGTGAACAGAAAGAGAAATGAACCACCTGGAAAAAGAAATAGATGAAGCTGGGGGAAAAGGAACCAGTTTGAAAAGGCAAAGAGACTTCCTTGGTAACTCAAACGGTAAAGGCTTTGTGCCATGGCTGATCTGGGAAATACAGGGATATTGTACCTTACTCTTTCTGCTGAATGGGTATAAGTACCCCGCTCCTCACTCTTATTTATGCCTGTCTTTGACTGGATGTGCAATGCCGAGCTTTAATCCCTAAAGCAGATCCTCTCAGCATGGACGGTTTCATTGTCCCCTCCTCCCTCGTTCAGGCATCAACAGCAGTTTTCTCACCCTTTCAGGGTTTGATACATTTAACGGGCCCGTACCTTTGGGGCAGAATGACTGACTTTTGGACACCTGATCAAGGGCAGATTTTATGCTCATAAAATTGTTGTCTTTTTTGAGTTTAATAAGGTCCCATAATGCAAGTATTTTTCTTGTTGGCAATGTTATCTTCCATTGTGGCTGCATGCCTTGTCCCCCGGGATATTCTTGCCTTGTTGGATCACGGAAGAAGTTTTCCTTACCCTGAGGCAGGCTCTACTTTACCTGACAGATACTTCTCTAACAGCTCTTAAAAGCCACCAACACTGGAGATGCCACAGCCTGGGTAGGTTAACTACCTAAAAAAATAATCAGAGTAAGGTAGGCTTTTTTTCTTTTCTTTTTTTTTTTTTTTTAAAAAAAAAACCTAATGTCTAACTACACATCCTTTGTTACAGTTTAAGCCCAGCACTCCTCAGCCTAACATTTCCTTCCCCAAACTTTGCAGTTCGGTAAGCAGAAGTTCAGTTTCTGTCTTTACCAGTCAGTGCCTCAGCTTTTTAAACCCAGTCACTCCTGCAGAAAAGGTGACTCTGCTGAGAAGGTGGCCTGACAAGCATCAATCAGAGCATCACATGGCTGCTGCCTGCAGGAACTGGGAGATGACAGCTGGCCTGATCTTCTGCTTCTTAGGTAGGACCTTCTGACTGCAGCGTGGCATTGCCATCGCAGGGACCATCATTTGTGACTGTCAGATGCAAAGGGTCTAGGGGAACATGAAAGTTAGAATTTCTTATGAGAAGAAAAACGTCATCTGGACTGTTGTGGAAAGGGGACTGTAATCTTTTTCATCACAATGGTGTAACTCCTAATTTAATAAACACCTCTTGCCACAAGGGTGGGCTATAGTTCTGAATAGAAATGCATATAATACTACAGCACAAACTGAGTCCACGTTATACCTTGCACAGGTAGTCCACATACAATCAAAATAGCACAAATAGACTTGCACAAAAACCTGGCGTACAAGTTCAGCAAACAGGTTTTACATTATAAGGGCGCATGATGAACAAGACACTTTATTTAATAGGAAACAAGACCATTTTGGTTTGGTTTTCTTTTTTTCCCCTGTAACAATAGCATGATTTCTAAGTAATGCATTGCTTCAAAACAGACATTTCAAAAAGATCCATTTTGAAAGAGTCTGAACAGAATGGTCTCAACCTAAAAAAAATTCTCATCAAAGGTATTTGTCAAATCTGACCTCAAATCATTAACAGATTTAGCTGGTTTTTTCCCCCCAGAAAATGTCAACCTGCCCTAACAATAAGTTTGCACCATTACCACCTCTGTGGATTCGGAGAAACGTAATTATTCCAGCCAAAGGTGGCGTTAAAGGTGTAAGGTTTTTCTAAGAACACTTTACCAGAACTACCATGCTGTTAGGCCTCCACTGTAAACATTTCACTTTCATCAGGAAAATTTAACCACTGCACAGCCTAAAAAATGAACGTGCGCGCTTTTCTTTTGTAGGCATTTCCTATGGCTCTTCCCTTGTGCTTATGATGATAGAAAATCCATTTTCTCGTAGATGCCTATAGTGCTATCATAGAACAGCTGAGAAGGGGCAAGATTAATTTTTCAAGATGAGAAGAACTTTTGTGATTATCAGTTTTATCCCTTGAAGAGGAATCAAGCACTTGCCTGTGCTGATCAGGTGTGCAGGAAGGAAAACACCTGCATTAGGAACGCATCCGTCTTCCATTTAAAACTATCTAGAGAGAGTACGGTCTGGAGAAGATAAAGGAGTTCCAAGGGTTAATCAACCTGAGTTAAAAAAGTAAATAAAACTCTTATCTTATTTTTGGCCTGCATTTGTTTGTCTTCAGTTTGAATCACTGGCCTTTGTTATGACTTTTATCAGTTTGTTGTAGAAATTTCTACTCATTATTTGTTCCACACGTAGCTACTTAATAACTATCACTTTTTATGTCTCTCCATCAGATTTTTACCACATTTTCAAATTTATTAATCACTCTTTAGCTCTTCCCTGAACTCTTTCCATTTTGTTTCATCCTCAACATCCTCCTGAGACCAGAATGGTCCTGTCATTCCAGTAATGCTTGTACCAGGTCTCCAAAATGGAAGCAGCAGAGCATCTCTGTGTCTACTAAATAGCTTTCGCATTCGGAAATCGTATCAGCCCCTTGGGACAGCAGCGGTTCACTAGAAGTGCACACTGTGGTCATTGCCTGCCAAGCCCTGGCCCCTTTGGGAGTCGCACAGTTCCCTGAACCGCGGGTAGGGAGTGCTGACCGCAGTCCTCAGCATGGCCTAGGGAGCATCCTGACTGGGGCAGCCAGGGAGCTATTTCTGATAAGGACATAGATACACTTCCGAGTAAAATTAGGTGAGGGGGTTGTCTGCAATAACAGGAACCTGGTTAACTTGAGTCTCTATCAGTCCCATCAATTTTTTTACTATCACTTTCACTTTCCCTTTCAACTGGAATGCTTCCTAATAAGCAGAGAAGTTTTCTCCTCTGTTGTGGGATTCTGAATGTACTGATAAAATATTCTTAAATGGTTCCCAATTATCATTTATGGTTTTCTACTGAAAAATTGTTTCTCTGCTAAATGGTTTATAACTGCACCAACCTTGCAGAAGTTTCAAGTTCTTTCAATGCACCACAAGCTACATGTGAATTTGGACTTTATTTTTTAACACATAAGACAGAATCAGCTGCATCTAAACCGGCACCGATTTTTAGTTCTGTGAACATCTCTTCTTCAGTTGTCCAAATGGGGTCTAATTTCTATGGTATTGGACACACCACTTTTTTTGAGGTATTAAGCTTAATAATTTTATTTTATAGATTTTAATGAGATTCTTAGGATTCATGGCAGGAGACCTTAAGTATGTGTCACTCAGATAATACTCTGATAGTAATAAGACTGTTTTTCCAAAATGTAATGGATAGGCACATTAAGAGTCAGACAGCTTCTCCCTTACTAACTTGATGATGTGGGGATTTCAGTGCATTGTGTAAGAAATATTCAGAGATGTGATCTAAACTGAACTGTTTCAGCGTAAGGCTGTGACAAAGCTGGAGCACCATATATATTCTGTATGCGGACCAGCAGAAGCTGACACATCAGGAGACACAGCAGTCCAAACTGAATTAATGAGAACTGGTATTTTGCAGTGGGGAAGTACACACTGGAGTGCTAGCTCAAGTCCACAGATTAGGACAGCACTGACCTTGTTGCAAGCTGATGGAAAGAAGAGCAGGCAGGGAGCATCCGGGAGAGAAGAGCATGAGCTTCTCAAATCCCTCAGCAGATGGCAGAAATACAAAAAATGGACCTCATGAGCACTGCGGTGCCAGCCTTGCCGTAACTGGAAGGGGGCACCTGCTTCTGCTGCACATGGCATCACTCGGGTTTGGCTCACCAGCTCTCTAATGTGAGTGCCAACATTGCTGGATCTCATGCAATGATCCTATTCAAGTCATTGATCTCCTGCTTTTCCTTATCACACTCAGGGCTGATCTCCTCTACTGCCACTCAGCACTTACAACACATCTGTCTTCCTTTCCTTTGCAGACAGCATGGACTTTAGCAGTGCCCACAACTAGGCATCCTTTAACTGCTGAAGGTGGAGGGTAAGATATGCATCTCAGCTGGTATCCAGAATCAGGTGGTTTTTCTACAGGTAAAGTGGCAGGGAAGGGTTTTTTTTTTTTCTTGTTAGTCAAGCGTGCTGCAAAACACTCTGATGGCTCCCGGTATTTTAATCTGACAGCTTTACAAAATGCTTTACATCTTGCCTTGCACATTTTCCCCTTATTATGTCATTCTGCTCATACTTTGGTTACTGGCTTTGTCTCATGATAACTAGTTAAGATGTCTTTTGCATCCCTCCAGGATTACGCATGCCTTTGTCCCAAGGGCAGGGCATGGAGCACAGCTCAGTGGCTCTGAGGTGGAATTTGTCACTGGCAACAAGTCCTTTAAAGTTTTATTTCCAAGGTCACTTGTGTTTGTGTTATTGCTTGGAGAAAGCACAAATAGTGTTGTACTGGAGAGAAGAAACACAGAGCAATTAGCTCAGAAATGGTTGCTGTGTATCTTCCATGCATCAGGTTCCCTCTTACAGTGAACAATTTTGATTAATTCCTTGCAAGTCATCTTGTGGAGCGATGTCTGCAGTGGTTAATTGTGAGGGGAGTAAATGCAACACTGACTTAAAGTAACAGCCACTAAGCTGTACAGCACGTAATGTTAAGTGTCTGCAAAAACAAGGTTTCTTCATAGCAGAACAAAATCATTCCTGTTCTCTCACCACATCGACACCATAAAGGGTAAAAAAATTCAGAGTCAAACTGGCATTGCCTTTTCCAAAGCAGTATTCCCATATTGCGTGACGACTTACGGCCAGTGAATCAGCAAAACCTGTCTGAAAGGTCATGATCTTAGAGGTCACAGCCTTTATCTCTCTGCTGTCCCCTAAGACATGCTCAGCTACCTGTAACCAGCCTTCAGGACATTAATGTCCTGCCAGGAGTATATTTTGGTTTTAAAACTGTATTTTAATATGTGTATCACCTACCATGCACAGAAGGTGGAGACAAAAGCCAGCAGCAAGATTTAGCAGAAGTCACTACTGCAAATTTGGTGCTGGCTGAGAAACAGCCCAAAGGATTGCAAGTATCATTTAAGGGGGGGCTGTTTGTAACTACAGTTTGAACCCCAGGATGATAAAAATTGGAAAATGCCTATTTCAGGGCCTTAAACCAGTTTTCCCTCTTATTCACAATACACCTAGATTAAAGCATCTGTTAAAGGTGAAGGTACTCTCCAGAAGAAATACGGCTTTTGTACAGCAGGTTTCTCACCAACACTAAAAAGGTCCTTCTTCTAAATCAACAACTTAAGAAAACTCTGACATAGCAAAACTCCCCTTGCCGCTCTGGCCAGAGGCTGCAGAGGGTCCCCAGGACATTTGATTCACAGCTACCACCGTGCTTGGACTGCCTCAGCCGCGTCCCATTGCACGTGGAAATCCTGTGATCTGCACATGGGTGAAGATGTTCCATCCCTCTCTGGGAACTTCAGAAGCGAGTGAATCATCAGAAATGCACAAACCGCCTCTTTACCCTCTAAGGAACTTGCAAACTTTACTACTACTTTTAATATTTAAAAAATAATGCTTTTGCTATTAATTCTTTACTTTCTTGAACTTCTTTTAAAGAGGAAGTCGTCAGCTCCGTTTTTCTCTCAATCTGTTCGAACACAGGTATTGGTTATCCTATATTTCACACTAGGCAGCACACGTGCTTTTAGCCAACGAGGGAAGGAAGGTACAAGGGTTACAGTGACATTTCTAGAAATAGAACTAGATTAAATATTTGAACCATGTCATGGGTGGTATTAATTGCCACACCATGTGATCCTGAGCGACATTTTAGAGGAATGGCAGAGTCATAGCTAAAGTTCACACAGGCTCATAATCACAGATAATGTATATGCACGTCTTAAACTGTTAAGCTGTTCAACTAACGGTATCACTGCAATGAGCTGAACTTTCACGTGGTGGAGGGAGAAGGAGACTGGTCTGTTGTATTTGAGAAGTAATTTTTTGAGTCATCCTTAGCTTGAGCTAAAGCCTACAGATGCCAGTGGAAAGTTTTCTCTGCCTGTCTATGGAAGTTGCTGGCACCTTAGAAACATCTGCAATAAATGTCACAAGTGACTACATGCATGAGACACCATTTTTAGATGCCCAGAAAATAGTTTACATTGCTCTTGGTTTGCTTTATCACTCTACAGGTTCAGAGGATAAGATATAAGTTAAAACATTAAATCTCATAAAGCAATATTGGTGGGGTTTTTCAGTTTCAAAAAGACTCAAACTTTTCTGACTGGTCTGGGCTTAAGACAAAATCTCTGGAGTGCAGAAACAATGTCAGTGCAGACATCAGTCTAACTGTGCCTCAATCACAGCACGGAATATCTCTATGAAAAATGCACTAAAATTCAGTTTCTTTCTCCTTGTAATGCCAGACGTCAGTGAATGGTTATAAAAAGCTATTATCTGGGGAAAAAAAATATCCAAACTATGAATCTATTAATAGATTCATATGAGTAGAGAAGACACGGAAAAGGCTCTTCATAGATCAGACAACTACTCTTCAGTAACACCTCAGTAACTCCTCGGTAACTACCCCTTAGTAACAGCATGATTTTTTATTTCTATCAGCTGAAGGTCTGACCCATCAGACCCGACCTGGTGAGACTCAGAAGCCCAAATTCTCTTACCGAAGCCCAACCAAGGTCCTGGGAGTGCTCGCCCTTCTGAATCAATCCAACACTATTTTACAGTCTAAACCCCTCATCTCCGCAGTGCAGAGAACTACAATCAAAATTACAGAAAACTTACTGAATTAGAGGTGTTTTCTCTGAACTTGTTACACATCTGCAAAGGGACTTATTTTTCCCTTACTTAAACTGTTACTGAAGGGTCAGCATTTGAAGCAGCTGCGCAGTGAGCTGGCAGATTTTTTCTTGCACCAAGTAGTTATGTGAATCAATAAATTATAACCAAATTACACCACATCGTGTGGTGCGTTGAATGCATTTTTAATAACCATTGTATTCAAAATCAGGCGAGAAAAGCAATATAGGTAGTTAAACTGACCTTGAAGCTGAAGGTAGAGACGTCCTGCTGCCTGCAGCGAGCCCAGAGTGTAAAGAGAATAACAAGTTGGTGCGCTGACAGGAGCCCAGGTAATATGAGAGGGGGGAAAAGGAGGTGAAGGAAACGAAAATAATTGCTGCCGTGGCCAATCCTATTTCACTGGGTTACATGAGTGACATTTGCTCGCACAAGGGTGCCCTTGAGGACGTAAGCAGGATGTGGCAGGAGGGGGGCATCTAACAGTTGGGTGATAGCAACATCATCTTTCAAACACTTCTCAAGGGGAAAGAGTTCATGTCAGCAAATGGTTGGCCAGATGCTTAACTGCAACGAGATGCACCTCCGCTGCTTCATCCCCAAGGGCCCATTTAGTAACAGCCAAAAGAGAAAGGTCAAGAGCAGCTTCTGTGCTGGATTGCCCTGCCTGCCTGAACAACTCCTGAGAGACATGGAGAGCAGGATAAATCCACCCACGCACATCCCAGATGGAAACAGGTCAGAGCAGGGAACGGGACCCAGAATGAGCTGAGATCACAGTGGGCATTCCCCGTCCACCCGTACTTTTTAATTCATGACATTAGTTCTTGACTCTTTGTAAGGCAGAGGCATCCAGAAATGTGAAGTGTAAAAGGAGGATATCTGAAGCCTCCCATTTAGAATTACTATAGCTACATGGTAGTAAAGTACTGGAAGAAATAACATGCGATGGCTCGGAAAGCAAAAAAGAATAATCAATTTCATTCACTTAGCTCTGCTCCCACCGAAGCTGAACATTTATCAAGGCTGACAGGGGAACACAGAGGCCAGTACTGTGCAGCTTTTAAAAATCCAAGACTTTAAAATGCTTTTTCCTTTGTACATTTAATATTCCTTGAATTATACATAGCAATTTCCTAAACCCAAATCTCAGATTTTTTAAACGTTACAAAACATAGATCTCTCTCCCCCAAATGTCATGACTTGTTTGGATTAATGACAGCCATGCACGCCCACCATAATTAAAAACAAAACAACCACTCCAGATCAATGCATCTGGACTACCAAGTATTTGAAACACCCCCTCTTTACCACACCTGCTTTTTATCAACCCAACACTATGTTTCTGGCATTGATAGAAAAAAAAAATCCAGCTGAGGATCTCTCGAGGTAACATGAGTACAGAAATATGAGCACAACAAATCCGCCCCTGTGCAGGAACTGGCAAAGAAAACAGAAACCAGCTTTTCCTTTTGCACTCAGCAAGAGCTCCTTTGTGGCTGTGTCACATCTTTTGCTCCAGCTGTAAGCCCCCCAGCCTGCGTTTAATGCAGAGGTTCGTGTACTAACACTTCTTCTGTGGTGGCTGTCATCTCTTCGTCAGCAACGCAGCCCCCACACTCCAGTTCAGCAGCTCACAACTGAGGTGTGTACCTCATTTTAAATTTCTGACTAAAGGCAGCCTTTTTCATAAAGCCCTTGAACAGACAAAGGCCTTCACCTCTAAGTAGGTGATACCATGAACTGAAGTGCCTTGCTGGCCTACGCAAGTGTTTAAGTTATTTGCCAGCTCAGAGCCTGGAAGAACAGAAGATGCAAAGGAAACTCAGCCTGCTAGCTAACATCGCAAACACCTGGCAAAGTGTTAGCAAGTTCCCTTACGATTTCTGAAGAATACATCATTAATACTTAAAAAATAGCTTGGTCTTACTGCTGTTCTTTGATCTATTTTGTGAGGAACCCAGCTGCAGAAACAGTTGGGATGCTAAGAACCATCCATAAATAATGCCCTATTTTCATCCTTATCTAACCTAAATATTTATGTGAAATCTCCCAGTTAAAATGCTGTCTTGGTTTCATTGCTTGTGCTGGGGAGGTAGCAGTAGCTGAGTGTTAATTCAATTGCTATTCATATTAATGCCATCTGTCCCTGCACAGAGAGTTCAGCTGAAATTCAGCAATAATTTGTGCCCCATTGGAGTTTGTTGTGGAAGCTGCTGAACAGAGAAGTTACCTATACTGACCAGACAAAGGTAATCTTGTTTTATGGGAAGACCTTTCTGATTAGCACATTTCTTTCAAAGAAAATGTCTACAAAGTCAAATTTCCGTATGTGGGAAATGATTTATTAGTCATCAAAGGAATCAGGACAGAAATTACAAGCCTAGTTATTCTTACTTAGTATATGTATCAAATCAGGAATTAGAGGATGCCATGTTTGTTCTGAAGAGCTTGCAGGGACACTAATCACTAGCTTTCCTGCTGTTGGAGTCAGAGCTCTGCTATTGTACAGCTGCAAAGAGCCACTACACACAAAACCCTTATAAGCTCACAGTCGGCTTGCCCCCCGTGCAATGGCAATCACTGGTTTTCAAGTTCGATGGGTCTTTATTTCTTGAGATTCCTAAAGACAGACTTAGAATAATGCAGTGAAGTATACCCTCTTGGGAATAAATATAATTGTTTACCAAATGGTTACCAGACCTCTTACTGAGATTTCCCCGTGACTGTGGATGTTCAGTATCCATTTACATAGAGTATATGCAATCACTGAGATCTCAAACTGGGAAAACATTCCGTTTTGAGGTGGCATTCAACCACTTACATCCCACTGAAGTTAGTGGAATGTAAGCAAGTACTTGTTGCTAAGCATGGGCACAAATTCACCATGACCAAGTGCATAAGTAGGCACAGAACAGTCCTCCTACAGTTATGATTACTCCAAAGAAAGGCACTTTAAGGTGCTAATACATGTCTACTAAATAAAGAGCTCAACTAGGTCCAACCAACCTGTTAAAAATAACCCCAGTTATTTTAAGTCATTGAAGTTGCTCTTCACAGGACATCCACCACATACTATAGAAAAGGTTCTCTATAATTAGCAGTATATTTTCTGGCCAACGGGAGGAGAAAAGGTTTTCCTAAAAATTGAGTTGACCCTTTGGAAAAGCAGGAATATCCAAAATCCTTACAACAGAACCATGTGGCCTTCAGCGCAATTGCCTAAAAAACAGTCACACTATTTTTGCCAGCTGTGTTGCAGACTGCATTGCACAGTATCACAATGCATATGTCTTTAATTAGAGCGGCAAGGCTGAAGGTAGGAATTGTCTAGTGTAGATTATGTGTGTGAAAGGGGCAACAATTCTGTTTCACACAATTTCAGCCCTTTGAAAAGTTGCTGTTGCGTGACATTTTGGTGAAGATTTTGTCTCATTTAAAAAATGAAAGGAGTATTTGTATCTAACTGAAATGCTATTTTCTCTCAAGGGTATATGTTGAGAACAAGATTACAAACAAACACTGCTGCTTTACAAGAGGAGACTGACATCCTCTGCGCTCTGACCCAGCGGAGGATATTCATTCTGTTCTTCCGCTGCTGCCGCAGGGCCAGCAACTGCTGGTGATGGAGGCTCACAATCCAGCAGGCCGTTGCTTTCTCCTCAAAACACACCTCAGTGAAATTAATCAGTTCTGAGATTGTGATTGTCAGAGAATTCAAAAGAGTAATGACTAGAGAAACACAGCCAACAAACATATTCAGATGTGTTGAATTCTGGACACCTTCCCTCTTTCTACCATGCTGATCCAGCATTTTTTTGTCATGGAAACTCCAGCAGGCATGGTTAGAGAAGGAAAAAGGTGCTTTTTTTCAGATGGCTCTCCCACTGGAGATGAAATTTTAATAGTAAATGAAATGGAATAAATAAAATATTTAGATTTAGAGCAGCATAGAAAGCATTGATAGGACTTTGTGTCTTCTCTGCCTGGAAAAGTTACTGCTTTTGATTTATGTGAAACATATCTAGGATCTAAACATGATTTATACATATTGTCCCCAATCTGTATAAATGAAGAGCTTCCAGCAAGAGTAGCGGGAGAGAACATAAGCCTTTACTAGTAACTATTGCTCTGTTTCTGACCCATCCATCTAGGCATGTGCACACCATGAGCATTAGTAGGATAGGGTGTTGTCTGGTTCAAAGAGGTTTCACAGTGGAGTTGCTACCTCGAGGAAAACAAATTTTAAATGGCTTCTGCTACTACACTTACCAACCCACATGTGCAGGGTTGGCTCCAGCAGTCAGGGAATTGGAATGAACACCAGTGATTGTTTCAGTCCTGTTTGAAACCGGAAATTTCAAGCAAAAATCTTTTCTTCTCAGATTTTACTTCTTCTAGGCTATACACCAGTAGGGCCAGAACATTCGAATATAGCTTTCAAGGCATAGTTCAGTGTTCACAATTCTCATTCATTATCTTTGCGCAATCAGTCGAGACCAATTTCAGTTTTTTCTTTACAGAGCTGAGGATTTTGAACAGCCTGTAGCAGCTAGCTTCCCCCTCTTTCTTCATTGTCAAGATTAAAAAGGGTTGTGTGCTG
The DNA here is from genome assembly GCF_965638725.1 of Aptenodytes patagonicus. Lineage (NCBI taxonomy): Eukaryota > Metazoa > Chordata > Aves > Sphenisciformes > Spheniscidae > Aptenodytes > Aptenodytes patagonicus. The sequence continues at coordinate 81,830,558 of NC_134982.1, read as the reverse complement.
TCAGATTTCCTCAGAGATTTGATCATTTCAGTGAGTCTATCATTTTACAGAGTATTTAGTTGTTTTCTTGCAACATACTAAAAAGTAGAAAACAGCTGCCCCCCTGCTAAATACTTCTTAAACAATAATCCATGATTTTACTGTGCCTGGTAAGATCATGGAGCAGATCGTCCCGGAAAACATGTCAAAACATATAGAAGAGCTGAGGAGAGATAGCCAACATGGCAAATAGTGGCTGACTAATCTAGCGGTCTTCTACGATGGAGTGACTGTATCAGCAGACAAGGGAAGAGCAACTGAAGTCGTCTATCTGGACCTCTGTAAGGCCTTTGACACGGTTCCCCACAACATCCTTCTCTCTAAATTGAAGAGATATGGATTTAATGGTTGAACTGTTCGATGAATAAGGAACTGGCTGGCTGGTGGCGCCTGAAGAGTTCCAGTCAATGGCTCAATGTCCAAGTGGAAACCAGTAACCAGTGGTGTCCCTCAAGGGTCCATACTGGGACCAGTACTATTTAATATCTTCATTAATGACATAGACAGTGGGATCGAGTGCACCCTCAGCAAGTTTGCAGCTGACACCAAGCTGAGTGGTGCAGTTCATTCACTAGAGGGAAGGGATGCCATCCAGAGGGACCTGGACAGGCTGGAGGAGTGGGCCTGTGCAAACCCCATGAAGTTCAGCAAGTCCAAGCGCAAGATCCTGCACCTGGGTTGGGGCAATCCCCGATATCCGTACAGACTGGGGGATGAAGGGATTGAGAGCAGCCCTACAGAGAAGGGCTTTGGGATACTGGTGGAGACAAAATTGGACATGAGCCAGCAATGTGCGCTCGCAGCCCAGAAGGCCAATCGTATCCTGGGTTGCATCACAAGAAGCGTGGCCAGCAGGTCAAGGGAGGGGATTCTGCCCCTCTACTCTCCTCTCATGAGACCCCACCTGGAGTACTACGTCCAGCTCTGGGGTCTCCAGCACAAGAAAGACACGGACCTGTTGGAGCGGGTCCAGAGGAGGGCCGGAAAAATGATCAGAGGGCTGGAACACCTCTCCTATGAGGAAAGGCTGAGAGAGTTGGGGTTGTTCAGCCCGGAGAGCAGAAGGCTCTGGGGAGACCTTATTGCGGCCTTTCAATACTTAGAGGGGGCTTATAAGAAAGATGCAGAGAGACTTTTTACCAGGCTTGCAGTGACAGCACAAAGGGCAATGGTTTTCAACTGAAAGCAGGTAGATTTAGACCGGACATAAGGAAGACATTTTTTACAATGAGGGTGGTGAGAGACTGGAACAGGTTGCCCAGAGAAGTTGTGGATGCCCCATCATTGGAAGTGTTCAAGGTCAGGCTGAACAGGGCTTTCAGCAACCTAATCTAGTGAGAGATGTCCCTGCCCATGGCAGGGGGGCTGGACTAGATGATCTTTAAATGTCCCTTCCAACCCAAACCATTCTGTGAATGATCATATGATGATGGCCATAGGAAAAGATGTAAAACCAGCCAACGCTGGTGTAAGGTTAATGGAATGGTTTAAAGTGTGAGGAAAACAACTTTAAATTAAAATTATCCTGCAGTACGTTTAAACAGAGCTGCTTGGCAAATAGTTTGATTTTTTTTCTTGCATTGAAAATATGTGACAACTTCAAGAGTAAGTTGCTCTCTCAGCCAATTTCACTTTTTATGTGAAACACCAAAAATGTAGAAAGATTGCAGAAAATGTGACTGCAAGGTCACAGAGTACTGAATGGATGCTGATTTTAATACGTCACTTGCTTTATCTCCATCTTACACAGACCTGATGTGCCGTTACTGTTTACTTACTTACAATATGTTAATTTTTGAAACAAATTTAACAGGCATCTCTCTATCTTAAAGAAATTACCCCGTTCAGCAAAGGAAAGCAGTAAACAGTGATTAAAGCATATAGCAGAAGCTGGAGACCTGTTTTGTAGTCTTAAGCTCTATTAACTAGTTTGCTTCAATTTGCAAGTCATTTTATCTCTGTGTGACTTGTTTTCCTATCGTAAGAGGAGGGACATACCATACTTACAAAATGTTTTCTGTGTTTACTTGGGTAGAAGATGTGGCTATACTATTTCTTTAAATCCAGGGCAGCAAACCAGCCAAGAGAAGGCTAGGGATGTTTAGACAAAAGTCCAAACCCAAAACAACAGGATAAAGAAGTTAGGGACAATGTTATTTACTATTTATATAATTCATTGCCTTTTGCCTAAAGAAATATTCTATTGAAATGGGAAGTCCTTAAACACCTTCTGAAATTATATTTAAACTCCACCTACTTGTACCTTCCTATAAAGGGAATAAAGGTGTGGAAGGGGAGAGGCTTTCCTCAGCTGAAGAAGAATGAGTTGTGTGGCTGGTTCAGTTTAATCTGTTACATGTCTTATTTAGTTATTTATGCTGTACACTTCACAGCGGATCAGCATTTCTAGTGGTATATGAAGTAGGCTTCATTCTCTGTTCCAAGTTAAAATCAGCATGATTCCCAATGATGCCCACAGCAGCTGCAATGCAGCATGAGCGAACAAAGAATAAAATGCAGTAATTCAAACCATTCTTTCCCAGTAAAGAGATTCAGAATTTTCTCTGATTTTGCCCTTCTTATTCATGGCTTGTCCCTTCTGCTCCCATATTTCTCTAAAAGACTCAGTAATTCAGGAGTAGATTTAATTATTCACCATTGGGGGGTAAAAAATTAAACAGATACCAGTAAGGACTCTTGAAACTCAGGAAAAAAAAGAATGTTTAATTAGCATATAGGCACAACACCCTGCCTGATATGCCTTACTAACAATACAAAGCAATAACCTCAGGTCAAAAGATAAGTTACAATACATGCAAAAACGTCTGGATTGTGCACTAAGTAACACGTTAGTTATAGGTACATCTGTCAAATAAACATACATCTATTCTCCTAAAGAACAAAACTTCAGAGACTATTTCAAAAGTAAAGGTACAACAAAACAACCATAGTTGAGCAGCGTATTGAACACAAAGCATCCTACACAGAGACATTTGACCTTTGGAGGCAAAAACTGTAACAGGCAAATAGCTGAGAGCCAGATCCCCAAATACTTACTTATGAAAAGCTCTCAGTGAAGCCTAAGGTATTATCAGAATGAGGTCTGAAGGATTTTGCCCTTAATGAATAACAATTATGAGTGGGTAAAAATGTCTCTATCAGTGAGAATTTTAAATCATATATCTAAGTTTAATGTTGCTGATAAGAGTGAAAGGAGGAAAGACTGAATATTGATACAAATAAAACAATGTTTCTGTAAAACCCTTAAAATAAATAATGATTACGAAGGAAAGTTTGGGATAATGAACATGTCCTGAAACCAAAATCAACGTGGTTAAAGTTAATAAATATTTTAAATAGTTAAGTTCCTTTTTATCCTACAGAACAATAATCAGTATTAAGAACTAGGAAAGCAGAAAGAGGATGGAGACCTCTTCCTTACTTTTAAATATGGGTGATCAGTCCCAGTATCATCTCTCACTATTAAGCTACGCGTTTGTGTGTTACAGGACTAGCCGAAAGAAAGGGACAGAATATACACTTACTGCCACTGTAAATTCAATGGATCTATTTTTTCTTCCACACGATGACTAATCACAGGCTCAGTCCACTAACAATACTGGCGAATTTAGTGGGGGGTGAAGAGGGACAGGGGGGAGTGAAGGCTGGGGTGAAGGCAACTCTAACCCCATATCAGCGTGTGACAAGTGCTCTCTGTCACATGGAAGGGGACGTGTCTGTGCTGCTGCCCAGGTTCCGAGATAACTACGGGCTGAATCCAGGCTGCTACTTATGCAATAAAAAAATACTGCAAAACTCCCCTCGGACTTTGCTGGCAAATGTGCCCACTGCTGAACCAGTGGGTGAGATGTGCTATCCCCATTGCAGCTAGCCAGCCCGTACACCCTGAGGCGTTTTTGTCTGGAGAGTGCTGAAGGGAGCAGCCCCTCCAACATGAGAACTGTTGTCGCATCTGACCGGCACAGCAGTGCTGAGGAGCTAAAAAAGGCAAGTAATAGGCGCTTCAACCCTTCTCTTTCTTATGAATCCTGAATCAGCTCGGCTTTTTCAGCTCCAATTGTAGAAAAGCAAGTCTGCTCTGCTTCCACGGCATAAAAGCTATAATGGACAAGATCCTAAAAGACAGCAAGATCCAAATGACAAAGTCCTCACTTGGAGACATCCTCCCTAAAACACCAGAGGCAAACAGTGGGTGTTTTATGACTGGGATTTCTATCTCTATATATTATATGGCTGTGGTGGAGTGGCACAGAGAAGCCGGTAGCGAAGAGCTCCACAATCCCTGTGCGCTGTACAGGGAGATCGCTGTACTAGCTATAGATGTACTAGGCAAAGCCTCACATAAAGCAGGTTGCTGCTGCCTACTAACTGCTGCCATAGCTCAAACACTGCAGCAGTACTGTAGCAGAGGCACTCAGGCCACTTACACGTGAAGTACACAACCCGACTGCGGGGCAGACACACCGCTCTACACTCGCTGTGTAGGATTTCGGCAGAACAGCTGTTTCCAGCTCTGGTTAGGGTTGCAACGCTGTTTGGGGTTGTGGATAACAAGATGCATGCTCACTTCTTTGAGCAGTCATCTCCTGTATTTTAATGAATGCATTGTAACCCCAACCAAAAAGATTAGTATTAGTCATCAGCAAATCAAACATTACCGTGACCATAACCTGTTTTTTGGTTTTTTGTTTTTTTGTTGCTCTGAACACAAATCAAGTATCTATTTACTCTAGTGATTCTAATCTAAATTGTGCCACTGACCCAAGAGGTAACTTTTGGCATATAAATGGTATATGCTTTTCCAGAGGGGCTGAACTACCACATTGTCTACTGATTTTAAGATATGGATGCTCAGCACCTTTGAAAAAATCCACGTCTAACCCTTTGTCTTCCTCTCTGTCCGTTTGTAATATTGTAGCATAAGCACAGCACCACCCCTGCGTATTGCAAGCGTTAAAATGCATTGAATGTTTTGAAACTGAAGAACAGATACACACACATAAAGTACAAACCAACAAACTGTGAAAAGAGTAAGATGAAGAATTGTACCCTGTAACCCTAAGAACATCGAGGAAGTTTGGTAAAATGGGGTACAGGCAGATTAAGCAGCAGTTAGTAGTATACAACAGAGATGCCAATTGACGCTGACAGTTACACATTTTCCTTGTTAACAGAGAAACAATAAAACCTAGTTAAGAAATCACTTTTTGGACCACTTTTCCCCTGTTTCTTCATTACTTCAAAGTGTTTTATGGAATTAGTGTATAGTAACTGCTTTTGTACAGAAAATACACAGTAAGTTAGTTCTGTGGTCCAAATAAGCCATGCTTTTTTTTTTTTCATATCATGCATTGGGATGCAATCAGCTTCTTGTCAGTCATTAGTGAAAAGAACAAGCACATTTTTGACAATAAAAAGCTTCTGTAAGTAACATTTTCCGTGTTCATTTCTACAGCAATCATTAGCCAGAACTATTTAAAATGTTTCTGGAATTTTCTTTTCTGTTGCTATCTGCTTTTCTGATCGAGGAATTTTCTAGTATTTGTGATGTTTCCTCATGCAGTTATTTACAAAGAGATGGTCCTTGTGGTGAAGAACCTTAATGAAATTTACAGTTGCTAAGGTACATTTATAAATGCTAGCAGTTACACTCAGACAGAACAAATGGAATTTATTATGCAGCTCTGGGCTGGGCCAGCAATACAATAAAGTGCAAATAAGGACAAAACCCACAAGCCAGGCAGATCCGTTTTTCATCGCCAGCGTTAAGAAGCATCATGACTGTGGTAAGAAATGTTAGATCAAATAGGCCTAGGTCACAATCTATTTTAAACATCTGTCTCCCTGAGAGGATTTAAGGGAGGTATACAGTGATATAGCCCTATTTCTTCAACTGGCTGAATATCATTGGAAAAGTAAGGACACTTTTCCAGCCAATTTTTTTCAACAGTGCTAATACCTGCATTTTATGCTATGATGCACTTTACAGCATGCATTGAGCTCACTTTCCATGCAGCTACAACAGGCCACTCTTGATCAGGAAAATTTAGGAAGTACCAACTAGCTGTAGAAATGACATCTATCTACCTGGTACGTCACAAAAGCATAGGCTTTGAAAACATTTACAAATAGCACATTTTCTTAAACATATGCCCATATGCAGATGATAATTACTAGCTCAGATAAAAATATATAGTTTGTGTTTGCTGGCATTCAAAGTTTGCCACTGATTTGAACAATTTTGGAGCTGAGTCATTGCCGAATGGCACTGGAACAAAAAAATAGACATTTTTCAAACCACCGATTCCACGTAAAACGAAACTGTCACTCCAACTCCTAGTGTTCATTGCTGATCACTACCCATTGCCAGACCAGACATGTATTTCTCTCCACAGTGTGTCCAGAAAGTGCTCTGTAGCCTGACTTGTCAGAGAAGCTGCAGGAAGTGCAGAAAAATAAAGTGCCTTTTCCAGGGCTGTGTGCAACATGGCTAACCATCCAATTCACTCTATGTCCAGATTTCTCAAGTCTCAGGTATAGCTCCTAACCTTGTATTTCCCAGCTGAAGCTTGCAAGGCTGGCAACTATTTACAGCTATTCAACTAGTTCATTTGCTTTCCATGCTGTAAATACTCTCATTGTGTATTAATGAAAAAATATTTACAGTTCATTTATAGGTAAAATCAGTCACCTTAGAAAAGGCTGACAAGACATTTAAAGAAGGTAACACTTTATAAAGGGTAGTATTAAATGTATAGCAGGTATTTTGAACAACCGCAGATCTGAAGATACTAGATGCTACCTTAATGTCACTCCAAGATAGTAGATGACTGTTAAGATCCTGTTTTTTCAATGGAGTTAACACAATATGAGGACACCACTAGCATTACTGCCTCAGTGAACGCATAGTTAGCCATCAACCCAGACCACATCACAGCCATCTCATTTTGCTCATTTATCTTAATATACCTGAGTATATTACCACCATTTAAATCTGTCCCCTTAATTTGTCACATAAGATGGCTACAATTACTACCCGTTCACAGGAAAGTCTCCTATTTTCCATTAAATGCATAGTCCCTTCTGCAAACCATTATCTTTGCAAAGCAGCAATCACTTAATCCAGGTAAGAGGCATCTTTGTCCTCCACCTCCAATGCTCATTTTCGTTGCCTGAGAGGGAAATGCTGTGAGGCTCCGTATCTCCTATTGGAAAAGAGAGCTTGCATTCTTCTCGATATTTCCCTTGCTGTCTTTAGGACTTGGCATGCATGATTTTGTTCATTGTACTAAAGCTTTCTGTAGACGCTGAGGTGAAGCTGGCTCTTCAGGCAGGGAGTCTGGGTTCAATCTTTAGGGAAAGCTCATACAAGGTATCTTCATCTATGATGAGTGTCTTGTCAAGTAAATAGTGAGTGACCTGGAATGGAGAAAACACAGATGAACAGACTGGATGTTACTTCCACAAGAATTTCTCTGCTTTCCTTTTCCCCTTCAGCCCATTTCAGATCCCAAGATCCCCTCACGTTGTTTTCTTGAGAAACACAACGGCTCGTTTGAATGGTGTAAAGCTGCACCAGCAGCGCTCCAGGAATCAAGTACGGCCTCTTAGGAATGGCCAAGTCCTTAGCCAGGTTACCTAACCACACGTTGCTCTTCTGGAGTCTGAGAGGAAATCTTCTCTGAAGGCACAGACTGGCTTTGGCCAAATTTTCATCGCTTCCTGAGGGACAAGGGGAAAAGAACTGCAGGATGCACACAGCATCAGCAGATGCTTGGGCCATCTCCTGTTCCCTAATCCCAGGATTCTGGGATTCCCTGGGCAATTACACTTCCAACTGGGCAGGGAGAACACATTTCCCTTTGAACCCATTCCCTTGTACCCAAAACCCATGAAGGCTGCAATCCCAAGAGAGCTTCCAGAGAAGCAGGAAAAAACTTGCTTCTATATATAGTGTCAGATAGTTTCTGCCAGGGTGAGGCCCCAGAGTACCTGTCCATATTTCTGTCTGTCCTCTCCTCTCTGTGTGTGGGAGCAGAATACATTCATTTTAGCTTTCAGCAACAGCTGTATCTTACGACTAATTGCTACCACAGCTTTGATTTCAGTAGTAGGTAACAGTGCCTAAGAAGGGCCTTACCTTCTGCTGATGCTCTATGCGGTAGGAGGTCTGCTGGAACTGGCGTATTTCCCTGATAATATGTGAGATCTTTCAAAAGAATACATGTATATGAGTAAGTACAATGTCATTTTGACTTCAGCTAAGCCACATAAGGCAAGAATTTTGCACCAAATTATGCAATTTATCCTGGGAGGAGGGAAGGAAAGAGCAGAGATCATCTCCTAATGGCTTCCAAGGATGTCACTTTCCTAAATTAACCATTTATTGTTCGGTCAGCCTCAAGTGAACCACCTTGTCTCTCCTCTCCCCATACTGATAACCTCTCTTCTCTTTGCCTGCAGTGACTGCTGCGATGTGTAGCCATAAGAAGGGTATTAAGCTGAGATTAGAAGAGAAATTTCCATGCTTCCCTCTGAGGAGTTGTTGCAAAACAACATTACATGGCAGTTGGAGAGAAATCAACTTTAAAATGCTTTTTTAGATAGACCCTAGCACACTTGAAAAGAAGATTGTGATTACTGCTTTCTAGTGAATCACTACATTCCTTTAATTTTGGTTATTTCAAAAAGCCTTTTGTTGCTCCTTCATGAGCTTCAGACAGCTGCTTTTTCTGTCTCTCACTTCTCAAAGAACAAATTGGAAGCAAATTCACCCTGTAAAAATACTCAGTTTACCAGAAGGTGGTGATAGAAGACTGGGTCAAGTAATTGCTTTCAAATAGCTACCTATCTTGCATGGTGCCAATATACTTGTGCATCTTAGAAGTTAAATTCAAAGGAATTGTAATTAAATCAATAATTAACTCACACAATTAAACACCTGTTGGGAAAATGTATAAGGAACTGAAAATTACCATTCTCATTTTGGAAAAATTGACAAGGCCTTCCTCAGTGAAGTTTGGTGTTCCTTCTTCAATGAATGCCAGGTCCGTCAGGTACATTCCAAGGTAGGGAACAGCAGGTGGGTTACAACTGTGAAACAAGAAATCAGCGTATTTACCTGTAGCTAAATTTACAAACTGATTTTTTTTATAATTCACACAAACTATTACTTAACATACTTCTAATCAATGGGTTACATTCATTTCTAAGACAAACAGCTTCTCTGACTTCACTTGTGTTGTATTTACTCTGCCTGTGACAAATTGAATGTATTCTGTCCAATATCTAATATTAATGGCAGAAAACCTTTAGTAAAAGGTAGAATGGTAACGTGATGGAGTGAGAGGAAGGACAGGTAAACTCTGGACTCAGAGAACACCTTTAAGCATATTTCAATCCTGGCTAACAGACAATCCCTGAAATAGATCCTACACACAAGCTAAAAATGCACGTGGATGTGCTTCTGCATGGTTGGTGTTCTGCAGTCGTGTAAGCATCCTAGTATAACAAGGGTGTGTGTGTGTGCAAGAGAGAGTGTGTGCGTGTACATGTGGAGATATATACATATATACGTATATACATGCATATATATACACTACTTATACATACATACACATATGTATGGATATATGCATGTATATACGTGCGTGTGTGTGTGTGTGTGTGTATGTATGTATATACCATTCTGTCAAAGTCTGTTCAGGCCTTCTCAACAGTGAATACAAAGAGAAAGAGGACGACAGAGAGGTAGCAAAGACGGTCTGGAAAACTGTGAATACAGACTCTAGAGACTAGGGATTTTCTTTTCTTGGAGGGACAGCAGGAATGGGATAATGATTGTTGCTTCCCGAATGCAATAATCAGTGCTCCATGCTCACTGATTCTTGCCTCAGCAGAAATAGTAGCAAGCTTGGTTTTCTGAAGCTCTGGCATAAGAAAAATGCAGGGTGATGGCTGTGCTGTTAACTTAGGCAGACTGCTGACTATGCTTAGCAGTGCACTTCATTCTGGGTATTTTTTGTATTATGAGGATGATTGTTGTACACAGGCAAGCAATATATTAACTGAAAGATGTATAAAAGTACCTGTTCATATATTGTGAGTAAAAACATTTTTAAAAAAGTGATTAGCTCCCCAAAAATATTTTTAAAGTAAAAATTGACTAACTTGCACTATGTATATTTTGAAACATTTCAGCAATTATTCCTGCTTCTCTCAAGACCATTTAAAGTAGTTGTACTACTCAATCCTGGAAAGCCCACTTCTAATTACAGAACTTGCAAAAATACAGGTTTTGTATGCATACAGTTGGAGTCAGTACATAAATTGTAGAACCCTTGCCACAGGATATTTTGGATACCAAAATTACATACAGTCAAACACAATCTGGCAAATCAATTAAAGAAAAAATTATTCAAGTACTACGGTACAAAAACCCAGGCTGTTTTCCAGGGTGGCAGACTACAGGGGGCTGGGAGGGTATAGGAGAGGAAATATCACTGTGCCTTTGACCTGTTCCTATGTTCCTCTCATCAGCTACTGGCCACTGTCACAAAAAAGATAAAGGGGTGACTGGAACTTTGATCTGACTCAAGCTTATTCTTAAGCCCTAAACTTCTTATCTGGAACAAGGACTCTCTGGAATCCTGTTTTTGAATATGAACTTTTATTTATAAACCTGGCTTCACACTTATTGAAAAAGTTTATCAGTGTAAGTAAAACCCCAACAGGGAACATTCACACAGAATAATAGTTTGATTTGTTTCAGTAATTCTCTGGAAATATTACATTTATTTATCAGGTGTACTAAATCATGGGATATTCAGCAAAACAATAATGTCAAATAGAATAAAACTAGAATTTAAAAAGTTATTAGGTAAAAATATTATCCAGTATTATATTAATTATTAAAGCTTAATCAAAGCCAATTAATCTTTAACATGTACTATTCACTGCTTATAACAAAACACAACTGTATGGTGTAGGAAAGCGTACTTTTTGAGTGTCTCTCTAAGATTTTTAAATCTTCCTTCAGATGATACAGTCTTCTGAAGCTTGTCCATGAGAGCTTTTGTCTAGAAAAAAAATACATTGCAAATGTCACTGCTGTTTCACATAAGTGACTGCGATTAGTTTTTAGAAAAGGTGTAATTCACTTAGCATCTTCACCCCATTTTCAAAAGTAATAACATAGGCATTAGGAATTTAGCTTCATTGTAGTTCCTAGTGTATTTCTGAAGATGGCGATTAGGCAGCATTAAAGATTTTCCTTTGAGTGATACACAGAACCTGTATCTATGCTAATATTATTAGCCTGCAAATTTAGGAAAAAACACAAGTTCATTAAATTAATGGTCAGCAATTCAGTTTACCATGTATACAAGAATATTAGAGACTTGATCGTACATGTTGCTGAGGATCTTCAGCTGCGTTTACTGAAATTAGTGACAGTAAAGGATGTTTACTGCCTTGCAGCTTGCACTAAGCTGGTTTTGCCTCCAAGTTTCTGATAAAAGCTGAATATGTATTTGAAAATATATTACTGTCCTACACAAATTACTTTCAGTGGGCATCATCAGAGCCTGGTTACTTCGTAAGCAAAATAAATTTGCTTTTCAGTCTATTTATGCTATAGACTTGAGACAGTATAGAGAATCATGAGAAATTTGTCATATTTGAAACTGAATTACCAATTAAGAGAAAGCTGTAGGCAGAAGCAGACACTTTCTTTTTCTTCTAAATAGCAGGCTGATGAAACACGCAGATTACATTTCCAATAAGTACTGGAGAACTGTGCAACAACATTAATCTGTTGGTTTTTTTTTTTAAATTGAGAAGTTTAAAAATCAAACAAATTCTAAACATAAAACTTGGAGGTGAACTCTTATATAACAGTTTGTACTGAAAGGATTTTTAGCATATTTTAAAATAAAAAAACATAACACCAGCTATAAAGCATTTGAGAAAAAGCTGACTGGAGAAAGAAGGCACTGCAATCAGAATGTATTCTAAGTGGATTTCATTGCTTGGGCTCCTTGAGTGCTTTGCAAAAGCTGCAGAAACATATGGAGGGGGGAATGCAATGATAAAAGCCCACCTTTTGCATGTCAATTAGCCAGATCTAAAAAGGGCAATCTGAAATCTTCCAATTAGCTGGAGTAAACCCTGTATTCAAATACTGCCTAACTTAAAAGTGATTGGCTCTGTCCTACTGACCTCCTTGCTCTGTTATTCCACCATACTAAAATACTAACTTTTTTTTTTCAAATAGCAGAAACCTGAGATTTAAATCATTCAACCAATTTCTCCAAAACATTTAAAACAGAGAACATAAAATCATAGAAACACAGAATATCTCGAGTTGGAAGGGACCCATAAGGATCATCAAGTCCAACTCCCTAAAAAAGAGTGGCTAGTCTTTTTTTTTGTGTCTTATTTTTGTTATTGGCAGCCATTCTCACAGGCTCAGCCATGCTGCTGACAGTCTCAGCACCAAGGTAAGGGTTAAAGGGAGATATTCACTGCATCTGAACTTAGGCACCTAAATGAGAAAGAGGTCTGGCTGTCTACGGTCTCTTACTTGGTAGCAAAAAACTCAGCACCTTGAGAGGAAATGCTGATCTTTCTACCAACTTTCTGCACAGGCAGGGAAATACAGCTCCTATTTGAGGCACTTGAGCTGGCTATAGTTATAGCTAGTAACCACCTAGATGTGTATATCTGAAAATATCTAAATTTAATTCTTGCAAATATTTCAGTACTTCAGGCTCAAGTCGTTAGGCTTAGGCACCTGCTAGTCCCATTGAAATCAGTTTGTTCCTACAGATATTTAATTAATGATACCAAAAAAAGGGTAAGCGAAACACAAAATACTTTGACATGAAATACCAGTACTACTTGGTGTTTCCAGCAAATAGTCAGAGTATTGTAAAAGTAGAAATATTTATGGAAGGAATCCTATCTCAACATGTTGTTTTCTGAACACACTGACCAGTGAAATCTAGAAACCATGCTGTAATTGTATCTTTCTTACCTGTTTGGATACTTTACCCCAAGTTTTCTTAAGTCTGTAGATTGCACTTCTGTTCAAGGCTGACGTGATTTCTAACACACCATTATAATTGTGCATACATCGACAGATATCAGCTACTGCTACCCACTTTTCAATTGAGTTAGCCCGGGAGCTGACATCAGTGTAATTCATGATTTGGGAGGCAACAAGGTTACTCATCTGACCAAACAAAGAGGAAGAAATTTAGGACATTTAAATATAATCCCTTTCGACATATAATTATTTAATGAACAAAGCAGAAGAAAACTAATGCACAACAGAACTCATGGCTCTTAATAAAACCAGAGAAAGCGTATTGAGAACAGTGTTGTAGGGAAGTTGGGGGAATGATGATATGAAAGAAGGGTAAGAAATGCAATGGGGAGTATCTCCAAGCCAACAGTAATAAAACTGATTGGGAAGACTCTCAGTAAAATTCAAGGAAAATGGTAAAGAGCAAAGATACGGTTGGGGATACAAAGGGCATTCATTAAATAGAATTGGTGTTATATTTTCACCCTCTGGAGAAAACTTAGTTTCTTCTGTAAGCAACAAGGCATTGTAGCACAGTTTAAAATGTTCTACTCTATTAAATTGCCACTGAAATGCTGAAAATGAGAATCTTCATGTGCTTTGATTTAAAAGGTTAATCACAAAAAGACTGTAACATTCAGTTACTACTAGATAAGAAGTTACATCACATTGTAAAAAAAAAAGATATTCTTGTTGCAGAGGTCATAGACAGTGTCAATAGAGTTCCTAGAAAGCAAGCTGTATTTAAGAGTACTTACATCATTAAAATGTTGACTAGTTTTCATAATATAGGGTGTTTTCTCATTTTTATCCACTTTCATCCAGCCCTGCCCAAGAAACTCTCTAGACATTGAGGGGAGAGAAAAAAACAAACAAAAATGCCCTTAATATACACCGTACAGAGTGTCTGTCTGTAACTGTAGCTTAACAGGATTTCAAGTATACCTCATTTTGTTAGAACCTAGGAACACAGCTTTACACTAATTTCAGCATTTCACTGTACCATTTTTAATGCTGTCTGAAGCAGTAAATACTATAAAGAAAATTTATTTTTCTTTTAATCCTCTCTCCCAATCCCCCCATCCTAATTTTCAGCATTGTGACCCTATCTGAAATTGGTCTTGTCAGCTTATGTGGTTATATCCATGTTAAACTGCTGTATGAATGAAGCTGATTTGACACTCTCTCCCTAGAGACTCAGCACTTCCAGACTATATTCACCCTTCACTAGTCCAGAGCCTCAGATCACAGATTTTTTTTCTTAGCTAAGAACTCAGTCTTTCAAAATGTGATCAAACTACAAGGGAGTCAGAGGCAATGATACAAACAGCCGAAGGACATTATCCTGTTATGTATGCAAACCTTTTTGTCAGTAGCATGAATTAGTGTAGTGCCTAACATTGCCAGTCAGTAACTCATCCACCGTACTCACTTCAGTCACTCGTAGGAGAACACTTACTCATACGGTATGCTTCGGAAAACTACGTGATCTAAGAGAGTTATTTGCTCTGCAAGCTCCATGGCCGACAAAGTCTCAAAGCACTCTGGTTTTGGACAATCTGACTGCAAAAATAAGGAGAACACTTAATGATCTCTTTTTGCACCAAAGGACATTTCAAAGAACAGTGTATTAAGAACTTCATAAGGACTTTCAACACAGAGTTGTAATTAACTTCTTTGCTACAAAGAAATAAGAATTAAGAAAAATTGCTAACAACATAAGGGTAAACATCAGGCTGGAAACTCATAGGAAAACAGGCACATACCAAGTCATGAGTAAGTACGTCAAGTCTGTATTCTGCGTTACTTTCCACATAACCACTCTGCACCCAGTTCATTGCCCACACTCTTCTTTGGATTAATGCAATGCACTTATGAGATGGCGGTGACTACAGTTGGAGGATGGGCATTGCCAGTCAAGGCCAGCTATGGTTCTGATGGCAGCTGAGATGGCAGACACTCATCATTTCATATATATTAATATCTTTCCTTTTTTTTTTTCCATCGTGATTTAAATCCAAATCCTAAAGTTTTGACCTGTTCATCTTTGATACGGGCTCCAAATTCTTACTTTCTCTAAACTGAAATGTACATTCCTGATATAAAAGAACAGTATTTCTGTCCAGAGTTGTAAAGTTGCAGTTGTGCTATGTTTTATTGACTTAAACCCACAACCTTTCTATAGGAGTATTTATGTTTAAATTTCAAGATGAACTTACCATCTGAATGATGTCCTCTATTTTTAAATGGGTATCATCTTGATCATCCTGAGAAAGAGCCCTGAAAAATTAAGTAGCAGAACATCCTTTATAAATAAAGTTGTCTATGGTTATGAGAAAACCTTATCACAGATAGGCAATCATGTTTATCTAAAATAAATCCTAAGACTGCAGTTGATGATGTAAAGAAAAAAAAATCTGGTACCTAAAATCTAATGTCTTGTTTTAAGTAAAAGCGTACAAAATGGTACAACATCAGAGTCACGTAAGGTAAAATGATGGTCACGGAGGCTTAACATCTCTGAGCTAAGAACAGCATATACTGTAGAATGGTCAATGACAATAACTATTGTACTTATTTGCTGATTATAGCGATAAGGTTTCTACATCTATGCCACTTTGACTTTAGTGCAAAGAAGTTTGGTGGACAAAGGAAAATTCCCTTTTCAAGAACTGGACTGGCAACACAAAAACACAACACAATAACAATATTATTTAATCAAAAGCTCTCTATCCTGAATAGCCCTAGGAAACCTAAAGGTGGAAAATTACATCTCAAGCCTTTTCTCTGATTTTTAAACTACCGTGCTAAATGATATTTTGGGGAAATGTTTGAAAAATCAACATTTGAGAAGTGAAGAAAAGACAGCAAAATAGGCATGCATAAAAGAGTGATTCACTGGGAAGTGTTCTTGTTTATTGGCACTACACTGTCCTATTCAATATTCCACACAAAGAGCTGTGAGTGTGGAAATAGACAACAAACTGCTAGCAGATTTTACTTGTAGCAAGTACATGATTTGCTTTCAGTAATACAAGTGTTAATCCATGCTTCCAATTCTGCTATAGAAAACCTGTGATTATTTATATACTACCCTGATGTAGTATCTTGGCACATAATTCTAAGATCTTACCCCTTCATTTGGAAAATACAGACTCAAAGAAACCTTGAATAGACTGGATTTATACAATATAGGAAAGAGAAGATTTAGGGAGAAAGAACAGTATGTCAGTACATAAAAGACTGCCTATAAAGACACCAATGATATGGCAAGAAGTCACTGGACCGATTCGCATCAGGGGAGATTTAGTTTCAACATTAAGTTCACTTTTCCAATTCCAAGTATAAGTGAGCACTGAAACAGGCTTTCTGCAGAAGTTGTAGAATACTCATCAGCTGAATTTTCAAGGAAAGTTTAGATGACCATTTTCAAAGAAGATCCAGTCCTACTGATCATTCCAGAAAGCATAGCAGGTATTTTCTCATGGTCCCTCCAATTCTTTATTTTTGCACTCTGCAGTAACAGACTTTCCATGTACCAGCTGGGGAAAGGGTTAAAAGAAAAGAATTACATTGCCTGGAGACTTTAGCTATGAGTGTAAGATACGGAATTTGTACTATGTGGGTGGGGAGGAAGTGTTAATGCTTAGTACACTAGGTTCTTCTGTTGTGGGTTGCTGTTGTTTCCTTTTGGTTTGCCAAGTTGGAGGGCTAGGTTAAAATCAAATGCAGATTCACAAAGGACCTACAAAACCTCCTTGCCTTCATTTTCAGCCTATCAAATCCACACAAAATGCCCCTTTCTTCATAGGAGTTGGAAACACTTTATGTCTGATGGGCAAGCCGTGCCAAGTCTTGAATGTCTACTTCTTCAGGAAAACCCTAGGCTTCTTCTCCAGATAATAAGTGTGCGGCCTCAGTAACTGTAAATACACTGGCAATCTGTCTTTCCTGAGCAGCTTATTTTGTGCTGTATCTCATGACTGATTGCCTGCAGAAAGGTATTGTTCACTGTAGACAAGAGCATGAGCTTCCTGGCAATAAAAGAAAGAGAGGACTTGCCCTTCTGCCCCAAGTATTCTCAGTAATCTTGTAAACTCATCATTTGAGTTCCTTACGTATAACTTCATATTGCCTGGAGTTCTCATCTTTGATACAGAAATGATTGTATTTGCTTAATACAAAATAAAACAGGAAACATGAGATTCTTAAAAGGCTAAAAATACCTAACTTTTCTCCATCTTTGCTTCCTGATACTCTCTAACATGACATCTCACATTTTATGTAGACTTCCAATCCCTCATTCTAAAGAGGTTACTGGTGCTTTTTCTCTAACACAGTGGTCCCATTAAAAAAATTCTCCTTTTATCCATAATTGCTCTACATTTAAACCTGCAGAGGACAACACATCTCTAGACTGGATAAAGCTACTCTTTGATAGCATCAATAGTAGCTTCCACTTCAGTCTGCACTGTTGTCAGCTTTGGGATACCTAGTTTTAAGAGAGATCTAGGAAGATATGTTGAGCTGGTCAGTTCTGCTTGGGGAGTTACCGTTGCACTCCTTGGAGAGCCTCCTGGAAGCTGGGTAAGAAGCACAGGTAAATGTGAAAACAGTTATGAGACAAAGCAAAGGTAAGGAGAGATTCTGCCGGACTGTTTAACAGTATCCCTCTCAGGGAGGACTGAATGGGGTGACACCTCCATCATTACCCTTACAAATGAAGGAAGTAAATATACAATAAATGATTTTCTAATTCTTAGAGTCAGCAGCTAAGATTAGACCTCTCTCTCACTTAAGCTATTCTTCATGCTTGACCAGTCCAAATATTAAAATAATTTTCTAGTAGAAAATACTAACATCTGTCTCCTCATTCCTTTATGGTATATAAAATATTTTAAAAGCTGAGGTAAATTATAGAGCCTGAAATGTATTGTCTGGTGAGATCATACAAGGCAGAAAATTGGTCATCCATCAAATTTTGACCTCTGCATATTCCTGGATTTCATTTACATTTATTCTGAGGAAGAAGAAGGAGGAATTGTTTCTTGAACCACCCTTTTTTTCTCCAGATAGGACTATTTATCGAAGTTATTCACTGCTGTTCAGTCTGAACTTTACATCTTCCTGCTTCACCATCAATGAAATTTTACCTAGATTTCAGGGGTTAGTAAATAAGGCTGATAAAATCTCAAGCAAAACATACTTCAGTAGGTTTGCATAGCTTTCAGAACAGATATTGATAAAAAGAAAAAGCAGCTTTTTTACCCTGCAGAGAAACCCTGTCAGTCCATTCAACAAAAATCTTATCACGCAAGGAATACCAGCTGTTCTGTTTGATGACTCAAGAAGGCATGAAGCAGCTCAGTATCTCTCATAAACACTTTCCTTGCCATTCATATTCTACACAGAGTCTTTCCCAGAGCTGACCATATCATCTTTGGAATACAAACCAACCTTTCCTCCTCCTCTAATCTCTGCTGACAAAGGGACTGATTTTCCAAGAAATTTATATGCACATATGTGCACATACACTCAAAGGCTAGGTCAGTTTGTAAAAAGAGATATTTGTACCAAATATCCTTCAAGGAGATGGTCCATGGAATATACCCATACGTAGGCTCAGAAAGCATGAACTTTCTTAAACGAGTGTTTGAACAATGAATTTATGATAAGAAATGCTTTTCCTAACTGCACTCTGAATTCCTCTATTTTTCAGAGTCAAGAATAGACTACGAAAACTGAAATGTGGGGAAGCCAGGACCTACAGTGAGGGTTGACTGGCAAACCGGAATTCTGATAGACTACATGTTTTGATATGGCAAGGCCTTTAAGATATAAAAGCCTGCAGCAAGCACCTCTTCAGAACAACTAAAAAGCCTATTTTATGACACTCACCTAGCAATTGGGTGAATGACTATTATCATGAGGGGCATGTCAACTGGCTCACCCCTCCTTCCTATTTTCATCCTGTCGCAGGGAAGCCTTTTGAATGAAAGTTTCATCAGAACTTCCAGTTATGACAAATCTGTGCTTTCACGTAAAAAAGAACGCTGTCAAAAGTCTTCAAACAAATTGATTTCTAATAACAGTAAAAAAGCTCTTCAGTTCTAGGTGGGTAATTTATATCCATCCTCTATGTAGTATTAGACGAATGCCCTCCATCTAGAAGAAAACCAGAAAGATAACATCCTTCCAAAGAGATGGGTATGTAGTGGTGATGGACGGAGTAGCATTTCTCCAAATGAGACATTTCTCCAAACCATTCACGTGAACCAAAAGAGGAACACAATACCTGGGAGCACCTCTACACACTTCTACAACAAGAAAGACTCTAGATCTTTAGGACATCCAGGGTGGGATTCACATCCTCCGCAAGTCACTGCCTGTGTTCTGTAATTGTCTGAGAAAGGAAGGTGTCTTCTATGATCTCTGGAGGAACAGTCACGATACCTAATTTTAGACAATTTTGGTGGACAGAATCTCCTTCGTGATAGGCAGTTACCTTGGAAGGAGTGCTTCATTAGCTGTCTACAGTTTGTTTCATGGTTAGGTGCTTCAGTTAGACACAGTGGGTCCCACCAAAGAATTTTTTCTCAGTCAATGCAGAGAGGAAGTCCCTTTCCTCTCACCCTGTCATTATAACCTATGGATGGTTCAAGGAACTCAAGAAATAACTTTATTCCATTACATGCCTTCTCTTAACATTCAGAACATTGACTGTAATCCGCCATGTTGGCAAATGATAGAAAATCTGTAATCTGATGCAGAAAAAAAGAAAACAATGATACATTGGTGTAGAACATGGTGCCTCTTCACAATGTCTCAGTGCAGTATGGGAGCATTTGCTTGAAGCTTAGCAGTTGCTGGTCAAGAGGAACATAGTCTTTGTTGTCCCTGCTACAATAAATAGTAATCTTCAGAGACAAGTAACAGAGAAAACTCTCCCAGCTTAGGGAAGAGCGTGTTCAATGTTTGCTTTGAACTACTTCCACAACCAGCCATAGCACCATGGGAGGCATCAGGCAAGAATGTCAGGGAAAGAACCATTTCCGTGTCGCCATGTCCTCTTTTTGCACCAGAAGCAGTATCTTTGTTTTTAGTGCAAATATAGAAAAAACTTTGTTCTTCTGGCACTAGAAACCTGGTTACCGACTGGGTTCATACAATTGTATTGTCAGATAGGAGGCAGGCATGTGGATATTGTCTCTTCTGCCTCTGTTGGTTTCTCATTCTTCATGAAATCAGCTCCAGAATTGAGCAAGGACCTTTTCAACCTGCCAGAAAAGCTAAACCCTCCTGATAGAAACTATTCCTCAGTTTTATATTTTGAATTATTAAAAAGTAAAGTTTTTAAAGAACAGTCTGGAGTTGGTTCCACCTCTGAATCCACTAACAAGATAAGTGGAGGACCAGAGGGACTCCTGCTTCCCGCCCCAATAGCTGAGACTGTTCCTGAGGCAGCCAGAATGGTGTGTTCACAGTCTCCATGTGACAGCTGGTCACTGCTTAGGACTAGCAACTTGATCAGTTTTTTTAAAGCTTATAAATATTCCTAATGTGCAATAAAAATGAAGGCTTTTGGAAGAGTAAAGGAACGCGCACCCCTGTGTCATTACCACAGATCTGTAGTTACACACAAACAACTCCATTCAACTGCAGATTATTTCTTAAATCCTATAATTTCCTCTTCTCAGTTAACTATATAGCGTTGCTGAGAATAAATCTTCAGGAATAACTACAGTGCTTTTTGAAAGCTTGGAAACTACTCTTAATTACCAGACAACCCATTTTCCTGAGGCGATTTAAGAACTAGAGCTCCTCCTTTCAGCAAAAGGATGAGATATATGACACATTTGTGTATTTCATCCCAGCTGAATGATTTTTTGTCCAAAATCAGAATTGTGCCGATATACTCTTTCTCACAAGGTTACTGAAGCAGTTCCCATTCCCGGAGAATTAATTTCTCCTTACCAACTAACTGTTAATGCATTTGACATGCCTGGCAAGTAACTGCCTCCTGTGTGGCTGGAGAACAAGCCCAGAAGCTTCAGATTACAGTTTGGCTCAGCGTAAGACTTTGGGACAGTTTGTTTTATGTGATAACATTTTTAACTTGGAGACTATATCCTGATGTCCTGTTGACTGCAGCTTAACCACAGTTTAAATTATGAAAGTTGTATTTATGCAACAGCTTCTATCTGAAAGTTTACTTATGCAACAACTTCTATTTGAAAGTTTATGGGTGGTTTGTGTATATAATAAACACATGGATAGGACATAGGAGTAATTTCAGCTGCTACTGAAATATGGTTGCTACAGAAAATGGAACACAGCAGTTTTCTGAAACCTTGGGACAGCAATACTGTGTCACTGATGCTTACGGGACTTAGTGTTGAAATAGTATTGAAATTGAATTAGTATTGAAATATTCAACATAACGCATTGTCCAGCATGCATATATACCAGCAGCATTGGCAGTCTTGAAAAGCAGTAACGGATTTTTGATAACCAATGTTAGCCATGGCTTAAATTTCAAGCCTCATTTTGAAGGAAAGTGGGACATCCATGCAGCATTTAGTCAAAAGGACTAGTCCTGCATGCTGAGCCACCAATGGCTCTTTTTTCAGTGCTAGTTTGTGGGATGTAACCAAGTACTTATGGTTCGGTATGACCAAATCTATAATCAAACTATGTTTGAAAAATCTGGCAGGATTAGGGTATATAGCTGCAAACCCTGATGAAAGATGGCTTGGCTGAGGACCATATCTCAGGAAATCTTCATTCTCTACCTGTTTGCAACAGAAAATCCCACTGAGAACTTGGAGAGGTCATTTTATTCATGCTTTACTTGCCTGCTTGTAAAGTGCCATAATACTTTCCAGAAATACTGTGGTGATAACGGCTACGAAAGAAGGATTTTAAAAAATGCAATCTGTTTCTACAGAATATTTTAAATGAGATTATTTTTAATTAACTTTTATTTCCATTGCTATGCATATTTTTTCATTTTTACTAGAATTTTATTTTTGAGTATTGTTTTATTTCACTACTCCTTCCTTTTGCTTTTTATTTTCCCCTTTTCTCAGTTTTTAAAAAATTTAACTTTTTCAGAATTTTCACTTCTTACAGAATTTAACCTTTTTTTTTCTTTTTTGCAAAAGAAATTTACACTGTGCTCAGATGTATATACAGTGTGCTCAGATACTAAAGTAGTAAGTGCTAGAAGGAAAGAGAGGACAAACAATACTTACCATTTCATAGAACAGCAGTAAAAGGATGCAAACTGGGGCAACTCACAGTTTACACTTAATTACCAAGGTCCCATTTTTTGATGCAACAGCTAATGGAAATTGGCTAATTGGAAACTGGATACAGCTAACAAACTTGTATGTTAAAGGCCTATAAATCTATTCCACTACTTTGCCAGAAACAGCCAATCCAGGTTTATTTTCTCATATTTTCTTAAGAAGCTAAAGGTCTTAAGGTAATTTTTCTGCCTGAGAGCAATCTGACAGAACCTTTGCTGTCACACATATTATTAAACCCCATTATCCTAATCCTTTTTGCTCTTCTTGCTTGCTGTTTCTTCCAAGGAAATACATGAAACAAACTTACTATTTTTACTTTGAATAACAGTACATGCAGTATAATTTAAAAGGTTTATTTTTATTTATGTAAAAATTAAGTAGGATCCCATTGACATGAAGTGCTTTTATTAAGAACTTGTCTTCATTTCTTATCCTTTGTTTGACTTTTTTCCCTCCAGGTCAACAACTTTCTCCTCATTCTTCTGACATTCTTTTTCATGTAAGTATCTGATGGGGAAACCTGTCAAATGGTCTTAGAAAATTCAGACACACTGCATTTATTGCACCCTTATTGACTTTCCAGCAGAATACTTACAAAAATACTAACAAAGCGCGTCATAGATTTATCTGTGTTTTTATGTTGTATCTTATTTTAACAACTGCCTAGTCTTTAAATGTTTACTGCTCCTCAGTAATGTAGAACAACTTACATGAAAATAATTTACTATAAAATATTCACACTTAGTAGACAAAATTATTTTCACTGATAAATGCATATAAAGATTTGTCTCTTTGGCATGACTAGACACTCAATTCTGTAATACCTAAGTAACAAACTATGGTGTTCTGACCCTAATTTAAACAGTCCTGGTTATGCAGAAGCTTAAAGGTCTTTTATTTCATGGCACAAAGCAAGAATTCCTCCCTGTAAGCTACTCAAAGAACTTTGGACATGGTGTCAACACAAGGGAAGGTGCAAGCATGGTCTTGTTAGGATGTCATGATACGTTAGGCTATCATCATGAGCTTAGCAGAGTGGTTGGCTCATTATTGAGATACGAGCTCCTCAGGTATGATAGTGAGTGGTCTTGTTGCTTTACTGGGCAGCATTTTTCCCTGCTGCATAAAGACTGAACCTATGGCTGCCAGCTGTTCTCCAGCAAAATTTTCTAATACAGGTATTTTTATGAATGAACTTAAAACACACTTTTATAGCTAATGAAACACCTAGTAATCCTCCAAAATTAAATACTCCGGAGAAAAACCAAACCCTGTGAACTCTATGATACATGATCCCCTATTTCACATGCTATAGTTAACATACTAAATTATTAGAAAGATATTTACCTCAGTATATTCGCAGTAGCTTTCCTTTCTTGTGGTAGAAGGTCAGGGTCTCTCAAAACTTCTTCCAGCAAATTTAACACATTCATTTTCAGCTCATTGTTCAGCTCAAAATCCTACAAAGGAAAACAATTTTACTTCCTTTTGTTTTGACAATGTTGATCAAATAACTGAATGGATATACTTTTGTGAGTTTTGCCTATTTTTTTCTTTTTTTTTTTGCTATTAGGTTTGAAAATATTTAGAAAACTTGGAAAGCTGTTGCAGTGAACAGGCTAGAAAAGTGGGAGCCTGAAAGGCTGTAATTTATCTCCTTTTCTGACCTTTATCTTCTGTGTGCAAATGGGCATATCACTTAACTTTTCTCTTCTGAAGTAAGAACCGCATCTCATGAATACCCACAAAATGCCTTATCCTCTCTTCTCCTGTGATGTCTATAAAAGCGGAAAAACAGTTTAATTGTAATACTGAGACCACTGCCTAGCGAGGCTGGACACTGTTTTGTTTTCACTGTTTTCTTGAGTTTCTCTGTTTATCTGTTTTCCACTCTGGCATTTCTTATCTCATACTCACCCTTTTGGAAAGGTCTGCTTTTTGTTCCACATAGTGGAGTACTCAACCTAATAAGCTCGGTAAATCAGACTAGTGCTCTCTGGCACTGCACGTAAGAGCTTCAGCATTTTAATTATTTCTGAGGCAGACTGATATCTGACACAGGAAAACCCAACAACCATTTCTATTGATCTTGGATATTGGACAAAATCAAAGAATAGAACAATGTACGAACTTTAAGGTGGGAACTTAGAGGAGTAGACTCCAAAAATGCTTTTATTGAGCTCAAAGCTAGCATTTCAGTAAGAAAATTAAACCCAAAACCTTCAGTCATCTAGTGCATCATAGATCTTCCTTGGTAACCCACAGTTACTTGCAAGCAAGACCATGTTTGTGGCAAGCCCTGCTTGTTTCCATGGGAACGGAAGCCACAAAGTTATTGAAACTGGGAAATGTTAATTTTTCCAAAGAATCAGCTACAACCCTTTCTGTTGCGACAGGGTCCTAAATGGACAGAATTTCTGGAGATACGTGTCTCTGAGAAGAACCACTCCTGGTGAAGACACATGTCCTCACACCATGCGTTTCACTTGAGGGGACGCGGGAGCATCAGAGCGCACCAAAGTCACAAAGGAAGGTGATGCTTAGTTTGGAAAAGGGATGAAATACTTAAGACGAGGAGGAGGATGCACGTTCATTAAAGAAAGTGGTGTCACAGCCACGCTTACAGCACTTTTTGAGAAAGCTTATTGCTCAAAATGTCAGCGCTTAGAAATACCCTGCTGTCACCCATGAGCAATGCCCTAGGCATTTCCCTCCTGTTAAAAGCATCCCTTTTTACCCTTCAAAAGTCTTCTCAACTTGGCCAGAGCTAATTCATACTTTGAAACCAGCCAGTATCTGTGTCTTAGTTTTTTGTGATGTCTGTCCATATTAGAGGATGTTGGAGAACAGGAAGCTGTGCAGTATTAGGCTTTGAATCGTTACATATGCCTCAAAATCTAGCAAAAAAATAGTTCCAGGTACTGCATTGTTTTTGTTTTATAAAATGAGTTTTCTGCAGCCATTGTCCAAAATGCATCCTTTAGGAACTCTTTTAGCCTGTTTGCAAAAGAAGACAGAGATTTTTATTTATTTATTTAGGGTATGGAAATGGGCCTAATCATTGAAAGCATGAGGAATGTAACTAAACTACATGAGAGTATGTTTGCTCCAGTGCTTTTTAAAAGAAAACCATTTGGAGTATGAAACTATCAAAATTTAGCTAAAGAAGAAACCTTGAGTCTGCACAAGTTTAAGCAACCAGTGTAATTAATAATAGTATTGTATGTCCCATAGTTTGATGGTGGCCATTCTATAAAAGAAGCTGGGTATCTTTGCTAGTCATGCTGCAAAAATATCATCAATGAACAGAGAAGGTATCCAAGAGCTGACAAACCTAACATCCTCATTTAGCATGTTGGGTAAAATTCTCACCTGCCACTGTAAATGGGCATATCTCAACAACATGATCATGATTTTACCTCCATGTATGTTTTTCTTATATTGATTATTTTCATTACAGGATAATTTTTCTCAAGAAGTCTTGCTTTATTGGAACTAAATTTATCACTAAAAAGAGTCTATATTTTAAGTTATTTAATTTGTGAATCAGGATGGGGAAACCTCACCTATGAATATCAGACTCAGCAAAACCTAAGTACTTTCAGTTTTGCATGTTTACAAGCTAATTCTTGTAAGTAATGAGAATTAATACATTGTAAGTTAACAGCAAAACATGTTTGTTGAGGAGTAATCTCCACAAGATAGTAGTTCTGGAATCGCTGGAAAAACTGATACTGGTAAGCTATATGAACACTTCGTTCCTAGGGTTAGAGCGATCTCCCACTTCAATTACACTGGCTTTGGAAGAAACTTCACGGTGGAAAAATCCACTTCTCTAACCTCAGAAAAATGAGAAGTCCTAGACCCTTTATTAGCGTAGCCAGCCCAAACTATCGTGGATGATAGGGACTGATTAGGTATTATAGACAGAGGATGCTTTGGTTTGTGTGACCCCTTCAGTCCCAGCTGCTGTCACACCTCCACACCAGCCCGACCGCAGCTAGATGTCACTTCACAGCACAGCCTTCCCACAGGACAGACCTTGCCCTATGTCCATGCAATTTCTGCAGCTGTTGTCTTACTGCCCAAAATCTCTTTTTTGTGCCTGGAGGTATTCTTTTTTATAGCAATGTGCCAGCTGCTTCTTACAATGTGAGGAGAAAAAAAATGAAAAAAGGTGGGATTCAGAAGAAAACTGGAGAGCTAATCTATTTTTCCATCAAAGTTCATGATCTAGGGGGCACTGAGATTCTAGTGTGATGAGCAATATATAAAAAATCTAGGGAAATCATTGAACTTAAACATGTACATATACTTAACTCTACGTAGAAATGTTAACATGAGAATTATACAAACACCAAAACACTTAGCAACCAATTCAAAATATAATTTATAAATAAATAACCGTAAATACATGCAGATTATATCTATCTGTATTATGGGCATTACATATGAATATATATTAATATATGACATGTATATTATATCTATTTAAAGTATAGGCACATATAGATCTATATGTAGTTATATATAGGTCTAGATATATTGTCTATATGTATATCACATCTCTGTATATAATTTTAGACCACTTTTGTGACATTTTTATCTATTGTATAACCTGTTAATACGTTTCACTATTTCTTCCAGCCATTGGAACGGCTCGCAACAAGACTCTGACACCATCCTCAGCAGTGAAGGCTTGCAAGGCTGAGTAAACCCGCTATACTGCCTTACGTTTAAATTGCTGCATGTGTTAGACTACCCCAACGTTCAAAGAGACTTTTACTTGAAATTTACATATCACAGAAGGAATACAGTTGGTCAGACAAGAACCACTCAATTTTCCAGCAGGCACATTTCAATTTGACAGTGGTCTATTCCTCCATGAGAGGGCACATACCTCTAATACATTTTAGAGTCCATTGTAGCCTAAAGATTTGTGCGTCTTATTCAGATTTTCATTTGACTTAAGCAGAGAAATTAACTAAGATTCCCAAGCAAAATTTAAACTTTTATTTTTAAGTCCATTACTATCAGTAATGGGAAAAGATTTCTTCCCTATTTATTTAATATTTATACTGCAAAACCACTTATGAAATGTGCAGATATACAAAAAATGACAGCTGATGAGTTAAGTAGGAGGCCTGCCCTGGAGTCACCTAGGATAAGAATAGGATGTATGAAGTTCCCGACCAATCAAAAGCACTGTGCACCATGTTCAGCACCACTTAATGAAGTTTCCAGCAGTAGAAGACTGCAGCAACAGAGAGAAGTGTATTAATTTTGCTGTCACCCACCTGCACTGTGAAAGCAAAAGCCTCCTTTGTAACTACAGAGCATCAAAATCAGCATGTTTACATTTTAAGTAGACTCATAACCTGCCTGTTGATCTCTGCCATGCATAGGATTAGACAGCAATGTTCTCTTTATAAAGTGCAAGCACATTCCCTTGCCAGGAGGAGCTAGGAAAGCTGTGCTGCAGTATGAGAAGTGCTTCAGAAGCAACCTATCCAGCTGAGTGAAAAAAAAAGATAAAAAAAAAAAGGCGGGGGATGATGGATTTGGAATCACTGACCAGAAGAAAAGAGACTGCAGCAGAGGCAGCAGAAAGCAAGAAAAAGAAAACTTAGCTATGCTGGTGAGGTACAACCAGAAATATGTAGATTTACTATCAGTGGTTTATACAGAGAATGTAATCTTCAAGTTTTGACATGGGCTCAGTGAAACCTCAAAAGCTTTTCCTCCCCTCTTTCTTTAAATCTTCCTAAGTGAAAGGAAACATTCTTCATTTAAACAATGTGAGGAAACATTGAATAACCCAGACAAATAAAAGGGAGCTAAAACCTGAGAACCTAATTTGTATTTGATTATGGCAGTGATAAGGACTACAGAAAACACCAGAGGGAGGGAAGGAAGGGGCAGGAGGGGAGAGGGGGAGGAATTGTGCATGGAGAAACCACAAAGAAATTCTAGAGGGAACCCCTTCATACAGTTGCATCATCCAACTTCAACATAACCCTACATGCTTCATGTAAAAATAATCTCATCTAAGTTCAGCTCTGAAACTAGAGCCAACTTTTCAAGTCCTCAGGCACCTGCTTACAAAGGCAAAAAAAGCCAATTGGCAGGCTGGCTTCAGCACCCTGTGATTGCCATGTGAAGGAGAGGAGGGATATGAGTTGTCAGGATAAATGTAGCACTACTCCCTCATGACAATCTTCTCTGAATGCATTTGGACTCATTTTATTAGTTTCTCTCTCTTTAATTCTAATTTTCTATTACATAGTATTATGCTCTGAGAAGATCCGAGAATGGAAAGTTCTCCAGATGCTCTGGCCAGCATCGGTGGAACGTGCCACCCACCTGAGTATCACACCCCGAGCTGGCAGGGCTTGTCACAGATGGGGGGACGGCTCTAGCCAGCTGACTGAGAGTGCCTCCCAGGTTGGAAGCCTTTTTTCAAGCAGGAAAGGAAGGGAGCTGACTGCTTTCCAATTCAGATTCCCAGCCTTGGCACGCTCAGCCCACGGTCTTTCCACAGACGCTCCCAGATGTAGCCGATATTATCACTATAAGCAAGAAGGCTCGATGCACTGAAATCTTTTCCTAGCCACTCCTCTTCATCTTGTGAATAACTACATAGTGAGAATTCTTCAATCCATAAACCACAAATAAGAGAAACTGAAGAGGGATGCATTAGATGGAAACAGAGAGAAGAAAAGAGAAACATGGGGAAAGAACAAGAAGTGGTCACATTTCTAAAACAGAAGGTGAAGTAACCGGAGAGGTACCCAGTAAGAAGAAATGTCAGGCAAAGACAGCAAATGGTGGGACTTTTGCATAATAGCTGGAGATGGGAACATTTTAAGAGGCACCTGGAAGAGAAAATGCTCTGAAGGAGAGGAAGGAAGAGTTAAATTAGCGAAGGGAGAAGAAAAAATCTATTGAAGGATTAAAAACACCAGACATGAAAGGGAGGGAAACCTGCATGTAAAGCTAGAGTCAGGTTTTGGACATCTCTGTGAGTACTCATATGAAGTGGAGATACTGTGTGCAGACTTATTGTCCTTTGCCCCCAGCTGCAGCAGCAAACTGAAAATAGCAGATGGGCACAGACACTGAGAAAGACTAGCATTGCTACTGGCTATAACTGATTACTTCAAAGTGACGGGCTAATGATAAAATCCTGCTGGGAGCCCAGTATTGGAGATATCCAGGAGAGGAGAGAGATCTACTACAGGACTGTTTACAAGGAATTTGGAATATTTTTAAATAGATGGGTTTTGCCCTACAATTTTAATATATCTGCTCTCATGCAAAAGTGTAAACAGGTAGTTATTTCAATGGCATCAGTGGAGTGACTCTTAATCTTCTACAGAGCAGATCAAAATCTATCTCAGTTAACTGGAGTTACCCCAGTGCTGCAGCCCTCTAAAACTATATTTCATTTTCCAGCATTAAGGCACACTTCAGCTATCACATACAATTGTGCTGAGGGAAATGTTTATAAATTCACTTGCAGCAAAACATTTACACATGTGGAAGGCAAAGACAAAAGATATTATAACTGGCTATGAGGAAAATTCATCCCTGAACTTGAAGTAAGTCTGACTTTAAGAAGCAAGCAAAGGACAACAGCTTTGTCTTCCAGTTAGTTTCAAGTGCAAAGAGACAGTCATCATTTGGGGAAGAGTGCCAGTCCTAATTCTACAGTATCAACATTAGCCTGTCACTCCTGATGGAACACAATCAGGTTAAAAGTACAAGCTACGTTAATAGCATGACTGAGTAATTCTCGGCACATACAATACAAACCTCTCCTTATCCAAGCACTGTGTAACCCTGTAGTGCAAAGAAACCTTGAAAGAAGAATCTAGCCATTACGTATTGTCAGATTAAAGCATTCAGGACAGTTAAGAAATGTGACATCCCTGCCTCTAAGTCCTGGGATGTAGTATGTTCAAGAGCTTTGCAGAAAGACCTCACTGAAGAAGGACCTGTCAGGCTCCAGCAGAAGTGGGTCCAGAGTACCACTAATTAGTTTGACTGACTGCAAGCTTGGCTACCGTTCTGGGCATGACTCATGTTCCCTGAAGGGTCATGGTATAGCAAACCCTTGTGCTTCTGCGACGTTTGGACGAAGCATAGCAACAATTAAGTGCATTACTATTCAATGCATGACTGTATTCTGCACAGGGCATAAGTTTATGCCAACTGGATTTCTTCACTAAGTGACCAACGGCATGCTGGAAGGCTTACTCAGGGTTCCCTTGCTCTGCCCCTCTCTGGGGCAACCCCTCTGTTTCTTCAGTTCACAATTTGTATCATGACATCTGTTTATTTCAGAAAGAACCCCAGAAATTTCTTTGCTGTTTCAAGGCAGAGGCCACGGATCCTAGGGGTTTATTTGAAATGTAGTTAAAATACAGCACATCTTGCTATCGTACAGTAAGTGTGGCTTAAAAGTAATTTGTTCACATTTCTACAATAAACTTACTATAACTTTGCCAGGCATCATATTCATTACTTTATGCCTTTAAACACGAGCCAAGTGGGGCTCATATAAAGGAATTTTTATCTTATTTTTTATTCCAATGTACAGAATGGAATTGGCCAATTCACATGCACTAAAACTGTTTTTAACTAACTGAAATCATCTTTGCTTGGACAATTCTCTGTATACAGGTGTCCTCCATAATCCCTAAGTGCTATCAATAACTACATCTGCAAAACCTTCTGTTGAAAACCCAACAGAGCTTCGTTGGTATGAGCGAGAAAATTACTTGCAGTAGATTATTTCACAGCTGGAGCAAGACAGGCATCAGACACAAGATCATGACCTATACTCTCAAAATTCAAGCCTTGATCTTCTCCCCAGATCTTGTGGTAACTTCATAACTCACTGACACTGTCTGGCAGCCATCTAGTTTGTAAGAGAGTTAAGATTTGCCAAGTCATTCCTGCTGAGATCTTCAAAGAAGCCAACGGGAACAAGCACCCAGCTGTCATTCAAAACTGGGAAGTCTGGAGAAGCCAGCCTCTCTTTCTTCATCAGCAGATGCGAAAGCTCTCTCCTTGGAGAAGCTCCATTTCAATCTGCTTGCCACAGAAGCAGAAAAAACTTGATTTTGTAACATGAAGTGTTTAGATAAAAGACATGAAAGTATTGCTAAACAAAGAAAATGAGGCTGCAAGACCTCACTAGGATAATGAAAATCATACAAAGACTTTCTCCTCTTGGCCTCCTTTTCCCTTCCTATTTTTCCATCTCTAGAGGAGTCAGTGGGAGTTTTATACTCGCGAGCCCTTTCCATTTCCATCAATGCTCTTGTCTTCACAATGACTATCTGCCTTGTCATTTGTGTCTTCATTGTTTACAACGGGAGAATCCTACGCTGTTCCTCTCAATAAAATTTTAAAAACAAAATGTAAACATGAACATTCTGCTGTTATTTTGGGCAAAAAGAAAGCTTTATTGGGTTGTAGGTGGCTGAATGAAAAAGACAGAGAAGAGGAGGGAAAAAAAGAGGAGGGATAGGGAATGAAAAGAACAAAAGTGTAAATAAAAAAACCTGGAAAACCTAAATGAGCCATCTTTCACACTGTGCTGGTTTTGGCTGATGAGCAATACAGGTTTGATTCCTCTTCCTCAGTGTGGTAAAAACAAAAAGTCTGTGTCACATTATGTGAGGATTTTTTTTCCCATTTTTTATCTGTGCCTGGGAGCTCCTGGAAACATTAATCAGTTCCTTCTGCCCTCCTGAAAGGGCTGCAGATCTGACATTATCACTATATATTTACTTGGAATTTACGTGAGTCTCCTACAGTGTATGACCCAAGTTTTAAAAATAATGAATCCTTTTTATAAGCACTGTTTAGTATGATTTCAACATAACAAAACTGCTTTATTAAAGCACATCCTCACTGGATAGGCTGAATTGTTAATTTTAATGATTCTGTTTTCTGGCCACAGACAGGTTTACATATTAAATACTGTCCACGCTCAGACTTATTTTAAAAGACACATGCTTTAAACAAAAAAACAACCCTGAAACATGCACAACTGTGGTTTTGACACAGTTGCAAGATACTATAGGAAGCAAATTCATTCCATAGCCCAGCAGAGGAAAGACCCTTCAAACCCTGGCCAAGGATTTGCTAGAGAAAAGTGAAGAAACACAAGGCTTTGAACCATTTGTTTGGATAATTCCTCTATCCCTCCTTCATGCACTAACCCTGACCCATGTTATTATACGCTTGAGAGCAGCACACTAAAGCAAGCCAAAGGGATCCAGAGGGAGGGATGGAGGGCAGGGAATAACTAAGTGGGATGATATATGTAAGAGCACTTTTAACAGATGGTTATTCATTAGTCTCTTTACATTGCACACATTTCTGAACATAGCCCGCACACTCTAATGTGACTGTGCAGCACCTCATGTGCTCTGGGCACTAGAACACAATAAATCAGTACAATAATTTAGGCAGACAAATAACTTGTAGAGAGTTGACTGTCACTGGTGAATCAGAGAGCACCAGAACAGAGTTAGCTATGCTGCAGAGTTACTCACATGCTGCAACACTAAGCATGTCTGTAGTAGCATCTTGCACCCTAAAAAGAAGCCCCACAGTTTACCCATCTAATGCCTTTGCTTCTCTTTACATCTAGTAATAAGGAAATGGCATTTTGGCAGAAAAAAAATCTGCGCAGCAGATCACTTTTTACAGTGGCACAGGCTAGCAATGACCACAAGGATCTCAGGCACATCACAAGGAAAACAGTCTACCAAGACAGTGGAAGAAGCTTGTCCAACAGAGGACAGAAATTGCCTATTTGATGTTGGGAGTTTTTGCAGCAAAAGCAAATTCAAAGCCAAGTGGAGAGAAAACAGTATCAGCAAAGCATACTGAATTGCATGTTTATCTTTGCAAATATCAACTTATTTTGTTAACTCTTTTTTTTTAAAGAGAATAAAACCTGCCCTTGGCTGCTGATGAAGGTGAAGGATGTCTCAGATGCATTAAGTGGCCAGAGAATGATGCAAATACCTTAAAATGTAATAAAGTTTTTGGCAGGTCTGTTGATCTCACAGAATTTTAATACTTACATTGGTTTGTCATTTTGGAAATTTAATAAGCATTTCTTCACCGGACACTGGTGGCTAAGGGTTCTCTGGCTTGCAGTTTGTGTTGTTATTGTAAAATGAGGCTCTGAGCTACTGCTCTCCCAGGACTATGCATCTTTACTGCCAACATTTCATACTATTTGGCCAGACAGTAATTCTTCACTTGCCTTCCTTAAAGCAGTGCTGTCCCATATTTTTTTGGCAGAAACTAGTCAGTCATTTCTGGTTTGCTGAGGTCTTATGTCCTCTCTCCCTACTCTCACAAATAAACAAAACAAAAAGCTGATTACATGCTCTGTTGCTGTAGCATTCATTATTTTCTGTGACAAAGCCCTTGCATTTTAAAATATTTGCTATATTGGAATACTGGATTAAGAGAGCTAGAGAATTAAAATATGCCACCCTTGCCATGGGAAAAATAAAAGGCAGTGAGTGACTACAGAGTCCAGGTAATAGCTTCCACTTCGAAAATGCACAGTGTTGAATTTTTACTCGTTACCTTTGTCCTCTTAATATTTTTAAAAGAATGCTAATAGGAAACATTATGCAAAAGTAGGTGCAAAAGTATTCAGGACGATGTTATATCATTGGTACTTCTGAAATGGAAACAGAGAACACTTGTATTTTTAAGGAGAGGAAGTATATTTTTGGTAAATTGCTACAATGACAGAGTATGCTTCCGCTCTTACCAGTTACTTTGTATTTATGATAGAGAATCATCACAACTCAATCACGGTCAGCTCTGAAACTTAAAATTCAGCCTACCTGGTTGTAGACAGTTGCTTAATGTAGACCAAGGTCTGATGATTTCTAACATTTTCACAACCACATTAATTAACCATCTTTTAATTAGTATAGAGGGTCAACTCAACTTAGAGCAATTACTTAATACGAACTGTGGCAGGGACACAGTAAGTATGTACGGTACACTACCATAACACAGAACAGTAATAACAGACTTCTGCTGTTCCTGTTACAGCTCAAGATTTTGCCATGCAATGATTTTCATTTAGCAGGTAGTCAAAGAGAACTTGGTGTACATAGGTTGTTTCCAATAACTAAAAATGTTCAATCATTCTCATGATACCAAGAGAGGTTTTATTGATCTCTTCCGGGCTGTTCAGCTTTTCAAACACAATGAATTTTCCCATTTGTGCATTTCTTAAAGACTTCATTCTCTAGCAAACTTAACCTCTATGAAAATTAAACCTATCACATGGAAAAAAGGGAACTGAGTTTGACATAGGAGAGTTTGACATTGCTGCAGTTAGCTGTGCAATAAACCCTTTTTAGATGAAGTGTTCTTGATTATTAGCATGTAGTGACAAAGCAGCCTATAATTGCCATGACGTACCATCTATCCAATGTGTAACAAAAATCTTTCATTTGCTTCCAAAGTGCTCTCACTCTTTCTCTTTCCTTCCCTCCTTCTTTCTTTCCTTCCTTCCTTCCTTCTTTCTCTCCATCCCTCTTTCTCTCCTTCCCTTCTTTCAATAATTTTCCTGGTAGTCTTCTACATGCATGCCAAAATCTTCCAACATTTGCCTCACCTGGCAGCTTAAAGGACATGGCTATTCATGAAATTTTACTAACTACTCAGATTTTTTTTCCCCCCTCCCTCTGCCAACACAGTTTTATGATTATGTATCAGACCCACAGTCCTGTCGTGGTTGTAGAAGGACCAACATGAAGGACTGGTGCCTCTTTCCGCATACGATTCACAACAAATAAATAAATATCTGTATGCAAACACAAGTATTTTAACACATTCAGTCCAATTAACTGAACCAAGCTGCCTGTAGCATGAACACTGACAATCTGAAAGATTAATCCAACCTGTTCATTAGTATTTCAACACATATTACAACAGTAAAGCACTCACACACAATATTATCAGGAATAATGTTGTAGCTGGATATTTTCCGGAGAGCTTTGCAAGGCTAGACGAAGGATTCTTCACTTGCTTAACAGTGTGTTTTTACAAGCTAATTTTCCATGTTATCTTTCCAGCACTGACTTTTCAGACCGTTTGACCTCCGCTACACTATACAGCAGCACTGCCTAAAAATATTTTGTAGGGAGAATGCAGATATATTACAGATGGAGAGGAGAAGGGTGCAACAGGAGAATACCTGAGAATGCTTGGAGACCCAGTGGCGCAAAACATTTAGGACGCGATTCGTGGCTGCTCTGCGTATTATGAACTCTTTGTCGCACATGCGTTCAGAATTGTTAAAACCTGTGCGGAAAAAACACACATTAAAATTAATGGAGGTAGCAAAAGTTTGAATACAGTATGAATAACTTCAGTAAACTGAAAGCTCATAGAACATTTATGTGTAATAAAAGAAAAGATGCCTATATAGACTTTCAGATATGACCATTTAGACTACTGAAATTCTGCAAGATCAGTAGAATACAACCCTGCCCATCATAACTAATACAGACACCTCCTTGGGTCAGCATTCAGTTTTAGAAAGATGAAGAATATTTGCCTGCATCATTAACATCAGGTCTCCCTCCAGTATGGAAGAAAATAACAGCAAAAAGCAGAACTAGACCAAAACTGTACAGGGCCCATAATCAAGCAGATTACAGAAGGAAAGTGAGTATCATTTAGAAAGGGGAAAGAGGTAAATTTCAGAAGTGGTAAAGAAATAGGGGACGATAGTACTTTAAACACAGAGGAGAAGAAGCTAAAACCAAGAAATGTTCCTTTGTAAGAGCAGTATTGTACAGGCTCTACTAGTCAGCAGAGGCTGTTCAAATAAGCTATTTCGTTTTTTACCACTGGGGTGACAAGAAAGTGGGAAGGTATACAGAAAACACATTTACAACCCCAGCTGCCTTAAAACAAAGATTTGCCAACTGCAGCATTTCCCCACACATCTTGTAAAGACAACTTTTTTTTTCAGTCAGCAATGTTTACTTATAAAGAAAGGGTTTTAAAAACAAACAAGAAAGTTTCTTCCTATATTCACACTATCGCTTCTTTCTCTTCTCATTCTGCTTTAGCTCTATCATAAATACAATCTGTATGATGAAATAATGATTACATTATTTTAATAATAATAAAATTATTACATTAAAACCCCAAAGTTTAAAAAAAAATTGATAACTGAAGATAGGCCTGAGAAGTTTACATTTTTCTAAGTTTCTGTTAGATTTGATCTTACACTGTGCTGCTTTCAATTTCACTCGGTACAGAGTCCAAGGAACAACTGAAAACACCCTTCCATATGACCAGTACTTTACTATTTTTTTGGCATAAAAGCTGTTCTAAAGCCTGTGTATTATTATAAATAGCAAATGCAGATTAAACTTCTATTTATTCTGTGAGAAACTCATTGGAGGTATTCTTAGAGGCTAGTATTAGTTTTGCTCTATTTTTATTAAAGACAATCCAAAAAATCCAAATTGCTGCTCTATATTTTTGGAAAGATAAGCAGGAAAAGAAGTTTAACTGCAGTCTTACATCTTTTACTGCAAGTTGGACCCCAAACCACAAATGTATTTTCTATGCTTATGTTTCATGGAAGTTTTTTAAACTATGGCATATTACACTGTAGTTGACATCTAAGATTCAATATCAAAGGAAGTTTCATATTAAAACATATTCAGGAGTTTCCTTGCCCATAAACAGCAAAGTACACAAAATCTCTGAGGCTTTACTCAGTAAAAGGTAACCTAGGCAACATTTTGTGTATTCATTTTTTATGCCTTTCACAGTTAACCTCTTGCAGAAGCAATTAGGCATGCACATTATAAATTGTTCAATTAGTCACAACTGCAGGAATGAAAGTCACAATGAAAGTTATATATTAAAGCAGTGGAGTCTTTATCAAAGTAACATTAAGGAAAAAAAGTTTCAGTAAGCTAGAAGGAAAACAGAAAGAAACCTACAGAGACAGTTTTCAGTTAGCTGCAAAAAGAATAAAAAAACACCTAAAACCCCCACCATTTAAAGCGCTGGATTGTATCATTCCTGATACTAAGAAAATTATGTCATATCATTAACCTAAAGAAAAGTTAGTGAATATTGAAGGTGAACGCAAAAGAAATCTCAGTAGTTCTTACTGTCACTGAATAGATCTTTTCATTAACCAAAAAGTGAAATCATGTAAGAGAAAAGGTACTCAAGAACA
Organism: Aptenodytes patagonicus; assembly: GCF_965638725.1. NCBI lineage: Eukaryota > Metazoa > Chordata > Aves > Sphenisciformes > Spheniscidae > Aptenodytes > Aptenodytes patagonicus. The sequence continues at coordinate 81,792,829 of NC_134982.1, read as the reverse complement.
TTCAAATTGCACAGAAGAGCGGTATTAATTTCAGGATCTTACTGAAAAAAAACTCAGAAAAAATAGAAAAAATGTCAGCTGCAAACAAGTAAGATCAGTAAGCATTGTTGCTTTTTGGTCTAACTTTGGTAGAAAAGTCTAAACAAAACACTAAAAAAACCCCCAATAAAACCTTATCGCCACAGCTGCATTAATATAGAAGCAGAAACATGCAAAACCAAGTCCTTGGCTAGCATTAGTTTTGCTCCTCCTAACTTTCAAAGCCACGTGGATTTTGGGACAGAGACTGCAAAGGGGAGATAATCAGACTAAGATCTGATGAAGCTACTACAGGAGCTATCTAAGCAGGCGTCAGTGAACTTTGATGGTGCCATCAGTGTTTCCTGCACTTTTCATAGTGCAAATTCCTCCTAACGCATCAGCTTTACTGCTGCTCCTTACTTCCTCCTCTCTCTTTCTGCCCATCTAATCCTCTCCTAATATAATTCCAAACAAAACCCTGAGCCACGATGACAACTACAACTATCCCATATGCATAGCCTACTTGTTTATGCATATTTTAAAGAGCCCAGTATACAACCTTATCTGGTTCTGCATGTTCATGTCGCCACTTGCAGATAACCCATGTGTCTGCTGCTGTCCATGCTGCAAAAGGTAGCCTAAATCCCCTCCAATCCTGTCTAGTATTGCAACAGGTAACAGTGGTGCTAGTCTAGCAGGAACTTCAAGCTATCTCGCCTACTGCAAAAAAACAGGTGACAGCCAGAACCTTGCTGGGCCACACATCACCTGCTCCACCTGTCCATATATAAGTGTGAAACTGGACCTGCACTATGTGACTGCACAAAGCACGCAATACGAAATTTTGTCATGGTTTAACCCTGGTAGGCAGCTAAAAGAAAGGGTGCTGACCCACAAACCAGAACTGGGAACCGAGGCTTCAGGTCAGATGTTGATCTGCAAGGCACAAGGGTTTCATCACACCTCTAAGGCATATCTCAGAGACCATCCTACCAAACAGTTTCCAGTTAACCTTTTAGCATTGCTGCATCTGCTCTATTATTCCCCATATACTTTTCCTACCTATTTTGGGGCTAGGAACAGTTTTTAACTCTGATTATACAGTCCCTAGCACAGTATCATTCCTGTTCATGACTTGGAGGCACTCTTAGCTATGTAGGCTACAAACCTAGGTGGGTTGAAAGATTAACAAAGTAGCCATATCTGATCAGATAAAATTTCATCTAGCTTGGTATCCAGAAGCAAATGCTTGCAGAAAGAATCTTTAAAAGGAGCAATTTTGAAGCGGTCTTTGCCATAGTGTGTTATCCTTGGCATTGAGCAGTTTGGGGGCTAACTACAAACTTTAGACTCAAATCAGCGGGAAAGTAGGAGTGATTTCTTTTAAGTTCATCTTCACTGTGGTTCCAGGAGAGGAGAGAGGTGAAAGGTCCCATCTAGCAGGATGCCAACCTTTGCAATATTTTAATTAGGATTCTGGATGGAACTGCCCACATCCAGACCCCACGGTGAAATAACCCAAAACACTCCATGGTGAATATCTGTTTCTCTCCTGAAGGAAGCAGTCTCTCTACGCTAGAAATATCAGCAGTATTTCTAATCATTAATCATCTTAGTGGGCAGCTGCTTTAGTGAGTGCTACTTTCAAGTAATGTTTTTCCTCAGTATCTGTTGAGATTAATATATACTGCTTCCACAAATAGTTTCTTCACATAACGGTGATGCAGAACTTTTACCACAGGCTGGCAAACACAATGTTAACCTGCCAGCATTGCTAGTTTCAGTGAATTACTTCTTTCAATATAATTTAATCACTCTGTTCATGTACTTGTCTTCAGATTATGTTATGCAAAATCCAGTTTCACCTTCAGATGTTTTTCATATGTGCACTATAATCAAAACTAATATTTTTATAGCTTCCACTATCACCAAAGATTCAAAAAAAGGTGCTGAAGAGACATAAATCTCAACGCCTGCAGACAAAACCAGATTAAATTATGACAATACCTTGTATATAGAGAGCTCTTCTTATGTGAAAGTCTAAACCACTTTTCAGTGGTAGATATCATTATCTATCCCATTCATAAAGCAAAAAAACACAGGCAATCAATGCCTGCAGGTAGGATGTGTCAGTGTTTCCACCTTTGGAGTTGCTGCACTCAGGACCAGATCCAAAGATCTCATCACATGTCAGCGTGAGACAGAGAACAGACCCTCTCATCAAAAGCTACGAAGAAGTCCCTATAGCAAAATCCTGCCCTGCTTTTTCTTGTTCTACTGAACAAACCTGACTCTATCAGCAATTTACATTATTTTCTCTTTAAAATCCACCTCACCGAAGAGGAACATTTGTATTATGTTAAATTCTGCACTGTACCTGTTAAATAAATTAAATTATGCACATTTGCTTTTCTATTTAAGATGTCAAAAACTCTCAGTCCAGTTACAGTAACTGTATTCTCTATATTTTGTTTTTCTGCATTAATACAGCAGCAATTGATTCCTGACCACAATAATTAATTTGTCAAAAGTTTTGATGATACATCTATTTTTAAGGGTTTACCTACACAAAAAATCATTTCCGTTCACAAGATTTAGGGCTAAGTTTTTTGAAGTTATGAAGAGTGACTTCAATAAGTTTCTGGTATTTGTCCAAAGATTTTATGTGTCAGTTTCACTGAAATACTCTGGAATCATGCACTGAAGCTGCGTTAGCACCTAACATAGGAGAAAATTGCACTCCAGCCTTTGAGGAGGTCACAGCAAAATCCGCAGAGTCCCAGGGAGATGGAAGGGGAACATTCATGGTTCACAAAACAGATGACAAATAATCAAAAGAAGAGTAAAATGTAGTTCTCTGTCTTGTGTTTTTTTCCTTTCTTCTGATAAATATGCTCATGAGTTGTAGGCCAGTTTCATGATTCAGCCTGGCTCAAATCCTGAAAGCTTAGGCTTGGCCTAACAACACATCAGTGTTACTTTCTGACCCCAGGCTTGGAGCAGAGCAGTTTTCATCCACAGCACAAAAAAACTAATTATAAGAAGTTTTCCTTGACATACCTAATAAAGTTCAGATGACTGTTTAAAGATATCCATCTTTAATGGTCATACATTCTCAAGCAAGTAATTGGGTTTCACACATTTTCACAGAAATGTGTCAGAGAGCGAGTAGCCTCATATTGATAAGAAATCTAAACTGCCAATGATTCTGCTCTCCTTTTCATTTCTTTAATTATGATATCAGGTTGCCGTACACTAGACAGCTAAAGAATGGCAGAGCTGGAAAAGAAGACCATATTAACTGAGATTAAAAGAAGCATAAAGATGATGAACTCCCACTCACTGCATACAGAATAGCGTATTTGATCAATAATACAGTTCTTCCTCTTTTTTTTAGTAATTATCAAATGTGCATATTCAGATTTATAATGGAGCAGGTCATATGAGCAGTCTGAGGCTTGAAAGTAGGAGCTATCAAGTCTAACCATGATCTTTGGGTTACCTCAGTTTAAGAAAGAGGCATATGTAATTGTTCACTATGCCAGGGTTTGAGTTTGTTTCACAAAGGGTTATAAACTCATACAGCATCAGAAGAAGTGACTACTAAAAAGCAGAAGAAGTCAAGTGTCCAATGCATTTCAGGCTTTTCATTTCATTTTCACTGGTCCTTGGGACATATGAAATCATTTTGTTCTAAGAAACATGCCGCTGAAAATCCCTGTTGTAACCACCCACGTCAGAAATAATTCCAAGTATGTATTTGATTCTTCTGCCTAAAGCCTCTGCCACAAATACACTCTAGCTATCAAATCAAGTCAAGGGATTATAGTCTTAGTAAGGTAAATCCCATGGATTCACATGCACCAGCTGATGTACAATAGTGTAACACAGATAGAGCTGTAGTGACTGTGTTTAATTTCTGCAAAATATTTAAGGGAAAGTTTGGTAAACTATTTTTAAATGACTCTTGCTTTAGAAAGGCTTTTTCTAATCAGAGCAATTTAAAGAACACAACATTGAGATAAAGCAGTTATGTCATGATTATGCTGTAAACTTGAACTAAATCCAGAAGTCTAAAAATATATCAGTTCAGCAAAATAATTTTAGTTACATGGATGGGAAAAAAGAAAAGTGTCTAAAGAATATGCTTAAGATCAAGATATTATTGTAACTCCTAATAATAACATTAAGGTTGCTCTGAGAATTATAATAATCTATGAGATTATATGGTCAAAACATGAGTGCCACAAAGAATGAAAATATTCCTTTAAACTCAAAGAACTGTTCCAATGTGAAAATCTGTCCTTCAAAAATCCTTAAAAACAGGGTTACTTTTATAGATATAACTGGCACACACAGTCTTGGGATTTCTGTTTTTTTAATAGAGATATTCTCTCAGGAGACCATATCAGAGTCTCACACTTGAAAGAAAATCTTTAAAAATTGCTAAACACTGAAAACATACTTACAGTTAGCATTTCCGTATGTTGTAACCACACACGGAATGAGTATATGTAGCTTTAGACTACCGCTCTTTGTAGGATGCATTTTCCACAACTGTAAGTAGCAGTAACTCCATTACCACTGGACAACATCCTATTCTATTCTTCTTTCAGCAATAGCAAAGAGAGCCAACAAGGAGTTAATGTCATCACCAAAATCTAATGCCAAATTTTAGTGTTTTAGTTTACCTGCATACATCTTCAGAATCATATTTGTTTGCACACAAGAAGTGTATGTGTGTGCATGCACGTGTAAACTCCTAGTCCAATTTTTCTAGTGAAGTCTTAGGTGAAACCATCCAAATCTTGTCCCTTTATTTATAGATATATCTCTAGAAAAGAATAAATCCTGAGTTTCAAAGGCTGTTGATGCCAATTGTGTTTACCAATTGCAGAATATCATGACAAATGTGCAATGTGATAGCAGAATTTTTTCCTGTGACTTATTTATATAAAAGGACTATAGGGAACAATTGACAAAGAAGAAAAGCCTTTTGAACAGCCTACCTTAACAATTATATTTGTGACTGTTTTAGTACATCTTAGAAACTTTTTTTTACTGCAGTGATGTTTGAATTATCTTCCATGAATAATGACAAGAATGGCAACACTGCAGTTGATATTTCTTTGAATTCATATGTCAGCCAAGTGCGTTTGCCTGTGTTCCTGCTATGTCTCATAGTCTTCAGGGAACTTACAAGCAATTTTACCTGTATTTCAAGTGATGTCTAGCTATTGAGTTCTTTAATTACACATTGTCTACACGCTCAACCTGCTTTATCAGCAATATGAAGAGTAGAGCAGATCTTTTTTGCATAATGCTCACAGTCTTTTCAAGAACTATTCAAAGTAAGCTTTCAGACCTTTAAAATGCTCAGTGTGCCCTGCTACAAAGGAAAGGTTAAAATAAAGTCTATGACAATGTAGAGCTAGAAGCAGAAAACTGCAAAAAATGCTTTTGTAATTTTTTCCTTTAGTTGGTCTGCGCTTTTACATAAGCTAAAGGAAGTAGTTTGCAAAATTATTCAGATTTTTTAATGACAATAAGAATAAAGGTTAAATGGAAAGGAGGCGATAATTGCAAAGAGCCAAATGTATCATTTTTCAGACCATCTGTGAACAGATAGTTGACTGTTATGCAAAACAAAAATTGGCAGGATGCATACCAGTCAACAAAAAATCTCTGAACAAAACGTCCATCTCATAAGCAGCTTCCAGACCATTTATGGTTGGGCCACAAATCAAGCACCTCAATAGTAGCATAAACAAATATTAATTATGCAAGCAACACTTAGGCTCGGGGGGGGGGGGGGGGGGGGGGAACCCCACAAAAAAATCCTTCCAAAACTTCTCTCCCCACCCCACGCACACCATTGGGTGCCCCAAATGTGAGGAAGATAATAGGGAATCTAAATAAACCTGCCCGCATTATGAACCCAGACCTTTTGGTCAAACTCCCTACTTGCAACATCAACATACTATAGGGCTTGTTTCCTGCAGGCAGTGGTCACAGCTTCATGCCAGCTTCTCTCCTCCTCAGCTTAGGAGAGCAGAGGGAGATACCACCTAAGAGCTTGCCAGAGAAGCTCGGCTAAACCACTGGAAAATACATATTCAACACATCCCATCAAATCAATCGCAGTAGGATTGTGGTGATCCATTTTTGGGGGGCAGGAATAAAGACTGTACTAGTCTCCCTTCTTAGATGAGGAAGGAATTTTTCTATCAGATCCAATGTGGTTGCACAAATCTATGTGAGTTTTCCCTGCAGCTGCTCAGGACTTAGTGGGTCAGGAAACACATGGTTCACAGTGTCGTAACTCAGGAAATGTACACTGCAAATACTTTTTTCCTGAGTAGTCAGCTCCTCTAATAAACTAGCAAAATAAATTAATTCAAGAGAGAGGAACACATTAAAAAAAGGAGATCCTAAATTTCTCCTAAAGTGAAAGAAAAAATTTGTCATTTTCCCCTGGCTCTTAACTCCCAAGAGCAGGGATCACCTCAGACAAAACTAACCATCAGTTTTAAGTCATTGTTTTAATTCAAAGTTATTGTTCTAAGGAAACTGCGAGGGGAGATTCAACTCAATTTGAACATGAATGTTTAGCCAGTTATCTAAAATTGCTAAGCAACAATTCTGTTAAATTCAAAGGGCTCCTAATTCAGGAACAAAAATAGAAATCTATTCAAATGCACTACAGAGTAGGTGAATATTCAGAGGAAAGGAGTAACATTCAGGGTTATTGAATTAGAAGGCAGATTCCAAACAAATTAGTTTTAATGTCTATTTTCATTTCGCTACTGATTTCCCAGTAAAATATCCTCTGGCAAGAGAAAATATACACAAATGTCTCATAAAAGCAGCCTGGAACAGAAAGCAAGTTTGCCTCTCCTCTGGGGCATTGTCGTCAGCCCCCGTTGACCCCACACATCACAAACACCAAGCCCCCCAGCCCGCCCGGTGGGTTGGTCACAATGTTAGTACTGGCCACCTCTAGGTTTGGTAACGACATCTGGGCAACTCCTGACAACCCTCCAGCCACCAGGAAGGAAAGGTGGTTGGCCTATGCCAGAAGTTATTTGTCACACAACGCTTTTTGGTGGAGAACAGTATCAGCTGTAGAGTAAGTCAATACGTATGTCCCACCTGGAGTTTTTTTAATCGAAATGGAGAACTCCAAGGAAGTTCAGCGTTCAGGTCTCAGTGTTCTCAAACCTCCCTGAATCTGCATAAATTGGTCTGGAAATCTCATTAAAACGTGTTCCCAAGAGGGAACTAGTACTCACTTTCCCCAGTTCCTGCTAGAGCCATTAGTCAAACAAAAACGACAAGTAAAAAACACTTGGTTCTCCTGTGTAAAGGATCAGGGGATGATAACAAATCCTACACCAACTCTTTTCTTTCTTGGAACTAAGCATCTTAGATCCCTGATAGAAAGGGGGGACTGGGGAAGGTCACAACACATGCAGGATTGATAAGCATGCCTGAAACAATGATTTCACGATATCCCGTATCTCTGACAGGAGGCTAGATGTCCTCAAATCCAATCTTGAAGTTCCATGTGGGAACCCATGACCTGAAGAAGTACAGTTAAAATTAAGGTCTGCTTCCAACTGCTTAGCAACAGTCTCCATGATTCTTGCAACTCAGTTGTGCCAATTTACTCCTGTGAAGAGTAGTCCTGCTGGGATAAACTGCAGATTCAAAAGGATGAAATTCTTTGCATCTTGGTTATTGATCGGGGTATCACCATCACAATTTTTTTCTTTCAGGTTTGGATTCATAAGGAAAAAGTTCCACAAAGCTTTTCCAGTACAGAGAATGAGATGCTATAACCCAGAAAATTACTGGAGTGCAAAATTACTGTAACTATTACTAATAGCAATGTTTATGGCATCATACTGAATATCATCTAGAAAAAGACACACATTTCTGGTTTTGCTTTAGACATGGATACTTATGTACAAAGCCAGAAAGAAATATATACCTTTCCAAAGGTTAGCTTGTAACCATTGATGTAATTTGAAGCATTTAGTACAGCACAACACAGAAGTGCATTACCCAGCCATCCATGTAATGTAGAATCCATCTCGACATCACCATCAGATACCGCTCGCCTGTCACATAACATTCATCATACCAAGGAAATCTCTCTCTGCCTGCCCTCTCACAATGGAAAAAAGAAAGTAATAAGTTTCCTTACAAACCTCACTTACTTCTGATCTTTACCAAATTCCATACTAACTCAGCTGCCTGCTCCAGAATTTCTGTCTCAGAAAACATAATGGTGTAATGCCACATTATTATTCCTCTGTTCAGAATTAGGGAAATACTCTGTCCTGGTTTTGGCTGGGATAGAGTTAATTTCCTTCCTAGTAGCTGGTACAGTGCTGTGGTTTGGATTTAGGATGAGAACAATGTTGATAACACACTGATGTTTTAGTTGTTGCTAGGTAGTGCTTACACTAGTCAAGGACTTTTCAGCTTCCCATGCTCTACCGACTGAGAAGGCTGGGGGTGCACAAGAAGCTGGGAGGGGGCACAGCCAGGACAGACATTCCATACCATGGGACGTCATGCTCAGTACATAAACTGGGGAAAGCTGGCCGGGGGGGGCCGCTGCTCGGGGACTGGCTGGGCATCGGTCGGCGCGTGGTGAGCAATTGCATTGTGCATCACTTGCTTTGTGTATTCTTTTATCTTCCCTCCACCCCCTTCGTTTTCTCTCCCATTAAACTTTATCTCAGCCCACGAATTTTACTTTTTTTTTTTTTCTGATTCTCTCCCCCATCCCACTGGGGCGGGGGAGGGGAGTGAGCGAACAGCTGTGTGGTGTTTAGCTGCCTGCTGGGTTAAGCCTCAAGAATCCTTTTTGCACCCAATGTGGGGCACAAAGTGAGATAATGACAGATCTGACCAGAGCGTGTCAAGGCAAATTTGTTACAAGCATTCATCATATCGGTTTAACAGTCGCTGGTCACAATGTTGATTAATTTACCATCAAATTGTGCTGTGTAAGACCTTACTTGCTGTCTATGTTCCCTCTTGTGCTGTTTAGCACCTCTGGGAGCTGGATCAAGGATATCGTTTTGCTGCACTGTGTAACACTACTGGTTTATGAGGTGGTAAAATTATTGGTTGTGAGACTAATTTTTGTGTTTGTATTTCTGTGTTTGTACTCAGCATTGCCGACATCTCTGTACCTTGGGAGTCACTTTTCAGAAACTATTAGTAATTACACCTTTTACCTTTTCTTCTCAGGCAACCAGTCTGTTGGGGAGAAGGCAGGGGGGACACTTTCCCCTGCTCCTTCACCTTCCCTTTCTCCTTCAGGCTAATTACAACAGCTCTTGAGATTTTGCATATCATTGGGATGTTCAAAACAGCATGGTCCTATTGCTCTGTCTCCTGGATGTGGTTCAGGTCTTGTTTAAGGTTAAACAATTATTTAAGAATATCATACAGAGATCAACCCTGGCGACATGCACTGCAACTACTCCAGCCCCCACAACATGCACTGCAGCTACTCGAACCCTGGCGACAGGCACTGTGGCTACTCTGACCCCAGCAACAGGCACTGTGGCTACTCCAACCCTGGCGATAGGCACTGCGGCTGAACCACAGAACCAACCTGTGCCGGTATCGGTCGCCCCTATACACAAGAAGAAATACACAAGAAAATCGGCTCATTTCAGCCATCGTCCAGGCGAGCACGTTGTCACCTGGCTGCTCTGATGCTGGGATAATGGGGCCAGTAGCCTGGAATTAGAGGGTAGGGAAGCCAAGCAGCAGGGATCCCTTTCCAGGGAAGGGGGCATTGACAACACGATGTCAATTGCACAAGCCCTCAGCCTCTGGAAGCGACTCCTGTCAGGTATGAAGGAAAGATATCCCTTCAAGGAAGATGTTATATGTCACCCAGGCAAGTGGACCACCATGGAGAGAGGTATCCAGTACCTGAGGGAATTAGCCGTGCTGGAGGTGATTTATGATGACCTGAACAATACGCAGTTATCCAAAGATCCAGATGAAGTCAAGTGCATACAACCCATGTGGTGGAAGTTTGTACGACTGCAGCATTGTCATATGCCAACTCATTGGCAGTAATGACCTGGAAAGATGGAAAGGAGCAAACGGTGGATGAATTGGCTGGCCAACTCTGGCAATACGAAGAAAGTCTCTCTTCCTCCCCACGGGCCTGCGTCTTGGCTGTGGAGAAACTGTCCCGGGAGTTCCAGCGATTCAAAGAGGATACATCCTACTCCCCACCTGTATGGATGTGTCTCTCAGCCACTAGGAGTAAGCATCCCTCTGCTCAAGAGAGAGGATATAGTGGGTGCACACCACAGGGCACCCTGTGGTTTTACCTGCGTGACCACGGAGAGGACATGAAGAAGTGGGATGGAAAACCCACCTCAACCCTACAGGCACGGGCACATGAGTTGCAAGGAAAAACAATCACAAAAGGGGGTTCTTCCAGGAAAATTGCTGCTCCGGTTTCCAGTGAGCAGTTCCCCAGACAGAGCAGAAGGGCTGATTTTACTTCTGATCTCAATAATGGGACTTTTGATTCATGTTTACAAAAGTGAGTGATGAATACCGTGACCAGGATTAGAGGTGCCCTGCCTCCAGCCAGGGGGAGGAAAGGGACAACTGGGTTTACTGGACTGTGTGGATTCAGTGGCCTGGCACATCAGACCCACAGGAGTGTAAGGCTCTAGTAGACACTGGTGCACAGTGTACCCTAATGCCATCAAGTTGTACAAGGGCAGAACCCATCTGTATTTCTGGAGTGATGGAGGGATCCCCACAGCTAGCTGTATTGGAGGCTGAAGTGAGCCTAACTGGGAATGAGTGGCAGAAGCACCCCATTGTGACTGGCCCAGAGGCTCCGTGCATCCTTGGCATAGATTACCTCAGGAGAGGGTATTTCAAGGACCCAGAATGGTACCGGTGGGCTTTTCATATAGCTGCCCTGGGGACAGAGGAAATTAAATAGCTGTCCACCCTGCCCGGTCTCTCGAAGGATCCTTCTACTGTGGGGCTGCTGAGGGTCAAAGAACAATGTATGCCGATCGCCACCACAATGGTGCACCGGCAGCAATATTGCACCAACAGAGACTCCCCGATTCCCATCCATAAGCTGATTCATCAACTGGAGAGCCAAGGAGTGATCAGCAAGACTCGCTCACCCTTTAACAGTCCCATATGGCCAGTGCGAAAGTCTAATGGAGTGGAGACTAATGGTAGACTATCAGGGCTTGAATGAAGTCACGCCGCCGCTGAGTGCTGTCGTGCCGGACATGCTAGAACTTCAATACGAATTGGAGTCAAAGGCAGCCAAGTGGTATGCCACAACTGATACTGCTAATGCGTTTTTCTCAGTCCCTTTGGCAGCTGAGTGCAGGCCACAGTTTGCTTTCACTTGGAGGGGCGTTCAGTACACCTGGAACCGACTGCCCCAGGGGTGGAAACACAGCCCCACCATTTGCCATGGACTGATCCAGACTGCACTGGAACAGGTTAAGCTCTGGGACACCTGCAATACATTGATGACATCATCATATGGGGCAACACAGCAGGAGAAGTTTGTAAGAAAGGGAAGAAAATAGTCCAAACCCTGCTGAAGGCCGGTTTTGCCATAAAACAAAGTAAGGTCAAGGGACCTGCACAGGAGATCCAATTTTTAGGAATAAAATGGCAAGATGGACGTCGTCAGATCCCAATGGATGTGATCAACAAAATAACAGCCATGTCTCCACCAACTAGCAAAAAGGAAACACAAGCTTTCTTAGGCGTCGTGGGTTTTTGGAGAATGCACATTCCAAATTACAGTCTGATTGTAAGCCCTCTCTACCAAGTGACCCAGAAGAAGAACAATTTCAAATGGGGCCCTGAACAACGACAAGTCTTTGAAAAAATTAAACAGGAGCTGGTTCATGCAGTAGCCCTGGGGCCAGTCCGGGCAGGGCAAGAGGTAAAAAATGTGCTCTACGCCGCAGCAGGGGAGAACGGCCCTGCCTGGAGCCTCTGGCAGAAAGCACCAGGGGAGACTCGAGGTCGACCCCTAGGGTTTTGGAGTCGGGGATACAGAGGATCCGAGGCCCGCTATACTCCAACTGAAAAAGAGATATTAGCAGCATATGAAGGGGTTTGAGCTGCTTCAGAAGTGATCGGCACTGAAGCACAGCTCCTCCTGGCACCCCGACTGCCGGTGCTGGGCTGGATGTTCAGAGGGAGGGTCCCCTGTGCACATCATGCAACTGATGCTACATGGAGTAAGTGGGTCGCACTGATCACACAACGGGCTCAAATAGGAAACCCCAGTCGCCCAGGAATCCTGGAATTGATCAGGGACTGGCCAGAAGGCAAAGATTTCGGAATGTTGCAGAGGAGGAGGTGACGCGTGCTGAAGAGGCCTCACTGTATAATAAACTACCAGAAAATGAGAAGCAGTATGCCCTGTTCACTGATGGGTCCTGTTGTACTGTGGGAAAGCTTCGGAGGTGGAAGGCTGCTGTGTGGAGTCCTATACGACATGTTGCAGAAACTGCTGAAGGAGAAGGTGAATCGAGTTAGTTTGCAGAGGTGAAAGCCATCCAGCTGGCTTTAGATATTGCAGACCAAGAAAAGTGGCCAGTGCTCTCTCTCTATACTGACTCATGGATGGTGGCAAATGCCCTGTGGGGGTGGTTGCAGCAATGTGTCCTGGTTTCGGCAGGGATAGAGTTAATTTCCTTCCTAGTAGCTGGTACAGTGTTTTGGATTTAGGGTGAGAACAAAGTTGATAACGCACCAATGTTTTAGTTGTTGCTAGGTAATGCTTACACTAGCCAAGGACTTTTTAGTTTTCCATGCTCTACTGACTGAGAAGGCTGGGGGTGCACAAGAAGCTGGGAGGGGGCACAGCCAGGACAGCTGACCCCAACTGGCCAAAGGGACATTCCATACCATGGGACGTCATGCTCAGTACATAAACTGGGGGAAAGCTGGCCGGGGGGGGCCGCTGCTCGGGGACTGGCTGGGCATCGGTCGGCGGGTGGTGAGCAATTGTACTGTGCATCACTTGCTTTGTGTATTATTATTATTATTATCATATTATTATAATCATCATTTTATTTCAATTATTAAACTGTTTTTATCTCAACCCATGAGTTTTTCTCACTTGTGCTCTTCCAATTCTCTCCCCCATCCCACCGGGGGGCGGGGGGAGTGAGTGAGCGGCTGCGTGGTGCTTAGTTGCCAACTGAGGTTAAACCACTACACAATGGAACCAGAGCAACTGGCAGCGCAGAGGCAAACCCACCTGGGCTGCCCCATTGTGGCAAGATATTGCTGCTTGGGTAGAGAACCTGGTTGTAAAAGTCCGTCACGTAGATGCTCACGTACCCAAGAGTCGGGCCACTGAAGAACATCAAAACAACCAGCGGGTGGTTCAGGCTGCTAAGATTGAAGTGGCTCAGGTGGATCTGGACTGGCAACATAAGGGTGAATTATTCATAGCTTGGTGGGCCCATGACACCTCAGGCCATCAAGGAAGAGATGCAACGTACAGATGGGCTCGTGATCGAGGGGTGGACTTGACCATGGACACTATTGTGCAGGTTATCCATGAATGTGAAACACGCGCTGCGATCAAGCAAGCCAAGCGGTTAAAGCCCCTCTGGTATGGAGGACGATGACTGAAACATAACTATGGGGAGGCCTGGCAGATCGATTATATCACACTCCCACAAACCCGCCAAGGCAAGCGCCACGTGCTTACAATGGTGGAGGTAACCACCGGATGGCTGGAAACATACCCCGTGCCCCATGCCACCGCCCAGAACACTATCCTGGGCCTTGAAAAGCAAGTCCTATGGCGACATGGCACCCCAGAAAGAATTGAGTCAGACAATGGGACTCATTTCCGAAACAACCTCATAGACACCTGGGCCAAAGAGCACGGCACTGAGTGGGTGTATCACATCCCCTATCAGGCACCAGCCTCCGGGAAAATCGAATGATGCAATGGACTGTTAAAGACTACGCTGAGAGCAATGGGTGGTGGGGCATTCAAACATTGGGACACACATTTATCAAAAGCCACCTGGTTAGTCCACACGAGGGGATCTGCCAATCAAGCTGGCCCTGCCCAGTCAAAACTTTTACATACTGTAGAAGGGGATAAAGTCCCTGTAGTGCACGTAAAAAATATGCTGGGGAAGACAGTCTGGGTTATTCCTGCCTTGCGCAAAGGCAAACCCACCCGTGGGATTGCTTTTGCTCAGGGACCTGGGTGCACTTGGTGGGTGATGTGGAAGGATGGGGAAGGCTGATGTGTACCTCAAGGGGATTTGATTTTGGGGGACAATAGCCAATGAATTAAATTGTATGATATTAATTACTATGTAATACTGTATATCATCACTTCTATGGTGGCTATATGCCATATCAATGGTATTACAGTAAGAATCACCCAGATTAATGAAGAATGAACTTCGATGAAACCGAGCAAAGTGCAGCGGTGATAGAACCAGACAAGTGCAGCAGTGATGGGACCAAAACTGGCTTCAGCATGCAAAAAATCCAACACCACACACCATCTCTCCTGCCCTGAAGGACTGTTATGACAGAGGGAGCCCAAAGTCATGCACTAAATGAACTCAGTGAACAATTTATAGGGATGGCCCATAGACTAAGGGAATGATATCTGTGTATGTACCAAAAGACAGGAAAAGTGGTGGTGATTAATTGGGACATATTGGAAAGTGTGGGGACCTGTGCATGACGTAGATGGTATAGAATAAGGGGTGGATAACTGTCCTGGTTTCGGCTGGGATAGAGTTAATTTCCTTCCTAGTAGCTGGTACAGTGCTGTGTTTTGGGTTTAGGATGAGAACAATGTTGATAACACACTGATGTTTTAGTTGTTGCTAAGTAGTGCTTACACCAGTCAAGGACTTTTCAGCCTCATATGCCCTGCCAGCAAGAAGCTGGGAGGGGGCACAGCCAGGACAGCTGACCCCAGCTGGCCAAAGGGACATTCCATACCATGGGACGTCATGCTCAGTATATAAACTGGGGGAATGCTGGCTGGGGGAGGGGTGATCGCTGCTCGGGGACTGGCTGGGCATCGGTCAGTGGGTGGTGAGCAATTGCATTGTGCATCACTTATTTTGTATATTCTTTTATCATTATTATTATTATTATTTTCTCTTCCTTTTCTGTCCTATTAAACTGTCTGTCTCAACCCATGAATTTTACTTTTTTTTTTCCCCAATTGTCTCCCCCATCCCACTGGGGTGGGTGGGGAGTGAGCGAATGGCTGTGTGGTGTTTAGCTGCCTCTTGGGTTAAACCACAACATACTCCCTGAACAGTACAGCTGATATCCTTGACTGTGGAACTACATACATCAATCTGTGTGCGAGACGGTAACAACCGAGGAAATACTGTATCTGTTTAAAGCATAATGTATGTTTCTACATGCTTTTCCATTTCGGGGATCAACGGGATCCCACTGGGAGTGTATGCCTTCATTATTTTGCATGGTACATCTCCAAGTCACATTATTCAGCTTAAGTGCTGAATGCACCTGGCAGCAGTATGTACAGCTACAGTGCCTCCTCTTGGCACAGTCATACATACAACTACAGACACACGGACACATGGACGTGCACATAGGATCTGATCTCCCTTGTATCATCTAGCACAAGCTGTGTCATTCTATTACTCCAATTAGTGCTTGTGCCAGAACAAACAAAACAAAAATATTGTCACACTGGGAGCTGGCAAGTAGTTTGAATGACTGCAGAATAGCACCACTGGTCACAACCTGAAATAAGCTAAGCAGCTCTCACTAATAATTTGTGAAACTTTGGTAAAACTTTCTCATGATAATTTTGGCCTTTTAAAAAAAGCAGTCAGCCTTAATCAATCTGTGCCTGATTTATCAGAATGGAAAGGCCTACACACGACCCACTGTGCAATCTGGAACTCCATGAAACATGAATTATTACTTTTAGCTAATTTTTATCCATCTAATATTGTGACAGTAATCAAGCAGGGATAAAGTGTGTCCGACTGAGAGTTCACAGGACTCATCTGGCTCAACTTCAGTGCTTATGCAGCTTTCAAGAGATATGTCATACTGGAAACCACAGCTGTAATTTACAAAAGTCTATTTATATTTGTTATTGCTGTTACAGTTGGGGTATGTTATGGCAGACAAACTCCTACAGCACCTCTGAGGATATGAGGACTTTTCGTATTCATTTCAGTGGCTCCTGAAGTTGACACTTTCACATCAGTCACTGGCTCTTAAAGTTGACACTTTTGCCTAAGTATTTCCACACTATTTATCCTCAACCACATTCAATTGCTCTAAAATTGAGGTTTGGCATCTTGACATCAGAAGTGGTCAAACAAAATACAGAAAGGGCCTCCAATGTTTTGTCCCAGGCAGTGATCAGGAATTCAAAAATAACCAAGTCAAAATAAATCAGACACACTGTAAAAGGATTACACACTTCCCTCTGTACATCTTTTCCATCGCTAATGCATAACTTATGCATAGAATTAATGTGCTGATGCATAACTGATTAGTGGAAAGTAGCATATAGCTAACTTTTTACACAAAGTTTAAGATTAAGAAAGGAACTTGATCCCTCCATAGACAGTGACGTGACTGCAGGACCATTGATCCAGAATTCACATTAGATATCAACACAATATTAGATGCATTGTCAACAGTGGAAACTGCTCCATGGCAGCGTGTGGCAGTGGCACCAGGAGGTACTTTTGAATGTCCAGGCATATTGAACTGCTTTGAAGGAAGATACTGCTTGCATTTATCAGCTGCAGCTAGCACAGTAATGGAGCAGGTTTTGTGCTTGCTTTGTTGAGAATCTGCTGCAGCTGCAAAGGACTGTCTGATCACTTCTGCAGACAGATTGTAAGAGCTATGGAAAAGCAGATGATACCAGAAAATGGTCTGGTAAACAGGCTGATTAGTATTGCTAGCCTAAAACCAAGGGCAATTTACATTAAGATTGCTTCTCTGAACCACCAGAGTGGGTTTGTGAAAAGAGAAGGAGCTGGTTGTACTTTCTCTGCATAAGAAAGGATTTGCAGGCTGATTGTTTGAGAGATCTTTTGAAATGATCTTTGATAGGGTACACGCTACAAAATGCAGAAGCTTTAGGAAAAATTCTCTCTCCTAAACAATACTCAGGTAAATAACTCAAGTCAAAGGTAATTTAGCACCAGAGATATGTGCAGGCAACTAATTGAAAGGCATAGTATATAAGCAATTCATTTTTGTGTAGATGCTTCAAAGCTTCAAGCTGTTATTTTAATTGCTCCTTTAAATCACTGAAATCAGAGAGAATAAAACCATCTTTCCTCCTTGCTAGCATGGGGCAGATTTTCCTACGTGCAAATCATATTTGTCAGAGATACTCCCCCAAAGGCTCTTTTTTCCCTACTTCTTTCTCACTCTCTCCTCTCCCTTTCACATGTGTTTTAAAAAACAAATGCTTATACTAAAGAAGCCAGGCCCTCCTGCCAACCACAAGCTTCCATCCCACTCCCATCCTCTCCCATAATATGTCACCTTGTTCTTGTGAAAAATGGTACGTTCTCTACAGCATGGATCGGCATGCTGTAGGAGGAGGAAGGCAGCTTTGAAGCATGCGGCACACTGGAAATACTGACGTACCTAGCTCAAAATCGGATGACAGAGCTGTTGAAATAAAGCTGCTATGTTCATGAGGGAACAACCTGTTTGTTTGGGTTTAAGTATTTGCTTCTTGTCTAACATTTATTTTCCATGTTGGGAGATTTTTGGTCTCTAGTTTGAGTTGAGGAAGAAATAAGCTTCTCAAAGCTCTTGCAGTATATCTGCTAATAATATAAAAAATATAAGGAGTATACAAGATCAATTTAGATCTTGAATTTAAGTTTTTGTCAAAACTATCTCCTTGAAGCCCGTGTTCAGTAGAACTGTTTCAAAATAAAATGATCAATTTAACATTAACTATTTTTTTCCAAGTTGTGTTAGACATTCTTAGCAGAGAAGAATTTTGTACATTTGCTAAGCTTATGTAAGTACTTTTTACTTTATTAATTATTTATAAAAACAACACAGCATTATTTTGCTAATTTGGCTTCATCCATACAACTATTCAGAGATTTTAAGTAAAGCTTGAATCTCTTCTAGTCACAGAGCACCTTCATAGTTTATGACTATTAACAAGTATGAGGACCTGCACGCAGAGCAGTTTCAGTAAATGAACACCAAAAGATGTTTCTTCTTTAAAAATCAGTGCATGATATCTTACTGATCCTGACATAGTGCTCTGATTCTGTGCACAACAGGCATAAATAAAAAGTTAAGGAGAAAAAAAAGCAATAACATGTTTGAAAGAATTGTACAAAGATAAACCAGGGAAATTTGCAAGTTCTACAAGCCACAGATGAAATAAATACTTTTCCATATAGATTGTTTTTATCTAGTGCTAGGGTTTGTGTGGGTGCTGTATAGATTATACTGCTGTTACTTAATTCCTGTAACATCTGTAGGATTTTTGCAGCAAAACTACAAATGATTGGCGAGTATTTTGGCAGGAGGTTCCTCTCCCACATTACCAGTCTCACTCCTGTTTTTTGACACTGGCTATGTGACAGAGACTCTCAGAGAAGAGAAGGAAATCACTCCTGAAGAGATGGGGCTCACTGCAGCTCCCTGGAGTTCCACTTAAGGACTACCTAACTCTCATTGCAAAGCTAAAAGAAGAGATTACAGGACATTCATTATGATGAGACCGTTAACAGTAACATTTTTATAGGAACTTTTCCATATGGAAAAAGAGTAAGGCAGACATTGGAACAGGGCTGCTAGATAACCTCTGTGTTGATTATGGAAGCTGCCACTGATTCAAGCAGAAATCAAGAACTAATTTTCTAGAGGTGTATGAACAGTGGGGAAAGAAACAGCTCAAGTAACTGATGCCTCCGTGCAGGCATATGTTTGTGATTGCTCGGGGCTTATCTACCACTCTGAGAAGCATGTAGGTGAACAGAAGCGCTAGGAGCAATGACAAAGAGTCATGAGAATAGGGAAATGGTAATTCAGAATAAGTAAAGAATACTTGTCCCTGTATCAGCAACTTGAGTTTGTACCAGTTTACATCCAGTCGTGAAAACTGACGCTTTTCACTCCTCTGGAGAAGGATGCTTGCATAACTTTGTTCTCTTCCCTTGCTGAAGAATGAGCTGTATTGCAATGAAAGAAACCTGTAAGACTGCAGAATAAAGATTACTTTGACCTGTCCATTTCTATGATAGAATGTGCTAGTATTATTATCCTACTTTAAGAAGTTGGGAAAAGAATGAAGGTGTGCAGCAACCTATTAATGGTGACAGAGCACTACAGCTGCAGTAAGCCATGAGCCATCCAGCCATCCTTCACATCCCTCAAAAGAGAAAGAACATGTAAAAGACACAATATGCTCTATTAATCCCTACTGTGCATATTATCATTCATGCAGGCACCAAGCTGTGCACGTGGGGTGCCTTATTTACCTTTCTTTACTTTCACTTCCTATTTCTATTTATCTTTATCATGCTGTTAAAATAAACAAGTAATATGCAATTTTTCTGGAAGAGAATAAACAAAAACATGTTTAAGATATGTAGAGATTAATATTTAACTAGACAGATGGACTAAACAATTGGGCAATTAGTACAGCTCGGCATCATAAAAGCAGCTACCTGTAAAATAACTGAAATTAATGGCAACAAAACCAGTAAGTTAAAAAGAACTGCTGAAGAGCATAACTCATAAACTCTTCTGAGTTCAGAGACAGGTTCTATATACTGCAGAAGCTCCGTATGCTGCAGAGCAATGCCGTGGTGCCCAGCACCTCCTTTTCAGCAGCTCATAAACTAGTGCAGCATATGGTGTGGTGGGGCAACCCAAGCATGAGCTGTTCTTAGCGCCCTGGTAGTCCTACATGGGCACTTCATGTGCACCCAGATAACAAATGAGCCCAACAGATGAGGGCGCCCCGAAAACACTATCAAGGACCCTGAAGCACAGCACTGATCCCCACAGTGGGGATGGAGCAGACTGAAAACATTGCCAACATGCACTGCACTCAGGCTGCATCCAAAGGGGAAAGTGCACGAATATCTAAAGCAGACCAAAGTACTGAAAAGTCTTTCAACTTTGGCTTCCCATCAAGCCACCTGCAGTCATGAAGCCTGCAGACAAGACCAACACAGGCAGCATACCCCCAGTTGCTTATCATAAGATAAGCAAAGCCATCATATGCCCTTGGGAGAGCTGTTCAGAGCTTTGCATACTTATCAGTATATAAACTTATCATTGCATGGTGACAGCAACTATAAAATGTTATGGCCAGCACTTCCCACAGGAGATGATTAAATATTCTTCATGTCTGGTTCTGGTAGAGTTTGTGACTACAGGGCTTTCCAATGAGTCTGTTAACCTGCTTGCCTCAATGCACTCCTGAACAGTCAGAACTGGAAGATGGAAAGTTGAGAAGAGCTAAGAAATCATACCCTGGGAAACAAACCAAACCAAACCAAACCAAACCAAAATGGCCAGAAGCCAGAATGTTTCAGGGAACAGTGAGAACAGAAGACACAGAGATGACTCTTACCTCCTAATATTCTCCCACAACCTCCACCTGATTTCAGCTCCTGAACGTGTTCTAGTTTGCCAGTCTAGTAACTACTAATGGCTCTCGCTTGCAGGTAGCTGTCCACTTTTTGAATCTGGGTAAGTCTCTTCCCTTCACAATGTCCCTCAGCAGAATCTCACAGGCCTTCTATTCGTTGCACAAAGAACCACAAACTTGTGTTTGTTTTGAACCTTGGCCTCATGAAATTCATCTGATGCCTCCTACCTCTTGAAAAAAGAAAAAGCAACAAATGCCTCCTAACTCTCACTATGACATCCATGATTTTGCAGAACTTTCTCATCAACCCTCCAAGTCATCTCTTCTCTAAACGTCAAATGCACAGAAACTATTTTATACTTCCACTCATCCTTGATTGCAAACTCTCAACCTTCTCTAGTTCTCATCCTCTCATCTCAAACAGGACATATCGCAACTGTACATAGGGTTCAATATGTGTGCAAATTCTGGTTTTATACTGTGGTAGCACAATGGTCTTCTCTGCTTTGTTCTCTGTTCCTTTCCTAAGAATTCCTGATGTTTCCTCTACCTCTTTGGCTTCTGCTGAGCACTAAGATCGTTTAATGGAACTATCTATTGTAATTGTTAGATCTCGGTCCTCAGCAATAATGCCCAGCACAGAGCCCATCCTTTCAGGTGTAGAGCTCAAACTGTTTTTCCTCACGTGCATCACTAAGTATTTATCAACACTGAATTTCACCTGCCATTCTATTTATGTTCCATGTAGGAGTATATTAAATGGCACACATCACAATGCCTGTGGCAGTGAGGCCAAGGACCAACTGAAAAAAGAAAAAGAGCCATAAATCTCATTCACCACCCAGACCTGATTCACTGAGGGATCATGTCCATCCTATGCAATGAATGAGACAGGAGCCCACTGGGAAAAAAACGCGTTATTTTAAAGAACCACATAATTATGATAACACATACATGGGGAAGAAATAAAATTATCTTAATTACCCAAATTTGAACTGCATGACTCTGCAACTTTAATACCATCTCTACCATGATTCACTGCATCAAGTTACCAAACAGGTGATTCAGCTGTTTAAGCTGTGGTTTGTAGACTTGCATTTTCATATTTATTACAGGTGGACAGCCTTGCTCCAGCTCAGTCTCCTGAGACTCCCCACCACACACTTTTCTTGTCAGATTTGCTGCAGAACCGTCTTACTTTTTTTTACATCACCCAGAAGAATGACCTTTTATGCAGAACTAGCTTAAACAGCAACACAAAAAAGTACTTAAGAATATTAGGGATGCTGTTTTTTCCTTTTTCAACATCCCCATGCTTTGATATTCCTTCAACTGATTGATTCAATTACTTGTAGATTTTATTTTCTCTCAGAACTTCAATACTACAAATATTGAAAAGCTGTGCTTTTAACAATACAGAAACAGTAATTTTGAATTTAATTGATCCTAGTAGGAAAAAACAGTATTTTTTACTCTTACTGCGTTATTTGAACAATTTGTAAATGTACTGGAATTAATTCATAAAGCAAAATGTGTCGCTGATTCCTTGGCAGTGTCTGATTCCAAAGGCAGAAGATATTCATCATTTCAAAAAAATTTACTAAATACATGTTTGTGACAGGTTCATAAAGTTCCTAAAACTGACCATTACTCTCTTGTGATCATCTGAAGACCACAGGAAGTACACAAGAGTAACAGGAGCACTGATCCATGTTTATCCAGAAATTATTTTTTCATGATGCCTACTCACTCATCAAGTGAATCACCACAACTTTAGACACAGTGGATACAAAATCCACCGAAATCAATGGTGACAATTTACTGACTTGCATAGAAATTCATGAATGATTTTGAGACTAGGGTCTTCAAAGCAGTTTCTTAACATTCCAACAGTTATGATGGAAAAGAGGCAGGTGTTAATTTACAGTTGGACTATGCTTTATCATAGATAATCAAAATGAACTGTGGGTTTGAGTGTGTCAATGCAAAGTGAAAGTCATTTTTTGGACTTCAAAAAAGTTGCTTTTTATTTGTAACATGACCTAGGACAGGACTCAGTTAGTGCAAGATATTAGTATGTCAAAAGGTACACAGCAAGACAGCAAGCGAATTCAAAACTTAAATCAAGTAGTTTAAGTTGCGCTAAATACCTCCAGTCAGCAGACAACATAGCTGCTTTCCAAGGAATATACAGTATGCATTTGCAATAATTTAGTTAAGTACAACTGCTGTTATGTACACCAACCATGGACATAAAAAGGCTTATTTTCAAAATAAAATCTTAAATTGTAAGTGAATACAAAAAAAATAAAACCAAGAAAGATATGATCTAGATGTTTAGCAGATTACATATATGTAAAACATTAATCTTTCAGTAATAGTCTGGACTAGAAATATTAAGGACAGAATACAAGAATTCAACTAATAGATGATGAACTGAAAATGTGGAGTGGTAAATGTAATTCTGATTTAAGCCAGCAAGAAAAGCTATCATTGGTTTATATCACGATAGTTCAAAATCTCACTGAACAGTTTGGCAGTCTCCTTATGGTCCACAAAAGCAAGACAGAAAGCTCACATGTGTTTCTTGAAGGTATGTGGTATAGTATGCAGTCCTCATTTGTTAGGTTGCATGTTTTGTTCTAAAAGATATTTCTGAATACATTCTCATCCTTTCCTTCTTTCAAGTAGACATGGCAATGGTTGCTGGCAACTCCCCAGGACAGGGTGGTAAATAAACAGCCTAAAAGATGATTTTACTCTTTGGTGACATAAATTGCTTCATCAGCCAAAATTTCCAGACTGCCATAGCAGGAAATGCAGCAGGGCTGGATGTACCTGAACAGTCTGTCATAAGCTGTTTTAGTCATTCTTACGGGTCAATTTCACTTTCAATTAAATCAGTTACATTACAAATATTTTCATAACGGCCACATAACCGGAAGCCAAGGCTCCAACTATCTGTGAATGTCGTACTGCAATGTCCACACAAAGGGCAGGATTCCAGACACAAACCACCAGCAGATTAAAGTAACCAATCAGTGGCTATTTAGGATTCAAATAATTATGTTCTTAGGAAATACTTACCTTTTGAGACCTAGGTATCTTATTGTTATCTCTCTTTTGTACAGCACATTTCTCTCACCTGGTGGACTCCCATGCCCTGCTGCAGCTGTAGCAATAGCAAAAGCTGAAGCAGGAGAAACCGAACAGTGGCTGTTGTCAGCAGTTTGTACTGTAAAGGGAACAGACAGAGAAAAGTTTACAACTTCTACATACTTTTCATATTTTTCAAGTTAAGCAACAATAATACTTAAAATCTTCACTAATGTTTATACTTTGTGAACATTTTACATTTTCATTGCCAGAGGACTTTATATTAAGGGAAATAAAAATATCATAATCATATTTGTGATTTAAGTTTTATTTCCAGGTTGGTATAATTAATGTTGCTATGGAAAAAAATGTCTAAGACACTGCCAAGGTGAGGAACAAGCAGTAACCAAACAGAAAAAGACAAAAAAAAAAGACAAAAACAATGGTGTAGAAAATTAACCTAAACAAAAAATCATGTTGGAGAACTAAGCATATTAACCAACTTCTGATAACAAGATTCACATATTTTCCCAGGTCACTGCCTAGGATGAGTACAGTTTTGCACAATTTATCAAGCTTTCTCTATAGGAAGTGCTGTGAACATTGCTTCTGACTAGTACTCAGATAATATGGCACTGTTCCCCACAGTTCCCAACTCCAAATCTTGCCATCTCACCATAAACATGCCCAATAACAGAAGATTACCATTGGTTTAAAATTAAAATGTCTCAGCAACTTATTAACAGTTGAGAAGACTGCTCTGTTTTTGTTGTTTTAATCCCAGACATGAAATAACTGCCTAGAAATCTGGCTTGCACGAGATGGCAGCATTTTAAGTGTTCATGGACGTAGCTCACAGCTCTGCTAATGATTTCAAAGAGCCATGTGAGTGCTATTTGAGGAGCTCCAGCTCTCACTTTTCCTCTTCAGTTGGGCAGTTTATTTAAATTTTGGAACAAATAATGTGACACCATCTGTAAGTGTTCAGTGTTATACAAAGAAACAGACACAGTCACTCCCCATTGACAATAATGGGTGTTGCGTATTTCATGATTACATATGGTGCCCAAAATATGTCCCCTTAGTAGCTGAAAAAAAATCTATCAAGGTCTTTAGAGCTTTGTGAGAATAGGACTGATTCAATATTAGTCTTGAACTTGGGCACATCCTGCTCGAGCTATTTAAGAACATTTCATAATACCTAAGTCATAATATGCTTCCAAGTCTCTTGTTATTACTGTACAAATTAACCAGCATAATTTACATTCTAACGGCTTTTTTTTAAATACCTGAGAAATAAGGAAAATACAAGCAAAACACATTATTCAAAAATTATTCTTTTCTAATATCCTACAAAGATTACAGCTACAGTATTTAAACTCTTTAAAGGGACTGATAGAGGCAAGAAACATCAGGTTCTTACCTCCTGGTTGACGATAGCGGAGATGACGTGGTGTCGAAGGGGATCTACATGGGGAAAGCTCTGTGGTATCCACTGCTGAGGTGCTTTCAGGAATTGTCCGGTCCACTGACACAGATTCTAGAACTGCTGCTTTAAAAGGGAATAAATGTTAATACTGGGATGATCGTTCATAATTTACAACTCTTAAGTATATTATATTATATTATATCATATTATATAAAATATATAACAAGTTAATTAATGTATCAATAATTAGGTTATGTTATATTAATGTATTTATAAAGTATAAATGTTCTGTGAAAATATCAAGAGGCCATAGGGAAGTACGATATGGGGCTTTAAGATATGCTTTTTTAAAGCACAGAGTGTAGTCAGATTAGTTTGTATTAGCTATGGAGTTCCCCTGCAGAGATTATAGAGTATGTGGGTGATTCAGCACTCTCAGTTTACAAACACCAAAAGATGGAAAGTCTGCAAATGATCAATTTTGAACAATCTGAACTGTACTGCATTGATAAAAAAAGAATATGTACATCAAAGGGGGCTTCACTGAAAGGTAATGTTTAAAAAATGGTCATTAATTAACAGCACTTAATACCAGTGTTTCAATACCAACCTAATACCACTGTTGCGACAGGACAAGGGGGAATGGCTTTAAACTAAATGGGGGTAGATTTAGACTAGATATAAAGAAGAACTTTTTTACGCTGAGGGTGGTGAAACCCTGGCACAGGTTGCCCAGAGAGGTGGTGGATGCCCCATCCCTGGAAACATTCCAGGTCAGGTTGGATGGGGCTCTGAGCAACCTGAACTAGTTGCAGATGTCCCTGCCCGCGGCAGGGGGGTTGGACTAGATGACCTTTAGAGCTCCCTTCCAACCCAAACTATTCTATGATTCTATGAATACCATCTAACACAAAGTTGTTTATGTTTGTTTATGTTTAATCTGTGGTTCATAGTTGTTTTAAACAGTACTGCTTCTGGAACTTGCCATGAAACTTTTGCATTAAGAAGACTCAGCAATAATTATCCTCTGGATGGAGTTAAAGGACTGGGAAAGTTTTGTACCAATGACAGCCACACAAAAGCTCATAAATAAAGGACTTGGTGAAAACCAGCAAGTTGTCAGTTTTAAAAATAGCTTGGATAAGACTGCACTTTAAGTCAGCAGAATATGCAGTGAAATGCAAATGTAATAAGGATACTTGAACTCATAGGTTTTATATGAGCTAGGGAAAATAGTCCTTGTTGGATAACTATGTGTAATCAAAAACTGCCCAATAAAATGGCAAAACAGCACTGGAGAGCAGATTACTCCATGAAGGACCTCTTCTATCAGAAGAATAAAAAAGGAATGGCAGAAATACTACTTCCGAAATGAGGGAAAACAAACTTATAAAATATATCCTACATTTGGTATGAATGACAACTGCCTGCAGCATAAGCATTGTATACATAAAATATATATATAAACAAAAACTTTGCAAAACAAAAACTTTGAAAGCAAACAACAACTTTGTAAGTGGGTGAAGAAGGTGGAAATTCCAGGATGTAAATGGACAGCATTCAAGGAGAACAACAACCACCATAATAATATGTCCTGGGGAACAGAATGTGCATGGTTACATTGGATTTAGAGTAAGCCATAGCTGTTTTCTTGGAAATCTGGCAGTATCAGAGCAACAGTATTAACTGTAATGGGGTGGTGGCTCCTGATTAAGTAGAACTGGTCTCCTTACCCAGAAAACTTCAGAAACAAAGAAACACATTACATATGATAGGAAATGTGCAGATTAGCATTTTGCAGTTCTCCTACTACCTGTTTCCATTCTCCCTGTGAGATTTCTTTTTAAACTTCTCTTCCTCAGCATGCTATATGCAGCTGGGTGACAAAAGGACTTTGCCCTGCAGAACAGAGCTATCTAGCTGCAAATTCCTCCAAACTGAGTGCAAACTGTTCAGCAGGAGATCCCCAAAGGGACTGGAGACACTGCACAGACAGCAATTTGGCATTTATATGAGGTTCTTGCCATTTCCAAATGTTCCTCACGCTGCCCAGATGACACTTCCAGCTTTGATAGACTGGAATGCAAAATCTGAATACTTCTGCAACAATGCCTAGTGCTAACACTAGGCCAGAATAACCCTTCTTCACTAGTTTACAGCGTACAGCAAAAAATGTTACACCTAAGACTGCAGTTACCTGTGTACAATTAATTTTAATGCATGGCCTATATCTTGGGACATGCTGTGTTATCACATTGATTTGAATGTGGTTACACTGGTGCACAAGAAGAATTTGCCCAACTCTACACAGTAAATATTATATTTTATATATATAAGTAGTCTGTTATGCTATTAATTTAAAAACATCCAGCATACAGAAATATAATGATTACGTGTAACAGCCAACTAGCATTTTATGAAAGCATAAAGCATGGGCAAGCATAGACTCCTATAATGCTAAGGTGGCTAACTTGCCTTTTAAAAAGATTTTTTGTTAAACAATAGAATACATTCTGTAAAAACAACCCCTCTGCATAATACAACATCAAATTTCTTACCAGGGCACTTATTTCAATTCATCAGTAAGGAGTAAACTTAACACTTCAATCATATTTTTCTTAGTTTATGTTTAGTAATCTTTTTTTTTCTTGCGTTATACCATTTTCATTGTTACAGTACTTGCAAGTAAAATTGAGGTACATTCTGCTCAGATTTACAGTTGAAATTTCTCAGACTGTAAGTCAGGCCATGTAAGACCATTTCTAAACATGAAGTTTAGGAATAAAAGAGCATTTTTTTACTTCCTCATCTTCTGTTTAAGTAACAACAATACAAAAAATTACTATATACTTCTATTCTAATTCAGAAGACAATCCCTTCATCCCTAAAGAGCAATGAGAAGTAAGCACACACTTATGCATCCTATGAGATTAGAGCTACTTTCTTGCTTTGCCATCTATAAATACAATGATGCCATTCTAGATGCCCACACTGAGGTTTATATCAACTAACTTTAGCCCTCTGGAAGTAGTACCTATTCCAAGGTGCCTTACACAATCCACAGAGGAAAACAGGCATTTGCATAGGAGCAATTAATCTATTTTAGACATCTACCTTCTGGATGGATAGCAACCAGGTGGTATGAACCTCACCAATGTACCAAGTGCATCACATAAATTATTTGTTTGGATTAGTGATGAAATCTTTCTGGAAAACTAGCCCTGTCATGTAAACATGTTAAAGCTGTTAAGGCTTTACATCCTTATTTCTTTTTAACTTAATAATTTATTTCCTGTAGTAACGGTACAACTCAAAAATCTTTCACCTCAGGAAACACAACTGGCATCAAGTATTTCCTTCTGCCTTTCTCCTTAACACTCTGCTGAAGTGAAAACAGACAAGGCCATTCTGCCATACTGCTATTACTACAAAGAAGCAACAAAGTGGTGGAAACAGACAATACATTGCAGCCTCTACTAGAGAAGAAACAGAGAGCAGAGTATTTGATTTCATAACACAACTAAGGGTGATCAGGAGAGAAAAAAAAAAGACATAAGAAACAACTTCTCAGCAGTAATCTGATAAAAGTCAAGCCTACCTTAGAGACTACCCTATTTATCAAAAGTAACATTCAGTATTTTGTGGGTATATAATACCTCTTCGAATGCTTCTCCTCAGCTTGTTACAGAGGTCAACGCGAGGGTTCTCCAAACTGTCCTCTATGGAGCCAGGGCTTTGCTCAGGAGAGGAGGGCCCTTTGCTGAGGTCCAGCGGTACTTTGCTACCCGTTGGTGGCGGGGAGGTGGCTGGGCTGTAGGTCGAGGTAGGACTGCTTGCTGCAGATGAAGTAGAGAGGTCAAGGGCACCGATCCTTGAATTCAGTGGTGAGGTCAACGAGAGTTTTCGGGTTCTGACAGGTGAGGAAGTTCTGGAAAGTGACAATGGAGGAGGAGAAGAAAACTTGCGACAGAGATGAGGTGACTTTCCATCAGCCAGGTACTCTCCTCTGTTGTTTTGACTGGTGGCAAAGAATAACTCCAAGGACCTGAGAGAAATAAAGAAAAAAAATCAACAGATAATAAACGCCAAACAGATCTAAGTGGAAACACTTACAGACAAATTTCATGCAAATCGGCATGGCACTGCAAAATCTATGACAGTTAGTCCTCAAAGCCTGGGCAGAAAGTTGAGACAGACTTATCTAAAAACTTACATCCTATTTACAAAGGAAGAACTTTCTTTTTAAATTATTCATAAAACAAACAAACATGGTGAAAAACAAACAAACAAATGACGCCATGATATTTCTGTAAAGAAATGTATGATAGAAGGAAAAAACCCTAGAGCTCACCTGACGGGAATGGAAGTGAAGGGTCGTCTGTATATGTCTGAAAGTTTTTCCAGTACAACAGCTGCAGTAGTAAATATGCGGTAAGTATGTAGGAATGTATTCAGGAAATCAATACTTAGAAATCGCAAGTCTGTTAGCCGCTCCAAAAGGCGCTCGACGCTTGCATAACGGATTTGGGGTACTTTGCAGGAATTCAGTGTTTTGCTGAAGCAGATATCGATGTCATCTCTATGAAGACGAGCATCAGATCTACAAAAAAATTAAATTTAGAACACTTTACCAAAGAGGAAGAGTGATTATGGTACAGCAGTGATATCACTTTAGCTGCTCCTGTCAACATAGAATCAGCAAATATACATGCATTCTTCTATTTCATCAACACAAGAAAACTCTTAATTTGTGGTGAAACCTGCTTCCATTCGGTTATATTTTATGTCATAACTAAGGCCATTTAAGTTCTATTTTTGGAAAATAATTAATTCACATTTCAAAATCTAAGAAATCATTAATGAAGCCTAAATTTCTGAAATTAAACAGGAGGTAAAATTGTCCCCTCTTGTCTCTTTCAGGCTGTTGTGGCCTGTAGAGCTATAGTACAAGAAGCTCACCATAGAATAATTGTGGACCAATTGCAATTTTTTCTTGCTTTATATAAAATGAACTAATGGACTCCAGCAAGAGACAGCAAAATTAACCCCTTAACTAAGCTTAAGGCTCACTTGTAAGCCCTCAGGCTCCAAGATTTGTATTTTTTTTTTAAAAAAAGCAAATGGGAACAGCATGAAACGTCTCAAATTTCAAAGCAGAAACCATCGAGGAGCTTTGTTGCAGTAAAAAAATTGGGACCAATATTTGTTTGCACTTCAAAACAAAAATTAATCACTTACATAACCCTACCCATGATGGGTTTTTTCCAAATTCAGTTTTGCTTAATTTTATCTAGTTGAAGGCTTAGTCCCTAAAAAAAAGGGATAGGATACTATGTAAAGCATCTTTCAATACTGCCTGATCTTTTCAGCAAAAATGATTGGATTTTCTTAGAATACAGCATCAAGATACTCCACACACTTCTACACTGCATTACATAAAAAAAACCAAGAAAAAAATCCTTTCTTAAGCTGGGTTCTCAGAAAAGTGGAAATTTTTTTTTTATTTCATCCAAAGACATCTGACTCTAAAGGTCAATGTGTGCTACAAATCAGATGAATAAAATCTCAGAAAGAGGACACCAAATCTGTGTCTCTTGTTAAGATCCTGTATGTTTTTTAGAATTAAGATTTGTTTCTCTTGACATTGGGATTAAGACCTTGCTGTACTCTACAATTTGCAAACAGATGAACATATTGTTAACATTCAGCAGGTAACAGAAAGGTTTACATGCTGGAGAGTTCCTGGAATAAAACTGAAGACAATAAAATGCCTTCTTTCCAGGGATCAAAGGTATGTGCCCTAACAGTGTATTCACAGATGTTATCTCTTTTTCATTTCTGAAAATATACAAAGAGAGGAGAGGCAACAACTACAAAAGAAGCATTTGAGAAACCTTCATGTACAGAGTACATCCAAGAGAGAGAAATGGCCTAGTGACAGATAACAGTAAGAAAGGAAATACTTATATTTCTATCCCTATGTTCTATTCTTCAATATTTATATTGGATAATAGTAGGTTAAACTCATGTAAATACAGATATGTAGAGGATCCAAGAGGTAAAATTGTGTTAGAAATTTGGAATCATGTACTGAAAATTGCTGTCTACAAATAAAAATTACTTATTACAATAAATGACTGAAAGAATCCAAGGGTGAAGGAAGCAGGTTTATGAATAATGATGCTACCTTGATGTGATCAGTTAAAATTATGAGAGAAAATAATTTTTCCTCAGAAATAAGAGAAACAAAGAGAAGAAAAATTTTGGCTAATACAACAAAATACCTTGGAAAATGATACTTGTCTGCACTCACCTAAATTTTTAAGACATTTTAAAATATATTCAGTAAAATTATGAGTGGTATGACAGAGAAGAGCTAACAGAGAATAAAATTATTCATCCGAAGCACAAGTGAAGGCAGTTTCACAAATAATAGAAAAACCTGAGCTGTGATTCTATATAGTCCAATACTGTGAATTGAGAGTTTACCATTTTGAGTCATCTCTACCCTTTTAAGAAAAAGATCTGAGAAGATATGTTTTGGGATGTAGAATTAATTCCATTCAACAAAAATGGGGGAAAAAATAAATTAAAAGGTTGTCTTTTCCAAATACACATTTTCTTTTGTTAAAACTTTTATGAAAAAAATCAACAAGGTATTTTGTTCACTGACAAAAAAAAATGCTGCACTTACTTGATCATATGTGGCACTGTGACTTTTGAGTTTTCTTCAAACACTATGGTCATTAAACCATTGCACCTTATATTATCAATGCACTGTGAAAATAAACATTGAGAACTGTTAAAAGAACACAGGGTAAGGGGACTCACTTCCACACTTTTCTTACAGCCGTAAGCTTAAAGCATAGCTTTTTCAGAGTATGGACTGACTGGTAAAAGGTATTTTCATAAATGAAAAGCAGTGACGCAAGAATTACAGTGGACATGCTTCTCTAATCTTCTTCCTTTGATTTGCACATCTGCAAGGCCACGCATCTCTACCAGCACACTTAGGGTATTCAGCTCAGCATCTTTTTTTCCACATGATTAAGTATTTTGAGTTGGAAGTGAAATTTCCTTTGAAGTTCCTTTGAAACTGAACAAAATTAAGTATCTCTAGCATTTCCTGAATGAGTGTTAAGCTTGAAAAATCAATACTGCAAGAAAGTTAGAATACTTTATACGCAAATGGATACACAATACCTTAACCTTTACACTGTGCAAAAAGACTAAAGAGAAAGATAAACAGTTTCTAGACACACACTTGTAAAAACAAATTCAAGTGGTGCTGTTATTGTGAAACATACCTATGAAGATGCTGTCCAAGGAGTTCCTTGCAAACTATTGCATAAATGTTTTGGGCTAGGTATTAGAAGCTGGAAAGACACTTCTGGGGCATGGCCGCAGCACGTATTGCTTTAGAAATTACAGGCCATCCTGTGGCCAGTAGAAGTTTACAAACTAGGGATGTATAAGCTGTTCTTCTAGCCTCAAAGCAGCTCAGTGCTGGCAGCGCATAGGGGTAGCTTGAAGCCATTTGTACACCATTATGTGCTGGTTTGTACTTTTATGTAGTTAAGATAACACAGCACCGCAAGCCTTGCTCTTGGAAGTCAGCAGAGAGTCTGCTAGTGGATCAGGCTCATATGGTCTGCAGCGAGTACCCCCTACCTAACACTACAGGACTCGTCTTCTAGTTTTATCCATCAGGTACCATACATAAACATATATATAAAAAAATATGTTACAGTATTTCTTTACATCAATAAAAAGGCGTTTCCAAAATTATCATACACATTTACATTGACTTTAAGAATAAAAATAGTCTGCTGGCTTTGGAACATCTCATAGAAAAATAATGATTGATGTTAGATTGGTCAAACAAGATAATCAGACGCCTCTTCAGGCTTAAAATATATCTACATAGCTATACATTTAAAATATGATCTATGCAGCTATATGTGTTTTTAAATTCAGGTATTTAAGATTATTTGAAAAGTGCAGTTGTAACAATTCACATTTTGATTTTATCAAATCGTTACCTAAAAGCACTGAGAAAAACACATCTAATAAAAATGCATAATTTCCCCCGTGTGAATTTTAAATGTTGCAAAGAAGCCCTTAGCACCAATCATAAAACTGCCTGAGGTAATTCACCACTGTTATCTGTAGTCTGCATAGACCTAGCATTTATCACCTCCCTGACAGATACTATCATTCTAGCTACGGAATGAGTGTAATGGGGATCTAGGGCCGAAGGACAACAAGCTCAAACTAGAAGAGAAGAGGCTTCTTCAGCATCAACAAAAACCATGCATTTTTCATAAGAAGTGTATGGTTTGTATGAAAGGAATATAAATTCACAAAGCCTCTCTAGGAACGTATAGACAAATATTAATTCTATGTCATATGCATATGTAATTTACTAAGATGCAGAATTCTGGACACCAACACTAATGCTGTGGGTGAACAGCAACTACGTGTATACTTTTTTTACTTGCAAACATAAGAGAACACATATTTAGTAAAAAAATAATTTTTATATGCCCTATTTGTTAGCATTGTTCCTATGCTCTCCTTGAGGGCTGTAGCCATGGTTAAAAAAAAAAAAATGCTTCTGAGCAGGCGATTCAGTAATTTTTTATGGCAAGGTTTCTGCTGGCAATGGGCTTAGTCAGAAACACAATTTGGTTTTCAAGAGACGAGTGTTCTCAAAATTGTTTAGAAGTTCTCATGCATTATCCAAATTTTCACCCCAAATTTTCTCTGTGCCTACCAGAGGCACAGGTAGCGTGCCTCTGACGTTACTTTCTTCTTTCTTGCTCTCCAGATTGAGCATAAGCACTAAGTCAACTGACTCGATTGCTACTTGTAAATAGTGATACCAATTTGCGCCCCAAA
This sequence comes from Aptenodytes patagonicus, assembly GCF_965638725.1. NCBI lineage: Eukaryota > Metazoa > Chordata > Aves > Sphenisciformes > Spheniscidae > Aptenodytes > Aptenodytes patagonicus. Next base: position 81,758,690 of record NC_134982.1, on the reverse strand, counting down.
TGTCTGTGCAGTCTGCACAGCATCTTGCACCCCTTCTTACTCCTTTTTTCTTTTAAGCTGCTGCTTATCCCCTCAGCATCTCTGGCTTCCCTTCCTTTGTAAGGCTGGAGAAGCTTTTTCAGCCTCACAATGCTAATATATCTCAGTTTTCTCAGATTTTCACTTATAAGCTGCTGTTAATTGTTGGCCCCGTATCTCTTCAGAATACCCCCGTCTTCAAAAGCCGGGAGATCTCCCCTTCCTCAAAGAGTGATCAAGGGAGAACCCTTCTTACTGTTTTCCCCTGGCAGACTGGCCAACCCTTTGCTCTCTCAGCTATAGGCAGCTAGTTGTGTTTGCCTCTGCCTTGCTAAGACACTTCCAAGCTTTGTAGGCATGCAGCTCTCACGTCAGCTGTGGAGCTTTTCAGCTCTTTCCATAACACCACAGTAGCATGGGTGGGAGCTGGAGTGGTTTGGAGGAGAAGACCTGACCTTTGGAGGCAGACCTAAACTCTGATGTTTAGTCTACATGGACTGCAGATGACTTTCTCATTTAAATTCATCATTATGTAGGCTAAGAATGGACTTATTCCTGGATGTCCCATGCTCCAGGCCAGTTCTTAAACGGTCTTTCCTCCCCAGCAAATAATTCCAATACTTTTATGTGTCAATGGAACAACATAATTCACTGAAAATCCATTTTGTAAAAAATTCTGCAACGAGGTCTGTCTGTAAGATCTGTATGTACTCAGTTGCAGTGAGACCAAGGTTCCCAGCTCATACCATATTTTCAGATTTTTATCTCCATATTTTTGTTCCTTTAAAAAAGTTAGTCCAGAAGAAAGTTAACTCAGAATACTTATTTTTAAGCAATTTCTACTCATTATGATGATAATCCATCTGGAGGTGTTGCCAGCAATGGCAGCATCTTTAGAAATCCATCAAATTCCACACTGATATTTGTCTAATCAACTACTTCTCTTGAAATTAATAGAGGATAGGACTCAAATTCAGAACTATGAGAAATCTATATAGTTGTTGGTTGCCTGCCTAAACAAAACAGCAATAGTCTAAATTCAGATCTAGTTAGTTGAAAGTTCAGATATTTCATAGCACATTCAACTTCCTTCCCCAAATAGATTCTGATAAAAGTCTGTCTACTATGTTTTTTGCCAAAAGCACTAAAAAAAAAAAGTTACCTGACATTAAAGTATTTTAAAACACCATTTTTCTTCATTCACCATAAAGACAGTTCCTGCAGTCTGTCAGAATGCTTAGTAATAATTTATAATGTTCTTTTAGCATTCTTTTGGTGGAAAACATATTTTATTTAATTTTCTCACTGCATGGGATATGATATTGATGTCGTATGGTATCATTTTCACTCTCAGGATTCTCAGGTGTTTTTTGATCTGTATGAAAGTTATGTAGTACTATCCTTCTTCTTAAATTAAAATACATAGCTGGATGGGCTCTCCTTAGACATAAAAATGACTACCATTAGTATTATGCTTGTCAACTGACAATTTTGTATTTTATATCCCATCTCTCTCATTGAGAAACACATTTCACTGATGACTCAAATGCAAAGACAAAATTTTGAGGAAAACAGGTAACACTAAGGGTTTTTCATATACATCACAGCAAATCAGCCCTCAAGAAATCAACATCCCTCTCTTGGATTATTTTTCAGAAATACAGAATAAATTAAGATCTCAATACAAACAAGATAAAGAATGCATTAAGCTACCTGACTTATATCACTTGTCCATGCAGCTTTCTCCTGTCGTGATGGGGCTAAAAGGACAACAGTAAAAGGAGGAGCATCCGTAGGTTCAACTACAAGCTTGAAATCAAGATGTCCAAAAACTTGTCCAGAACCTTTTGCTTTACAGCCAGAAGGGGGAAAAAAGTAAAAATGTGAGATTTCAGACTATAAAACAAAGAAAATAACGGTTTAATTTAAAATGGAAGTTAGTTTAAAACATCTCTCTGACAAAGAGCAAATCCAACTGGGGATCCAACACTGATTTTGTTTTTCACATACACCAAACACAAAAAAAGTTGCAAACATGCAATAGCGGGAGACGCTATAAATTACTTTTAAAGATGCCAAATAAGGCTAAAGTCCTTCTAACACTTCTACACAGATATACTCTCAGCATACTAGAAGTATCGCTGAAGTTAATGAAACTACTTTCACAATTCAATAAAACTGCAGGATGGAAGACAAAATGAGTAACAATAAAATCAGCTTGGGAATGTGTTTTGTTATTTCATTTGAACAAGCTTGCAGTCAAGATTTGTAGGGAGTCCAAGACAAAAACTTCCCACTAATTCTGCCAACTCACTCAATCTCCATGTATTTAAGACACCCAATTATCTGTTTCTTCTTTTGCGGCATATTTTTTTCTTTCCGAGATCCTCGGGGTGAACTTGTATACAAAAGTCAGCAAATACTTTGTCACATTCCTTCAGCCAGTCTACTTGAAAATCCTATGTGGGATGTCAACAGCGAGAACAAACATAACAAAACAAACCCTTATCCAAGCCAGCATGCCCATTATTAAAACATCTGTTCTACTGAATCAGTTTAACACTGTATTCCTCTGCTTTCCTGAAAGGGGAGAACGTATCAATTTGCTCTTATGAAAAATAAACAAAGGGTACCAATTTTAAGAAACCAGAAACTGTAATTACTACAAACAGCTGAATGTAACTTACAATCATCATCACTCGCGTCTGTCTCCTCGATCAGTGTGCACTCTATTAAAGACAAAACACCTCCCGTCTATGAAAACAAAGCACATTTTTCACAAAGTTTGACATTTGTTCTCATTTGTTATTATAGTTATTTTTAATCTTTGATACACCTTACTCTAAGATTTTACATTACTCAGAGTTCTTAGGAAGATATATCAATTTCATGATGCACATTTTTCCTCAAGAACTAAATATAACATTTGTCTTAATCTAACAAATCAATAATATACTCAAATGTACAAAATTTCTTTCATTTTTACCACACTATAATCTCACATACAGACTTGTTCACAAGTTTCAAAAAAGGTAACTAGAATTTCATCTTCTCCTGAATTTAAAACAAATACATACAAGATTTTTTTAAAGGTTCAGTTATACTCTATTTACTTTGCAAAATACTTGAACTATTTAAGGGATGCAAAGTGAGAAAGCATACGAAAAGTCTTAATAATGCTTCAGAAATGTCTTTGTTAAATTAAAATTCTATTCAATATAACCCACTCCGTAAACTACCAATCTCTCTTTCTTCACAAGTCTACACTATGAAAGCCCGATTCTCAACAAATTAATAAGTAGAGTGTTCTTAGAAGAGCTTTCAGTTCAAGAGAATGTGCTGTTCAGGAAAGCGGAATTGACTTTTAAAATTAATTTTATTAGAGCTCTGGAAATTATTCTTTGGTACTTCCACAGGGTTGTACTGGCTGATTTATACACTGAAAACTGACTTACATTCAGTACTAGCTTATACAGATAGACATGTTGATGTCTTATTTCTAACCCCCAGCTTATCAGAATTACAGGGTTTTAGAAAAAAAGATGTAGGCAGAAAGAACTTTGGCTGAATTCTATTATTTGCAATGAGAAGACAGAGCAGTCAATCACTGTGCATCACCTCATTTCTGTTTATAACTACACATTAAAATCTCAGGTTAAAGCCATAGAATAATAAAATACTACAATTTCACTGAAGTTGTGTTTTCATTTTGTAAATTGAGTCATAATGTAAAGTCTGTACCTTGAGCAGATGCAGTTTTCCTCCTGAACTTCTCGTACAAATTAAAAAATGTTTTGTAAATAAGAAGCACTGCCTTTCTCCTTCTTTCTTCAAAGATAATGATCCCAGACGAACTTTACTAAGTTTTCCCCTCTCAACTGAAGGGACTTGAATAAGGGAACCTGATAATAAAGATGAAAAACTTACTGTGCAATAGTAATATTTAGTAGGCAGTGTTTAAAGTGCTAATGCATTGAATATTATGATACTAATTAATGCAACTTTTCATCTAGTAGGTATCAATAACAGCATCTGTTTTAAGCACAAGTCGATCATCTTTTTTTGCACAAGTTCACTTTGGTTTTTACGATAGACTCAAATAAGTACAGTCTAGACTAATACTTATGTACATGGCAGGATTAGATCTTGGGCAAATTCTTATGCAATTTAAACACACTAATAGTACATTGATCAGAAAATGAAGCTGAACAGCAAACTGCACTTTTGACAGCTGCTAGACTTGCAAAAGATATATTACTTACAAGCCAAAGAGACAGAGGATGAAAAGAACAGGTTTTGAAGGAAAAGAGTTTGTATATGTGTGCCTGTGTACAACAGAGATGGAAATGAAGCACATTTCTTCCTCTTATCTTATACTGCATAATTTTCAGTGCTCTACAGCTTATCTAAAATGTATTACCAGTAAAACACTTCTGAACTAAATTGAACCCAGGTACATAAGTCTGAATTTGTGTTCTGCATAACTCCAGACTGGGGACAGCTTTGCTCCTCTGCCATTTCATACCTCAAAACCAGTCTCTGACCAACTTTTCCAGATTGATGTCACCATGTGTATCACTTCTGATTTTGGATACAGAGTCAAATTTGGTGGTGAAGTGTAATTCCTCTGTATATTGAAGGGAAAGATTTTATGATACAACTTGCCATTACCAGACAGGACAGCCAGGAGACCTCCTGATCTCATTCCCACACATCTATCCTTACTATCACCCTTACACTTGCTCTCATCTTATTCCAACATTAGCTAGCTAATAGAGCTAAACCAGCAGAAAACTAATGCTACAACGAAGTAGCTTACTTAGCTCCCCGATACGCCTCACTGCAAGGTCAAAAAAGCACCAGTGGTGATGCAAAGAAGTAACAGCAGCAGAACAAGTGTGAGGGAATGGATATTGGCCTGCTTCTTTCAGAGGCAACAAGATATTGGACTAGCATAGCTATATCAAAGCTCAAACTAGCGGCAGCATCTTGACACAATTGAAAGAATTATCCATGAAATATTAGATTAGTAATTCTTACTGTACATTGCCAAAAAAATTATCTTGTTCAAAGTTCACATACACAATCTTAAACTAACAAACAGAGAAATTAAGGTAACTGAGAAAGCTACTGTTTATCTACATTTTTCTACACTTAGCTCCCTCTATACATTGAATTAGTCTTAAGTTATTAACGTATTTGAAACTTATACTGTCTGGCATAGCAAAATATACACCAGTAAATTTACAACAGTATAGTGTTCTTTGACAGCCAATTCACATTTAAACTAAATGTGTACAACGTGATTTGTGTCACTGCAACAAAACAGTGGGGTAAAGTTCTACTCCAGAAATTCGCAAAGGTCTGGAACATTTTTAGGTTCGCTTAAATTCTGACCAAAACCCACAAATACTCGTTTGTTGTTCTACATTTCCCCTGGACAAAACAGCCTACCTGCCTCAACTGTGAAAGACAGGAAGGAGATCATTCTCTTGTGTTGGAACTGTGACTTTTCTGTTACACTGATTGCCCCCCAGCTCCCATTGCAAGGCCAAGGAGTATGTACAAAACAATTCCCGAGCAACTTCTCATCACAAAATTGTCATTTTTCTCCTGAAATTCTCTCTACACATGTAGGGTAACAATATTCTACCTGTACATTTTGTTTCTGCTTTGCTCTTTAGAATAATAGTATCCATAAATATGAAACAGATATAGCTTTGGAACTCACCTTTTTTTTAATTTTATTTTCATTAGAATGCTTTCAGGAATACCATATTATGCTCTGCTAAAATGGGCTGGTGTTCTTGTATGGAGACGAAATGTTATTACTTAATAACGTAAATCAAAAGAAACTAGATTTTTTAAATGCAGAGAAGAGAGACTGCATTATCTCTCTTTGATACTCAGTATTTACAGAGAGAAACACATCTCCTATACGTGCTGCATGGCTGACATCAAGCAAGGACCTCATGCATTCCCATCAAGCTTTTGTGATTAATGAAGCTGGGTACTTGTCCACCATGCATTCTACTACAGATTTCCTCTTAAGGAAAAAAATGGTCACAATTGGCCAATGTACAGTTGCAATGAGCAAGTGAGGCTAATTTTAGAACATTCATTAATAGTATAGTTTGGACGATCAGTGTAATCTCAGGAATTTTTATCCAGCTACAGACCTAGGCACTTTCAGTACTTCAATACTGCCAGAACAGTCACTCTATTAGCCTTTGTTCAATCCAACAAACACAAAAGTTTGTATTTAAAAAAAGAATATTTTTCAGTCTACATGTAACTGCCTGATTTACAAATTCAGTTTAGCTTTCTCTATTCTGGAGGCCTTTTAATTTTACTGTAAGGATGGTCAAACACTGGAACAGGTTGCTCACTCAGAGAGGCTGTGGAGTCTCCATCCTTGGAAACAACCAAAACCCAGCTGGACGTGGTACAGAGCAACCTACTCCAGCTAATGCTGCTTTGAGCAGGTGAGATTGGACTGGATAATTTCCAGAAGTCCCTTCCAACCTCAACTAACTATTCCATGATTTTGTCATTGTGATATATTTATCAGTAGAGGTAAATTCATAGCAGCTGATGGCAGGAACATCAGACAGAGTGGAGGCATCTAAAGGGCCTCCAGCTGCCCGGCTGTCTGGGTGTCAGACAATGTTTGGTTGCAGATTGCAACTCCCTGTTTCCTTTAGACTCTTAAAGAAAATGTTCCTTCATTGTCTGCCATGACTTACAGTGTGCCTGACAATAAAGTCTGTCTCTTCTCAAAGTAAGAGACAGAGAAAAGGAGACCCCAAGAAACCTGAAGGGGAATCCACAATCTACATTGCAAAGCACTGCCAGAGAGAGTTCCTATGATCTAAACTTGTACAGCTCAACAGAAACAATCTCTTCTTAGAAAAGTAAAGTATATAACGTACGGCAAAGTTGTAATTAACCTTCACAGAAAAAGCCTGAACAAAGCTAAAAGCACCTCTCTCCTTTTTTAAGCTGAAAAGAGGTTTCCTGTACCTGTCTACACTGTTCCACACAAATAGGAGCCTAACTGAAATTAGAGGAGATGGACATCACTGTCAAAGTGACCCTACTGTCAGATGCGAAAGGAAAACGGGCTCAGTACTCCTTCATTAGCTCTATTCAGATTTCTGCACTTACACAAAATCACATGCAGTGGACGTTCCAAAAGATACCACTGTGATACAGCCTTCTGTAACATACAGTCTTGTCCACTGTCCTTTGACTGTATGCCCAGAAATAAATCTGAATGTAATGTACTTAAACTATGGGTTTGACCTGGGTCCAACACTCCAACAGTAATCTTTTTCAGACTGATTCCCACAGAAAAAATAATACTGGTACACAGACAAAATAATACCAGCCAATCTTAAGGGGAAAAAACCCAATAAATATATAAATACAAAATGTTGTAATCATATTGAAAAAAAAATCTAGAATGTAATTAAATTGTACTGTACAAATCAATCTAGGAGAATCACAGCCCGATAATTTTTTGGCTGTGGATGCAACACAACAGCTTTGTATTTTTCTCAAAGGCGTATTCATAACTCTTTAAATACCTCAGTTATAACAAATGCACATACTCAATGAAGAATCAAGTAATTTAACAGTGACTGTTGCACAAACAATCTTGGAAGTTATTATGGAAAGTTTCATAGTTAGTTTGGCCACATGACTGCAGAAACACCACAGAATGGATGTCAAAATGTATACGAAGCCTATTAAATTACCAGCTGTGTATATGGCTCTATTTAAACACCAAATATTCTGCTGAGGCTATCTAGAAAAGGTCGCATGAAGGGATGCACCTAAATTACATTCCTAACCTTTCCTAAATACATTTAACACTTTTCAGACATAAAGAAGCTTGTACCTAGTGAAAATGCTGCACTACAGATCTGTAGTTACTATATACAAACCCACTAACTTGTTGCAAAAGATCCAGCAGTAAATTATTATATAAATGGGAGAAAAATAAGCTTTAGTTATGAAGTTTTCATGTTTGCTGGTTTAACATTAAAGTAAACCCCACCAAACAAGAACTGCAACCAGTTTGCAGTTCCTGGTAAAAAGTGACACCTATTTTAAATGGAAAAGTTATTTTATCGCTATTTTGTGGAACTTAACAACAAATTCCACCTCTGCTACACCTAAGCTTCAATAGAAAGAGTTTCCAAAACCACCAAGAATAGACAGAAAAGAATACAGTATGGCTCTTCCTCTCTTGTTTTGCTAACTATTATATTAGAAGTAGTCCTACATTCCTGACAGAACAGGATGCCTTTTCTTCATGACTTCTTCTTGTAGAAGTGCTTTTTATATCTATCCTGAACTTCTACTGAAGCCCAAAAATGCATCTCTCAAGAGGCAAAGTGAGTATGTTTAGGTATTATATCTATGCTCGCATTATCAATTTGAGATGTTTCCAAAGCACCGAGAAATATAGGAACAACCGATAGCTGTTTTCTTTCCTAGCAATCACTTTACCACTGACAAAGCTTCAAGCTCCTCCTGCGCTTTTGCCCAAATGTTGGTATCAGCTGGGACTGCCACATTAACTGGCCAGGCAGCCCCGCTCTCTGTGGAGCTGTAGGTAATTTCCATCCCTTTGAAGATCACAGTCCAGGCAGTATGTACATTACTGTCCCATGGGTGTTTTACCATTCATGTGCTGCTGTTTTTCAAGGTTCCTGAAGAAAACAGCATGGAAGTGGTGTTCAACTACAGCCCAAAATTAGTTGTCATCAGAGCATTTTGTGACTTACCCTCCACGGACCATGAGTAGTCTTAGGATGTTAGCTGTGCCCAGTGCAGTGACCTGCCCAATGATGGCAACATGAACCCTGCTGCTTTTCATGCAATTTTTTCATGATTATATGGATAGCTTTAAAGAAGAATGTCTTACCTTGGCGTATAAAAGTTTGGCTGGTATCCAGTAATATATCACAGCCTTCAACTATTGTTCTTTCTATGGCTAGATTCTTCCGAATGTTTTCTGTGTCACTCACTTCATCATGCATCACCCTGTTAGACACAATACAAAGCGCACTTTAAATTCCCTGAAATCTATCTTGCACCTGTTGTGTCTATTTTCACTTGCACTTACACAGTGTAGACACAGAAGGTAGCTGATGTCCTTTGCCACCTGCTACAAAACAGATGTACACATGCAGTACTTGATCACTCTAGAGCAAGTCTCTTGCCTTTTTTCCTTCCCTTTCAAATAATTCTTGCAATCATTTCATTTTTTCAGCAGTGGAACCAATTTTGCCAGACTTGTTTTTAGACTACTCCTAAACACATCTGACAGATGGCACCAAGCTAAAAACCCTTCACAGCTGACAGAATAGTACTTCTTGATCCTTAATAGACTCAGCTGCCACAAACATGGAAACGTTTCCTAGCATTTTGTATTGGTTATTACACACTGTAGAGTCCCTGCCCTCGACTTTAGGTTCCCACTCTGTTCTGCTTCAGTTTACATCTGAATGTACCATTCACTTCCCCCTTGCTTCCTATAACAACCACAGCCTTGATGGCTCACCGCTTATTTTCTTCCACTTTTTTTCACAGGCGTCCTCCTCTTACACAGAGAAATACAGATTTTTTCAAGGCTGAACCCAACCCAGAAGTTTATATTGGTCTTGTGATGTATAATATTTTCCTGAACTGGGACCGGACTGCACTATCTGAAAGCTCCTCCTCCCTCAGAACTACATTAAAGGGATGGAAATACGTCACAAAGTTTTGTATTTGTGGTCTATACTGCCTGCCTTATGAGCAGAGGAGGATCAATCAGTCTCAGCCTCCAATTCTGAATGTTCAGTGACGAATTAGTTGGATCAGCAATGAACTCTGACTTATGAGATGAAGCCAAGTCAAAGCTGATTGATCTGCTTGTGCACATGACCCTGGCCAGAGAAATTCTCTGCTTTCCTTGAGTGGAAAGGAGACGTTACTTCTTTCCGCTTCAGATGGCCTCAGAACAGGGCGGAACTTGCTGAACACTGCAGGAGTCAAACACAGACATTTCTGTAAAAGATATTGCCTGCCCAGCTCTTTCAGAAGTTAGAGCTTGAAGAGGTGGCACAACATGACCTGATCCAGAAAGCTGCCTCTGTTAAAGATACAGCAGGAGAAAAAAGCTCCAAATTAACGGGTGGTTTGCACAAGGTAGCAACTTTGTCTTAACAGAATAAGAAAACCAAGCAGTCAAGAGCATGCAATTAACAAAAGCTATAAAGCGATCCCTCTTTTACAACTAAATATTCTCCAAGTACATCTTTGGTGAATACTCCAGATAGGTACTCAAGATTTATATCCTGGAGTTCACACAGCATTTCTGTGTTCACAGCAGAAAACTGTGTTTCCCAGAGATAACAGCCAAATTTCTTACTGGGCTGACAGAGGGGAACATCTGAGAATGGTCTGGGAGTTCAGGGAAGAGCTTAATTTTGCAGGTTTCTACAGGGAGCACCAGTTCTCAAGATATATCTTTAGTTCCTGTTTATCTGGCATTATTTGAAGCATATGTGAAAACCAGTTATTTCATTAACGCACGTAAACTATAACACAGATTGAGAACTCAGTACTTTTCAAGACCCTGATTGATTCCCATTGTCACAGAGTATTGGAAATGCTCTTTATCTTTACACTGTGGAAAAAAAAAATGTATTTCTCTATGTAAAGAAGATTGCTTTGCTCATAACCCAGGAGCAGGTGGCTCCTATAGCAACTCCTATTCTCCCCTACCCAAAATACAAGGAGACACTTGTAGATTTATGTTAGCCAAAAAAAAAAATAGAAGAGTCAAAGTATTAGATTGGGGTATTTTTGTTTTTTTTCATTATCTTCTTTTTTTTTTGGTTTTGATCCTTTTCTTTAAAAGAATTTTTTAAAAAAGAACAAAACCAAACCAAAATAAAGAAAATAGATTTTCCATTTCAAAACCTTTGATTCAAGATTATCAAACAAAAGGTAGAAAAATCTTACCTTGAAAGTTCTTCTAGTTTAGATTTAGCAAATTCAAGGCTTTTTCGCTCAACATGTTCATGTGGTGTGTGAGCCAGAAGTTCATGGAGTGTTATAATATATCTAGGAATCTTAAAAAAAATTAGGTATAAAACGAGTAAATCCTTAAAGGAATAATTCCAAGACAACTTTTTGTTAAATATTAGCTATTACCTTGGTCAGAAAAGTTTTGCAAACATAGTCTTTTTAAAATGAATATCCACAGCTAAATTATTATACATACATTCTAAATATAACTACTGCCAAAAATACTGAACATTTGGGTTATAGAGACTGCATATGCATATGTATGTTTTCAGTCTGAGGAAGCACAAGATCCATTTATGGCATTTTAAGGAAAAGATCAGATCAGAGGCAGCCACAAATATGACATTAAATTTCACTGTTTCATGCTGCTATCCAAGTGCCAATAGAGAAAACTTTCAAAACTCCCTGGGAGGTCCATACATACCTTCCCCCAATTTTAATAGGATATGTGCATTTAAATTTCTTGTGACTTTGAAAATGCCAGCTGACCTGTTTGCATTTAGACAAAATTAACATTGCACTAATGAACACTGAAGAATACGCAGTATTTGACTATTAAAGGCCACAGGGTAGCACAAGGATCCTGATCCATTTATTATTACTTAAAGCAGTTTCAGGGCTTTTAACCAGAACCAAGTGATACCGCAGTATAACTTGTCTTTACAGAATAAAAGTTATTTAGGAGAAGGAGACATGACTTATTATGCTGAAGTGAAAGGTCATCAGTGATGACATCCTCCACCACATATGAATAAGACCCTCTCTCTCCCTTCTAAGATCCCATGACCTTGTTTCTGCTCAACGAAAAAATCCCAACACTTTACAATATACAAGCTCAAAGCTAAAAAACTGTATTGTTACAGGTGCTAACCGCCCTTTAAGCTAATATGAATAACTAGCACTAACGCAAGTGTCACTGACACCCCTTTTTTTTTTTTACTCTACTTGGTTTGCCAGTAACTGAACAAACTGAGGGGGTTGACTACTCTCTTGATGAGTAAAATGTTAGGTTAAATGTAAAAGACACAAAATCATCAGACCAGTGTTTCACAGAACTCTTAAAATAGCCGCAAATAATTAATTCAGGCAGATCAAGACAAAATACCGGAAGGATAAATAAAGTTTTCAAAACTTCTGCTATATATTTTTCATTTTCTAAACATCAAGACACTGGCGAACAAAGTGGAAGGAAAGTTTCAAAATGTATTCCTAGTAAAATGCCTGTGGCTGCTCTAACTTGCTATACCAGGTATATTGTCCCTGTCTGGACTGCTTCATAATCCTGCAGCAGGCAGAAGTGGAGTAATTATTTCTCAGCTTTTTTTCTTTTGACACTAGTCCTCATCCCACATTCCCGTTCAACATACATAAGATTCTGAATAGAGATGAATCAGTATAGTTGGAGCAAAGATTTCTACAGGCAGAGTTTCAGTATAATAACGAAATAAATTAAAACTAAATTAATTTGCATAAGAGTATTTTTAGTTAAGCAAAAAGAATCTTCAATCAACCGTAATGTCAGTAACACAAAATGAATCAACCAATCATTAAAAACAATAGTCACAAAAAATATACAGAGACTACCTGAAACATGGGGTAAGTAAGGAAAGTCTCCAGCATTCGCCCCTCACATGCTGGGTTGGCTTCATATTGCTTCAAAAGTTTGTCAAAATCTCTGTTTTGTTTACAGTTTGCCAGTACTTGTAGACTATATTGATGATTCCGAACAAATTCTTGATATATGTTCAGCATTGGCAGCAGAATGTCAAATAAGTCAGCTAGAAAAAGTCAAGAAATGCTTTTTTTTTCCAGCTACCCATCTCTTGAAATATATTTTTAAAGAAACTACTATGTTTTATGGAAGTGAATTACTATAACCAGTTCTGTTTCCAATATACTGAGATGTTAGAAACATTAAACTCAGCTCTTTCACCTGCCAAAACATGGTTGTTCTGATTAGCTAATAATTAGACAGTATCACTGAAAATTCAGGGGTCCATGTCTAATCAATGCTTAGGGCAGAGGCATTCTCATATACAGACTGGAAGACAGTCATTACTGCCCATGTGGGACTCCCACTACACCAGATTTTGTGGTGTTAGTTCTGGGAATGCATTCCATTCAAAAAGGACTTTAAAAAAGTCCTGTCTTTAAAAGAAAAAAGACCTTACTGTATTCATGTAATTTATTCAAAAATAAATACGAAAATTGTACCCCTAGAGAAAATATAGTAACTTACCTAGGATTAAGGTAGGCCAATTAGCTATTCTTGCTTTTAAGCCTTGGTGAAATATCTCATGAAGAAACATGATTGTTTCACTGAAAAACAAGTATTTAAAGAAACAAAAAGACAATTCAGGTTTTGTTTTCTGATTAATAATTCACAGAGAAACATCTCTTCCTGCTTAGTAGTATGTTTTGCACTTTGCTAGAAAAAACAGAACATAGTTATTATTATGGAAGTAAGTGCTTCCTTTTATTGCATTGTTTAAAATTTTTAGTGTAGTATGTCTAAAAAATATATAGTATTTGGTGTAGAAAGCATATTCTAACTGTTCAGTTCTTTTAAATAAAAGAATCTATTAAATAACATGTTCCACACAGTTTAATGAATAGGCTTTCCAAGAATATTCTTGACAACGCATTCAGTAGTTTGAGAGGACCAGTAAGATGCAGAAACCTCAAGCCAGTTGTAGTCATCTACATTCTTGCTTGCGGCTGCTTAAGATTTAAAGCTTACAACTTTTCTGTAACATGAACTTTAATATTGTATTTTAGCTTATGAGGTCAACAGAAGTAGGGGACATCCCAGTTGTAAGTAAAGAGTACAGTGATCATGTCTCATAACTAAAGGAACATGTTCTATTTCTTAGAAGTCTGGGGCAGACTTGGATGCAATCCCAATCCTGTATCAAATATCAGATGTCTGCTGGCTTATTTGTACATACTCATTACAACAGTACTTGGACGCTGAAAGCAAAGAACAATTCGTTTTTGTAGGATATGAAAAGACAAGTGAAAGGGAAGGAGGCTCCTTAGGCAGGACAACAGAAGATAGATTTGATGTACTCATCCTCAGGATCTTATCTGGATCATATGAGGCCACTAAGTCCAATTTTGCTCTCTTAAGAGAAAAAGAAACAGGAAAGGTGACAGAAAATTATGAGAACTGCCCCAAGAGCCACGATTTGTCCTTTTCTTCCTTTAGCAGAGGAAGAAATAGAATGTAAGGAGGCAAAGCGGTCTAGCTGGTTTCAAACAGCATCACCAACAGCACCTTGCCTTTCACCCCTGGAAACACAGTCTACCTCAGTGACATTACTTTCATCAGAGCAAAAAACAAGTGCCAGACCTCTGTAAACTGAAGCAGAATGGGGAGAAACGGTCAGAGAAACCCCCAAAAAGCAAACAAAAACCCCCATACCTGTTGAGGAAAATGCTACTAACATCATCGTGACTGATAGGTGGCTTCTTTGAACTTGCAGCCATTCTTAAGGGCCGCAGAAAACAGTTCACAAGAACATAAAGTTGATGCACATATTCAGATTCAGCCTCCACCATGTTAAAAACTATCTGATTCCTTTTTCTCATACTTTCTGCATGGGGAGAACAAATATAATCTTGGACAATAGTTTTCCATTTTCTTCTACATAACCAGCCCCGCATAAAGCTCTGGACCTAAAAATAGACCAAGCAGAAAAGAAGAATGAGAAAAAACATTACATGACTTATCATAAGCTCTTCATTGTAGAAATAGCCCTTTAAATGAAATGCCTCTGTTTAAAAGGAAAAAAAAAAGTCTGTTGCCCTTATTGATCTAATTGTTCCTGAATTATATTTTTTTTTAGATTTCTGTTTGTTAATGAAATTTCCACAATCCCTTGGTCATATTTGTTGCCAGGAAACCGATTGCAAAGATATCACATGCATATCAAGGTACCTTTTACTACAGGCTCAAATGTTGTACCTTTGTATACACTCTTCCTATCAGCACAACTGTGCTATGCATTTTGCAGGTTTTTTAACTCCTTTTACCTCCCCTTACACATTTCTCTTATACCCCCAAAAGTATTGCGCAATGCTTCCAGGTAACACATTTCAAGACAGACTCGATATCATTATTGACGTAATTCTAAAATAGTTGTTAAACTCAGTTTGCTTTCTGTTTTGAATAGCTACCACTTAGCATGTGTATTTAAAGCTAAGTATCAATATACTGCTTAGTATCAGACACCTGGGCCAGCAATACTACTATCCAGAAAAGGCAGATTTTTGGCATTTTTAAAAAGTATCTCTATGTCATGGAAAAATCTACTTAAGCGTAATATCCGTTGAAGTCACAAGTGGATTAAAGGTTACAGAAAAGGTCTATATCTGGTCACAGAAAATTTCAGTATGTCTTTGCCCTGATCTTGATGTGAAGATCATTCATCTTGAAAGAGAAATGCAAAAAACCTACTGGTAGCAGTTTACTCTGAATACACAACTTTTAAAAAAGGGCCCAATTGTCAAAACAATCAAGATGTAGAATGCAGTGAATTATATACAGAATCAGAGCTCTCCTTCTACTAAAAGAGACATTTCCAGCTTCTATTACAATGTTTAATCTACACAAAAAGGAAAATTCACACAAGGGTACTAGCTCAGTGCTGATCCTGACTCAGACTGTGTGACCCAGAAAAAGTCAGAAACTAAGTCCACATACCATAAAGGATATTATGCAATTTAAGAGACTGAACACTGTGAGAATAAGGGTGACACATACAGGACCACATCTTCAAGCATGAATTCCATTCATGCTCGTGCATTAGGATTTGTGGGTGTTGCCAACTGAGGTTAAACCACGACAGTGGGAGTCAGCAATGGGCACAGTTCTGGAGGCTGGTTATATCCAGCCTTAAGCAATATTACCAAAAGCTGCACATGTAAATGCCATACAGATGGGGACACTTCTGTCCCTGTTACTAAAAACATTGGCCATAATATCCTGGAAAAATAACCATCATGCAGACCGGCTGACAACCTAAACCAAGACTACTCTCTGCATTTTCGATATTTGTATTCCAGCTGCAGTGACAGAATATAAGTCATTCTCTTATATCTTTATAAGCATTTTTATAAGAAAGGAGTATAAAGTCACTATACACTTGATTCCCACAGGACATAGCCCATGACTTAATTTCAATCTTTAGAAGCAGTTGAATGAAATGTGCAACCTTTTTTAAGAAACTGAATATATACCTTGCAAGTAAAAATTACTTAAGTAACAAATACACCATGGGATAAATGCGGCACTGAAACATAGGAAGCTGATGTAATTTAAGAGGTTTAAGTAGGGGCAGGGCAAAAGGAATCTTGCTATTTGACTGTACTTAATAAAAATAAATGAAGACAAAACTAGACAGACTAAAATACAGAAGTACACCCCCCACCCCACCCTTCTCCTCTTAAGCACAGAAGACTGCATGTTTACCTTTTTAATTTTTTTAATATCTGGATCCTCATCTTCCTGGTTGCCTTGATAAGGTCGCATTCTTTCTTTTGTTTTATTGAGAGCTATAATCTGACAAAAACAACCATTCATTAAATGCTTTCTCAAGTTAATGAAACTCTTAGTTACAGAACTAACAGAAAAATATTTTCCCCTTCTTCAAGCCTGTTAAAGCTGCACAGAATGACAAGCACATATTTGGTCACAGGGACATGAACACAGTTCTCTGAAAACCAGCAAGGCTCTTGATCCAGATGGAGGAAGGACCAGAAGAGAGCTGGTTCTCCTCTCAAAACCAAGTGAGCCTTTCAGACCTTATCAGCTCAGGACTGTAATAAGATTTTTTAACATTCGGTGAAATAGAGCAGTTTGGAATAGTCCACAATACTGTCACAACCAAAGACAATGTGTCGAGGATCAAACTCCTCATGTGAAGATAGGTAGGAAATAATACAATCAATGGGACCCATACTGCAAAGCAACGTGTCTCTGACAAAGAAGTAATCCAATCAGTTTAACAGCCCCCAATACACCTAAGAAAAATATTTTGCCAAGGGTTCATATGGAGACTATTACATATTAACCTTACTGGGTTCTGTTATTTTCACAAATATTACAGAAATATTGAATATTATTGCAATGCACACAGCAAAATGTTACAATTCAATGATTGCTTGATGACTCTGGCACATACCTCAGATTTAAGTCTTTCAATTTCTGTGTCTTGATCTTCAAGCTGATGTCGAAGCTGATTGGCTGCAATCTTTTCAGTCTCTACAATCTGGACGAGATGAATGTACTTCTGCATTAACACCTCCCTTTCAATCAGAATATCTGAATAACTAAAAGGGAAAACATTTATGTTACAAAAAATAGCCAAATATTGTCTTCTGTAGCCCCTTATGAGATATTGACAGAATAAACATTACACCAATGACAAGAAACTGCAAAACTGTGTTTGTTTGGCTTAATATATAATGAATAGCTTGATCATAAATCATCCAAACCGATAGCGTTCCATATCCCTTGTAGACACAGGCACTAGCAGTACCCAGTTTCCCAGTATCCAGTTACCGAGAGCAAGATAATTGCACCGATCTTTTTATGAGCTTCTAATTCTCAGGGTAAGCCCAAGAATTCTATTAATTTAATTTATTTTAGTTATTTTAAGGGCTGCTTTTTTCCCATCTTTTGGGACAACTTGGGGGGAGCATCTGGCACTTCATCAGAACTATTTCTAATTCTCTCCACCTGACAGATCCCTTTATGGAAGAATTCTCATCATAACTGTTATTTTAGTTTGCTAACACCTATTTTATTGTTTAGCCCAGTTTGAGGTTACTCAAATAAATGCATTTATTCTAATTAGTAACAGGAACTATGGTGTCAGTCCTTTCTTTTAGCTCTTGGGTGGCAAACTGCCATTGATTTGTATTTTCCTGAAAAGGGACAGTATCGCTAGTGCAATCAGATGTCACAACCAGAGCAGTGATGAGCATCATACTGGAAGTACTGTTCACAACTTCAGGTAAAGGAGAAATCAGTTTCTTCCTATGCAACATCTTCATCAGACTGTTCTTTCATGTGATTCAGTCTCTCTCACATAGATAACTTAAACATGCAGAAAAAGCAGAGTCCTACGAAGTGCTTGTTTGCTGGCCTTGATTCAGCAAAATCTACAGACACATACTGCCTCTTTACCTAGGTTTCAAGAAGCTTGTTCCTCTAAGAGTTAAATAATTTTACAAGATAAAGACCAAACTGCACAAAACATGGCAGAATGAAGCCCTAAATCTTTGACAAGGGATCTCTTACTATTTTATGATCTATCACTGAAAATGCTGACTATCATACCTTTTTCTGCTGTCAAGTTAGCACAGGATTTGACAGAAGGAATTTTTGGATTGCACATCTTTTCCTTCTGAATTTCTTTCTACTTGTTACAGCACTCATAAAAAAATTAACATTTTTAGAAAATGTAATAATGTGCATCCTCTCCAGTTAATCTTTTTTTTAATATATTTACTGCCATTTCAATCAGTATTAGTGCAGTTATATACTGGAGGGGGCCAACATTAAGTACAGCTATTAAATTCAACACCTAACCTGGAAAGCAAGCTTAGATTTAAAATAATTAGAATGAGCTCCCACAGCTATCATAAAGCAAAAGTTTTTCTTCCTTGAATGGATTATAAAAAGAATAAAAAGTGAATTTAATTCTATTGCATTTATTTTTATATTTTAACTACTGCAATAGTAAACAATAAATAGCAAAAAAAAAAGCCCAGAGCACCTCTTCCAGCAAGTAAAACAACATACATAAAAAAATCTGTCATGAAGCAATCCATATATCTTAACTGTAGAATAAACAGTAATAAAGTATGAGATTTAGTTCTTTTAAATTGTTCAATAAAAATCTTTTTTGTTTTGCAAGAATCCTGTTTTTTCAGAAACGACAATACTTAATCTCTTTGCACCCTAAAAGGCATTTGCACATGATAAAAAGTGTCTGAGTTAGAAACATAGTTAGTATTTGTTCTTTTATGATGATGAGTTAGGAAGATAAAAACACTTGTAACATATGTAAGAAAATGCATTCCGTAGTGCTTGCAGCACCACCTTGATTTACATATAATAAGAAAAGTAGTCTTTTCTATGTAAAACCAGATCTAGATAGGTGACAAGACCTTTTTTCTATTTATCCTTTTCAAAATTTTCTTAAACTTTTGCTACCAAAGGTTTCCAATACAGAATTTGACAGATTTGGCTTTGCTTTTATTCAAGACTGAGGAAAATGGGACACAGAGTCACAAAGGGTGAACAGCAGCTGCAGTCAGAGCTGACGTAAGATTCAGAATACTATTATATACAATGTTTTTCTTCCACTTTTTTTTTATTTTTATTTTTCTCCTTTAGGGGAAGAAACTTTATCTGGATTTTTCAGCTTCTTTAAATGCATTAAGCCAGACTTCCACAGTCTTGCTTTACTACGGAACAAGAACTTTGCTATGGAGGATTGAAAAGTTTTTGTTCTTTTGAGATGTACTTAGAGTATTTTGCCTAGTTAGTGGCTTTGGCTGTCTAAAATGTCAGTCTCAGCCTGGAAACCAAACCATTTCCTTCACTCCCATAATTAGCAGTATGAAGAGGAGTTAATTAGAAAAGCCTATGTACACCTACAGTAACTTAGAACAGGCTATCCATTTTCCTTCTGAAAACTGCTACTTGCTCTGGGAAAGGAAAAGCATAGGATTTTGGAATAAACTTCACGTACTTCCAACAGCCCTTTTCATGCAACTCTCTGTATGTATGAGTTGAAGATCATCATGCCTAAAGTGCTAACCTGTATAGCCAGCATAATGCCCAGGAGCCTTCGAAGAGGGCAGGGTTTCAATACTGAATTGATTACACATGTATACAAAATCCTTTATAAAAGAAAATTGTACCAAAGTGTTCAAATGTCAAAGGAAGATGAAAAATTCATGTAACAACTTGTAAGCAGCCAGCCTAGATCTAGTTCTCTGGCTTGGATATCCTTTAATAGAAAGAAGCAACTGCTGCGAAACACAGCTTTCTATGAATTTGTATTAACATTTTATTGAGAGAAGCAATTCTATAAACTTATAATAATATGTAGTGAGACTTAAAGACAGAGCATCCTGAAAGCTGAGGCTATACCTATTTCCTATTATCGTTTGTAGAGACAGGACTCAAACCAGGTATTTCAAGAACCTTAAGCTCTGATTGACCACTACCTACCACATGGAGACAGGAAGAAATGAAGTGAGTCCTGAGAAAAATGGTGCATCATTTAGGCCCCATGAGAGTTGGCATGCTCAGAAAATGTAGGAAAACTGGAAAACGTTTAACCAGTGCCTCATTATTAGGGTCTCCTCGTTGTAGCAGCAGACCAAGATAAAGGCTCCAGTAGTGCTACTAGCAAATACAATTTATTTTTGTACTGAATTCAGACCACTTATGGTTCATTGGATCATTCTACGCTAATTGTACTAGAGCTGCTCAGGCAGCTTTAAAAGCACCAGGCATTGAACCTGGCCAGAACTATTTATGGTCATATCAAATCACCCTTTTGAAATGCAAAATGCACAATGTAATCAACTTTTTATGAAAACCAGGCAATATGGCTCTGGGGTCTGCAATGCAAAAGAAATTACCTACATCTGCCCATGCTAACCACCTTCAAGCAGCTATAGGACTCCTTAACAGAGGAGGAATAGCCTCCAGACAGGTTTTAAAGTCTAATGGCACATTAACAGCCACACTAGGGATGGAAACAGTAAAAGTTGCAATAGAACTTATGCAATCCATCCCTATGACTCTAACGAAGGTGACTTGGGAGACCACCTGTACACAAGCACCATTAGCCTTTAACCAACTCCTGTATGATATGGGATATCAAGGGACACCTATGGCTGCAAGGGTTACAGGTCTGAGGCTTATCAGAAGATATAAAATTAAGATCGGCTTTCAGACACGCATTGACAACTGTTTAGAAAGGCTGTAGAAGGGGAGTTTCCAGACAAACAGGTGGGAAATGGCACTTGGACTGGTGAACAACTAAAGCAACCAGGATTGGAGGGTGGGTGTAGGACTGTGTGATACACGGGGAAGCATGAGAAGTCCACACCCCAAATGGCTCATGATTTTTAGTACAAGATCCTTTTAATTGAGACAGAGAAATACAAACTGGAATACAAACTCTTTTGGAAGGGTGGACCCAACAACCACAGGAGGTTTCATGCACCCAAATCATGTCAGTTGGAGAATGGTTTACTCTTGGACCATGGGTGTGTGGGGAGGGGAATGCTACCCTCTTATGCAAGAATGAGACAACCCTGAAAACACACCTCATCAACCAAAATGTTACTCATCAGACTCACTTAAAACTCATACTAAAAGCAGCTGTTTCAATTGTCCTGGCACTCAATTTATCCAGGAAAATCTGACCATAGGAATTCATCTACAAACAGACTGGACCAGACAGGCACTATACCCCATTATGCAAAACTGGGACAGAATTCAACAGCAGCTATGAAGTCCAGACCAAATACAATGGAAGGGACACTCCTCGCTGCGTGAGCTGAGGCTTCACAGAGCTGTTACGAACTTAGAGCTACTATCTCCAGAGAGATAGTGATAGTGACTGGGGGGATTTCAAATGTTCCCTTAGAAAACAATGACCACACCAATCATCTGGACAGCCATAATTACCAGAATAACCATCACTGCTTTTGAAGTTTCGTGTCTAAGCTATCTAAAGTGCTGCCTGCCAAGGCCTACAAGCCCCCTTGAGGGGCTTAAGGAGCCCTTTGCAACAGCACTGAGATGTCTGCTCCAAGAACATAGCCCTTCTAGGGGATAAAACAGATTTCTATGAAGTGATGTGCAAGGAGCACAGGAGGTACGGTCACCTCTGGTAGGCAATGTTAGGGTGTGTGATAAAAGGCTGATCTTAACCAGCACAAGGGAGCACAGAGGAATGATGGTAGCTGCTGTAACCCAAATAACCTAACTGAGAGAAACGAGCCCCCTGATCTGGCTGCTGCCAAGGCTATCACAAGATCAGCCCATGAAAGGTCCATCGCCACAAACAGGAAGGGCCACAATGCCAGGCAGGGGAACCCAGTCAGAGAAACAAGCCTCCTACCCCACCCCAGCTCCTCCCAGGCCCATAACAGGACAGCCACCAGCCTCATCAGCCGGCAGGTGAAACCCATCAAGATGAGTCAGTGGAAAGGCTCTCCAGATCACCTTTCAGGCTGAGAAGGGTTACCAGCTATAGGGGAGAGAAACTTATTATGGGATACAGGGAAGACCATTTTGGGATTGTACAAGGCTTGTTATGGGATGTTTAAGGGAGGAACCAAAGGCAGGGAAAAGGAGGGATCAAGGAGGTTTGAGGAGGAGCAAGCTTGGCAAAACACAGAGATAAGGGGATAAAAGGGGATAAAGGGTCACATGTAACCAGGTTGATCAGTACACTTGTCTGGCTGTGCTCTGCACCTGATCAGCACAGTCCATCCTGTCCTCTCATTAAACTCATTACTTTCCTGGGTGAGGGGACTCCGTATATGCATCCATGGAGCTCTAACTGCCAGCTACTGGAGTTGGGACCCAGGGGCCATAGGTCCCTGTGTGTCTGCAGTGCCACTGGAGAGGTGGGAGTGTGTGCATATCATCTGGGTGTGTATGTCAGTGTGTGATCACTAGCCACTGTCAAGCCTGGCTAGCTAGTGATTAGTTGCTGGGAAGCCAGGTGTTGAAGATGCAGTCAGTCTAGGTTGGATCATAAGAGACTGTGATTTGGCTACTGGAGGGCACAGGAGATCCAACCCAGCTACCAGGAAGACCGTGTGGTTGGGTGGTTGATTGAAAAACTTATTTGCACATGTGTATGTGCCTGTGACAGATGGAGATGAGAACATCCGAGGGCTAGTTACCAGTTAGTCTGAGTATGCAAGGCAGTTACGGGAGGGATCCATAGTGTTTGGGTCTACATATGTGTTCATATGTGCAGGGTCGAGGGGACCTGTGCACCAATTAGTGGGGGATCCACAATGCATATGTGGGTGTGTGAGATGCCTGGAAGTCCATGGGGTCCAGGGCCAGTTACTGGAGTAAGCTAAGTGTCTCAGACCAGGTACTGGGGGATGGATCCACAGTGTGCTGGGGCGGGGATGCAAGCTTATCTGTGAGTGAGGGGGTCTGAGTACCAGCAACTGGAGAGGGTCTGCGGGCACTGGGGGCTTGTACTTCCAGGTGCCAGCAACTGGGGAGACAAAGGATCCATGGCCAGCACCTGGACAGACTGCATGGCTAGGCTATTTATTGGGGGGACCCATACTGTATATATGTATTGTATATATTTTTCCACTAACATACATTCATACTGATCAGAGAGGAGAACAGGATGAGGCTGCTGGTGTTGTCTGTGCCTGTGAGAGTGCTGAATGCTTCTGTCTGTGCTGATCTGTGCAGCCAGCTGTGTTTGTATGTACATATGGGTGTTCATTTGAGTTGGAAATACATGCCCAGGCTCACTTCTGGTTCAACCTGGGTACAGGGAGCAGCGGCAGCCTCACCTCTATCAAGCTACCGGCTCTGGCAACCCCTACCACTTTGTTCTGTGGATCTAGCCAGACGTTATTTGGAAGGCAGATATGAGATTGCTTTGCCCGTGTTTTGAACATTACTCAAATTCTCTCTGCCTCATTCCCAGTCAACTGGAAAATACAAAATTTTGGTTATTATAGCACCAAGCCTCAGCTAATACAGTTTCTCCAACAGCGAGGCATTACTAGCAAGGCATTTGCCCTGAGCTTCCAGGCAGCTCTGAGCTACCATACTGAGCTCACAACTGCCTACAAAATACTATGTGAAACACACCCTGCACCAGCAAGTGGTGTGTCAACAAATCTGAGAGCAAGCCTTTTTTTTTTTTTTTTTTAAATTGCCAGTTGGAGGGCAGTAGTTGCTCATGCACTTTAAACAGCGACCTAGCTGAAAGAGGCACTCCCACTTTCCCTCCCACATAGCACTTGTGCTCTCCCACATCCCACCCACGTGCTTCCCTCTCCCTTGTGCAGTGAACACAGGTGTGTTACATGGATGTGCAGTGAACAGACCCAGAGGAATGAGAAGGATTAAAACTAAGCTGGCAAAAAATAAACAAAACATAATTCCTTTTAGGGCAAATCAGTTTCCCAATTAAGTTCACACTTGTGCCTGCATGAGAGAAGGGCTGGTAAAGGTGTGGGAATGAATGGCTGACTTATGAGAATGACAACTGCTTCCTTCAGCGGCAATGTGGGTTTATGCAGGACTAAAGCATACATGAAACTACAGCCTGAAGCACCTACTTTAAGACTTTCCAATAAGCTAAAGTAGAAAAGGCCAAGAAATTTGATTAGTAGTGCATCCATATAAAGAAAAGAAGCATAAATGCTTTTGAGTTAAATGCAAAAAAAAATTAAAACCATAGAAGAATTTGTAAGAGAGGGTGAAAAGTCCACCTCAGTGTAGTGAGGGTGAAACAGATTTTTTTTCCTAAGAGACTGAGTTCTGGAATAAAGCCCAAAACAGGACTTCCACATGCAGTCACTGACAGAGGAATTAGGATTTGCCAAGAACAAATCCTCCAGCCCAGAAATGTAACTCAGAAGAAGCAAACCTTACTCTGCCACCCTGGATATTACTGAGAACTCAAAACATTGAGAATTCAAATAAAATAGAAATAGATGAGAAGTAGGTATGCATGTGGAGCTCATAATGGAGTCCCATTAAAATATATTGTATTGCACCTCCCATTGCAAGCTCACAAAACAATCTCTCTCAAATGAGGAGAGGGCACTACGGTCAGGAACATAAGCAATGCAGCATCTAGCTGCAGCATGCAAGAGCCTGTCAGCTCTCGAGGAGTGTGCACAGTACCCCCCAAATGATAAGCAGTAGCATCCCACCCACAGTGAAATCTTCCAAGAAACAATGGACAATGCCACAGCAGAAAATCCTTTAATTATGAACTTGCATCCAAATAAAATACCTATTTATCTAGAGTGGGACATGGGGTGCAGTGAGACCGTGTTATTTTTTCAACAGTCTGTTTATAACTTGTAAAATAAATAAAACATGGAAGAGATTTTGATGGCTGCAAACATGTATTTGGCAAAAAGTCACAAAAACCAATCCAAAATTAGATTTTGCATACGTCCATCTAAGAAAAGGGGGTGAAAAAAAAGGACAGAAGAAAAAAACCTCAACTACTTGGTCTCAGCTAAAACATGGATTACCATAGCTACTTATGAGGATGAGACCCTCCGGAAAGCAATTATTTCCATTTCGCAAATGCCAACATATGACACAGAACAGGATGTTCCCAGACCTGTTTTCAATTTAAGGGTAGTGGGAATGTTCTCAATACCTCCTAGAATTTTTACCTAAGACACCTGAGATACTACAATAAAGTATCTTCAAAGGGCTACACAAAATGTCATTTAGCAATTCAAAACAAAAACCTGAGAGAAGGGTCAGAAATGTCTTAGGCTAGCCTCAAATGAACAGTGACACGGAAGAAGTTGCCAAAGCTGTCCCGTTTGTCAAAAAGACAGATGAACTCAAGGAAAAAAGTCCAAATCATGACGCAGGCAAAATTTAATCCCTGAAGCAAATCTGTTCTATTTTGTTTAATTAAGTTGGCAAGAAAAATCTTATGCAATAGTCTAAAACTATTATTTTCACTTCTTTGTTATGTATCTTTGGTAAAAGACCCAATGGTTAAGTAACTAATTATGCAACTCCAAGTTGTTTTGCTAGACACAATGTAAAGCAAATAAAAGCAGCTTCTGGTGAAGTAGAAAAACATCAGAACAATGAGGTAACCACAGTAGTGTACAACACTCTATGTTTAGCAAGTAAATTTCAGAAATTTTTTTGTCACTTGTTGATATTTTCTTCAAGAAAAGATTACTAGGGGAAAAAAAAGCCACATCCCAGTTCCTGAAAAATTTCCCCAAGAAATTTAGAGACCTATGCAGAAAAGTAGATTAAGAAAATCCCCCAAATGATATAGGGTCCTGAGAATATCCTTCACAGTGGTGTCCATAGTTTGGTATTATTAGGACTGTCATTTCAGATAGGCACAAATAAAGGGGAAAAAATTCAAATAGCAAAAGGGACAGAGATACAAAGACTGATCTTGCTTACAACAGAGACCCAGTTATCTTCTGAAGGCTGCAGTGATAACTTTCTGGTGGAGTCAAAATTCAACCACCCCGACCTCAAACCTCATGACTAACTTCTTCTTAGCAAGTTTAAGTTCTCAGTATTTTCAACTGTGTGTTGTTTAACATTGGCTTAATTTTCTGTTAAGTTCTGCCTTGAAAATTCATGTGTGATACATTTATGGACTGAACTACCCAGAGAGAAATTTTAACTCAGTGTTATGAAACTCTTCTTGCTTACATGTCTTTTACACCAGGCAATGGACAAGAAGAAAATTATCCTGAGAACAGGGAACTGTAGGATCCTACTTCCCCTGAATGCCCTTACCACAAGGCAAAAAGTCATGCCCCTTTCTTCACTTGCTTTCAGTCGTACTCCACAAAAGAAATGGACCCAGATCCAGACACAAAGTGAAGATCTTCCTCCTCTCTTCCTCCCTCAGCAATACGGGACTGCCCGCTGGTGGACATGCTCTCCTGGGATGGGCTGACAGTTCAAAGCCTCATAGCTTCTCAAGATGTGAAATAATGTGTTCACCTAATACCACAACCCAGCAGGTGCTTTCCAAGAAAGCAGGAAACCCTGTTCAGTTAGGTACCAATGCTATGAACAGGATGCAGATTCAAACACTGGATGCCCAGCTGACACAAGACCTGCAGCTTCAGGGCCTCATTTCACAAGTTCTAAATTAAAAACTACTAGCTGGTGGTGTTCATTTTTAGTTATAAAGCAAAATCACTTCTGTTTACATGGCTCATGTCCTAAGCAACTCAGAAACTGCCTGGTTCCTCGTGCGTTACCATGGCACTGTAGATTAGCTGAGGTGAGTGTCTATGAGAGGAGGCTGGAGAAAGTGCATTTCAGCAAAGACATTTGCCTCCGCAAACCATTTCACAGACCTTCAGTTAGATGATTTTCATTTAGATTAGGGTGTAAACCTTGCCTATTCACCATGCAGACCTTTTCTCAGGGGAAGATTACTCCATGGCTGGAAGTCCTACCATGTCCCTTTTCACAAGACTGATCGTTGTTCAGGACTTCAGCTTTAAAGTCGAAATTTTATTTGTGGCACTTTATCATCATAATGGTTTGACCTCGTCTTTCTTACATTTATTTCTATATATGAGCTTTTTAAGAAACACTCATTTATTCATTTTGCGTATCACCTATTTCTTCATTCATATAACACATTTTGCCCCTAACAGAGGACTAATCCTAGGGATCGTTTCCAATAAAAGAGTATTTTTCTTGAACTAATTTCAACTGGAACACAATCACTCGTGAATGATAAAATACAGTGATATAAGCATGAATGATAAAGGCATTTTTTCCTATAACATACCCATGAATTGCAAGCAATATGCATGTAATGCACTGTAACATTTATTTCTATTTAGACAGTGAATTTAGATTTTCAAATTATTATCAATTTATTTACAATAAAATGGAGCTGAGGATTAAAAATCAGGTTTCATACCTAGCTTGGTGAATAGCTTCTACCCATTCATCTCCATCAACTTCGTCCTCACAACGGAGCTCCAGTGGCTTCTGCCCTTCATGGCCAAAAAGAACAGTAAAGTAATGCTGCAAATTAGAACAAGAAAAAAATGTTCAGAAACTCTTTTAAATAAAATAGATATATAAAATTAAAAAAAAAAAAAATCTGACTTTTTAAACACAGCCCAAAGCATTGCCAGCCTAGGAAGATGTGTATTAAGCTATTAGTTATGAAACATGGATTGAAGTTGAAACTGTATCCTTAACATATTCCCCTGTGTATCAAGGTAATAGCTTTCATGATACTTATCGTAAGTTATTGTTCTTAAGCTCCCACACACAAAACAACAGAATATAATTCCCTAAGCAGCTTCTACAGTCAAATACAATAGTGTGACTGTAGTGGGGTGCCTGTAGTTCTTTCTCCCTTGCGTTTTTTCACCTAAAATTTTTCTTAGATGCCAGCACAGGACACCAAATCTGGAACTGCCACTACTTCCTCACAAGAACGCGGATTGTGCACTGGCTCTAGCTTATTTCCTCACCTTTCCAAAAGAACAAGGAAAGTGTCCCTTCTCATTCATCACACTCCCAAAACATTTTTGCCCTTCTTTGAAGAAGCCTCACCCATAATTGTCATTGCAACAACTTTTTGTTTTCACAAGAAAATGCTGTTCACACAAGAAGTGTCATATTCTTCGATGGCATTTCTTACATGAAGGACATTGCCCACAGTATGTTCCGTAGAAGACAGAATTTCAGGAAAGTTTTTGCTATTTTCAGAATATAGTAATAATGGTAATATCTAGTGGGGAGGGGAGAACCCCCAGTCATCTACCTTAAAACCCATTTCACAATGTTGGTAATTTACGACCTTATTTTGCATAGCTTGCATACTAACTTAGAGCCAGGTAGCAAACGGAATTCTTCCAACTTAGATGAAAATAGGTGAGAAAATATTCTACCTAAACGCACACCTGTAATTTCCATAGATGCCTTAAATACACCCATTAGTAAGCAAGCTGCTTCACAGGCAGAGGGACCATACATAAAACCATCTGGTTATTAGGTCCGATGTGATTCAGGAGCTCCTATAGCTAAACATCCCTGCACCAGATCACTCAGTTCTCTTCATTACCTAGAACTTCTCAACCCCTCTTCCACCTTCATCCCAGGGAACCCAGTATAACCACATGTGGCAGCAATTACTTTCTGGGGTCTAACAGCAAATCCCAAACTTGCTCCAGTCAGCAAGCGAGGTATGTAATTTGCGTTCTCCCACGCCATTAGCCATTGTTTACAGCAGTAAGAAACCTGAAGTGATGTCAACATCGTGCTTTCATTGTCAAGCCCACAGCTCAGCTGAAGAAGCCTCTCTGAGCCAAACACCATGCTGGAGATCAAGCAAATATAAAACGGCTCAGAATTAAAAGCCATTTCCAAGGCAGGAGGAACACAAGCATAGACAGAAACAGAAGGGATGAAATTTTACCTACAGAGAATTGGCTGCAGATATCGTCAACACTGATAAGGAATTTTGTCCATATAAAAAAGAGATTATTTCAGCCATTTATTGGTGCCTTCTGAAACATCTGGCAGCCTGCTGTGCACGTACAACACACAAGTTGGATGCGCAGTGTGCACAGAGCAGGTTCAATACACCCCAGATGCACTGGATTCACTACACTGGCTCTAGCACTGCCTGTGCACCTGTATTTGCATCGAGGTTTGTGCCTGGGGACCTCACATTTACAAAACCAAGCTGCCTCTCTGCATCTGAGTACACTCATATGTTTGGTTTCTTTTCAGGTAACATGAGTACATATGATGGCATTCCACAAGGATAAAACTGTTCATTTGTGCATTATATTAATTTACTAAACATTGTTACATGTATACAAAACACTTTTCATACAGAAGACCACAAGCACTGCAGGATTAGTAACAAACCAACAAAACAGAAACAAGGCAAAATAAGAAGCAGCATTCACATTTAACAGGCTGTACAAAGAAAGTCCAGGGTCAGGTCCATTAAGTTTCAGAAATGAAACACCACCAGAGCACAGACGAGGATCAATAAATCATTAAAAGGACAATAAAACTGTGTTTTTTTGACAGTGCGTACCACTTAGACCTGAATGCCATGAATAGAAAGAAACATTTAATCAGGTCCATAGGATTCTCCATAGCAGTGATAAAAACTTTTATAACAATACAGTGCAGTTGAAAATGACCTACAGGACAGTAAAAAGTGCAGCAAGATTACAGACAAATGTGTTCTGTTTATAGACTATGGAATAGTCTATTTTAAGAAGTATATATAAAGATAAATCACACTGTTCAGAGCGGCATTTTATATAACAAGTTATTTGCGTTTCATAAAGCTGCTACATATAAAATTAGAATAAAGACACAAGTGTAGACAAGCACTGGATTTAATCCCATTGTGTAGGGATTCAAGTTAAAGGGAAAGACAATATTACAGTCCTCCCTACTTTTTCTTTTGAAGTGAGGTAACTCAGACCTCTTTTGAGCAAGACTTGCAGTGATCTCATGTCGCAGAATTTAGACTTAAGAGGTGTGCAGTTACTATGGCGATAGGCATGATCTAAATGCTTAGTTAGACCAAGAAAATGCACAAATTCAAACAAACTTAGAGGGCTACTACAGTAGGACACCACCCAATGGAAACGAAAGCTAAATTATAAAAGGCATTTGTTTTCAGAAGCTACTTTTAAAAATTATCTACATCCTCCACCCCCCTCAAACATGCATATGGCACTCAAGCATCACTATCAACTATCACATCATTTATCCAGAAGTAATCAACTCTAGAGTAAGCAAAGTGCAAGCAAAATATCATAACATGCCTCTAAAAAGAATCTCTAAGTCATCCTTGAATTCTCTTTTTAAAACACGTTGCTCATTTACAAAACTAATTTACTACAAAAACGTAAGATGGTATCTGTGATGCATTATTAGATTTTCAAGTTGATGATGTATGTGAGTGGGCCTATATACATATATATATATTTATATATAGACATATATAATTTTAGCACTGCCATTCAATCTGCTAAACAGCTCAGCTTCCACAACACTGCAGTACAGTACAGGTAAAAACCACCTTTCTGCATACACACTATTAGTTTCTTGAAGTGATGATAGTAAATACTTAAGAACTATAGGACACATTTACAACAACTACCCTCATCATCATTCATCATGTCTGTTGGGCTATCAGGCAGGCACTCATGTTTCAAGTTAAGCCCGTGGTTCAGTTGCACAATTTTTTTATTATTGTTTATTCTGAAAATCGTCAGACTCATTGAACATAAAATGAACATTCTGTATTTTGATATAAAACAAATTCAGTACTTTCATTTTAAGGAGTCTTTTCAGTATTCAGGTATGCACAAGCAAAATGCTAAGTCTTCGTTTTAATAAAAACATCTTCGGCAGAGTTATACGAAGTAAAGCTTGGAAACAAAAGGAGGGAAAGGTTCACATACCTTGCATAGGTATGAAGGCACTATCTTGACTGACAGTCAAGGAAAGAACAATGGGATCAAGATGCATCAAGAATATTGTTGCGTATCACTTGTCTGGCTTGTATCTAGTACTACTCAGCTTCTTCCTATGGTGAAAAGGAAAGACTAAGGAATGAGCTGACGGGCATCTCCGCTTCAGAGAGAAGGCTGGAACAAGATTAAGACCCTGACTGAAAGAAGTCCTGTACCAGAGTACACTGATTATTATGCTGGGCTCCCCACTGACAGCAGTTCACACCATAACTTTGTCTTTATAAAACTGTCCAAATAATGGCTGTATTCAAAATAAGTCAGCAAAAGCTATGAAGTTGCCATGCTTTCCAAGGGGAAAAACAAGCATCATTCTGGTAAAAAGCAGAACAAAACCCAAACCAACCAAAGAAACAAGCAAACAAAAAAAAACAAAACCAAAAAAAACAACCCAAATTATATACACCCTGTAACAGACACACTACTTCTAAGGCATACTGAGGTAGAGCTTCCACCAATACAGACAAGACTAAGACTAAATTTCCCGACAGCAGAATGCTGTTCTCCTTGTGACTGACAAGACTATGTGCTGTTTATGAAGTGAGTCACACCGACACAAGCACGCACTCTCCAATGCATGGGGACGGTCCCTCAGCTCATTCTCTTCCCTCCACCTCGCATGGAAACTACAAAGGACACCTCCTATCCTATCTCTTATCTCCTATCCCCTGATAACTTATTGCTACGTCTGTTTCGTCTGTTACTCATTTTCATCCCCCAGTAGTTGTAGTAACCCGATGTGTCTTTTCCATTTGTAAATTAGTGGTGATGCTTGCAACAATTCAGTTACCGAAACACTGAAGGACCAAGGAGAATGAGCACTCATCTTCCCACGGTGGTGCTGCTACCTGTCACAGGCAGAAAAGCTGCTACCCTAGATAATAACGCTGCTTGACAATTCCTACTGCAAGCTCCTGCCTTCAGCTCCTCGTAAATTTGGTCAGCTTTGAATGTCCGGATGGAAAAAATACTGGAGAAATGATGCATGTGTCAACAGTGGTTTTGCTGTCTTCTCCTTCCATTACCACGGCATATAAACATTTAAATTATGTTGCAAAGGTCTCCAAGGTGACTACCAACTTTTGTCATATTGTGGGCTTGTAAATTATTATAGTGTGGTAATAGCTACTTGCCTATGAACTGCTTTTCTCTAAACTTTTCATACTAAACATAAAACAATTCTAATTCTCTTCCTAATATAACATAAAAATACCATTTTTAAAGCTTAAAAGTGGTGTGACCTCATTAGATGCTATTTGCTGATCTTTCAGTGACTTATTGCACAGTCTCGGTTTAGTCATTCAAGCCAGGACTTCGAGAGTAATTTAAAAAGAAAATTCCAGCCATCAATATTGATAAGAATGGAGATTATAAGTGCAAAACAACTGTGAAAAGTTAGTCTGTGTACCACGATTGCTACGAAAAATTAAGAGCCTTAACAAAAGTCTGTCTTCAATGTGAGGCATGAAGAAGCTTAATCATTTGCTGTATCTTTAAGGCTTATATTCCCTCCTGATGTTTATAAGGGCAGGTTAAAAACCTTTGAGGCTAAAAAAGGTGGGAGAGGCGATTAATTAAAATTTAAGATGACAAGCTACAAATATTTCGCACTATTGACTTCTACAGACATTTTCATTTCAGAGTGTGGAAACCTATATGCGATCTCAAGCACTAGTAAATTATTGGGCAGAAGAGGACAATCATTGCAGCAATTGAAGACTCCTCAATAATCCTTGAAGGAAAAGCAGCTAAATCAAAGTAGCTTTTACTGTTCAAGGACATGTTAACTCATGAAGTTTTCAGATGTGTTCTACTGACAGTATTTTGCCCAGCTTCTCAAATACAAAACATTCCGTGTACTCTGTATTTCTTACATCCTGGGGAAAGGGAAGGAAAAGAAGGGAATATGTTTGGAAGAAGTCAGCGTCCCTAAAAGGGAAAAAGTGCAAGAGGATGAGTGTATGGAGGTGAGGGAAATGCTTGAGGAAGAAGACAACAATCCCTTCCCATCACTGAATCAGCAGCATGTTAGTGGGAAGGAGAGTATTGTACCTTGAGTCAAGGGTAGACAAATGCCAGGGTTGGGTTTTGCGACATCTTGAGACTTGCTGTGCCACTAGCACTGGCAGGAAATTCTTAGCCCACTGTTGTTAAATTAGCATGAGAATGGAATAATGACAGCAGGGTGAAAACCGTGACATTTTTTTTAAAAGTTTCCAGGGAGATCTACGAAGCCAATACACTTCATCTTTGTATCACACCAATTAGTAGAAGCTATAATGAGAACAAGATTAGTGGACATCAGAATTAATATGATGTACTTAGGAGGAGTCAGTATGGCTTTTGTAAAAGGATGTCAACTCCTCTAAACCCAGTGGAGTTCTCTGAAGGGCTCAACAAGCAGTTGGGTTACGATGATACGGTAATGCTTTTGACAGATTTTTAGGGAAACGCTTAAGCATCTAGGACTTACAAGAAAAAAGTCCCTCCACAGATAAAAAGAAAAAAAAATCTGATCAAAAGATAGGAAACAGAGCTGGAATATTGGACCATCTGTCAGTTCTTACAGTGGAACAAGGTCATCAAAGGACTTCCTCAGGGAATTGCGTTGAGGACTGGGACAGGCATTACAAAGCATGACAAAGTTTGTTAACTATTCAAGATAGTAATGATGAGAACCTATTATAAAGAACTGCAGATTCAACACACTTGAGCTACTGGACAGTAAAATGGCAGATGAAATTCATTGTACGCAAACATAAAGTGACATACATGATGAAAAACATTCCAAACTTCACATGTGAAAAGATGGGCTCTGTGCTTGGTGCTACCACTCAGGAGTAAGATCCTGGAATAAGTTCCATGAAAACACCAGCCCAATGCTCAGCAGCTGCCAAAAAAAGCAAACCAGAGTGCTAGGGATGATTGGGAAAGAAACAGAACAAAGTAGACAAGGCTGTTACTGTACGAAACATCTTGAATACTGTGAGTAGTTTTGGACCTCCCATCACAGAAAGGACAACATAAAATGGAAAAGGTTCAGAAAAAGATAAAACTGGTATGGAAACGCTTGCATATGTCCAAATCAGATATCCATATAATAAAAATTTAAGCTGAGACTCTTCAGTACAAAGAAAGGAACAACTTTGGGGATACAACATGGGTCTACAAAATCACAAGAGATATGGAATGGATGGATAGGGAACCACTGCTCTATTTCTCTTCCAATAAAAAAAAAAAATCTATCAAATGAATGTCTCAGAAACCAGCTTCAAAACAAACAGAAGAAAGTGGGTCTTGATGCAACTAGTAGTAAACTGGTGTTGCTCCTTGACAAAGGAAGTGGTAAATGCAGTAAGTGTCAATGGGTTGCAGGGAGACTAGAGAGTTCACTGTACAGAAATTGTGGGCTATGGAACACACAGAATTCACACGTTCAGAATTCACACAGTCCTGAAGCTGAAAATAACTGGAAGCTTAAACTCGTCTCAGAGGAGAGGGAACGGAAAAGTCATATATGCACCTAAGTTGATGCCTTCCCTGGCATGTCCTCATGGCCACAGTGTGAGATAGGATATTAGACTAGTTGGACCTTTGGTCCACTCAAATAAAGCCTTTCTCATAGTCTCACGGGAGCTAATTAAAACTTCACTTGACTGTATGTGAGTCTCTTGAATCCTTCAAATTGCTTCGCACTTTATTATAAACAAGATACATTGGCATTTTCAGGAAGTGCTGGCTCTTACTAATTGTCTGGATTTTTCTTGCATATTTTGGTTTTGATTTTGATTCTTTAAAAAAATAAAGAGGTAATTTGCAAAACTGGTAGAGAAGCACTGCAGTATTTCAGCTTCTGTGTTGCTTTGTGGTGGCACCCAGGGGTTAAGGGGTTTTTTATCATCTTAATGTTACTTCATCACCCCTGGTAGATAGAAATCTGATATTGAACAGGATTACAGGGAAAAAACTTCTAGAGGTAAATGAGAATAGGGCTTTTATCTGCCAAGCCACTGGCTCAAGAACACATTAGAAGGCATTGTTTTGGGTCTCCACCTCTCACACTGAGGAGATTCAGAGATGGGCTGTAGTATCTGTTCTGGGTTTGGTTTAACACTGGCCAAATATATACTGTATGTATATATATATACATATACACACACACCCCCTATATTGTATGGTAGATGAGATGGCTTGATGTCTTCTCTCTTTAACCAATATTGGATTAATCAAGTTACAACCTGCTGCATAAAATCTGTTCCGGCATCTGACAGTGAATCACCTTCCTGAGCCATTCTGCAAATATTGTCTGGGTCAAGAGCAACAGTATTCTGAGGTCATTACATTTAAATATGCAATCAGTAGTTTTGGAATTAGGGAGGTTATACATAAATGTACCCCATTTTATAAACTCTTACTACAGCGATAAAAAAATACCATACCCAACTTGCATGTAAAACAGAAATCAAGGAATACACAAAGATCACTGCAGACCTTAATTCTCCTGCAACTCTGTTGGCTTGCATCAAAATTATGCCAAATTACAATGGTTATAGCATTTGTTTTCATGGATGAGAAAATCAGGCTAATACGGCCCCATCTGCTGTATTTTCAATGCAGACCATTTGTACTTCAGCAGTATTTTATCAACAGGGAAACATTCTGCCACACAAGAGGAAATTTCAAAAAGTAAAGCCTACAGGAACTGATAGAACACAGTAAGTACAGCTAAATTATTCACTAATAATAAACTGAACATGGGTACCATCATCTCAAAATGCATTTGACACTGTCCAGTGGGAATTTCCTGCCAGAAACTGCAAGCTGCTTGCCTAGAAGGCTGTGCATTACTTAGCTGCAGGACATTTTCCCTCTTCTCGCAACATTCATTATTGCTGCTGTCTCCAGTGCCTTGCATTGAACAGAAATAAGGCCTATACTGAGGGTACGGGACTGGAATTCAGGACAATCAGGTTAAGTGTCTCATTTTGTTGGGAATTCTGTATATGAGACCGGTCTCCTAAAGGCTTTTTGGCAACCAACCTGGGACTTGCACCGTTATCACCGTGCTTGAGTCTGGCAGAGCAATCCACAAAGCCCCTCATTCAACTTTTCAGGGACCCGAAAGGCTGCATCCCAACACCAGTGTATTCACTAGTAAACATTCACAGCGTTCCCGGAACGGCTGCCTTCCTGCATATCCTTAGGCTCTCCTCCCATGTGTAAGGTCTTCTGGGACTGACACTGATACATCTCTACATCTAACTTCCTTAGGTGACTGATGCAGTAGCTGTGCCCTGAAGATACTTTCTATAGACCTAATTTCTATAAAGTGAAAAGTATTTTCTATAAACCACAGCCAAATCAAACCTGCCTACACCAAGAGACAGACAAAATTTCTCCCAATACCTAATGGTGTAGGTATCCTGCTCACCACTGTATGCCCTCAACCCCATTCCTAGGATTATCACCTTCCCAAGCACTGGAAAAAGGACACAGCACTCAGGTCTGCAGATCCCGCTTATCAGTAAAACCTCTAAATTTTAGCTACCACTTGTTGCCTCAGATCCCTTCCAATCTTCAGTTTCTTTATAATACATTCCTTATGCTTGCAAAGGGAAAATAACTTCCTTTGAAAGAGTTTTATTCATAGTTTGAGACATTTTCAGGACACACACATTCAACCTGTATGTGGAGAGTTCAACAAATGGTCAGGTACATGTTGGAACCATGATCTCCTGTAGCGAAATGTTTGCAGTCCAAGAGATGGAAAAGGAGCACAGACATCCCATTATTCTTACTGATGACCTATTCCAGCATGGAGGCTGTGGGCACAGCTCCTCACTTCTTGTCTCTACCTCCATTTCTCCTGTGTGTCATTAGCTGCCTTTCCACTGGGGCCAAAGAGGAGGGAATGAACAGTCAAGTTAATCCAAGTTCTGGTCTCTCCTCAAGCATGGCGCAGCTAAAGGGAATCAAGATTACAGCCCTACCACATAACTAAGCACAATACAGCCGTATTAGTAGAAAACTGTGCTGTTCAAAGTGACAAAGGACAGATGGGGGAAATAGATAGAAAGAGACAACAGGGAATACTGTAGTCAGTGGCAGTTTTATATGTTTTTCAGGAATTGGACTTTTTGTGGTTTTTTACCCTGTCACATTCCTTCACCATTCTTACCAACCCTAACCTTCTTCCATGTACTGACAGCCTTTCTCTCCTTGTCCAAACAACAGCCGGAGTACCAACTTTCTTGCCTGAAATCTGATAATGATGCAGAGCTACTCCACATGAATTCAGCTATAAATGATCTCAGTATTTGTTTTGCCCCACAAAAGACATCCCTGTATCTTAAGTAAAAAAATCAGACTTTAAAGGTCAGAAGGGACATTTATAATGTTGTAGTCTGATGACTTACGTAATATAGGACAGAAAAATCTCACTAGACAGCTCCTGCATCAAACATACAGGATCAAGGTGAGACACAGACCCTCCTTAATCAATCCTAACATAAAAAGTAATGAAAAACCCACCTGAGTCCATGTTCAATTGTTCTAGGTATTAAATTACCCTCACTACTAAAAACATGCAGCTTCATTTTAAATAATGACTAAACAGGTAATTAATGAAACTATATAATGGGCCTCAGTTTTGAAGATTGCGTCTATACAGTGTGTACTGCAAGAGTGGAGCCTGGGTTTCTCAGTAAACACCATCACATACACAAAAAAAAAAAAGAAAAAAGGTATACCTACCCCAAATCATGCACATAAACAATTTTTATAGAGCAAGTAATTTTGAAGTATTAATTTCTAGGAAGCAGATTAATTGGCTGGCTTCCTAATTATATTCTGAAGATATGCAAACACAGGATTTGTCATTTTTAAAGGTTTTTACAGACAGTAACTAATCTCCTAACTCCTCTACAAGGTAAGAATTATGGTGCCCATTTTAGACACAACGATATGTGCAAAGATGCCCAAATATAGATCTGCTGTAAACGAGTTCAACTCAAGATTGCTATAAACAGAGCTTCTCTCCCTGAAGTGAGCCAACATACAATAGGGAAGCAAGAATAAGAAGTCAGCACATCCTGGACCTTGTTACATCTCTGTTATATATAATAATTTCTATCTATAAACAGTTTCAGAAAAAACAAACACTCAAAATTTCCAGCAACTGCAGTGTTCAGTGAGATGAGGGACAAGACTGGTACAGTCCACCTGCGAGCACCAGAGATTGCCAGGGCTTTGATGGAAAGTAAAAGACCACTGCAAAGAGCCACATACAATGTTTTTGAAACTGTCTATCAAATGTGAATGATTTTGTGACATGGAAAAATGTCTTTTTGGTGCCACCACGCTCACTGACAGCCCTACTCTGTGGTAAACTAGCCCTAGGGGTTGGAGCCTGGATATAACCTAGTAAAAAACTTGGAAGAAAAGTGACAGAATCTAGTTTTAAGCAAGAGGAAGTTATTCCAACACCAGAAGCATGTTCTCCTGCCTAGACCTCCACCTTCTATTTACTCATACTCCACCAAAAGGATGTCTACCCACCTGGACAAAACTCAGGAAGCCAAGG
Organism: Aptenodytes patagonicus; assembly: GCF_965638725.1. Taxonomy (NCBI): domain Eukaryota; kingdom Metazoa; phylum Chordata; class Aves; order Sphenisciformes; family Spheniscidae; genus Aptenodytes; species Aptenodytes patagonicus. The sequence goes on along the minus strand of NC_134982.1, from coordinate 81,719,692 downwards.
AATGGCCTTCAGGAAGTCCATGAAGTCTACAGAGCTGAAAACAGCGTTTCTCTAACCATAACTCACATAGAAACAAGCTCTTCATTAAATTTAGGGTTCCAACCTCATCCCTAAAGGCTGTAAGTAGAAAAGTAGTGCTTGCCCATTTGGAGGGAACTGTAACTAAGCCTATTAGTGCACCTGGACATTCAAGAGCACCAGGCAATGGTTTGGACTGCTCTGTCTCAAAATCACCTGAGTATATGGAGTACACTCAGATACAAGAGCAAGAAAATGTTAACCTCATCTCAGGACATCAAGGATCCAGTGGTTGAGTCCTGTCATACCTCACCCACTAAGAAATGTTTGGATCAAATTTCTGTGACATCTCCATACACATTCTTGTAACTGCTATCCTTTAAGTTCCCCAAGTTTTCATCAATGACAAAAAAACAAAAAATCCAATGCACCTCACCTTGGTCAAGCAACAATTAAGATGATTCAGTCTGTAAGACAACCCTTCCCTAATCCTCAGTAGCATTATTTCAACTTCCGACTATCCATTGTCAACCCTTGGTTTTGTACAAGGATTCACTGACATTTACTTAACTGATGAAGCTGTTTAGACATACCGTACCAGTAAACCAAAAATAATCCAATCAACTAACCCACCTTGCATATGGTGGGCTGAATGAAAACCTCAGACTGACAAGAGTGTCACATCCACTAACATTTTATATGAAGGGTGAGAACTGAATTGTACTATAGAAGCAGTGAGCTGAAAATTGCTTTTCAAAATTTGGCTGGAGATTGCTGAAATGTGTTCACGGCTTGTATAAAATAGAATTATTTTCAGGCTATAAAACCAATAGCATGAGAGATGGAATCCACACCTTATAATATTTACTATCAAAGATCCACTTAAGCAGATATTCAGTTTTCAGTAATTTAACCAACTACAACTATAGTACGTGTTTTCTTTTCAGGTTTTTCTCAGCTCTCCAAAGCATGTTAGCTGTGATATGTTCAATAGATTGTCTGTTAGTAACAAAGATTTTGGAGTTTATGCAATGTGAAATGCTCAGAAATTATACCTGATTTTTTGTCCAAATGAGTGTCATGCATACAGCAAAGGAAATGTTGACGTTTCCTTTTTAAGTAACTCAACAATTACTCATATTCTCTGATAATAGGATAGAAACATTTCACATCTTTTAAAGAAGGCCTGGATTTTGGTTTCCCTAAAAATTGGTTGTGAATGCTCAGTTTTTAATCACACTTGTCATTCCACCCCTATTAATCAAACAACAAGGTTTGTACAAACCGAGCAATAGGAAGTTACTTACGTTAGTAACCTGTTGTGGTTTAACCTAGCAGGTAGCTAAACACCACACAGCTGTTCGCTCACTCCCCCACCAGTGGGATGGAGGACAGAATCGGGAAGAAAAGAGTAGAATTTGTGGGTTGAGATAAAGACAGCTTAATAGGACAGAAAAGGATTATGATGATGATGATGATAATAATAATAATAATAATAAAAGAATATACAAAGCAAGTGATGCACAATGCAATTGCTCACCACCCACCGACCGATGCCCAGCCAGTCCCCGAGCAGCGGCCCCCCCCGGCCAGCTTTCCCCCAGTTTCTAAACAGCATGACGTCCCATGGTATGGAATATCCCTTTGGCCAGTTGGGGTCAACTGTCCTGGCTATGCCCCCTCCCAGCTTCTTGTGCACCACCAGCCTTCTCAGTCGGTAGAGCATGGGAAGCTGAAAAGTCCTTGACTAGTGTAAGCACTACCTAGCAACAGCTAAAACATCGATGTGTTATCAACAGTGTTCTCATCCTAAATCCAAAACACAGCACGGTACCAGCTACTAGGAAGGAAATTAACTCTATCCCAGCCAAAACCAGGACATAACCATAATCTAATTCCTACTCTTTAAACTGTACTTGGGGGAAGGGGGAAAACCCCACATTTTTATTCACACATGGCCACAGATTTTGCTGGACCACTGTTAATATTCATTGGCAGAACCTCCTACCCATTCAGACACCAGGAACACCTTAACTGTACCTCTGAGTGTGAGAGTGTGTTTTTCCTCTCCTCCACTCCAGAGTCAAGTGTTTCAAAGACACCACCATAAAGGACTGCCTTAACGAGGGAAACAAGGAAGTGAACATTTTCCCAGCTGAACTCTAGCTGATCTCCGTCTTTGGAGCTACAGGCTTCCCACAATAAGGAAGTTCACACCCAAAGCTCATCAGGTTCATTAAGGCAGGGGTCATACTACCTGCAGCTTGCTTTGAGGAGTTTGCATGGAGAAGAAATCACCAAAAATCTTTTGTGAGAGAAAGATGTTAGAGGTGTCATGTTCTTAACAGTGTAAAAGCATTGCAAGATACATGCATCCTGGCAAAACACCTTCAAAAGGCACAAACATTATTTTTCTCACTGCCCCTCTTTGGCTACAAATACCATTTTTTATCATTTCATTACCAATGCCACCTCTTCAGGAAAACAGAGCTTGTACAACTTACTCTAAAAAATGCTGTCTCTATCCAGCTGTGCAATATGATGGCAGCCATCTCCTCCCTTCAGAGATGACATGAACAAAGCTGTAAGTGTGAACCAAAACTATCTTATGTGCTAATTTTTAGCTCGTGTAGAAATAAAATGGGCTTAAAGCAAATATACCAAAAGGAGTTACAGAACTACTTTCAAAAATCCATTTACTGATAATACACTCCCATCAAACCTTTTTTCCCCTGGAGCTATGACAATTCTGGGTGTCAAGCAAACAGGTGTGATGCTTTTTTTTGCACAGTGTGTTTACCAAAGGATTTATGATAGAAAAGTTGAAGAATCTTTTTATTCATGCTAGGCATGAGTTTACTTTCCATCTGACACTCTGTTGGTTAACACTGACCTTTGGAAGCACCCTTCTGATAACTGAGACATTTCCAGATGTTCCACAGCTCTTGGACCGCATCAGCATTTGAGCAGTGTCACCACTAACTCTTCTGAGATCACGCTCTGTTTTGTTACTCAGGATAAGGTGCATGCAGCATGGTTTCATTCTCTAAACAATACAGTTTGTTAGGGCATTTCACATTACACACATTTAAATTAATACCATTTTCTCTTACAGACTTTCTGAAATACTTTCTGCAGGAAGTCAGCAACTACCAGTGCAGATTTGTAACAGAACTGCCAAGGGCAGAGCAGAACTCAGTTTCAGAGTCATAGGTGCTGCTCGGCTCAGTGACCATGACCATGTCACCTCAATCCAGACACTTTTGCTGTCAGGCTGTCCTGCACACACTCTGGGTAGCCATAAAGGCTGATCCTGCTGTCCACAGACATATTTCTTGGTGAAGTAAGGAGGGGGGCCAGCAAAACCACAACCATGGACTTCCAGAGGGCAGACTTTGGCCTGTTCAGGACACTGGTTGAGAGAGTCCCTTGGGAGACAGTCCTGAAGGGCAAAGGGGTCCAGGAAGGCTGGACGATCTTCAAGAAGGAAGTCTTAAAGGCGCAGGAGCAGGCTGTCCCTGTACGCCGTAAGAAGAACAGGCGGGGAAGATGACCGGCCTGGCTGAACGGGGAGCTCTTGCTGGGACTCAGGGGAAAAAAAGGAGAGTTTACCGCTTGTGGAAGAAGGGGCAGGCGACTCAAGAAGAGTACAGGGATCTTGTTAGGTCATGCAGAGAGGAAATAAGAAAGGCAAAAGCCCATCTAGAACGCAATCTGGCCGCTGTTGTTAGAGACAACAAAAAAAGTTTTTACAAATATATTAATGACAAGAAGAGAGCCAAGGAGAATCTCCATCCTTTATTGGATGCGGGGGGGAACATTGTCACCAAGGATGAGGAAAAGGCTGAGGTACTCAATGCTTTCTTTGCCTCAGTCTTTAATAGTCAGACCAGTTATCCTCAAGGTATTCAGCCCCCTGAGCTGGAAGACAGGGACGGCGAGCAGGATGAACACCCCATAATCCAAGAGGAAGCAGTCAATGACCTGCTACGCCACCTGGACGCTCACAAGTCTATGGGGCCGGATGGGATCCACCCGAGAGTGCTGAGGGAGCTGGCGGAGGAGCTCGCCAAGCCGCTCTCCATCATTTATCAGCAGTCCTGGTTAACGGGGGAGGTCCCGGAAGACTGGAGGCTTGCCAAAGTGACACCCATCTACAAGAAGGGGCGGAAGGAGGATCCGGGGAACTACAGGCCTGTCAGCCTGACCTTGGTGCCGGGGAAGATTATGGAGCGGTTCATCTTGAGGGCGCTCACAAGGCATGAGTGGGACAACCAGGGCATCAGGCCCAGCCAGCACAGGTTCATGAAAGGCAGGTCCTGCTTCACTAACCTGATCTCCATCTAAGACAAGGTGACCTGCTTAGTGGATGAGGGAAAGGCTGTCGATAGCGTCTACCTGGACTTCAGTAAAGCCTTTGACACCATTTCCCACAGCATTCTCCTGGAGAAACTGGATGCTCATGGCTTGGACGGGTGTATGCTTCGCTGGGTAAAAAATTAGCTATATGGCTGGGCCCAAAGAGTTGTGGTGAATGGAGTTAAATCCAGTTGGTGGCCGGTCACGAGCGGTGTTCCCCAGGGCTCAGTTTTGGAGCTGGTCTTGTTCAATATCTTTATCGATGATCTGGATGAGGGGATCAAGTGCACCCTCAGTCAGTTTGCAGATGACACCAAGTTGGGCGGGAGCGTTGATCTGCTCGAGGGTAGGAAGGCTCTGCAGAGGGACCTGGACAGGCTGGATCGATGGGCCCAGGCCAACTGTATGAGGTTCAACAAGGCCAAGTGCCGGGTCCTGCACTTCGGCCACAACAACCCCATGCAGCGCTACAGGCTTGGGGAAGAGTGGCTGGAAAGCTGCCTGGCAGAAAAGGACCTGGGGGTGCTGGTGGACAGCCGGCTGAACATGAGCCGGCAGTGTGCCCAGGCGGCCAAGAAGGCCAATGGCATCCTGGCCTGTATCAGAAATCGTGTGGCCAGCAGGAGTAGGGAAGTGATCGTGCCCCTGTACTCGGCACTGGTGAGGCCGCACCTCGACTACTGTGTTCAGTTTTGGGCCCCTCACTACAAGAAGGACGTTGAGGTGCTGGAGCGTGTCCAGAGAAGGGCAACAAGGCTGGTGAGGGGTCTGGAGAACAAGTCTGATGAGGAGCAGCTGAGGGAACTGGGGTTGTTTAGCCTGGAGAAAAGGAGGCTGAGGGGAGACCTCATCGCTCTCTCCAACTCCCTGAAAGGAGGTGTAGCGAGGTGGGGGTCGGTCTCTTCTCCCAAGGAACAAGCGATAGGACGAGAGGAAATGGCCTCAAGTTGCGCCAGGGGAGGTTTAGGCTGGACATGAGGAAAAATTTCTTTACTGAAAGAGTGGTGAAACATTGGCACAGGCTGCCCAGGGAAGTGGTTGAGTCCCCATCCCTGGAAGTATTTAAAAGATGTGTAGATGAGGCACTTAGGGACATGGTTTAGTGGGCATGGTGGTGTAGGGTTGACGGTTGGACTCGATCTTTTCCAACCTTAATGATTCTATGATTCTATGATTTGAGAAATTCAAAGCATACACAGCACTGCTGGTCAAATGTCACTTCCCTGCAAGGAGCAGGTGACAGTGAGAACTGAGAGCAATTCTAAGCTGGCATCATCATTTTGGAGAAGACAGAATCACAAAATGGCTGAGGAAGAGGGGGCAGAAAAGTACAGGCATCACTTTCACTGTCCCAGAAAACAGTAAATTGTATGCAGAACAATGGAATTTTCTGTTCATTTTCCACAAAGAGAATATTTTATGTTCCTCCTTCTTATGCAACCTCAAATTTTGCTTCCTATGTCGAGCCACATCCCCAGTAGCGATAGATTTCTCAAGCTAACCTGAATAAACAAAGAGATTTTGAGTTCCTGAGGGAGATCATCTTTGAACAGGAAAACCCTCCCATGACGGTAGCGGTGTTGCTATTCCACAATAAATCCTGTGAAGCCTTGGCTGAAGAAGTGCAAAACAGCATCCTGATCTTTCCTTTGCAGCAGGCTAATGGCCAAATGTTATTGATTTCTTGCCAGTTTGACAGAAATGCGCAGTTCATTAGGTCTTGAGCTTGCCATACAACCAAAGAAATTTTTCTTTTAAGTAAAGCTCTGCTTTCTACTATGTTTGTTTCACAACACTTTCCATAACAAATTGCTGAAAAATCTAGGATGGCAAATAAAGCAGAGCAACCAAATCAGCTTCATCTCAACTACAAACAGAGTCATTTCAAAGGATGTTACTGCACTTTCTTTTAGTGCTGCCAATATCAAGTTTTAGATGTTATGATCTCTGCTATTCTACTGGAGTTTCTCAAAATTATATTCATGATTCACATTTTTTATGTAATGTAATAGTAAAACCTGAATACCAAAGATGTATTCACATGGCAAATGCCGAAATTCAATTTGCTTTACATTTCTTTTTTTCCATTTGCACATAAATGTCTCATTTTTAACTAAAATTCTTTTTCTCCTCAAACCAAATGTAAATTCCCTCTTTTTTTTTTAATTTAACCAAAATTGATCCTTTTTTAAGAAAGATACACACAGAAAAACACGACCACATCTTTAAGCCATCAGTTTCAACCAAAACATCTGAGAAGCAGTTTATCACCAATATCTGTATCTAAATACAAACAGTTTCTGTTGTTCTTTGTTTTTAACTCACTGGAATGTATTGTGGGAAGACTATGCCAGAAATTCAATTTCTCTTCTCGCAATTCTCTCATGTTTGGTGCTTTGTAGCCCACATGAATATTATCCTTTCCAAAGGCACAGAAACACATACAGCAGTGTGTAAGGATTGAAAGGCTATCCAGTTTTGCCACTGATAACAAGAAAAGAGTCATTCCCTGTACTAAGGAAACTAGAAAAGAATGTAATTTTCTGCTCTAACAGGTAGACAAGGCATAATGTCAAAATACAGTAGGAAATCAGGTACAGCTTTCAGGTCAGTTAAAAGCCTCATCCACTTTCTTACTGACAACTTAGGACATTTTTTCCACAGCAAGAGACAAAATATTCCCTAAGCCATCTTTTCTTGAAGAATATTTCTAATAAGAGGAGAAATACTGCTTACATCTTCTACTTTGATTTACACCAGAGTTGGGCAAGGGAGGGGTGGAGGGTAGTAATAGGGCAAAAAACATCTTTCTATCCTATAGGAAACTAATGTTTTATCATATCAAGAATTACTTAGAAACATAAAATCAAAACAAAACAAAAGCTTTTAGCACTTTGTGTTGAATCAACCAATTGTGATGGACCAACCAAAAAGCGCTATGTTTGAACCCCGTTCCACATCAACCTGTACGTGCATAAAGGGAACTGTAACGCAGCTCCTGCCCCATACAGGTGTACTCCTTATACAAGCTACATTTCCACAATGGGTCTGTGGTCATATGTCTTTCGGGACACATGGCCCTCAGCTGCAGTGAAAGCAGTGATGAGGCAAGATATACAAGAAAAGGTGAGAGGCAGCATCCCCCACTTCTTTGAGCCACTGTAGCACTACGGACCAATGAAGTTCAAAGCCAAACATTTCACCAAGGGTCAGCTGACAATTTGATTTATCCAATCAAACCAGCCAAAAACTATGTACTTAATCATATGGGGAAAAATTGCAATAAATTGAATGAGAGTTTTTTGGGTCTTTTGAAACTACTTTTTCTGTGCAAAGTAATTCTAACAAAAAAGTTGAAGACCAGCATCCAAAGAAACCCTCCCCGGATTCCTATCCTGCTTGCTTTCATTCTTACACTTCTATTTCTGACATCTCCTCTCTAACTTTTGTAATGTAAAAAATTAAGAAACTTCTTTCTTCACTTGCATAAAAATGGGATACTACTTCTACTGCAGAAGTTGTAGTAATTATGGAGATTGCCATCCTACTGCCTGACATAGTGTCAGAAAGATAACCTCATTCAGGTTTCTTAAAGAGAAGAAAGAAACCCACAAAACAATCCCTGTCAAGCCCTTAAAATTATCATTTTCAAAGATAAAACAATGCAAAAGTAGCTACAGTGCTTTTGATAACTAAAGCTAGAAGTTTCAAAGTTCACATTTGGAACACAATTGGGGAGACATTTGTTTTTATAGAGATGTTTACAGTGCGTACTTGTATATACTGACTTGTAGCGTTAAAGACGTATTATAGTTCTGTATTCCCATGTAAAAAAAGATGTGGCGTAAAAACAATGTGACTTTACTTGCCTGCTGCAGAAACATGAATGATGTAGCCAGCTGCCATAGGGGAGAAAAATGAGAAGAGGGAGAATACTGTTCAACAAAATTCTAGCTTCAGAGTGACATTCCCATCACTATCATCATATACAGACAAATTTCCATCAATAATTTTGTGAGGAAGTTCTGTGGGATCCACCCATAGAGAACTGACCTGGAACAATACTACCCAAAGCAAAGGTACCGCTCTGATTTTGGCAATTACTCTTGTACACTTGTTTGAGGGAATGCAGCCTTTAATTATGCCTTAATTCCTCGCTGCTTAAACACAGAGACAACAATCCTCATCAGGATACAGAACTAGAGGCCTAGTTTACTGTACAGAGCTGACAGCATGCTGCAGTCAACAACCCCCAGTTGTGGATGGACCAGGAGGGATGCACAGAGAAGTTTGCGTGCAGATTGAGGGACCTAAGTCCCATGTGAGCCTGGGGACAAGATGCTGTAAGCAAACAGCTCCAGTGTAAACTGACATGTGAACACTTGTTTCACATCTTCCACCTCAAAGGTATTCAAAATGTCATCAATAAGCATGCAACCTAGTTTAAATTCAGTCAACAAGACCCAAGGGATCATTTTTATTCTGCTTCTACTCTGTTTCTTTACAACAAAACATTGTTGGCTCCATGAAGAGAAGCTATGGTTGTCTCTCAAAAACTGCTGGGTAAAAACACTGTATATAACAGTGCTGTAAATAATTCCTATGTAAACAGAATACAGCGTGGGGACATGGCAGGTAGTCACACATTATGGTTATAGGTTTTGCCATCCTGGTTCAAATTAGCCACCCATCTATTATCCTATCTGTGACCACAGCCAGTTGTCAGTTCTTAAATGATTCAGAGAAAGGGGGAAGAACAAACTGTTCCCGCAAACGGGCAACACAATTACCAAAACACAATTCTTAGTGGCTGCCATTAGTGGCTGCTGTCAGTGGCTACTCTGTGATTGAGATGCAAGAGTTTATTTTCCTTCTAATAATTTTAAAAGAAAGGCATGTGCTATTACAAAACACAGTATGTAAATGCTTTACTTGCACCACCAGTGCTGCAAGGAGATTATTCTTTTCTTAAAAGGTATGCACATAATTTTTCCTTGCAGCACAACTAACCATGTTTACTTCTCAATCATTAAAAAGGCAATGTTTTTCTATTACAACAGCAGCTTGAATTGTTGAACAAATCCTAACATTAAAAGTAGTGTCACAGCTCTCTAAATTTTTCAAGGTTTACTTTTTAGATATTTCAAGTTACCACTGAGACCTATCTCTTGTAAATATTTATATCAGATCATTTTTTAAACTTTCACAACATAGGTACCAATCTATTAGCTCCAGCTAAATCACTGCCATTTAGATTTGAAACACTGAAAAGCAACTCATTCCTGTTCTTCTAAAGTACCCAGCAAAGTAATCATAATGCCATTAAGCTAAAGTAGCTATAAAGCAGAGTTCTAACAAAACAAGCTGAAGGCGAGTCTGCAATATAACAAGGTGACAGATGTCCCAATATAATTTGGGGCTTGCATACAAGAAAACACCATGTCCTGCTAAGAAGGTCAGTAATCCAAACACAGCTATTTACATAGCTAGATGGAGATTTGGGATGAAGATTTTCAAAATGCCTCTGTAAAACACTGATCATACAGCACTATTGGCTCTATTAGAATAATTAAGAATAGTGGGTGTTTAACTCCTAACAATCTGGTCTCCTATTTAGCTGGCTAAATTGTGACTGCCGGGCTGAAATCTTATCATGACTAAAATAAACGGCAAAACTTCAACTAAATGCAGAGGAACTTGGGGGCTTTAGATCTGACCCTGATTTCACTTAGACTGACGTTAAACTGATTCAATTCCAGTTAACATCACCCATTATTTCTTCTTAGCCTTCTTACTTCCTGCATTAACTCCCGAACAAGTTTCTAGACACTGAAAATCCATCACATGCTGAAGGTCATAGCACGCAAATAATTGTTCGCTTTGCTCAACCTCTTCAATGTACGACCTCCACTATATGCTGCGCTCATCTCAAAGGTTTTAAAATGACCTGCATGCAGATTTGAGGAGAAGTTCCGGAGCTAGTGGTTCACATCGCATGGTCAATTGCAAAAACTAAAAAGAAACTGCCAAAACTTGACATTCATTATTTATTCAGTGTACAGAAGAGAAAACCCATTATTCAAAGGTACTAAAGATTTTAATTACCTCTGGAAAAAAGAAACAAAACATAAAACAAGTGCAAACACAGTTCGATAGACATGTTTTATAATTATGAAGCAATATACATGTACCTTAAAGAAATTTTGTATCTTACACCTGCTATAATAATTTTCTTCCATCCTTGAATATTAGAGAAAATAAATACTATATGCTACATATTAGGCTGGCTCATAAAACAAATCAAAGAAATGAAAAAAAAAAATTGGTATCAATTTGTGAAGATTTTTATAGACACAAAAAATATTAGAAATTTTTTTTTAATATAATGGGGCAACTTCCTAAGAGTCAACCAAGTGCCAGTCAATTTAGTAATTAAATGGCCATACTGGCACAAAGCAAGCATTCATCTAGGTCAGTAACCCATCTCCAGCACTGGCTAATAGCTGATATGTAAGCCAGAATATCTGAAGGGCATGAGCATCAGACATTTCATGGCCAGCTGGGACCCGCAACTGGGTTCACCGTGACACCAAGTCGTAAAGCAATCAACAGTGGTGGTCTCAGCAGCTTCTGTAACTTCATCTCCTTCTGTCACTTAGGGGCCATATTACTCAGCACTTCCCAGACCAACAGGACCTTGCTAGTCACACAATACAGCCCCCGCAGAAGGACTGCTTACGAGCAACTTGTGGAGCAAGATGCTCCTAGCATCTTGCTTGGCCAGTCCTAGCCCATTACAACCCACACACAAGTCAGTATTGCTAAAGCATGGGAGGGATACCAGATGCACTTGCTGAACAGGTGCTGGGCATAATTAAGACGGAGTACTTAAAAACACTTCTGCACACCTTTGTGTCACTGCAGAAGGGAATGCCGTTCCACTCTGGTGTGCAGGACACCAGAGCTTGGAAAAACCAACAACTGTTTATGGGGCATAGGCGCAGTTTATAACACTGGTGTGGCAAAACCTTCTCCTTCGCTGACACAGCCTTGACCCCAAAGGCATTGTGAAAAAGAGCTCATTTCAGGTTAGCAGAGCATAAAATTCTTACAGCAGGTAATTCAAACAACAACAACAAAAAGAATCTGGTCCTGAGGAGGTTACCCAACTGTCTTATACTTTCAGCTAGCATTGGTCCAAATTTCCCAGGTTTCTCACTATTCCCCTTGAAAAAAGCACTTTGCTGCTCATGTATTTAGATACACATGAATGAAGACCCGAGGCTTCGGGCTTATGTCACTAAAATTTTGTTATATTATTTGTCAGACTAGTAATGATTACTGTTAAGACTTAGCACTGAAGCTAATGAACTGTTTTTGACACAGGATCACTTCAGTGTTTGTTTGCACTCATAGGACTGTTATTCAGAACAGCAATGACACACAAAAGATTCTTCCAGTCAATTATGTGAATCAGATACATTGCATAAAATTGAAATATGTCAGTTTTACAAACAATTCTTTTCCCACACCATGACTTAAACATACAAAATAGTTTCATAACTAAAGGAGGCATTAATTTTTAAGGTAAATACATTTTTCTGTGTGTGTATAAGATGCATTTAACCTTTCTTTTATTTAAAAACACACAGAAAACTACATGCTAGCAGCTTTTCCATTTAGCAGTGAGATTTTTATTTTGTTGTTCAAGAAATTTTCACAGTGGACTTCTGCCAGATTTTGTTATATACTTTAAAAAATAGAAAATACTCAGAATAGCCACCTATAATAAAAGTAAATAAGCATATATCAACACTGAATGAATGCCCAGGCAGTTAGTCACACAAAATCTAGTAATGTTATGACTAGACTGTTACCTGAACTAGAATTACTTTAAGACCAATTTGAAACACTGAACTTCAGTCATAAGTGTGACTGAAATGTAGATCATAGAATCACAGAATCATAGAATAGTTTGGGTTGGAAGGGACCTCTAAAGGTCATCTAGTCCAACCCCCCTGCCATGGGCAGGGACATCTTCAACTAGATCAGGTTGCTCAGAGCCCCGTCCAACCTGACCTGGAATGTTTCCAGGGATGGGGCATCCACCACCTCTCTGGGCAACCTGTGCCAGGGTTTGTATCACAAGATATATTAGTGACAGGTAAATCTATAGTAAAAATAATAACTACATTTTAATTACACTACAACATATTTTCTTAACATCTAAGTCACCTTTCCTCTACAAAAAACCCCAAAACAAACACAGCATCTTATGTCCAAAACAAAGTTTTCTTGCCAGAGTAAATTCTTCAAGGTAGCATAGAACAAGACTGTCTCTGAATACCTATAGGAAAGCTTTACAGTATCAACCAATCAAGTATTAAAACTGCAGCTGAAATTCAATGTAAATAAATAGGAAAAGAAGTATATGGTGAAAGACAATCTGTACTTTACATGCACGATAATAAGCCCTGAGCTGACTATGCACTAATCAGGCCTTGGGGCTGTAACAGAAAACCTCAGGTCTACAGCTTGGTACTGACCCATTCTGGGAACAGCATGGGAGCAAAACAGAAAATGGCCCTACACCATAATGTATATAAATGGCCAAACTACATTTTCTGGGCTAGGTACATCCTGGCTTGATGCCACCAAGCTGAGTGGTGCAGTCGATTCGCTTGAGGGAAGGGATGCCATCCAGAGGGACCTTGACAGGCTTCAGCAGTGGGCCCATGTGATCCTCATGCAGTTCAACAAGTCCAAGTGCAAGGTCCTGCACCCGGGTTGGGGCAATCCCCGATATCCGTACAGACTGGGGGATGAAGGGATTGAGAGCAGCTCTGTGGAGAAGGACTTGGGGAACTGGTGGATGAAAAGTTGGACATGAGTCGGTGATGTGTGCTTGCAGCCCAGAAGGCCAACCGTATCCTGGGCTGCATCACAAGAAGCGTGGCCAGCAGGTCGAGGGAGGCGATTCTCCCCCTCTACTCTGCTCTCGTGAGACCCCACCTGGAGTACTGCATACAGCTCTGGAGCCCTCAGCACAGGGAATTCAGGGACCTGTTGGAGCGGGTCCAGAGGAGGGCCACAAAAATGATCACAGGGCTGGAACACCTCTCCTATGAAGAAAGGCTGAAAGAGATGGGTTTGTTCAGCCTGGAGAAGAGAAGGCTCTGGGGAGACCTTATTGTGGCCTTTCAATACTTCAAGGGGGCTTGTAAGAGAGATGGAAAAAGACTTTTTACCAGGGCCTACAGTGACAGGACAAGGGGCAACAGCTTTAAACTGAAAGAGGGTAGGTTTAGATTTGACATAAGGAAGACATTTTTTACAATGAGGGTGGTGAGAGACTGGAACAGGTCTGGGATTCTCCATCTCAGAAAGGGCAGGGCAGAGCTGCAAGTTACAGAGAATTCAATGAAACAAACTGAAAGGTATAGAATGGTTCCTGTGTATGATTATGGTTATACATGTTGGGATTCTTCAGCCTGGAAGAAAATGGAGGGGGAAAAGATGAGAGAACCTATTGTGAGAAACCCATCCAGATGAGTCAGTGGAAAGGCTCTCCAGATCACCTTTCAGGCTGAGAGTGGTGCCTATAGGAGTAGGACACTTGTTATAGGATGCAGGGAACAGCATTTTGGGATTGTACAAGACTTGTTACGGGATGACTAGAAAAGGAATCAAAAGCAGGGAAAGGGAAGAATCAAGGAGGCTTAGGGAGCAGTACATGTGGGAAAATAGAGGGGTAAGCTGATGAAAGGGGCCAGTATGGCCAGTACATTTGTCTGTCCATGCCCTGTGCTTGATCACCACAGTCTCTCCTGTCTTTGTCTTGGACTCCATTTCTAACCATTTTCCTGGAGGAGCGGACTCTGTATATGTGTGCATGTGTATGTATGGAGCTCTAAGGGCCATCAGCTGGAGGACAAACCACAGGTCACAGACCTGTGTGGCCATGTGTCTGTGGTGCCAGCAACCGGATTGAATGTGACCGCTAGTGAATATCGAGCCACACCAGCCAGTGAGCAGGAGAAGTTGCCTGGCAGCCAGCTATCAATACAGAAGTAAGCCTGGGCTGGATAGGTGAGTCTCTGTGTATGAGACAACTGGAGGAGTTAGATACTGAAGGGGCCAGAAGGTCCAGGCCAACTAGTGGTGGGGCCACAAAGTCTGGGGGTCTGTGGAGAGACCCATTTGTGTGTGTCTGCATTTCTGTGCATGAGGTAACTGGAGGCAAGAGGATCCAAGAGCCAGCTGCTCGATGAACTATGTCTAGGCCATTTTCTGGAGGGATCCATATTGTAAAGATGTATAATTTCCCACTAACAGACCTTCATCTTGATCAGCCAGAGTGGGAAACACTATGAGGCCATTGATGCTGTTTGTGTTTGCATCAGTGCTGAGCATTTCTGTCTGTGTTGGTCTGTGTGTACTGAACACCTGGATTTTGTGCGTGCGCCACTGCATGAGGCTGTGCGCCTTCATACTGGTTGGACACGGCGGCATGAAGCTGGAGAAGATTCGTCAGCCCTGAACAGTACAACATTAAGGTGCTGATTAACAATGAAAAGGTATTTCTTTATGATAATGTGTAGTGAGCCCTCAAACTACTTGCAACAGCCATTGGAGACTTTAGAAGTATACAGGGATTCAAAAAGGCATTTGGCAAAGTCTTAGAAGAAAAATGGCTGTTAACTGCAAAGGCATGAACTTCAGCTCAAGGGTATCAGGACTGCAAGTTGCTAAAGCCTATGGCAGCATTTGTGGAAAGCATCGTGCATACCCTGTTACAACACATTTATCCGGCCATCAGCTGTCGACACTAAGAGAGAGTGGAGATTGGGCTTGATGAATTTTTGATCTATGGTGGTCAAGATTATGTTGAAACTTATGACATAATCAATACTCAACTCTTGCTACTGTTACAAGAATGAAGATAGCATTCTGTAAAATGAATTATGTAACAATTATGAAAGGCATGTAATTAAGTCTGATTTATAGCACAGGGTTGATATTTGAAGTGTGTGGCAGCTCTCCAGAAGTTGTCTAGTGCTCTCAGTTCCTAAACAGTTTTAAAAAGGTACTCTGTGCACCATAATGATAAATCTCTTCATCCACAGAGCTAAACCAAACACATGGTGTTTTGCCTTAAGCCGTGTAAACAGAACTCAGCTGCATAGCTTTGCTGGTATTTTTGACCTCACTCATCTTTCAGTCTAGGAAGTCAAGATGTAAACATTATTTGGTAGCAACAAATTGCACCACATGACATCACTACAGAAACATGGCAAACCCTTTTGTTTATTACAATGAAAAACACTCTAAAACGAAAGGTCTCTAGCCATATGCAACCCTCAGCATTTAAAGGCTCTCAAATAAATTGTAGATAACCACCTTAACGGCCAGGATATCAAAACTGTCTCAAGAAAACAGTGAGGGTTCACACTGAACTAAGAGAAGGCAGCACTGTCTCTCTGTATCAAGACAAAGATACATCACTAGAAGACAGAAAACCAGAAGGGGACCTCAAAGATTTAGTATTTCTTGTGAAATATTTAGCTAGGTAAGAGTACCATAATTGTCAGTTATCTAATGTTCTGTAACCATCAGAACATCTCAGGCAAGGCACCAGACATCAGTTTCCAGAGCTGAGTGTAGGTGTGTGACTAGGAAACTAATTTTAATGCAAGGTTTGGGGTTTTTTATTACATGAGATGATAGTTTACACTTAAAGCAATCATATTATTCTTGATGGCTGTCAACTGATTTTGGAAAACCTAGTTGGCTTGCTAGTAATGTGGCTAACCATAAAGGAGATGTGCAAGTGTTATTTTTAAAACATGACCTGTGTTAGGGATAGAAAAGTTACGTATTAATTTAAAAAATGCTGAGCAACTTTGAGTGTGTGATTAGTGCCAAGTACAATAAGAAGGAATTATTACTACCACATTTGGAAGTCCCTGATGACAGGAGTTATGTAGGCAAAACTTCATAAAATACATTTAATGAAGTAAATTCAACGAAGTACATTTCATGAAGTACGTTTCAGGATTGCAAGAAGGAGATGTTCTAGGTGATGAGAGAGGGTTAAGAAAACCTATGGAAACATAACTTAGGAATTTTCCAAAACCTTGGGATTTACTGCCATGCTCTAAATATTAATATTTTTAATATTTAATAGTACTAATTATACTGGATTATATGTAATATTTAATAATATGCAAAATAAGATTTTTTAAAACAAACAGCTGAATTCACCTAGAGACCTTAATATGTTCCAGCTCCAGAAACAGCTTAAAGTATCAGCAAGTGTTTCCAAAAACTAAGCCAATGTTGCTTAACTACTACATAAGAACAATTAATTCAGCATAAGTTTTTTTAAAAAGTATTTCAAGTGCTAAGTTTAAGGACATCCTCAGAGCAGTTTTCAGTAACAACACCAACAACAAAAAAAGTGCAACTCTCCATGCTTCTAAGTCCATATTGCATATTTTGTTTGACTGATCACAAGGACTTTTGCTGTCTACTCAGTGTTTATTACGCTAACAGGTGCCAACACTTCCATTTAATCCAATCTGGAATGTCTGCTGTATCTTACTGTGCCTTCCTGTGTCTATGTATGGTAAGCTAAGCATGCCTAGCTCTAAGACGCCTACAGTTACACAGCTTTGGCTCCTCCACGTACAAGCAGTATCTTCTAATTTAGCTTCTCTGAGCATTTAACAGAGGGCACTGAAATTGACTAAGGCTTTCTGTATACCCAAATGGCTGCTACAGGTTTAAATGCATCAAACCTGCTAAATAAATTTGCTGTTACTAACGGGAAGAGGTTATTTGCTAAGGGTACTTGGATATTTTTGATGTCATGTATACAAACAACATTGTTCCCACAACCACCCGGCCCAGGAACAGGGATGAACTCACAGGTTGCCCAACGCAATTATGACATCAAAGCAGCACGGGGGTAGCAAGGCTCTGATCAACACATGAATCCATTCATCGCAGAACAGTTTGCAATACTGCATATTTTCTCAGTAACTTGGAGGAGATAGCTTTAGGAACAGTTAATGTCATCTGCATAATAAAAACCTGCAGTTACTCTTGCCTGTCAAAGAGGACTTTATTAAGGCAGTGAGATATCAAAGATTTCCAGTACAGCTACCTGATGGAGGAAAAGGGGCAGATAAGAAAAGCGAAAAGGAATTGAGACTTTTTAGTGTCAGTCTTGATTTTCTGGTAGAAAGGGTTTTTATAGTCTACTGACAGCTATAACCATAAAAATTTGTGCTCTGAGACAATTTTTGTTCAACATAAACACTGTAAACAGATATGCCCATCCTCAGTGACAAAATGGGTTTTACATATCTCACTAACTAGTTGCTCCCTTTTAAGTCCTTAATTTTAAAAAAACACCCAAGAAACTATGTTATGTCATACTCTGTTGCGCCACATTGTAATCCCAAAGTTAATAAAAAGAGAGGGTGCCAACAATTCTAGGCTGAAACTTTCCATATTTTTTACCTTAGTTGCCTTGTGCTTTTCTCAAAACAGTTCATACAAAACTGCTGGTGTTTTAAGCAGATGTGACATACTCCAGTATCCCAAATAACAACTAAAAATTAGCATACACTGACATTCTCACGACATGAGTAACCCATAATAAAAGCTGCAAGTAATATATACAATACATGCAGACCTGGGTACTGTTAGTGATATAAGTATTACTCAGTGATAATTAAATAATTTGCTGTAGCTACATTCAGGGGTTTTTAAGAGGGTAGCAGGGGAAGCCTGATTCTGATAAGCATTTTTAATCAAACGAGTCAATTACATTTGAATACACTTCTTTGGAAGCTCCTAAAACTCTCTTCCAAATATGTTTTCCATTAATTGTCCACATTTCCCACAGCACTCCACCCCACTCATATCCTTCCTGACCTGGGTTACTTAAAAATAACCTTGAATCGAGAAAGAACATCAGGAAATATAAATGGAAATGGCAGCTGATCAACCCCTAATAAAAGGTACATGGTATTAAAGCAGATCAGGCACCTGGTCCCACTTGATATATTTAGAAAAGTCTAAACTCTGAAGTCACTTAGTTTAAATAATCCACTCCAGTGAAATTATATCAGATACACACACAGTAAAGGAGACACGCTTATTTCTATGCTTTTGATGTAAGAATCACTACTCATGCATTTTTATAGAAGTAAGTGGAGTAGGAGTAAACCCTTACAATGCTTAGCTTTGCTCGGGGGTGTTCCAGTTTTATACATTATGCAGCTTCACTACCAGACAGGTAGTCCCCAAATATATCCCGGGAGGTGAAGATTTAAAAAAAAAGCAAGAGCCACCTGAATAAACAGTACAGACAAGTAAAGGATAAGGGGAAACTCGGGAAGAAAAAGGGTAACAGTGATACACACTAGCACCAACACTAGCCCTTCTGACAGTTTCTTGAATATACTAAAGCTTAACAACCACTTTCCCCTCTTTCCTTCTGTCTCTATAATAAATACAGCCTGAAGAAGATCCAAAGTTATGTTACATTTCCCTGGGTAGCAAAACTAAGTATTTTGTAAATATTATTACTGCTCAGCACAAGGAGAAAACAAAAGCAGTAAAATGCTGAATTATGGATGTATTCCAAGTACCTCAAGAGAAGGAAAAAAGGCTTCAGCTTTAGTTAGCAACAGTTATATCACATTCTGCTCATTAGCAGAAAAAATTTAAAGTTAAGTTTATTCTAGTTGCACAATTTTTTCCTGCTACAATTAAATGTTTGCCAAACCAGAATGACTACTTCAAATTTAAATCAGATGGGAAATGATTAAAAAGAAAACAACCTCTCTCGCTCCCCCAGAAAACAGAAAAGAACTGAAGTAGAAAATACATGCCACATACATGCAGCACTAATGTATGCAAAAAGAAAAAAAAGCACATCACAAGCACAAAAAGCCAGAAAGAATTTTCGTCTTTTTACTTTTCAGACAACTCTTAGAAATTCTGAATTCAGATTTTTATTACGGTTCTCAGTAACACATCAGCTAAGATTTTGAGCCAATAGTAAATTTCCTCCAGAGAAAGAAAAATAAGACTGATCACTGTACAGCAACTTAAAACAATGTCCTGGCATATACATTTCTTTTCACCCGTGATTTTACTTCCTGACAACAAGCAGAGAGGAAAATGTAAGAAAGTGAAGTGGGAAGCCTTGCAATTTTCCCTTACAAAAAAAATTCCTACTATTTGGGCCAACAGTTCTGTCTTAGAACTAAATGTCCTGAGTGAAGGTTCGACATCATCTTTTACTTGTCCTCTGGGCCTGGTCATTCAGCCAGTTTTCAGTCCACATCACTGTCCACTTACCTAACCCATACTTTGTCATCTGTCTACAATGATGATGTTATGGGAGACAGCATCAAAGACTTTAGTAAAGTTGAGGTAAACAACTTCCACTGCTCTCCCCTCGTCCACCAAGTCAGTCACCTCATTGTGGAAGGCTATCAGACTGGTCAAGCACGATTTCCCCTTTGTAAATCCATGCCAACCACTTCTTATCCTCATGTGTGTAGAAATGCTTTCCAGGAGGATTTTCATCATCACCATTCCAGGGACTAAGGTGAGACTGACTGGCCTGTACTTCCCTGGATCTTCCTTTTTGCCCTCCTTGAAGATATGAGTGATATCTGCTCTCTTCCAGTCTTCAGGAACTTCTCCCAATCACCATGACCATTCTACCACCTTCAAGTCTTCAAGCCTATGATATGAGGTTCCCTCAAGCAAAAAGTTTGGATACAACTGGACTGCATTAAGACTAATTAAAGACTATGGATGGATTCAAAGTCAAAGAGACTTGTGTTCCTGAGTCACTCAAGAATTTAGAAAATTTTTAATTTTTAAATTAAACTGGAGTAATTTATTGAAAAAAATCTATTTTTACGCCTATAATTGCCAAAGAGAGACATTATAGTAAGGAGGCAAAGTCCAAACATCTAAACGTATTAGGAAAGATGAAAAAACACAATTCAAAAAGATGAGATGCCTTGCATGGTGCACATTTTTGCTGTTCTTACTTAATAAATCTCACACTCCACCACAGAGGTCAAAGAGCAACATTAGAGATAAAAATCAGAATTGCTTTCAAAATTACTTGCAATTTCTGTGTGACCTTTGCAAAGCAAATCATTAGCGCTCCTTCTGGACATTCAGCTTATTCTACAAGCCATTTAAAGCAGATCCAACATTTACTGTTACACTTGTCATATAGACAATTCATTAGGTCTCCACCCAAGGTCTGACACATTCCCTACACCCTAGAAATCTAGTACCTGACCCAGAAAATTAAAGGTATGGAAATCTGGCAATAGCAAGACCAAGTAGCCAAGACATGAGTTAAAGAAAGGGGCTGAATCACAAAGTGAACTGTGGTTGCAAGGTTGTCCACTATGGGAAACCATCCTGTGAGCATGAGACAGGTTAGAAGCCACGTGAAAGCAAACACCCAAGGACTCCCAGTGAGATTACAAATATTACAGATGTACTCTCTCAGGTATAATCCACACCTTGCAGTGTGCTCTCTACGACAGCTCTTTGGGGCTCACACCATAGCGCTTTCTTCCAAGCTTGTTGCATGGAAGCTGAGTAAAGTACATGAACTCTTTTGCTTTTTCAAGTAACCTCCTGTGCACTACACCACTGTCAGAACAAGACGACTTGGTTGCTTACACTTCTCCACCCACCTTGAAAACAACAGCAGAACGTCAGGATCTCTCAGCAGACCAAGAAATAAAACGTTGTTGCCCTGGAAGCTACTGAAGCAGTTGCACAAGTAGGACACAATGCATTTGAGAAGCCATGGGAAAGGACACAAGTGATGAAGTAAGTCTTACACAGGTACTTGGTTTTGTTCATGTGTTCCTTCTTGCTAGCACACTGAGGCATTTTCTAGATGATCTGAATGAGAGGAGCACAGAGACTAAGCAAACTCATACAGTGTTCCCAGCACTGCGCATACGAGGCAACTCAGCAGCACTGCATTAATATTTGTGGCACAGAAACCAGACAGGGAAGACAAACAAAACAAGCAGTTTGAAATTTATACAAGGCAAAGCAAACACCGAAGGGAAAGACTCAGAGAGGAGGACACCAGAAAGATGAAGCAAAATGAATGTACAACTGTACAGTATTGGCCTAGCAATTAATTTCAGTGATTGTGAAAATCCTAAGTCTTGACAGAGAAGAAACACCCTGCTAGCATAAGTAGTATTAAGAGGACCTGCTATAATTACAAATAACTTATTCACAAAAGAAAGAAAAAAAATCTTTCCAATTTCAGTTAAGTGCATCAAAACCGAACTGCCTGAAACAAGAGGTTGTACAACTGTGGTCAATGGGAGCAGCGAGAGCATTTTGCCTGGAAGGACAAATTTGCAAGGTGTACCCAACAGATCCCAGTGGCAGAGGGAAATAAAGTTATGAATTACAAGAGTAATACCCCAGCTGTAGGATTAGGCACTTCTCAGGTCTGACCACGTGCTTTTCCTGTGTGCAGAAACAGGCACATGATACCTTATGACTAACTCGGTAACCACTTCTGCGTTCACCCATTAAGCCGCAGATGAACACCCTAAAATACTGCAAGGATAAACAAATATCCCCATGCAGATGGTGTTACTCATATGCCAGCATATGGGAAGCACTATTAGGCCTGTTTTACTACTGCAAAAGTAAGGCAGTCAAGAAACCGATTCACCAGGAGGCCACAGGGAGTGAGGGGCTCAGGAAGCAAATGCACCCAGGACATACATAACCCAAATAACCATCCTTCTGCTCCCTATCACCCAGCCTATGAACACACATAAGACACACGCACATTCAGATGCCTCCAAAAAAGGAAAAAAAAATAAAAAATCAAAGTGGTATTTGCAGAAAGTCAATGAACTTTAAGGAAACCTATTTAAAATCAGAGCTGGGAAGATACTTGCTTTTTTTTCTTCTATGAAAGGTAAATCTATTTATTTATTTCACACGGAACCACTTGGCATTACTCTAAATTGTCAAGTACATCTGAGTGGCTGCCTTTACTTCTTTCACTTCACTGGCATGCAGCCAAGTTATCTGCTGCTAAGCTACAAGAATGCAGTGCAGCATTCAGGGAAGAGTATCTCTCCCTAAAGCGTTTTGATATTAGTATACGTGGTGCAGACATGACTTCTCTGTAGGTCTGCAGCAATTTTCATACTGCTGATGACAGAGCTCTCTCAGGTCGCTGCACATTTTGGACCATATAATACTGGACCAGCTAGCTAGGCTTTCCCTCAGGCAACCAAGTAATGCACTTATGAAACTTCCATCTGCAGTAGGCAGCAAAAATATGAGAAAAACCCTAGTCTAGGGCCTGCAAGCTTACACCCATTACAATAACAAATCTGCACCAAAATGAATTGTCCCTATCTGGTTGCTACCATAACATGTGGGTCAAAAAGCTTCATTTTTTTTACATGCATTTGTACCTCAGTTTCATGTTGTTTTTTATTTTGAGGTTTTTTGGGGGGTGGGGTGGGGGTTTTTTTTAAATTTTTGGCATTAGATTACAAAGCCAGGTACACAGAGGTTAGGAGAAGCGCCACATTTGAGGCTGCCTTGTGCATTGTTAATTTATTCCCACGTGTGCAAGCATAATGATTGCAGTCCATTATTACACGATTCTTCTTCCAGGAGATCCTAGTTCAGTTACCACATGTAAGTGAGACATGATTTCATATTTTGCTTTATCTTGATTCTTGAATGCATGTCTCCCTGCTTTACCTATTGCACACTAATCAGCAGAGTTCAGAAACTTCTTACATGATATCCTATGACACTGCTCATGACATCATTCAGATGCTTCCCCAGAATTAACGCATTTATTTTCACAACAGCCTGTGAGGTAAGAAGGAATTACTGCAAATGTGGTCAGCACAAAAACCAGCAGTTTAAGATGGAACTCAATTTGGATGCCGGATCTGGAAAACCATCGGCCTTTGGTATTTAAGTGGCACTTTTATTTGTTTTAACCACTACTTTCACAGAGGTCAGTTCTACCTTTGCATGCCTAGCTCTTGTGCCACGCTGGGTCCCCAAAACAAGGAATGATTAATTACCGTAAAACACCTCGTGGATGTGATTTGTGCAATTTTTCACAGAGATCCTAGGCAAAAGACAGAATCCAGTCCCCACAGGTGGTGTCCTGATTTTACCATGAAATCATGTTTCTCTTCCTGCAGTCTCGTGCTTCACGTATGTCGTGGTTTAACCTCAGTTGGCAACTGAGCACCACCCAGCCGCTCGCTCACTCCCCCCCAACCCCAGTGGGATGGAGGAGAGAATTGGAAGAGCACAAGTGAGAAAACTCGTGGGTTGAGATAAAGACGGTTTAATAGGTAAAGCAAAAGCCGCAAGCAAAGCAAAACAAGGAATTCATTCACTCCTTCCCATCGGCAGGCAGGTGTTCAGCCATCGCCAGGAAAGCAGGGCTCCATCACGCGGAACGGTGACTTGGGAAGACAAACGCCATCACTCCAAACGTCCCTCCCTTCCTTCTTCCCCCAGCTTTATGTACTGAGCATGACGTCCCATGGTATGGAATGTCCCTTTGGCCAGTTTGGCTGTGCCCCCTCCCAGCTTCTTGTGCACCCCCAGCCTTCTCAGTCGGCAGAGCATGGGAAGCTGAAAAGTCCTTGGCTAGTGTAAGCACTATTTAGCAATAACTAAAACATGGGTGCGTTATCAGCATTGTTCTCATCCTAAATCCAAACCACAGCACTGTACCAGCTACTAGGAAGAAAATTAACTCTATCCCAGCTGAAACCAGGACAACATACTACAAATGCTCAGAGAAGGACGGGGGAAAAAAAGGAAAGACCTATAGAAAGTGACCCCCTTCAGGACATTAATTGCAATTCTTCTTTTGAATACTTTATGAGAAAGGAGTCCCAGGAAAGAAATGGATCTCCTGAAACTGCAGAGTACACCACAACATGGAGGAAAGAGTGACTGCTGGGCTGCTCAAGAAGCCTTAGCTCTGTCCTCCTCTGGCTGCTGGGTGCTCAATCCTGCATCCCTGCAGCCTGTTCATATATCATGTGCACACAACTCCTTCGAGTTCACAGAAGAACAAAAGAGACAGAAAACACGCACAAACACACACTAGTACTTGTAAGGAGCAGCTGCAGGACCAGAGACTCTGCTCCAGCCTTCGGACCCTACAGCGAGGTGACACTGTGACAGCAGTAGCTGGCTAGCATCCTGCCCTGGGATAGCCACTAGAGGGAGAAGGCATGGACCCCTCCAGCGGGTGTTACACTTCGCATCTGCTGTCGCAAAAATATGGGTGTTCCTGGATTCTGCAGGTCTCGACGATTCCAGAGTCTGGAAGCACCAATTCATCTGGATCTTCTCCCCATCACTGTTCCTCAGCTCACCTGGTATTCCTTTCAGTCATCACATACTTCTTGAGGCAAGAAATCTACAACCAAAAGACCTCACAGTCACAAAAACAACACATATACCTGCCAAATGACCCATATAAGGCTGAGTACCATCCCGGGAGCCCTCATTTGCCTGATGTTCCTGGTCAAGCCCTAGGAATAGGTAAAAATACTTAAGATATCAAATGCAATAGAAGCTTTATCACCTCAGTGCCATTTAGTACTGTTCTTCCCTTCATCTGTACACACAAATATCTGCATGACTAGTGATGATATTGCAGATACCAATGTTGGATCCCTCCACTCTTCTGTCAGTTTTTTCCCATCTTTCTCTTAAGAGAGATTTGCAGGTGGCCCATAAATTTTAGATTCTCCCCAACTGATTTATTAGGGAGAAGCATTTTTAATATTTCTGTAAAATTGTTCTGTGAGTGCCAAATGGATGAGAATATGACTAGTGCAAAAGAAGGCTGTAATTTTTTTGTCATGCCCGAGCATCCATGAATGCATGGGCTTAAAAATAAATGCCTGATTTCATTCTGGAGGACATCAGTGAGGCTCTGTCAAAGTCATTGAACACAATCTCCACAATTCCAGAGAAGAATATAAAATCTTTGGCATTTGCTGAAGCAGGAGAAACAACTTGTGTAAGGGAGAGGAAGTGAACAGAAAGCAGAAAGAAAAAAAAACAGTGGTCACCTGCAATCATCCTAAACTTCCAATATGTGAGGATCCAGCATATACCTAAAACATCAAACAGAAAACAGCAATAACATAGTATGTTTTAGGATCCAGCATGGGAGATTTCAGAACTTTGTCTACAGCCATGACACTCAAATCTCACAGCTGGCTGAGTGAAAAACCAATAAATGTTCCCCATGACAGCAGCAGAACACGTTATCTGAGGCGCCCAGGACAAAGGTATCTGTATGTGAGCCAGATGTCTGAGTTCAACAATCAACTGAGACTTAGTCACTACAGTCGGTGGAGTCTGTTCAGTTTAACAAATGTAGACACCTAATTTAGGATGGGGTGACTAGTTCTTTAGACTTCACTGACTGTACTGGCTAGGACTCCACCGTCTGCAACAGGATCTAGCTCAACCTAAAGTTGCATGAGCAACATCCTACCCTGCATTCCACCACTGCAAGTATATAGACATTTACAGAGGGTTTATCATTTATTCAAAGAATGCTAAATAGAGGCACAGCATTTAAAAAAGAAAAACACTATAATGAGCTTGCCGAGTTCAAAAGATTGCAAAGGACACACTGCAGTGCAATGGAAATCTTTCAGTAATTTAGCAACTTGAACTACACTAGGTCAAAGCTGCAGAATGATTAAGCAGCAGATAATTTCCATTACTCAGCCATTATACCGCAGTCAAAAACTCAAAACGCAAAAATGGACAAAAGTCACTGTTCCACAGTGCCATGAGAAGAAAGGGGAGAACTATAAGAGGGAGACAGACTATAATCCCAGATTCTTTTCAATAGTTACAGCATTTAACTCTTAAAACACAATCCGTTTTTTCAAAAGAAGTAATGGAACTGATTAGAGCTGCCACAATAAAATGCTTCCACTGTAAAAAAGTGGAAGTAAAATCGCTTATGACAATATAGCTCAGTTCAGAACTGACAGTTTATAAACACTTCCTAATAAAAATCAGTTAGTTCTGAACTCATGGAAAATACAATAGAGATACTGAAATGGCTGCATTAAACTGGGGAAGCCTCTGCTTCTATATATACTGATTCTGTACCTCAAACAGAAAACCTTATGGGATTGGTAAGTCAAAAAAACATTGGAAGCTAGATTGTAAGCATATGTTCCTAGACATCTAGTGCAGAGGCACAGTGTTAAAAAAAACCTGTCCCTCAATCAATCTTCAGCATCAGTAATGGCTCTAGACAGAAAAAACTGAAAAGAGGTACTGTATGGAATCTCATTTTCCTTCAAATGTACGGACAGGCAGATGACACCGTTTTTCTGAATTGCTGTGGCTGACCAACAATCAGGCAGAAAGCAAGTATCGACATTGTTTTCAATCCAGACAGAATCTACCCACACCCCCCCAGCAGATCTATGAAAGAGCACCTACATTTCGCCAGTCCATCACCACTTCAGGAAGCACAAAGTGAGAATGCTTAGAACATTCACACTGAAAAATGGGTTTGTGTTGCCTCAGGCTCCACAGCAGCCACGGTACCAAACTTGCTTTGAAGCGGTGGATCTAGAGAAGTGTGCTACTGCTAGCAGCAAAATCTGTTGCTAAGAATGGCCAAAAGCGGTGGATTGGTATTTTCAGACCTCGTTATCTTCACCAGCTGCATGCGGTCTATGTTAATGATTTACTGCACTGAAGGGGTTCTTTTTGGTGTGAATCTGCTCCACTCTATGTGGAAGTCACACAGTGGGACACTGTGCAGCGTGCCCTGCTTGCAATGCAGGCAGAGGGTCCTGCAGCAATCAGCGCTCTACATCATATGCATTCTGCACGGTATACCAACTGGGTTGGACATCATTGTTGCTCAAGATGCAATACGGACGTACACGCCAGGAACCACAACAGGCTGCACCTAACGTGCCCCGTCCCTTTCCTCTTTGCACAAACTACTCAGTAACGCAGACATATTGCAAGTGGCAAAACAAGACTGGTCATTGTAATATATGTGGCCCAACTGAGCAACTATGACAGCTTTTACTGTACACGCAGATTCTTTGGATGGAAAATCCTTAGCAAGTGGATCGAAAAAATGCTGCTACGTTACTAATTATGACATTGTAGTACATAATATATGAATATATAAAGACTTCTATAATGTTGCCATATTACTACAGAAATAGAAGCAGCTCTGCCTGGATCTTCTATTCAGGTACACAGTGAGAAATTAAAATGGGTAGCATGTGACCAGAAAACAGGGTACGTGCTTTACCGGTCTGCTTAGATGATGATTAAGAAAAAAACCAAATCTATTTTAAAAGTTAAATAAAGGCAAATTAAGATAAATGGAGTATAATTATTCAGTAGACTAGGGACTGACTTGCTATTTTTGTGCTCAGAATTTTTTTGTTTTCTACGAATTTCCTCTTACATTTGAGGAACTAAACAGGTCAAGCAAAATCGATGCAACTCTGTCAACAAAGGAGACAAAATGAGAAAAGTAGTAGCATTGACTATAAGACTGGTGGAAGAATGAAATTCGTGTTACACTGTTATGATACTTTATTTTAAATGTAATTTGAGTATTCACATTATTGGTGTGAGCTATGTACCGCTGTACATAGGTTCTGGTCACTTTGCACAGCCTTCGTGTGATGTTTAAGCTTGAGAAGGTGGAACACATTATTCTTACATGATAAGCGTTTGTGTGACATTTTTGGCTTTTATGCTTTGGGATGCATTTCTAATTTAGTTCTAACCTGCTTCCAGTCTTTCACTTGCTGACATTTCACCTGTTAGCTAAAAGGATTTCGCAGCAACTCCACAAATAAGCCTTTGCCAAATGTCATTTGCCTTGGGATGTAATCATTTTTCCAATAACTTAATTGAGGAGTATGCACTTCTGTTAAATCATACTGTAGTATTTCAGGATCTTACGACACCTCACAGGGAAATGTTAAGGACTTCACCCTGTGGCTTCTCTTCAATAATACTTTGTCTCACCAAAATCTGGTCTTATTACCATCACTCCCAATGTTCTTCTAATTACTCCTCAGTCTAAGATATTCAGGCAGTGTCTTTTGTTGCCTTTTGCCCTCAAGTGTGACAGACATTCAAGAACAGAAAACAACGGATCAGTCTCCAGTTCCTGACCAAAGTCACTTCACGTGGATTAAGGCAGCCAAAGGTTTAATATTAAACTATTCAGATGCATCAATGTTCTCCAAGTTACATCTGCGTGGATTTAACTAACCTCTCAAGAGGAAGGCATTTCAAAAATAAATTATTTCTACCTGTAACTCACTTCTCAGCTGGCTACATTCCCCACTTTTTGGCGCAGTTACAAACAGCCCATTTCTTAACACTACAGCAAAAACATACATTTTCAAGAGTTAGAACGAAATGCTTAAGTTTTGGCAAAATAGCAATAAATATGGACATGAGATTTTCTGTTCCTCTCTTTATCCCCGAAATGTGCTCATTACTAAGCAAGCAGGTAAACACAAAACATTTATCAAATAGTCCCTGGAGAGATCACAAGGGTTATACTTTTCTATTTATTTACCAGAGATACAGGCCAGAAAGCACACTGTAAATTCACTTCACAGTTCTGCACGAAGAGCCAGAGGCAACCACTTCGATGCAGCTTGCTTTAAGCGTGATGTCAGTGACTTGTTTTTCAGTTACTCCTTAAATGAGTATCAAAACGGTTTGAACCAATGTATTTGTTGAATGTGCCCACAAACTATATTGTCTCATGACAGTGACCGAACAACAGCGGGGGGACAGGGATTACCTGGGAAAGTAAACAACAGCTAGTTACCCCAAAGTTGTCTTCATGCAAGAACCGTTCAGAGACTCTCTCACGAGAAGGTCTTACAAAAACATTAATCCCAACAGCATTAATAATCTTAAAACTTTCCTACTGGCCATCTTTTTTAATTAACTCCTTCCGTGGAAGGTATGCCATTAAAAAAAAAAAGTTTGGAGGAAAAAAAAAATCTAACAAATTTTTGTCTTTTCAGATACTGAAAAGACAAATTGATTGATTATTTTTTAAATGCTGCAGGAAATTTCTAAAACGTGGGCATCTCTGGTGTACCTTTGCACTGGAACATCTCAGGGAGTTACTTGCCTACATGCAAGCAGTAAGATTTATGGACAATACTACACCTGAAGGTTGCAAGCTATCTTGCCAAAAAGATAACACCACTCCTCAGCCATCTACTACACAGATAAACATCTACAGACATAGGATGCTGAATAACACGGGGGGGTGTTGCCTAATAAAAGTTAAGAGATGAACTTTTAATTCATTATATCTTCAGAAAAAAATGACATTTAAGCGCTGTTGCTAGGTTTTATATACACTAAATTAGCAGAGAGGTAAAGCAAAAGCTGTTGGTGGCATACGCCTGCCTTATCACTTCAAGGAATGTATGTAAAATAGAGAGGTCTCAAGCACCGCAAAATCACCATGTCCTTTATAAAATAAATACAGAGCTACAGTAAGCAGAAAAAATTCAAATAATTGGATTCTCTTAATCTGTGGGGACATGGACTTAATACTGTATTTAATTTTGCTAAGTGGGAGGAAGATTATTGCAGGCAAGATAAAAAGAATAGTCTCTGCTCAAATCGTGTAACAGTTACAAGCTTAAATACACTAAGACAGTTATTAATAACTATATCAGAACATTTCCATGTATTCAACCCACAGTTATGAAAGAAACTTAACATTAGGCCTCCTCCCAATGCAGATGATGATGATTAATAATAATAATAATAGCAACAACAATAATAATAATATAATTACATTCCTCTAGTTACTTGCTTCCAATAGGCTTTAAAAAAAAAAAAATCTGTGAACTTGCTGGATAACAAGTGCCAGTCTCCTACGAAACACTGCAGAAAGAATAATTTTTAGGCATTTTACTTCACTTTTGAAAGAGACTAGCAACTCACTGAGACAAAGCCATTCTCCTTCCAAAGTTTTTGAAACAAAAGCTGAAATTCATTCTCATCAAGTCTGTCATTGTCACAGTGGAGGACTTGTTGGGAGCTGCACTTGTTTACAGCCTACGGTTCCTGTGGGAAGAAGCAGTTTAACTAATATCAGAATTTAAGCTTTTCACACGTAGTATTTTCATGTCCTATTTCCTGTTTTGAAACTCAGCTTCTTCCACATGGTTGCTCTTTCAATAAATCTGTCTTTTTTCTGAAATGTGAAATCAGAGTGGATAGCAACACCTGTTTGGCATTTACAAAAACTCTTCTAAAATCTGAGGGAGATCAAAACACTTTTCTTTAAAAATAAAAACTCCCCCTACAAATCGTTTAGTATCTGCAACATACTTGATATGATCCCATATTCCCAGAATATCAACTGATTCATGCATTATGAAGTTTGTTAATATTAAGACAGGTACTGTACTTTTAAAAGAATTTGCTTTGAAGCAAATATCCTTCTGAAGGAAAAAAAAATACTAATATCTAAATTGAAAAGACAAAAAAATGCATTCTGTCATTGCAATTTTTTTTCAAGCTCTTAATACTTCACTATTGCAGCAAATCTTATGAAGGCATTTGGCATCTTCCGCAGAACGGCGGTGTGGTTCCTGTAATACTTTAATGTCCCCTGACGATGGACTGCTGGAAGGGCATAACAGCACCAGTAGTGGTTAAATGTCAAAACATTCAGCTGCTGGGCTTGCTGGGAGATAGACAGCCAAACGTAAGCACATCTGTTGACCGAAATACAGTCTCCTGCGTAGGGAAGTACAGCTCCGACACTCTCCCCACTGAACTCTGACAACTTCTCAACACAGTTCCTACCTGGCATATGACTCGACAAGCAATCCTTTAACAACTCAGCCTAAAATTAAAAGGATCTGCAAACTAAGGAAAACAAAATCTATTTGTTCTGCATGCATTTTCCATAATCTTCAGTTATGTAACTTAAAGAAAATGCATTGCTTTTTTTCAAATATCCACCCAAAGGATGCTGATGAAACTCTCTCATGTGATTAATTCTTCTTCCTCTCTCTCCCTCATTTGCGTAATTCCGTAGCACATATCACTCCAATGTCTAAATTACCTAGGTAAATAAAACCTAAACTAAAAGAGATTATTTTTTTCTTCTCTTTTGGAGAAGAGAGAGCTGATTCTTCAAAAACTGGCATAGAGGTTCTCATTTTTTTCATTCCATTAATACGTTTGTGTGGTTAAATCAAAGCAAATTAAGCCTAGGCAGTCTTTTTACACTGCCAGTAGTTAACACGTACAACACTGAGTTTTCATTATCATCTGATTAAAATAACTTTGTCTTCCTCTGTTAATAAACTGAAGGTTCAGTTTATTACTTTACACCTGTAAGAATATGAGCATATTTTCTCAATAAAAAGGACTGTTTAATTTTCAAGTATTTCTCTTTTTTCTTGTGATTGATCAGTTTTAGTCACTGAGGAAGTTTCCTGTACACCTTAGCAAAGGTTTGTGTTTATATGAATATACAAACAAGGGTGCACTTGGAAAAACCACTAACACTCAAAAGCTTTATTCTGCATCAAGTGAAAGGTGAACAGGAAAAAGGTATTTTCTGATGGTCTGCCTTGAAAATTCAAACTAGGATCCCATGAAAAAAAATCAAAGTTTTCTTCTGCCTCTTTAATAGCAGTCTGCTATTGTTAGTAACGTGAACATAGTTGATGCTTAAAGCAAAGCAAAATTCAGCTTCATCCCCTGTAATTATTTTGTCTCTGCACCACTAAATGTAATTACAAACAACTCAGACATTCATCACTATAAAAGCACAACTTAAGATTCCCAGAGAACAGATATGGGAAGGCATTGTTTTCACACAGTCCCCTTAGTCAAGCTGTAGTTTAATAACACTACCGATAAACAAGTGTACTAAGCCAATGTAAAGCAGACAGGGAAATATTCATGTTTAATTTCATCTAGGGAATCCTCCAGTATTTCATTTATCAATGCTTGTAAAAACGTGCCTCAAAGCAACAAGTAAGAATGTGATGGACAAATATGACATAACTACAGCCATCCCAACTTCCCAAAGTTCACTTGCTTAACTATGTACCATCTCAAAGGCTGCTTAAGCACGCAAGTATTTGTTCCAAATGGCCAAAAAAGCACAAACATAAGACAAGGTTCTGAGCTCTCCTCACAAAGCTACCACACTAGCGCAGCACGCAGATGTGCCAGTTTTCAGGAGCTGACTTAGGTCTCTGTCTCTTTCTCGCAATCAGCAGGAAATGCCTGCAGCCAGCTCGAAACCACCCTCCTTACAGTTACCCAAACTTTTCCAAACCAGTTTGGCACCTGTTTGGTTTCTCCTCTTCAGGGAGAAGGGAACTAGTGCATGCCAGATGCAGATTCAAACAAATTTCAACCAGGCAGCATGTAAGATCAAGAATTTACATGAAGCAATAGGAGGCGTGTGGTTAAGATGCCCAATCTCTATTTACACTGAACAACTACAGCGTCCTTTTCTTTACGGTTATGTAATGCACAGATAGTATTTAACCACTCCCTTGTTCGACA
This sequence comes from Aptenodytes patagonicus, assembly GCF_965638725.1. Classification (NCBI taxonomy): domain Eukaryota; kingdom Metazoa; phylum Chordata; class Aves; order Sphenisciformes; family Spheniscidae; genus Aptenodytes; species Aptenodytes patagonicus. The sequence continues at coordinate 81,686,611 of NC_134982.1, read as the reverse complement.
CGTGCATGTCAAACTGATCAGTTTTCTGGGGGGGAATTCAGCAGTTCATGCTTTATGAACCGCCACCCCTCACGGGAACGAATCCCACCAAAGCCTTCAGCGTTCTTCGCCCAATGAAAGCCACGCAAGATCTGACTCGAGCATTGCGCCACCGATTCTATCACAAGCACCATCAGCTTCACAACACCTGCCTGGCAAAGAACCCACCAACTTCTCCTGAATGGTGCTGGCTGTAAATCAGGGCACACGCTCACCCTCGCCTCCCAGCCACCGGCTCAGCTCTCGGAGGGGTTCCCAAGGGAGAGCTGAGAGCCTGTTACCCCTCACAGCATCGCTGAGAGAGGCAGCAGCCCCACAGCTGCCCAGGGACGGGCTCAGTGACTCCTTAGAGTCCCCCTGCACTGTTTTGGTACTTTGGCCTCTCCCACCCTCTATTTGCTAAGTTTGGTCAGAAATGTGTAGCTGTATCACAGAAGCGTCGGCATCAAGATGACTAAACACCTAGTTTGTGAGATGCTATTCTCCGGGCACCCTACTGAAATAAGGCGTGCAGACACCGGGGAGAAAAAAGAGGGAGGAAGGAAGAGTGATTTGACGGGATGGGAAAGCCACTGGCCTTGCCACTTTCTGAGCGGCTGCTGCTCCTTCGAGAGCTCCAGGAGCGGCGCGGACCTCCCCGCCGGGGGCTGGGGCCTGGGGACCGGCGGCGGTCAACGCCCTCCTCCCGGGGGGGTGCGAGGAGAGGCGGCCCGGGCGCCCCGACGGCCGGGGCTCCGGCAGCGCCTCGCTCTCCCCTCGCACGACGGGAGCGCTGCGCCGGGGCCCTCCTCCCTCGCTGCCCTCCTCCCCTGCTCCTCCCTCCCTCCCTCCCGCCCCGCAGCCGAGCCCGGGGCGGGCGCTCCCGCCGCTGCCCGAGGGGAGCGGGGCGGCCGTCGGGCTGCCCGCGGCGCGGCGGTACCTGCTTGTCCAGCGCAGCATCCTTGGCGCTGCCGGCGGCGCAGCCCTTGGGAGCCGGCACCCTCTCGCAGTTGCAACCCTCCAGCATGTACATGCCGGCGGGCCGGGCGCTTTGCTCGCCCTCGAAGTAGAAGAGCACGTTTTGGTAGAGGGCGAACCACCTCTCGTGCCAGCGGTTGGTCTCCGCCGTCTTCTTGCTCAGGTAGCCCCGCTTGGTGCCTTCCTTGCGGGCCAGCAGCGCCAGGTACAGGGCGTGCCCCTCGTTGTACCGCACGCTCTTCTGCATGGTGGCCGGCAGCTTGCGGCCGCCCGCCGGGGCGCTCACGGCCCGCCCGGCGCAGGGCAGCCTCCGCGGGCGCTCAGCGCGCCGGCACCGGCTGCGCCGCGCCGCGCCGCGCCAGCGCTTCACGGGCGCCGGCACGCACCGACGGGCGGCACCCGCCCCGAGCTCCGCCCGCCCCCCGGGGGCGGCTGCCGCTAAACCCGCCGCGGCGGCGTGTCCCCCACCCCCCACCCCGTCCCTCCCCCCCCGCCCCGCCTCGCCTCCCTGCGCCGCCTCCCCGACGCCCCGCGGGAGGAGAGCGGGCGGCGGCGGCGGCCAGCTGACCCCCGGGCCGCTCCGGCGTGACGCGGAGGGATCAGCCGTAATCCGCTTGGGAGACCGATTTAAAGAGCAAAGTCGCCGCCGCGGAGCCCCGGTCCCTCCCTCCGCCCGGCGGCGGGGCCGCCTCCCGCCCGACGGGGGGGGAAGGGGGACACCGCACGGCCCCGGGGGGGGGGGGGGGGGGCAGGTCGGATGGGGCACCTGCGGGCAACGGTGCGCTTGGGCTGGGCTGGACGGGACGGGGCGGGAGCCGCTGGGTGGTTTGGGGCTTGCGGTTGGTTTCCCGATAGTTTTCGCCTTTTCGATTCTTTCGAGTGAAAATCCCGGAAAGCGCAGGGCTGTGCGAGCGCGGCCGCGAGAGTCGGGTAACTTCGTTTTCGAGCTGCGCGGCTGGTTAAAGCAAAAGCAAGAAGTGAAACCCGAGAGAACTACCCGAAACCCGTTACTTTTAACCCGATATTCACATTGATTAAAGGCAAGGAGGGGGAGGCGAGCGTCGCAGGAGGTCTCACCCCGGGGAACCGCTTCACCGCACCTTCCCGGGCACCCGTGTTGTGAGCAAATAACCCGGCCAGGGCTGCGGAGAGCCTGCCCTGTGCCAGGGCTCGCTCGCCGCACGCAGGGACGGTTTGTAGGTCCCAGCGTGCGCTGCCGCCGCTGAAGGCTGCCGTGGCTGGACCACACGGCATCGCGGTGAGTACAGCCTCCCGCTGCCCAGGGTGCGGGGGGGGTGAGCGTGTGGGGACGGCTGGGAGAAGAGGGTGGCTCATCACCTCCCGAAAAGCAAATCCGTATGCGCTGGGCTTGGAGAGGAGTTAGTCGGGTTTATTTTTACACCGAGTTTAGTAAGGCTAGCAGCAGGCGGGGTTTTGTTTCTGCACTCAGGGCAGTGGAATGAGGTACGAGCAGAGGTTAATTATAAAAAATAAGCTCTGGCAAAGGAGCTGGTATCAAGAATTGTTTTACATAAAACATAAGCAATATGGAAATTTCTACCAACTAGAGGACCCTGCACCTTTAATTTACCAAATTATTTAAACTTCTTTTTAAGGTTCTTTCACGAAAAGGCATTTGAAACTCTTTCATTTAAAAATGTATTTTGCATATGTAGCTCTCTGTCTCTTCTGCTTTACCGAGTCTTATGAGTAAGAAAGAAACAAAAATGTGAAAATTACAATACTTGGTATGCTGTATAATGCACAGAACAAGTTAGAAAATATTCCCTGTGTCATCTCTGTCAGCGATTATGATTTTGAGTGTTATTTACAGGAACTGTTGGCCCGTGTGGGGTTTAAGGCTTTCATTCTGTGAACAGAGAACTTCGTATTAGAAGAAACAAACATGGGCAAATCCTGCTGGAACTGACTAGTTTCCCTTGTGGCTTCACATCATGCAATGTGAGCTCAACACATAATGTCCAGGGAAGTCCAGGTTTTGGACAGGGATTGAAGATCATTTGGATGATTCGCATGTATGAAATAACTCATATTCATGTATCTCAATGACAGGGTTCTTACTTGCCTCTTACGATGCATCTTTAATTCAGTTTCACTCAGCTAGTGCTATCCAAATCAGTATTAATTCGGTGTGTGAAATTTCGTGGGATACCGTATCTCTTGGTGTAAGTTAAAGGCAAGGCAGTAAAACTGAGGGAAAGAAGCAGACTGCAACTCAAAAGAGTTTTCAGATACTTGACACTGAGCAAATAGTTAGTGCTTTCCAAAACGTCGTATATCATGACCAAATGCTATAGTCAGAACCCATCTTTTGCCAAGATACGGTTGCAAGTTTTTGTCCCAACGTATGTAATTTGTACATTAACAAAGCTTTTGCATAAATCAGAAACGATTACGCAACATCTATTCTACCACAACACCTGAGACAGACAGTAAAAATAAATGACAGGAGTTAAATTTTAACTACAAAATAAAGGAAGAGAGGGTTTCTTTTGCTACATCATTTTCTCCTAGACACGCAGGCATTTTTCCAAGGCTGAAAATGTTGAATATGTCGTTGCACAGCAATCCATAGGAATTAGGAGGCATCTAATGTTCCTGTTCACTACAGTGAACGCTGATTGTGTAACCAGCAGTTTGTCATGAATTCCTGTGCTTTATTGTTCAAAGTACAATTTAGTTCTCTCAATGATATTTTCTTTATTACTTGATCATTCTTACAAAAGCACAACCTAGTTTTTATGGCTTTAAATATCTACTACATATCTATGTATCTATATACTATCTAATACATCTAAACACATGTAAGTAAATATGATTTTTTTTTTTTTTCCATTTCTTCATTACCAACAATAAAGAAGGGGTTGTTTGTGGCTTTTTAAAAAGAAATTCTGGGCCAAATTCATATGTATGAACATGATCGAGTTATATGTGCAAACAGATGTAAAGGAATCTGTTGATGTAATTCATTCCATAGGGCTCTGAAGAAAAGAACATACAGATAAGCACACTATTTTACTTGATTTTGTATCTTCCTTAACTAACCCTTCCTTTTTGTGTATTTTCATTCCAGAGGATTCATTTATTAAACCACATTCCCAAGTGTTGTGTCATTATAGGCCCCAAGGAGCTTTCTGTAAAACTATGGTGAAAAGTTGTGGTCACATATCAGCTGAGATAACTTAAGATATTTAGCCTACATTTACCTGGAAATTTCCGTTGGGAACTAATTCATTGCATGTTGTTCAAAGCTGTCATAAATAGTGAAATACATAGCGTCATAATCAACAGTGCAATTGTTGATTCTGATACCCAGAAGCGACGGTGAGAGCTAGGGGGGCAAGTCAGTGAGTTGTCACTCTTCTGAGTGACAGGTGACAGGAAAATCTATTTCAGAAAGTATGTAAAATTTAGGCCTCTATTCTGAAAAACACATTGGAAAAAATACTGTTAATGTAATGGTAATAAAAGTTGATTAAAGCAATGGAAAAGTGTTGTTAGGCTATCATTTTTATGTCTGGGTTTGTATGTATTTGCTGTGTGTTATACATTTGGAATGCTTATTTGTCACTAAATTGGGATAGTAAATCATTATTTACCCTTTCATGTCAAGATAATGTATCAAATACAAAATAATTTTGTAAAGCAGTTGAACAGCTGCTACGGTATCTTACGGGGAAGAAACTAGGTTTCACTAAGAATATACCTGTATATCTTCTCTTACATATTGTCTGAAAAGCAGAACTGAATGAGTATCTTCTTTGTAATTTTACTTACACAGTTTTGCTGACATAATGGTTTACTCTTTAAGGCACAGACCATGATTTGGCTATTTGAAAGGTATTTATAATATTCAGCTAAGACTTAGTTATCCAATAAAGCAGGAAAATTTTCAAACACATTATATTATACATCACTGGTATAGTAAGTCCTGAATATCTTGAAAATAGTGGGATATTCTTATGTGTATGGAAATGCCATTTACCTTTTATCATTCTCCTTTTAAGTAACTACAAAACGATTTTGTGCTTGCTTAATCTAGCTTTTGATGTCATTTGAGAAGATTTACTTTTCCTATTTTATCTAGACATTTGGGGGGGGGAATTGTCTTGGCTAACCAATTTTAAATCATTGTGTCTATCAGGTCATGGTAATTCATTCCTCGTAGTTACTTATTTTTTTAGCAACTGGAAACAAATGTTGGGGTCAGCCTTTCTGTGGAAGAGATGTGACTACACATACCCTTCAGTCCTATGAGAGAGGTGGTGGAACAAGTGTTCATGAGATTCCCTCCTTCAGGAATCCCAGGCCAGTCCCTCCCACGTCTTCCACAAAGCGGCAGTGAGGATAATTTCACAGCGACTCCATGCAAAGCATGAGTAGCGCCTCTGATGCCACTTGCACGTCTTTCCAAGGGAGAGCATTTGCACTCCTTTGAAGAAAAAAGAGCATGGAAGTTCTGTGTGTAGCAGAGACGTCTCGTTACAACATACACAAGTGCCGTCTAGCTACTTTGCAGCTCCACGCACACTGATTCACATGATTTGAAAGCTCTGAGGAAAGGATTTTTACTGCCATACTGAAGGGTAACAAAGGGACCACTTCTTTTAGTGGGAGATTTCCACAGAAGGCAGGTAACTGCAGATCATTTACCTATTATGCAGGTGAGGATGTTATCATCATGGTTTAATGCCTTAGCCTCTTTGTGCTAAATGCTGCATAAACACAAGAAAAGGATCCATGCCAGGAACACAACTTAGTCTGAGCATAAGATTAGATCGCTAGAGTCAATCAAAAGGAGAAGTACAAGGACTAGTAAATGCACTGCCTGTTGTGATAGGCAGCATCCTTGCTACACAACTAGCGTATTTGTTGCTGAGATTTTGGGAGAAGAATAGCAAAAGAAGGCTTTAGAGGAACTTTGGAAAGAAACAGTTTGGTGTGTCTGCGGAGGTCATGGGGGAGTTCTTGCCTGTGGTCAGGGACAGCATGGAAAAATATGAAGGACAATTGAAAAAATGAAAAAAAAAATGCATGGCAGAAGCTGCCTCACAGTCAGGCTGGAGAAAATCAAGAGCAGCAAAAAAAAGAGAAAAGCTGGAATCAAGGGACTCAATTAAATTGAAGCACCATTTAGGCAGGAGGCAAAAGCAAGTGGGTTGTGGAAGAATTCAGCCTGGTTGGCAGAGTGACGATAATGAGAACACAGTAGGTAAAGAGCAGAGGAAGCCAGTGTGAGTAAGCGAGGGCTAAGAATGGCAGGGGAATTGGAGAAGACGGCATGAGGATCCTAAGAGCGAGGAACAGAGGAAGGAGTTACTGGGAGGTGGTGATGGAGAGAGAGTCGTGGAGAAGACAAAGTTGGGAGCGACAGAGCATGAGAGTCGTGGCTGCTGGGTAAGGCTGGAAAACGAGGTGGTTGGTGACGAGGTGGAAATCACCCACAGAGATCCTGGGGGTAAGAGTGGGACTCTGAAATAGGAAGAAAAGAGACCAATACACAGGAGGGCAGATTGAGGAGGCTGGTAGGCAATAATGTGGGAGTGGAAGAGGAGAGTCGGGTAGGGTCAGTTCAATACAGCACATGAAGTGAAAGGAGTAGATCAAGGGTAACGCTGAAAAAGAAAGTGGCATTTCAAATGCCGAAATGCTGATAGTCCACATCAGTGCTAAAATCACACAGGGAAGAAAAGACAGACAGCTTTTCTCCTTAAGCCTATTTTCAGCTGGTTCCTTTGCTCCGGAGACAGCAAAGGCTCACTAACTGGGATTAAAATGGAAAAGCCAACATTTATCTTGTTGACGAAAGGCTTAAAGGTACGCAGACATACTCAGTTAATTAAAAGTTCCAGGAGTACTTTATATAATACAGATACAACAAACATAAACTAAGCTCCAGATTTATGATGCAAAACATACTGAAAATAATTTTTTAAAACTTTCTTCACATGGCTAAGATTTTCATATTGAGGCACATACTCACTTAGTGGGAATATGACTGTCAGTGCTGAGCCCTGATTTTTAAAGTTAGTAGAGATTACTCCCTTTTTCCTTATTCTGAGAGCTGCGTAATGAGAATTTCACAGACCCTGTGATTAGTGTGGTATCCTTAAGAAGAGTATTGTCCTACAGCTCACAAATAGCCAAAGCATGAAACTATCTCAACATTCTTGGGAGATAGCTTAAGTTAGTACTTTAAATGTTCCAAAGACATTGGTGTGTCATAACACAGATTTCATAATGTTCTCCAAATGTGAGTCAAGAGAGACAGCCTGATGACTGAGCTCTTGCAAGTAAAGGGTTCAGCAGACACTAGGCTATGATTACTCTAAGTTTCAGAAAGCCCTTGGTAACTAGGAAAATGACTTTAGAATTAAAAAGACATAGTAGGATAAGATTTCCTCTTTTTCTTATTCAATGTGAACCGAGTATAAATGCAAATCACTTTTTGCTTATTCTGTCAAGATATGCTCACATATTGGCATAAAAATAGGAAAAATGTGTAAAATATTAAAGCATTCTCATTTCTTGGGAAAAAGTAAGCCCCACAGATTGGAAGAAAGATACAGAGAGCGCAGCGGGTGCCATCTGGAATAAGTAAGTAACCCTGGGAAGAATTTGTGATGTTTACAAGGCTCAATACTGACAGAGAGAATTCTATCCATCTGGCATAAAGCCTGCAAATAATCTGTCACAGGGGTGCATAATTCAATAGAAACAGGTTTGATAAACTAGAAGTAACATTCCCCATAGTCACCTTGAAAGAGACATTTAATGTATTATGCAGCTGAGCAGCTTTCAAAAGTACAGCACCTTACTTTGTAGTACGGCAGTAAGGTATATGGCAGACCCATATACCATAAAAATCAGTTTTATGGAAAATGGAATCTACTGTTCTCTTAATAGAAATCAAACAGTGCGGGGTACCCACATCATCTCAAGATCATGTGAAATTTCTAAGACAATGCCTTTTTATGAGAACATTGCATTTATACTTGATACAGATGCAATATATTGAAAACCATTTTAATGAATCCATTCAGATGCAGCTGGGACTGTACAAACGCCTGGAGAAAATATGTGTAACAGCAGAAAAAGGCTGTAGGCAGAGCAGCCCTGACAACAGTCATCTGAGACAATGTTATCACCTCACACATGCAGGCAGAAAGATACCAAACAACAGTCTTGCTTAACAAGAGCAAAGAAATTAAGCTTAACATCAGTCACTGTTCGTTTTGGGGATTTCTGGTCAGGTGGGAAGTGGATAGCAGGTATCTGTTTGTAATTTCTGACCTGCTGTTACTAATGCACATTCCTCCTGGTCCAGATTTATGTTGTTCAGATTCTCAGCTGGTAACCTTTGTAGCAGCTTGGGAGCTACGGAGTATACCTTTCTGGGGGAAAAAAAAAGGAAAAGAACAAAGGAGAAAAAATAGCTCAGAGAAACATAATAAAAATTTTAAAAATCAAAACAATATCCAGCTACAATTATATTCAACATAGAACCATAGAATCATAGAATCATAGAATCATTGAGGTTGGAAAAGACCTCTAAGATCATCGAGTCCAACCGTCAACCCAACACCACGATACAAAAAATTTGTAACTTCATCTTTTATAGTAGAATGCTTTCCAGGGTGGAAGTATATTAATTGCACTTCATATTAATGCATATATTTTTTAAAACAGAACACAAAAATAACATTTATTGTACTCATCACAAAGCCACTACTGTTCCATGCTAAAGTGAATGAAGGCCTGAATCCCTATAATAATACACTTGGTCTTTTTTAATGCAGAAATAAGTAATGACTTATTTCACAAGTAGGTTCCTCCTGAATGTATAATAAGAAAGTAAATGAAAAATAATTTTATCATTTAAAAAAATAAAATTTGTGTTCACTCATTTGTGTTACTGTTATGTTTGTTGTCTTCTTGGGTCCATTGTATTGTTTTAAGTATTAACACAACCTTTTTGCTCGTGGTGCTGAAGGGAGCTGAAAGGTATATTTATTCCAATTTGATGTCCTGTTTTCTTGTATCAATAATAAAGCTAGATTTACAATATTCATGGACTTTGAGTAAGATTATTTCTTGTTTGAGTGGAATTTTTTTTACCAAAGAAAGAGGCAACATGAAAATACTTCTCTTGTTGATTTATACTGTTTCTATTTTTTGCTGTGGTATATAATGGCTTTGAGGAATTAATTCTAAATTTCTGACATATATGCAGATATATAGATCAGATATAGCTATCACATAATAGTTTTGTCAGATATTAGGAAAGGCTTATTAGATAATGCCTTAGAGTCTTCTTCAGGAAAAGCAACAAAGATCTGGAATTAACACATCCTGTGGGTACGTGAGCCTGCAGCACAGGTAAAGTGAGGATATGAAACCTACAGTGTAAGACTGGGTGAGAAACATTTTCTGAATTTTAAGGTTTTAAAAAAATTTATCCCTCATCAATTGTGGTCAGTGCAGAAATCTCTAAAAAGGTTATTCTCCAAAAATCTGGGGAAGAAATGGATTAGGGAAATTGTATTATTCAACCATTTAAACAGCCTGGAAAATTCAGGTATTTTTGGTTTGGTTTTGCAAAAGTCAAAGGATCTTATATATTTGAAAATTCTTCCAAAAAGTCTGAGGTCAAACATGTGTCAAATGCTATCCTTTCCTCAAAATGTTTCCTGCTAGTCGAACAGATTTTTTTTTTATGAACCACACCTTTAGAAAAATCACCGCCAGTTCCAGCATGAAGAACTCGAGACACCTTGGTTCTCCCCCGAGATGCAAGTTACTGGCCTTAGGGGTGTTACAGCATTTCCTTGCACCTTAGTTTCAATCCAGTGGGAATAAATACGTGAACTTATTTGTAAAGCACTTTGAGGTACGTCAGTGAAAAATTACTGGGAGAGCTTCAGATGACAGGTTGTCCCATTCTGCCAGACTGTGGAAGGAAAATACATCCTGTGTACTTCTCCATGGCATCTAGTGTTCTGAATTCTGAGAAAGTTTTAACTTGTATCCCAAAGAAACAGCTTCTGAGATTTTTGGCAGAAAGCTTTCTATTATATATGTAAATTATATACACTTTCTTTATATGGATTGTAATTATCTATTAATTATGTATATATTTCTCTTTTAAATGTTACTACCATTGGATTTAAGGAGCATTATAGGATACTATAGTTGTTACCACTTACTGATGTAATTGCTATGTATGATTAAGCTTGTTCATCCTGTAAAACTGATTTTTTTTCTTCCGGAGGGTATGTCTTTATGTTTCTATGTTACTCATCTGTAATGCAAGTTGACAAGTAGTGTAATCAAAAGAAGGGAAAACGAGAGGTCTAGAGTATAGGGCGCTGTGGCAGACACAGGATGTATTGAAATGGTTTTGATAAGAGTTTTGTTACGTGTTTCTCAGGTAGCAGCAAAAGGAGGCGGCCAGCTTGGCTGCATGGAGTTTGGAGTCTGTGCAGGAGGGGAGAACAACTCCCAAGTTATTCCTCTCAGTCCCTCCGATAGCCACGTACTGAAAGTTTTCCGATCTCTTTTTCAGAAAAGCTTTTAAAATGCCCTAAGTGAGTTAAGTGAATGGCTCGTGGAATTAGTAATGGGACATAGAGCTTTATGCCCTCAGGTCACTAATTCATATTCAGTAAATGACTAATTAGGACAAATCCTGCTCTAAGTTATAAGATTTCCACTAGAGTAAATGATTGCTCATTTATCTCTGAATTGTTACCTGGTATCTGGTCACTAGGCAATGTAAATGAGTGAACGCAGCCTGCCCCTTTTCAGTAAGTTTGGCAACACATACAGCTACGGGAAGGGGGAAGAGAAATAAGATGAAGGAGGTCAGCATGCCCCGTACATCTGTTGAGTCACATCCCCTCCATTTACAGCCATCTTCCTCTGGTGTAAATCTCAAAAAAAGGGAGAAACTCCCCCCTGGGGAATCCTCCAAGTGCAAACAGGCTTAGGCTGGTGCATGTAGCACCACATTGCCCCCATTCCAGCCCATCTATGGTACTAGTGACAGTACTTAAATGATCAGAAGGTACCATTTTTAAAAGCAAAATGTGCTAAGCGGTTTCCTGCTGATTTTTGCTCCTTACTCTGTAGGTAGGAATGAAATGAATCCTACATGATTAATCCTACCTACATGCTTGCAGGAGCTTTAGGCAACCATCACAGTTGGACTAATTTTATCATGTTGCAATTGCCTGTTCATCTATGGCTGCGAGAATACTTTATAACTGTGATAAATGATTGACTCACATTTAGATATGTCACATATATATACAGATAGTTATATATGAAGATGGTGGTTTTATTGTTCTATGCCACTCTTTTTTAATCAAAATTCCTGTGTTCTGTAAGTTAAAAGGTATTAATTGCCTAAAATTAGAGCCATCAGATATGACTAAAATTGAGTTATTACACAAAAAAGGGTATGAAATATAGATGAAATGTATATAATTTATATAAAAAGTATTGTTCTGATTTCATTTCTCTTTGCACCATTTTTATACTGTGCTTTCTTGAATTATTGCTCTAGCTTGAATTGAGCTGTGAGCTGTACATTGTCAGCCTTAATGGGATGTACTGTATAAATTATGTAAGTCTATTAACATATATGCATCAGAATAGCTGTTAAAATTAGAAGTACTAGCATAACTAAGGAACAGAGAAGAAAAAGAGTTAGGTAAAGGAGTTTGGTAGGCAAGGACAAAACAAAATTATGAAGTAACAGCATGCTGGTTTCATTCGGACTTTTTAGTAATATTCACTGCTGTCATTCGCTCTGCTATTTTCTTCCCAGATACAGCAAAACACTTCATAAAGAAAATACTCAAGAAAGATAATAAAGTCTCAAAGTGCCTGTTTATTCTGCTACCTCTAAAACACCCTTTTCTGAGCTAATCTTCTTAATTAATCAAACAGAAATACAGCTATGCACAGATTTCCTGCAGTGCTCATCTACTTAGAAAAATTGAGCAGAAATATGAATCTATTTGCATTAGACACAAGAGTTTATTCCCCAAACACACTTTTCATTATAATCAATTATATTGAAAGTTTTGGCTAAACCCAGTTTGTGGTAAAGACAATCATATACTCAAAATGAAAAAGATTTTTAACAAATTGAAGTCAGTGGAGATGTAGTGTCATAATGCAGCAAAGCATCTCACATACGGACAGAAGAGTTACAACTGCTTCCTGCCTCCCCCAAATGAATCAATCAGTGTGTAGAAGCATTTAGGCACATGTCCACAAAACGTGTACAAACTTGGTAATGCATTTGCCTCTATCCTGAGAGCTTTTTTTTTTTTTAAAAAGGAGACCGTAAAGACTCAAAGGGCCCGGAAAACAAAATCCTCTTTTTGATACAGCCTATTTATAGGGTTGCATAGAAACGCGACAGCGTTGTCATCCTTGGGGTGAAAGGCAGTGCTGTTTCTTCATCCGTGTCTGAGGAGGTGACCCAGCTGGCAAAGGCACTCGCTGCAAGTGGCAGCTCTGCCACTCCTCTTTTACAAAACCAGCATCTTCAGCGGCATCTCCTTCGGTTCTGCACGTCACAAACTTGCACGTGTTTCTGCAAGTGAAACAGAAGCATGACCCTGCCATGGCTTATGCTGCTTGGCCATAAATACTCTGTACATGCAGCCCCAAACAGACCTATTCACCGACCTTGCAAAAAGGATTGGCTGATGCTGTGTCCATTCCAAACTGTATTTGCCGAGCCCCTTCGATGTGGACTTGCTATTGCTGTAGCGCTCACAGGCTGAGTGCATATTAATGATGCGATGTTGCCTGTGACTAACCGCTAGTCCTGACTGAAAGCATTCAGTTTTCAGTGCTCTCCTTGTCCTCCTCTCTTTGCTATCTTTCAAAAAAGCATAAAATTCATTAGCAAAAGCAGGGCAGACGGCTCTCCCCTCAACCTCTCTGCTTCAAATTCTTGAAGGGGGGGTGAAGCTTGTGCTGAAAAGACCCAGGTAACTGTTAGTTCAGAAGACAGTTTTATCATTTAGGTAATGTTGTAAGAGACAGAAAAGATATACATCATCAAATTCATGTCCTACAAGCATGAACACCCTCTGATCTTTTTGTCCTGAAGCAGTTCCAAAAATGTTTTACTATTGTGACAAAAAAAAAAAAAAAAAAAAATCACTTATACGTTCTAGCCTTTGAGAAAGGGGTTTGCAGGAAACCGGTCTTCCCCGACTACCGAAATCATAGGTCTTGTTACAATAATTGCAAAAACACAGAGATAGTAGTACATGCTGTAGGAATATATTACTCATTTGTGTGTGTATAAAAACCCACATGAACACACTAACTAGGATACCATTAAATCACAGAGCTTGGAAGGACTTAAAAAGTTAATCCCCTCCCTTCCCTAGACAGACTCAGCAAAGCCAGTATCGTCCCTGAACTGATGTTTATCTCCCTAGCTTCAGAGGTCTCCAAGACTGGATTTTCTCCCAGATGCTCCACACGGTCTATTCAAGTGATCAGCTAACCTTACCTTCAGGTGTTTTCCCTTACTAACTTGAATCTTCTTTCCTGCAATGTTAAGCCTCTGTCCCTCCATACCCCCATGGGACATGGAGAACAGGCTGGTCCTTGTTTGCAGCTGCCTTTTACCTTTCAGAAGACTGTTGCCATGTCCTCCTTTCTCTAGGTTAAACCACTGCGCAGTCTTTCCTCAGCCCTGTTTCCAGATAACTCATCGTTACCATGTCCCTTTCCGCGTCTCACTCCAGTAGGTCCATGTCTCTCTTGATATGGTGCCCACAGCTGGACAAGGCATTCGCTCCAAGTCCTCGCCGGCTCTGAGGAGAGCAGGAGGGTGACATCACCTGTCTTGCAGGACATACTCGTGCTTACAGAGCTTCATCTAACATCTGCCTTTTTCACAACAGCATGGTACTGTTTGAGTTTATGATTGATGACTAGCTCTGGATCTTTTTTCTGCAAACTGCCACCTAAACCAGATTATAGGATAAACTGTTGCTGTAAGTTAGAAGGGAAAAAAAGCTTCCAAACTGTTCAGTTTTGGGGACATGCAATTCATGTCCCCCAAACGCAAACAAACGTTTGGCCGTTGCAAGGGAGGGAACAGCACAGAGGAGAGTAGGACCAGTTCTCTTGGCAGCACAGGTATTGCTCTGGAAAAACGTGCTTGTGGAACTGGAGGCCACCCAGGTTTGCAGATCACTTAAGGTGCAATATTTCATTCAGCATAACTTGATATAATACTGCATCGTTTTTTAAAAGACTAGTTTTACCCTCATTTTAGCCTATTTCCTTTCCTGTATGCCAGCTACACATTTTTACTAATTGCTTTATTTAGGCAATAGCAATCCCATGGTGTACGGTAAGTTGGTGCAGTTTGCTCATCTGCCTGAAAATTAAATGAACAATAAAACTATTAGTAGTTCTTGCCTTGCAGTCACTCAGTTGCTAGCACTGATGCAAAAAAGAGGTAGTCCAGGGCTTGGGGTGGGAGGGTGACACCACCTTCTATCAGCAGCAACATGTCTTAAAGCATTTTAAGCCAACCGTGAAACTGCACCTTTTCTGAAGTGGGAGCAGTAGGTTTCTGGAGAGGACACAATTGCATTTAATGAAATGAAACCCTTATCTGCATAAATTGCCAACAAAACCTCACTGCCAAATTTAAATTTTAAAAACATTGGAAGACTCGGCACTCTGGCTGCAGAGCATGTACAGGACTGAGTGACTTCTGCAGTTCCAGAGCTGACCTTATTGTCTCTCTTCCTTCTTGTCTTAATGGTGTTTAAACATGAATAGCTGCACCGCCTTAATCGTCAAACATAAGCTTTTGTTCAGAAACCTCAGTGAATTCAGCTCACAAGACATATCTTTGACTTAATAATAACTCTTTTCCAGAAGAAAGTTGGTGTAAGCTTCTATAACATCATTTTAGTGCTTATTTCTCGTGTAGGCCTGAGAGCATGAAACAGTCAAATTACAGCTGGAGTGAGAGGGTGTTTATATACAACCTTCTTTTGCCAATAACTTTAAAGGTGACTTTGAACAGCAAGAATAATCTGTACATAGGTGTTTTAGATAATAGCTATTACTAGCTATTACTTAAGGAAATATATTTATTTATAAACTGATTAAAATGCCTTCCTGGAACTACAGGGCAATGGCTAATGACCAACTAACGCTACATACAATTCTGCAGAGGCTTCAGTAAATATCTGCAGAAGAAAACATTGCACTTATTAATTTTTGTGCAGCTAGTTACCTGCCTGAGAAGAAAAAAAGAATAAGGAAAGGGACCTCAGGCATCTGAAGAACTGGAGGATGACAGCAGAATCGCTTATGCCATCTTTTCTCCAACATGTTTCTGGCAGTAGATGGGAGACGGACACACAGAGGGGGGTGAAATAACCCCCCATAACCAATTCCAGGAACCTGAGTAATGGTGTCTGTCTCCTCCTTGCAGCCCAGCAGCAGTGCCAAGACACTCCTTGAGGTACACATCGGACTTCCCCGCGCTTCCTGCATCACCTACCAAGTGCACCCAGGTCCCTGAACAAAAGCAATCCCACGGGTGGGTTTGCCTTTGCGCAAGGCAGGAATAACCCAGACTGTCTTCCCCAGCATATTTTTTACGTGCACTACAGGGACTTTATCCCCTTCTACAGTATGTAAAAGTTTTGACTGGGCAGGGCCAGCTTGATTGGCAGATCCCCTCGTGTGGACTAACCAGGTGGCTTTTGATAAATGTGTGGCCCAATGTTTGAACGTCCCACCACCCATTGCTCTTCGTGTAGTCTTTAACAGTCCATTGTATCATTCGATTTTCCCGGAGGCTGGTGCCTGATAGGGGATGTGATACACCCACTCAGTGCCGTGCTCTTTGGCCCAGGTGTCTATGAGGTTGTTTCGGAAATGAGTCCCATTGTCTGACTCAATTCTTTCTGGGGTGCCATGTCGCCATAGGACTTGCTTTTCAAGGCCCAGGATAGTGTTCCGGGCGGTGGCATGGGGCACGGGGTATGTTTCCAGCCATCCGGTGGTTGCCTCCACCATTGTAAGCACGTGGCGCTTGCCTTGGTGGGTTTGTGGGAGTGTGATATAATCGATCTGCCAGGCCTCCCCAGATTTACATTTCAGCCATCGTCCTCCATACCAGAGGGGCTTTAACCGCTTGGCTTGCTTGATCGCAGCGCATGTTTCACATTCATGGATACCCTGTGCAGTGATGTCTATGGTCAAGTCCACCCCTTGATCACGAGCCCATCTGTACGTTGCATCTCTTCCTTGATGGCCTGAGGTGTCATGGGCCCACCAAGCTATGAATAATTCACCCTCATGTTGCCAGTCCAGATCCACCTGAGCCACTTCAATCTTAGCAGCCTGATCCACCTGCTGGTTGTTTTGATGTTCTTCAGTGGCCCGACTCTTGGGTACGTGAGCATCTACGTGACAGACTTTTACAACCAGGTTCTCCACCCGGGCAGCAATATCTTGCCACAATGCGGCAGCCCAGATGGGTTTGCCTCTGCACTGCCAGTTGCTCTGCTTCCATTGCTGCAACCACCCCCACAGGGCATTTGCCACCATCCATCAGTCAGTATAGAAAGAGAGCACCGGCCACTTTTCTCAGCCTGCAATATCTAAAGCCAGCTGGATGGCTATCACCTCTGCAAACTAACTCGATTCACCTTCTCCTTCAGCAGTTTTTGCGATTTGTCGTGTAGGTCTCCACACAGCAGCCTTCCACCTCCGACGCTTTCCCACAATATGACAGGACCCACCAGTGAACAGGGCATACTGCTTCTCATTTTCTGGTAGTTTATTATACATTGGGGCCTCCTCAGCACGCGTCACCTCCTCCTCTGCAACATTCCGAAATCTTTGCCCTCTGGCCAATCCATGATCACTTCCAGGATTCCTGGGCGACTGGGGTTTCCTATTTGAGCCCGTAGTGTGATCAGTGCGACCCACTTACTCCATGTAGCATCAGTTGCATGATGTGCACAGGAGACCCTCCCTCTGAACATCCAGCCCAGCACCGGCAGTCGGGGTGCCAGGAGGAGCTGTGCTTCAGTGCCGATCACTTCTGAAGCAGCTCAAACCCCTTCATATGCTGCTAATATCTCTTTTTCAGTTGGAGTATAGCGGGCCTCGGATCCTCTGTATCCCCGACTCCAAAACCCTAGGGGTCGACCTCGAGTCTCCCCTGGTGCTTTCTGCCAGAGGCTCCAGGCAGGGCCGTTCTCCCCAGCTGCGGTGTAGAGCACATTTTTTACCTCTTGCCCTGCCCGGACTGGCCCCAGGGCTACTGCATGAACCAGCTCCTGTTTAATTTGTCGTTACTCAGGACCCCATTTGAAATCGTTCCTCTTCTGGGTCACTTGATAGAGAGGGTTTACAATCAGACTGTAATTTGGAATATGCATTCTTCAAAACCCCACAATACCTAAGAAAGCTCGTGTTTCCTTTTTGCTGGTTGGTGGAGACATGGCTGTTATTTTGTTGATCACATCCATTGGGATCTGACGATGTCCATCTTGCCACTTTATTCCTAAAAACGGGATCTTCTGTGCAGGTCCCTTGACCTTACTTTGTTTTATGGCAAAACCGGCCTTCAGCAGGATTTGGACTATTTTCTTCCCTTTTTCAAAAACTTCTCCTGCTGTGTTGCCCTACATGATGATGTCATCAAGGTATTGCAGGTGTCCCAGAGCTTAACCTGTTCCAGTGCAGTCTGGATCAGTCCATGGCAAACATGTAATTGTTTAACCTTAAACAAGACCTGAACCACATCCAGGAGACAGAGCAATAGGACCATGCTGTTTTGAACATCCCAATGATATGCAAAATCTCAAGAGCTGTTGTAATTAGCCTGAAGGAGAAAGGGAAGGTGAAGGAGCAGGGGAAAGTGTCCCCCCTGCCTTCTCCCCAACAGACTGGTTGCCTGAGAAGAAAAGGTAAAAGGTGTAATTACTAATAGTTTCTGAAAAGTGACTCCCAAGGTACAGAGATGTCGGCAATGCTGAGTACAAACACAGAAATACAAACACAAAAATTAGTCTCACAACCAATAATTTTACCACCTCATAAACCAGTAGTGTTACACAGTGCAGCAAAACGATATCCTTGATCCAGCTCCCAGAGGTGATAAACAGCACAAGAGGGAACATAGACAGCAAGTAAGGTCTTACACAGCACAATTTGATGGTAAATTAATCAACATTGTGACCAGCGACTGTTAAACCGATATGATGAATGCTTGTAACAAATTTGCCTTGACACGCTCTGGTCAGATCTGTCATTATCTCACTTTGTGCCCCACATTGGGTGCAAAAAGGATTCTTGAGGCTTAACCCAGCAGGCAGCTAAACACCACACAGCTGTTCGCTCACTCCCCTCCCCCGCCCCAGTGGGATGGGGGAGAGAATCAGAAAAAAAAAAAAAGTAAAATTCGTGGGCTGAGATAAAGTTTAATGGGAGAGAAAACGAAGGGGGGGGGGGGAAGATAAAAGAATACACAAAGCAAGTGATGCACAATGCAATTGCTCACCACGCGCCGACCGATGCCCAGCCAGTCCCCGGGCAGCGGCCCCCCCGGCCAGCTTTCCCCAGTTTATGTACTGAGCATGACGTCCCATGGTATGGAATGTCCCTTTGGCCAGTTTGGCTGTGCCCCCTCCCAGCTTCTTGTGCACCTCCAGCCTTCTCAGTCAGTAGAACATGGGAAGCTGAAAAGTCCTTGGCTAGTGTAAGCACTACCTAGCAACAACTAAAACATCAGTGTGTTGTCAACAGTGTTCTCATCCTAAATCCAAAACACAGCACTGTACCAGCTACTAAGAAGGAAATTAACTCTATCCCTGCCGAAACCAGGACACTGACACTCATGCCAGCTGGAAACCAGATGGCAAGAGGGGACAGGCAGAAGCAGCCACACTCTCCAACACCTTCCCTTCCTCTTCCTCGTTCTCTGTGGGAAATTCCCTAAACGCACCAGCAGGTTTTGAATGTGGCTGGATTCCTTCTGCAATCATGTCCCTCCAACTGACGATCTGACACTTTTGTGTATCAGATGTTCATTAGAAATTGTGTTTTATCCCATCTGTGCAAAACTCTTTGCTTTCTGTTACTCTTGCTGTACTGGCTTAGCTGTATGGGAAGAAAAGAAAATCTAATTACTGATATGCTTTACTCATGAAATAAGAAAAGACTTGTGTTACTGTGCTAATTATTTGTTTTTACAGCAGTCTGCAGAATCTAGAGTTACTGCCAGCCAGAGGGTCCCTCCCCACAGGGAAATGAGAAGGCGATGCAACCGGAGAGCACAGTGTTGCTGGTTTATGCTTTATGCTCTTAGTCAAAACAGCCTAATCAGAAGATGTTTTGCATTGTGCAGCCGACACTATGGCTCTTTCTCTGCTGAGGACCACACACAAAAAAAAGACCCAAGTCCTTCATGCTTTTGAGTGAGCCTAATAGATGCTCTATCAGGGCTTAGGTGGGCATAGTCCTCCGCTTAGGAGCTCTGCAGCTACGAGACAGTGTAGAGGAGATAATTTTGTGTAACCCACGCTATAATTGCTTCTGTGCAGACACCTTGACTGAAGAACAGCAAAGTACGGTGGGTGGCACCACTAAAGACTAAAGACAATGACTGATTTCCTGCAGGACTGGCTCGGGACAAAAGCGAGCAGGGAACATTTGTGGGCTTGGTCTGCTGAGGGCAGTTTCACACCCTTTGAGACCCCAAGGAAATGAGGCAGAACCGAATCTCCCATTGCTTTGAGATCTCAGGGTACACTTTGTCCCCAGGCCACAATCTGCAATTTCAATTCGGGAAAATCTAGGGGAGGAAGTGTTGTTTGTACAACTTATCTGGACCTATTTTCCAACAATAACTATTGTTCACTCTAACAACTTGACATATAATTTATTTTGTGAAAAATAAATTTAATTTGCAGCCCATAACTGTAGTGAGATATACTGTGGTTTTATTAGCAAGAGGAGATGGATTTTTTCATTGTTTCTGAAAGAAATCAACATGATTCTATTTGCAGAATACATCAAAAACTCATCTTGAAACCCTTGAGATTGTATTGCATCAGTTGATTTCAGTTCTTAACAACTTTAGCTGAGTTATAAGATGCTGCAGCTTCCATATGTTGAAAAAAAAGTTAATATCCCTTTATTTGCTGTGAAAACTCCCCCCCCAATTCAGTAATACCAAGAAATCTTGATGTGCCCTGCTTACACTTTGCTAACTGAGGTGGTAAGATTCTGCTTTGAAACCAGAAGAAACAGAGTCATTTTTTTTATTTGTGACCTTTATAGTGAATCTCTTTATTGTGTCTTTCGCTGAAATAATCCATCTGTGGATCTTCTGAGCAAGGTAAACAAGCTGATTTGTTAACTGGGGGAATGTGGTTTTGGTGTCTGACAATCTGAGAACTAAAGCTGAGCAGAAGGAAAAATGCAGAAAAGTGAAAACCCAAAAATGTCAGCATATATGCTTGCAGCAGTGCTTACAATGTATTGTGAATGTTTATTTTTGTCTTTCAGTTGCTACAGAAATTTTCCTCCATGAGTGCTGTGGACTATTTAAACTAAACTTAATCTCACCTACTTTTACACATATGTAGCTTCCAGCCCACCCCTTCTTTATTGATTGTATGTTTCCCTTATTTCTGATTTTATCTCTATTTTTGAATCACAATTACAGTTCTGCAGAAAAAGCAGTGTGCTAGCAGTGTGCTTTTTAAATATCACAATCCAGAACACTACCTTGAATCAATTTCTATCTCATCTACAAAAGCATCCACTCACATGTAAAAAATACCTAGCAACAGAGAATCCCCTAGGACCGTTAGTAACTCCTGTTGCTTCTCATCCTCATTGTTTGGGAAGATGCAGCTGGTATCAGTCCAAATTGTTTAACTTCCAGTGACTGGTTTTATCTTTGTCTCTTATCCAAGCGTAGGCACATATTGGTGAGTTATGGTCTGCAGCTGGCATTCGTAAGCACAATATAAGCAATACAAGCCTTGAAGGAGACAGCACTGCACAAGAAAGTCCAATCTCCTAAACCTATCGGCAAAGGCAACACCTGCTCCTCTAAATGCATGACAAGAGGAGACAGAGACATGATGAAAAGAAATGTTACAAGTTTCCTTTTCAAGCACTGCTTTGATAACATGGTTTAGCATTAGCGCTGGGAAGAAGGGGACTGTTCTACCTAGCTCATCCCGGACAAATCCTTCCCATTGTACTCTTTAGTGGCTGTCCTGAGCCTTAAAGAAAGCTGATTGTCCTCTCATGAACGCTGTTTCTTTCCTTGGAAGGTTTGTCACATAGGACTTCCTGAAACAGCTTGTTTAGAAACGGTGTTTTTCAACACAGGCTCAGGCTGGCTCAGCCTGCAGTTATTTCCTCTCTGCGATAGCAGCTGTCTATTTTCCTGATTTACACGGCACTTACCACAATTCATGATTGAGGGGTGGGGAGAAGCAAGGTGTTATTATTAGCTATTGCCTTGAAAAGCTGCTGCTTTATGTCCTGACCGCTCCACAAATCCAGAGAAGTGACTTCATTCCCAAGATGCAAAAATGATTTTTTTTTTTTTTTTAAGGTGTGAGAGCAGAGACAGGCTTTCTTTCATTCATACATGTAACAGCATAAATAAGAGCAAGGCTCTCAAGATTACTAAGAACAAAACAGATCATACCTCTAATTATGCAAATTAGAAACCTAACAAAGTATCTCTTATTCTTATCCATAAACAGTGGGACTTTTTTCCTCATGTAAAGCAGTAAGATAATGAGTTTAACATCAACTTCTCTCCAGCAGTACAGAGCTGCTGTACAGCAAATGTGGATGTCAGCAGGACCCTTTAAGCAGTACTCTGAATTCCTTGTTTCCCCATCACTGCATGATTCAGGGCTGCCCTAATCCACCTCCCAGAGCAACCAGGACATTGCCTTGGGTCCTTCTTCAGCACCAGCTCTCCAGATGTGACAGGAGCAAAGCACTTACTATGCCACTTAGGAACTCTCGGATATGAATGATGATTAAATCTTGACTTTCATTGCAAGTAAATAAGCTAGAACATGGCTTAGCAGGAAAGGAAACAAGCTGTGCTCAGGTGGGCAACATACCAGGTGATACCAGGGAAGATGCTTCAGCAGGAATAGTGAGGTCAACCAGTCCCACCTTACCTTCTCAGTGGGACCAAACCAAGCCCATGACTGTATTACAACAGGATAATTGGTTTCAAGTCTCACTCAGTCCAGGTTTTCCTCCCACATTCCTTTGTCCATGTTCACGCATTTCTACTGACTCAAAAACTACTTGCTGCATAATATTGACTCTTGTCAAAAGCACTGCACCATGGGGAGAATCCTGACCCATCAGCAGAACCAGCTTGAAGGAAGAATTTGGGACTTGCCTATGCCAGTCATGGCTAGCCACACACCCCCAGGTGCACCCCTCTTTTAGAGTCCTCAGTATTCACTTGAAATAAGAGACAGCAGAGACAGAAGTTAAAGGCAGGGAATATGACCTGAAATTTCTTCTAACATGCCACACGTCACATATCTTGCTCCCAACCTGTGACTGATTTTGGAGAACAACTACCTTTTGGAAAAGATTGTTGGTCCTCTTGACTGTTCGACTGGGCAAAGCACACTGCGCTGCTGCACTTGCTGGTAGAGAAAAAAAGTTACACTGGAGAAGATAGCTTATATGCAGGAAAGAGCAGACACCAAAGGAGCATGTTTGGGCATTTTCTTCTCCCATGTCCTGGCCTTCGTGCAAAGGGGCCTCTTTGGCCTAAACCCATGCTTTGGCATGGGAATCTTGTCCCAGATTTTTATCATTCAGTACATGAAAAGTGATGTGGAAAAATTAGACAAGAGATAAAGACGCGAAGTATTCTTTGGTATAACATGCTTTTATGTAAGCTAGCTCTCAGTGGAGAATAATTACCTGATTAACCTCTATCCATGCACACGACTGTCTTTAGAAGCTGCTTCTTTCCACTTCACAAGGTCTGTCACAGGAAAGCATATACTAAACATTCATTGCATTGCCACCCTGAATTAGATCTGCGCTATCTCCCTCTCTGTAGATGGAGGAGATGAAGCTAAGATGAATGAGCAGTGAAGAGCAATCCTGAGAAGAGAATCTAGATTTCTGATGACAAACTCCAGTTCTGGGCTCTAAACAGTCGATAATGCTGTTGCTTACATGAATGTTTAAAATACTGATTCTGTGCACCTTGGAGAGATTTACCCTGACAAGTTTGCACAAATATGAAATTGCTGCCAATGCTATCCAAAAAATATCTACTCTTAAAATAGACGACTGACAGACTGTTACCCACTAAAGAATTTTTTTACGCTGAGGGTAGTGAAACCCTGGCACAGGTTGCCCAGAGAGGTGGTGGATGCCCCATCCCTGGAAACATTCCAGGTCAGGTTGGACGGGGCTCTGAGCGACCTGATCTAGTTGAAGATGTACCTGCCCACAGCAGGGGGGTTGGACTGGATGACCTTTAGAGGTCCTTTCCAACCCAAACCATTCTGTGATTCTATGATTCTATTTATGTGCGAGGTGAAGGCTTCTGCTAACAGTTAACTGCTGCAGTACATAAAAAATCCTCAGCTGAGAGTTAAATACATTGGTTTTGTATTTTCTGTGAAGGTCATAATAAAGTGCCCTCTTAAAAGCTTTCATTTTGTACATAGCAACAGACTGCTTGCCATTCAGAATAAAAAAAATCCTTGAACTATATTTAGTTTATAGTGCAATATGAATTCCTGGTGAATGGGGGGGGCGGGGGGGGAAGCAGCCTTGGTAACAATCAAAATAGACAAGCCATCTCTCAGTGGGAATTATTGTTGGTCGTGTTCAAGAAGCAGTGGAGGGATCCTGGGCCTCTAAAGCCAAGGAGTGGATATTATCCACAGCTTAAAGCAGGCAGCAGTGCTCAAAACTGTTATACACCGATGTGCCACGCACTGAAGCTACTTAGCAGCTTACAGAGGCAGGGACAAACTTAATGCAATAGAAAGTCTGCATACATGGAGGTCTATTGAGGGTAAAAGGACCCTTCAGCCTTGTGCTCCTCCTGGAATGGACTTGAGAAGCACGGATGACTACATCCTTGCCACCTCTGGCTGCTGTGATGTGTCACAACACTGAAACAAAACTTGCAGGTCTTGGGGACTGAGTATGAGTTTTACTGCATATAAATTTACTGCAAATAAATCCATCAGTGCAGTATAATCTAGTTCAATGCTTTTTCACACAAATGTCTACTTTTTGAAACACAAGTGAACCATGGTACTGAAGGTATTAGAAGTTAATCTTAAACCTTTTTGTCAGCGGTCCTTTGCATGTGAATGGTTGTGATCCAATGTACCGATATTCTGGTACAGTCATCTGAGGTGGGTTAGAGATAGATGGTCAAAGATGAATAAAATGAGACTTGGCACATCAACACTGCAGTAAGGTGCCTACACAAACAGTGATCAGCTGCTCAGCGAAATAAGCTGCAGACACCACCAGGGAAATGCTTAGGCAGTCTAGCGTCAGGCACGAAATTTGCTGTCTCTTTGGGCTTGACTTGCCCAAACATGCGCAATCATAGTGTCACCAACCTCTCTGAAATGCCCCAGGGCAAGACCGATGCCAGAGGAGCTTGGGTCCTCCCTGTATGCTTTGTCACATCTGCCAGCCTCATGAGGGTATCTCAGCTATCCCAGGGCATTTCAAATGGCGTTAGTGGTCTGTGTTCAGGTAGCTGACTCATGCCATTTACATCTGCCAATATTGCAGCATGACATTTGTCATTAAAAAAATTTGGACTGGACTCACATACGCTATAGCATTTGCAGTGCTAGGAAATCCAATGGGAATTTTTAAATGGTTGTATATAGAAAGAATAAAACTTAATTAGAACAATGTATTTTCAAAATAATTGCTTGTAATGGGTGAGAACATGGCTTTCAGAATATATACATGTATGTATGTACATGTATGAACAATACACTGAATTGGCTTATACAAACTTTTGTTATCTGACAACATAGTTGTGCCTCAAGGAAAGATTTCTAACATCATCCCATCAACAATGGAAAGAGCAGAACCTTCCTTCCTCCAGCCTCCTGACCCTGTTCCCAAATACCATGGCAGCCGGCTCCCTCTTGCCTGGTGGAGGCATTTGCATGCACAAGTAGCCTGGCAGCACAAGAGCAACTCCTGCACGTGCTGGTGGGCTCACTGACTGTGGCCTCACAAGAGCAGAAGGGCTTCGATGCCTGCCTGCTCTTACCCAGCAGGTCTTTTGGACTCATTTGGGTCTTCTCTCCCCAACTACCAAGCTTCCTTGTGCACTGTTGAGGAGCATGTCTTTGAGATATGGATTGAAACTGGCCAGTAAGTTCACAAAATACTCAAAGCTTGAAAGAGGAAGGTGTAGGGGAGACATGAGAGATGATATGATTGTGTCCATCTCTTGTCCATAGTACATCCAGAGTAAAAGTAGGCTCACACATAGTTCTGTAGTGGTGGGCGACCACCACGGAGGCCGTAACTTACAGCAGCTTATCTACGATGAGTGAGTGAGTGTCAGAACATTGACCTAGGCTGAAATTGCCCAGCCTCATCTGTAAGGCAGAGACTTACAGAGTCTAAAAGAAATACTCTGTTTTCATGGCTTTTTGCTGGCACTTGTTGAAAACGTATCTTCCTTAAAGGCAATTCTATCATCAGTTCATTTATAATCCCATTTATTTCAGAAGAATCACTTCCAGTCACAAAACTGTAAACTCTAAAGCAGTATGAACTCTTACCTTAGTATCCATTTCTTCATAAGTGTAACGTGGACCAAAGTTAAAGTCAGTTACAGTGTTTGTCTTGGGACAGTCAAAAGGCATGTAAAAAAATGTATAGCCCTCAGTTTCTAAAAGAAGAGTGGAGTCAGGCAACAAAAAGTGCAATTTTCCATGCAGCTTAAGTATGTCAATAACTTTCCTTGCAACAGCTTGTAAACCTCTAAGGCAAGTACTCACCAGCACATACACAGTTTAGCTCATAACCTGTGACAAAACCACTTTGATGCTGGTGCAGGACCAGTGTTTGTTCTTGCAAATAATTAATCTCCTCTCCCTGTTTGGAACATTATAAACTATTCTGACACTTCTGCCTTGTGTTGCCAGCAAAGAAAAGGTTATATCACCTTGGATCCTTTAATAAGCAATCATTTCGTCACTTGCAAACCCAGTCCAAATACAATGCATAAATCTTTTATCAGGTTATGTGGTCGTAACTGGGGAAAACATATCTTCTACATGCAATAAATTACACATAAAGCCACTGTAAACCTCCTAAGGGAAGGACTGGGTTTTAGCAACCTCATGAACTTGCATTACACATCCCTACCACAGCCACCTTCTCCTCTCTTCCAAAAGAGAAGCCTAGTGAAGTGCCCACCTGCTCAGTGATAAATAGGAAGTTCTGTAGGAGCGGTGTCCTCTGTTCGCTAATGCACAATATTGGTGTGCTCAGTCAACTTCAGAGTTTCTTTGCTCCTTCTTCACTGCAGCACTGTGCTTCCCGTTGTCTATCAACTCCCTCTGTAACACCAGGCAGCTACATTTGTATGTTAATAGACAGCTTCAGTGTGAGGTCTGTTATAGGAAGCTAGTGAGGCTTTAAACACAGTAACAATTTAAAAAAAAAAAAAAAAAAATCTACTTTCAGTAAGTGCTTGACAAGGCAGCCGTCTATGATGCAAAAAGATAATGGGACAGGAAATGAAAGGGAAAATTTTTAAATGCTTAATAGTGATCACAGAGGTCTGTCAAGCAAGCTAAGGGAAAGTGATGTACAGCACTGGGCCACTTGCTATCAACTTGCCTCAAAACTTAGTGGATCTAAAACTGAGAATCCAAGTGAGGTTGAGACTTGAAAATATAATTTCAGATATTCCTTTATTCCAATACCATGGTGATAAGCAAAGTATTAAAGGATTACTGTATAAAAGTGGAGGAAGAGTCAAAATGCCTCTCCCTATCGTTCTCTTACCTACATTTCAAAAATACAGAAGGAAGAAATGATTAAATGTGCAAGTTAAAAACAAAGCTATACAGACAATGCTAGCTGAGATTTTTGTGAAACACTGGGGAAATAACAAACCAATTTCTAACCTAGAATCTAAATTGACTCTCGCTAAAGTCCCTGGGAACCTTTTTAAGAGGCCCTGAGGATTAAACTTCTAGAATTGAGGATCTGCTAAAAAACCTGCAGATAGCAGCAAATTCCCTCACCCTGGCATGAGGGAAACACACGCGTGGTCCAGCATTTGCCAGTCTGCAGAGAAGAGATCCTTGCAGCCAAACAGCTTGTTTACTGTGCGACTGGTCTCATAAATCCTGCATCTGATTATGGGGCACGTGGACAGGTCTTTACAGAAACTGGGGGAGAGGAGAGAGACTGCAGAACACGCTGGCCTAAAGAACAGCACAATGAAGTAATGTATTGAAACATTTTTACATTAAAGCATTGGGAATATAAAATCCAGAGCACTGTTGTAGCCTCCACTGAAATGCCTGCAGTTGGGTTACTGGAGGGAGAATGAATTAGTTGCAAGGTACTGCTATAGAGAGGAAAGTTTAAATTTAGGATCAAGGGCTTTTTTTATTTTTTGTTGAACACCCTCCACCTTTATGAGGAGGAAGCAAAATTACAGGCAATGGTAGATGAGATGGTTGTAGCACATACCAGCTGAGAAATGACCGGTGGATATGAGGAACAGACTACGAAGCCTGTTAGAACTATTAAAAAGGGGAGTAAGGCTGTGTCCTAAGAAAATCAGGCAGCGTTGGTAGAGAGGATGTTATGATGCAAAGGTGCCTCGGAGAGATCCAAAGGGGAATTAAGACACTCCTGTATGAAACTCTGTGGGAATGGATAAAATCTGAGTGCCATGCACGCAGCTGCATACATGCTGTCTGCATGCTACACATCCCTTGGGAAACAGGTGGAGATTTTTTTCCTACTGCTGGGGACAGAGGGGGAAGGAAAGCTACAGCTTCTCAGCCTGCTGGCTTGTTGGACATAACACAATGTCAGACTAAATGTATCATTGGCCACAGAGGCTTGAGCTTACTTTTAAGACTTAATTGCTTCTCAAAAAAATAAGTGTCAAAGGCTTACACAGCTTTAGTTTGCAAATTTAATTAAAGGATTAGCAAAGTTTCTTTTCCTATGTGGAAGCTATTGAGAATAGCAACTTGCATAGAAGATCAGCTAATTTAATATAGCTACTTATTGCATTAATACAGTCTTTGCTTAAGTAAAGTGCTGCAAATAGAGCACAGTATTTCACTTTATACAGAAATACTTTCACAGTGAGCCACAAAGAAGTGAGATTAACTCCAAGTGTGCATAAAACAACCAAGGAGAATACAAACACCACCGATACCAACCAGCTGGGAAGAGGGTGGTCTCACTGGACACCATGCTGCTTGCAGTATGACAGTCTAATAGCTGGGGATATTCTTGGACTGCACAGAAAAGCCAGCTCAGTGTACCTTGGTATTGTGTACTTAGCATTATTAAAACTTAATTACTTTGAGATCAGTTTTGAAAAAAATCCAAATTACAAGTCTTATCACTCCCTGATGATGCACTTTTTGGGTAGGCTGACTTCAACCAAGACAAAAATGCTGTTTCAAGGCCTTCTCCTCAAGTATCCCCCCCACTCCACTCTGATTGCTCTCACTGAAGCACTTGTTTTTCCAGCGATTGAGTGAGATGTTTCAGGCACACAGGGGGGCTGACAAGCTGCCTAAGTTAGCACATCTAAGTAGAGATCTAAGGAACGATCTTTAGCCTTCTCACTGCAAAACAAATATTTGCCCTGTGTATCCCAGCTGGTTTTGTCCCCCGTGGTGGATCAACTCAGGTCTAACCAGAGAACAGACCTTTCCCCTCTCCCTTCCTCCCCAGCAGCGGGAATCTCAGCTGACTAAACAACCCAACCCTCCGAGGGTGCTAGCCTGGCCCCTCTGCCTGCTGGATCCCGCAGGCTCACCATGCCGGTGTCCAGGGAGGGACAGCATTCCCCCCCGCCTCTCCCTCTCCTCCTATGAGTGATGTGGTCCAGCCAGAGGACCAGGGCCCTGGGGGAGGTTGAGGGAGATGGTCCTGCACAGCCATGTAAAGGCAACCACCAGTCCACCACCCTGACAAACCTTCCAGCAAAAGGAGGTCCCGCGTAAGTTCAGTGATAGTTGCCTCTAGTGATTAGTATCATGGCACTGTGATTTTTTTCCCCCCTCTGTACGAGAAGAACTATAAATATGTGCTCATACAATACATGAGATATTCTGAAATGCTCTAAGATGATAGTGAATTTCTAATGCTTTATGCAGAGAGGAATATGCAAAGAGAAATATTTCAACATGTAGGCAGAAGGAAAAGCTTAGTAATTGACTGAAACTTTTATTTTGTGTTACATAAGATTGAGATAATTATATCTAGTAATCTTCCCGGTATTCAGGAGTCTGAGTTTTAAGTCATCCTAGATGTTTGGATTATTGTAAGTAAAAAGCAACATTGATTTCTACTTCCTTATTGCAGGTAGTGTATTTAAAATTTGCTGTGTATTGTGTTTTCCAACCCCTTCTTTCCCAGGAAGCACCCCTTTTCTTATAGCATATTGTAGTCATAAAAACTGACTGAAAAAAAAAAAAAGGAAAAAAGGTTAAAAATTCATGAAAATCAGAAGTATTTTTCATGATTATTACTAGGTTCAGCTACCAGTATTTTAAATAAAAATCACCTTATTTTATAATACCTGAAAAAATACTTTTACTTACAAGCAAATATTTGGAAGGAGGGCAATCAGAATATTATTACAGATTCCTTGCAAGTTCAAAAGAATATAAATATTTGAAAGCTATGCCTCTTAATGAAAATTATTTTACATATATGTGTTTAAAAGACTGGCTAACTTCTGTATTTCAGGGCTAAACTTTGTTCTCTGCTGACCCTGTGCGGGGCTGAGGATGGGGCAAGAATTCGTACTCCTTCCTGATGAAAACACCAGCTGTGCATGTGACCCACAAAGTGGAGAGGGGCCATCAAACCTACCTCCCTGCCCTCCCTCACAGCACAGTAAGCAAGTTAGGTGACAAACTGGATTCGTGTGCTGGCTAGTAAGTACCAACTGATGAAAGGCTACTGTTCGAAAGAAGCAGCAGTGCTTCCTGCCCTAGACTTAGTTCATCCTCCACAAGCTGTGGCTGCAACGACACAAATCCCATGACCAGGCACCACCTCCATCTCCCTATGACTGGGCAAGATGCTCTTGATCACACTTCTGAAGGAAAGATACTGTACATAGACTGAGTGCTGGACATCCAGGGCAACAGCGCAAGGGCTCACTGCGGAATTCAGCCTCAGGCAAACTTTCTTAATCTTACATGCTATACCTGCTGGCTAGCAAGACTGTAGCCAAAATATCAATCAAACTGGTGCCTTCTTCCTCTTTAACAAATCCTGACACCATGTAGGAGGAAACCATCCTGTTTCCTAATGCTATTATTCTTAGAACAGCTAATTATTCTTAAATTTCTTTATCTGGCTTTATCTTGTTCACCCTTTATTACCCCTGAATAATAGTATCTTAGGCACTGTCATCCTTTTCTCTTTAGCTCACTTATGACTTAAACCAGTTTAGTCTCAGACAAATACATCATTTCACAGTTAACAGCATGCAAGGACTCACATCTTACCAAAAAAGATGACTGTTTCAGCAATTGTTTTTTAAGATTTTTAAGAAATTAAGAAAACATCCTTTGCTTTCTACTTGTCTCCATGGCTAGGCAAGGAGAAAAATATATAATGTAATTAAGGAAGTCATTGAGCTTGTAGCATCTGTAGCTGAGGAAGAAGAAACTGATCTACTATTTCAAGCAAGGGGAGGATTTCCACACCAAATGTGCTTAGCCGTGTACAATGACAGACATAGCATCCCTAAGGTAAGCAGAGTTCTATAATTTTGGCAAGAGTATTTTTAGTACAGGACTCTACCAAGCTGGGCAAGTCCATAGCTTCCCTATACAGAGCTACAGAACAAGAACAGTCAACAGCACTGGACTGACTCAGGTCAAAGACCCAAATAAGTGGTCTCAGAACTGAATCCCATGTTTACCTACCAGCTGGATTTTCAATCCTGAATTCATCCTTGTTCAGCTGTAAATCCCTTCTTGGGCTCTGGCCGTATGCTTTTTTAAAATTCCTGATTTAGATCAGCAGACTGCAAATTTGTCCCCCAGAACTGAATTCGGATTTAACAAACACTTGATCTGAATTTGATTGCCAGAGATTTTGCAGGGAGATGGAGGAAAGCTTTGAAAACAGATGGGGAAATTATGCTGAGATGGTAAATTTCAGCTTGCTATGGCCTTTGTGTTTAGGAACAATTAAAAGGTGATGAGAACCATCCACTCCATTCGTATGCTCTAAAATCTGAAAGGGGCAAAAGAGACAGGCAGCTCAGACTTACTTTTCAGGTTGCTGTCCAAGACTTGTGGTACGGGTGCCAGGATTTTGGAGGAGATTGCAATAGCCATGTGAGGTGAGACCGGGGGAGGAGGCCCTCCAGTAACCATTCTGACGTGTGGTCTGGATTCTGGAACAGAGCCCCACTTCTCTCACTGCAATGCAATCTACCAAACCTTTATTTCCCTATGAAACATGCACTTATATCAGAACTACTGAGAAGTTAAAATAATTAAATTAAATTCTCACTAAATTTTACATATAGTAGAAATATTTGGATAATTTACTTTCCAATAGATTTCAATAAATAAACATTACTTTCATTGCAGAGAACTGACTTATTGCACTACCTGACTCAGCTGACATTTCAGTGATCTTTAAATTCATTTATACAAGTTGTAAACTTACGTGGTAGGTAAATTCATGTCATTTCTATAAATACTTCTGGAAAACTTTGCAATACAAAGAAAAATCCTCTTGAGAATTACTTCAGTGAAAGATATTGTATGCCAGTAAGAAAGGTAATTGCTACTGGTAATGTATTTTACTTTGCATATTCTATAATAACGTTCTTATATAACCAAATACAAAAAGGCAGTGACAGTGTATCCAGTCCTCTCTCTCCTCCTCTTCCATCAAATGGTCTACCAGTTTGCTAACCTGTGGCACTGTGAATTCTAAAGGCAACGCATTCAAGAAAAGATGCACAAAGGCATTAAAATTTTTATGTTAAGAGCAGGGAAGAGAGAACAATGAAAAAGCTTAAGAAAGTGATAAGTACCACCTTTAAAAAAAAATTGATAAAAGCCATAAAGTGCAAGAGTCTTTCAAGGAGACTGCACCTTTATGTATAGCACAAAGCTGTATTTTTCACATCAATATTACATTTTAACGATGTCAACAACATGCTGGCACAGGCAGCAGGAGCCAATACTTTATGCAGGTTTCCAAAAATACTAATATTTAGACATTCCTTTTGTCCTGGTTTTGGCAGGGATAGAGTTAATTTCCTTCCTAGTAGCTGGTACAGTGCTGTGTTTCGGATTTAGGATGAGAACAAAGTTGATAAGGCACCGATGTTTTAGTTGTTGCTAGGTAATGCTTACACTAGTCAAGGACTTTTCAGTTTCCCATGCTCTGCCGACTGAGAAGGCTGGAGGTGCACAAGAAGCTGGGAGGGGGCACAGCCAGGACAGCTGACCCAAACTGGCCAAAGGGACATTCCATACCATGGGATGTCATGCTCAGTACATAAACTGGGGAAAGCTGGCTGGGGGGGACCGCTGCTCGGGGACTGGCTGGGCATCGGTCGGCAGGTGGTGAGCAATTGTACTGTGCATCACTTGCTTTGTGTATTATTATTATTATTATTATTATCATATTATTATAATTTTATTTCAATTATTAAACTGTTTTTATCTCAACCCATGAGTTTTTCTCACTTGTGCTCTTCCAATTCTCTCCCCCATCCCACCGGGGGGCGGGGGGAGTGAGCGAGCGGCTGCGTGGTGCTTAGTTGCCGACTGAGATTAAACCACGACACCTTTCTTGAAGGCAAACTCAAGACTAGCATGAATTCCCACTACAACCAAGGACCATCGAAGTATGGGTCACTCTTCTTTAACCTTACAGCCATCAGTACACAGGATCAAACTTGCTGACTCAGCACACAGACAAAATTTTATTACTCTGGTTTAAAAACAGGGTACATCTCCAAGATCATACCACTACCAAAACTGTACTTCATGTTTTCTTTAAGATGAAACTTAGCGTGCTGGAATTCAAAAGAAAAGAAAAGAAGGGGGGGGGGACGGGACCCCCAAACAACAAAGGAAAACACGAGTAGCTTCTTGTATTTGTCTCTCAGAAGGCCTCCTGCTATGACAGACACAGAAGTTCCAACTTACCACAGCAAAAGAAATGAAAAAAACCTCCTACAAAATTAATGCCTTTCCCTATTTTCCACCAAGTTTTTGTTTCTTCATATCCCTCTTGCACTCTGTGCTACCAAAGGCCAAGGAATGTCTATCTGGTTGCCTGTCTAGACTATGCCTAATCTCATGCTCCGCAAACATACCCAAGTGAGCTCTGAACTCATCACATCCCAGAGTGATTGCCCTCACATGCGCTCACTCTGCTAACGAGCGTGGCTGCTCTACATCAGCAGAACAAGGTCTAGATAAATCTGCACTGTACTGTGTGGTTCATTACAAATGTATCCTAAAATCAGCAGTAAACACATCTAATAATAGTATGCACCTCCTTATAGTGCATTCTCAAACAGCCGTAACTTTTTACATATCTGCTAGGAATTATAATAATCAGCAGTGAATAAAACAGTAGCTTTAATAATTAGCTTGCATATCTAAAAGAAACCTTATCGAGATAGCAAGATAACCTCCGTTGTTGAAGTGAGCAGGGCTAAAATAAAAAGTTATTTCCAACGTGACCACAGAAATTAAGAGAAAAGCCTGCTGTAATTGCTTTGTACTTGATAGTATGCACAGGCCAGTAATACCGTGTCCATTTCCCCATTCTTAATTGTGTGTCTTCATTTTTTTTCAGACTCCATCCAGGTGTTTACATACAGGATTTTAGTAATTGCTCATTTATTCTCACTGAAGACTATGGTCAGAGGTCCTTAGATCCAATGCACAGCACCTGTGTGCATTAATAATGGAGTACTACATTCATTGTGCTTCACAATGTGTGGCATAAACACACATGTGTAATCACACCTTGAAAGACTAGTTTTCTTCTTCAGCTCTTCCAGTTTAGATAAATACACTGCACACTCTAGAAGGAGATGCTTGTGTTGGTTGCTGCTATTTGAGTAGCAGACAAACTATTTGTTTAAATGATGCTTTGTCATCTGAAGAACCCGGAAAAGAGTCTTAGGTGAAGATTAGCAATTGTTTATCATAGGTAAAAATTTAGACTTTTTTCTGTGTGAAAGTTCTCTATATTGGAAAGGCTAATTCAATCACCTGCAATGCCATTATTTCATATTCATCTGATATGCATTATTTTGCAAAAAATTCCTGAAATCCTGCAAAAAAACCCATTTACTGAAAAAATTAGAAAGCTTCAGCTGTCTCAAAGGTTACAAAACCTCATTTTATTCTTTTCCTTATAGCAAAATCATGATGATATTTTATTTCACTTCTTTCCACTTAATAAATTTTTTTTTTTTTTAAATACAGCAAACTATTTGCCAAAGTTTAAGTATGTGAACATCACTGTCCATTTTCATAGCAAGATATTTCAGCTGGGTATGTTTATAAAGGAAAACCAATTTGGATATCACATTCCCATTTGAAATTTAGACTTGATAACTGCAAATAAAAAAATTAAAAAACATTTCTGTTTTTCCCAGCTTTACTCTGCATTTGACAGAGCACTGGGGATGCCAGTTGCACAGTTTGAATTGCCTCTTTAACCTGATCTTACGATATTCCAGCATTATTTAGAGTAAGTCTTTCTTCAGACCGTGCCAGAGAGGGCCAAGACTAGGAGAAAAGCTGAAGCTGAAGAGGAAGCAGGTGTGCATGACAATGAAGAAGAGGGAAAACAAAACACAGTCAATGCATGTTTTGTGTCACTGCTTTGAAAGCTACTAGTTGCACCATCATCAATCTCATCAGTAGAAACGAAACTCTCCTATCCAGCCACATAACAGACACTTTCTTAAATTCATCGTGCACATAAAGTTTAGGGGGTGCTCTACAAAACCAGTGAATTTTCAATGCATTAATTGTAGAACCAAAAAAAAAGTCTCTTTAAGGTATTCATTCTTACCAATTACACAGCAGTATAGCATAGTCCAGACTCAGCTACATTTTCCCAACGCAGAGGAATATTTCTTTAGAAATTGAAGTACAATAAAGTTAAAAGACATTATTTTATTTATAAAAGATTTACCTAATAATTTACCAACATAATTTTTCATGTTTTCTAAACATATTAGAAACTAAATCCAATGCCAGTAGACATTTTGCAATTAAGGAAGAGGGTGGAAACCACTTCAGGGAAGGAATGTGGAGTGAGAAAATGACATACAATCAGGAAGTAGATATGGGGCATCATATCACAATGCAGCATCTCTTATTTCTCAAAAGGCAGAAACGTCAACTTAATGCCGCTAGAACTACACCCTGATAGAATCTATTAGTCTCCAGACCTATATTTTGCATCTCCAATATTTTCCATCTTTAAGCGTGATTTGAGGATTAAAAACTGTCTCTTCTTTCATCTTCAGGTTCACACATACTTTTCCATTTTTGTAGTTCCTGAGAATCATCTATCTTCCATACTTCAGCAAAGGACTTTAGCTTTTTTCTGGGCATGGGGGGGAAAGGGAAAAAAAAAAAAATCAATCAAAATACGGACACATTTTTAAATTAAGCACATCAAACCTTTTATACACAGTCAAAAATAGCAGTTTGCATAGCTCAAAATGTTATGTGATCTTTAAACAATCAGTTAACATTTTCCAATGTATGTATTTCAGCTCTAGGACAGTCAACAATTTAATTTTATAACTAATTTACAGTACCAGAAGCATTGACAAGATGAAATAAAACACTGAGCAAGAGTAAACGATTAAAGGAAATAAATAGTATTGTAGTTTGCAAAGTTTAATTTTCAGCATTCAGTTCCTACAATTTTGCACTGGTAGAGTCATAAAGAGATACTGCATTTTCAAAATAAATGAGTACACACATCCTTCCTATTTCCTTTTTAGTATTTTTTGATTTAATAAGGACTCATAAGAGCTGTGACAAATAACAAGACATTTAAAACGGGTTAACACACATTCCTGACGACAAAGATGTCAAGACTGGATGGAATTACCCAGTGGATTTTCTTAAAATAATATGAAGGTGATTTAAAAAAATAATACCCACAGGCCAGCTGCCTTGTCTTGTGACAGCACAAGTATACTGCTATGAACGGGTCTGAGTTTGATTCCCAACATGATGAAAACTTTTATTTTCTACCACAGATAAACCATACCCATTTTTAAATTTGTTAATGTCTCTTTTGGGGAGAAGGTATAGAAGAATACTTTGACATTTAGATCACATCATGGCAATAAGTGAAAATAAACAGGTATATACAAAAGAAAATATTTCTATAATGGCCTACATAGGAGAACTGGAAAAATTAAGAATTACGTAATACAATAGTTTATGCACTGTGAAATCATCAGACACATTTGATTTTTTTTTTTTATTTTTCACTGACTTGAGCTCCAGGTCTATATCGATGCATGAAGTTCCCTCCAAAGTGCATGGAAGAGGTCTACAATGAAGGAATAACCTGGTACAGGTCAAACCCAACGAATTAGCGACTGCTGTGTGGTGGATGTCCCTTGTCCCTGACCACCGGCACAGCACTGTCTCTCATTAAAGGGGGAGGCAAAAGTGTCAAACTTCAGAGGCAGTAGGCTGTTCTGGCAGGCAGGGTTGCAGTCTCAAGGTTACCTTTACTCTACCAACTACTGCCAGAATCAAGGGCCTCCTCCTCTTCTCACTCCTACCCTTTCCTTTTTCAGGTAGTAATGCCTGTTCACATGTAACATCAGGAAGTTGAACTTGCATGGTATCAACTGGAGGAAGAATGACTTTTCAGCTGGATCAGATCCCTGACCTGGCCTGTTTTGTGGTCATGCAAAAAACAGCCCTGGCACCATGGAGAAAAGGTCAGGGAGCACCCCCTCCAGCAGCAACCTGCAGGAGATGGGCTTGGGGGAGCCTGCTCCAGCTGGTCCCTCCCAGGTACGTGTAGCTCAGGCGGCAGCACTCTGCAGTGAAGTGTGCCGTTCTGGGGCTTCCAGCCTTAGTTCTAAGTCAGGATAAAGGACTCATCACAGCTTTAGATTAAGAATTTATTCTTTCTCACTTTAAGAATACAAGTAAATTACATACTGAAAGCTAAAATACAGATGGTAGCTTACATATTCAAAAGCTCATAAATGGGACACAATTAAGTCCCATAATTAAGATTGTCCAGTCAGTCCTCACTCTACCCCTCTGTGGGCACTGTAAATCAGTCTTCTAATGACGTCATCACATACTATTTTTACTGCTTATAGGTTTTGTATGCAATTAACACTCTTTTTAGCAGTGGAGACATGCTAGAACTCTATTTGTGCCCTGTCCAAGCAATATGCTAGCATGATTTTCATAGAACAAAGGAAAATAAATCAAAGGGACATATATTGTTTCCCATCTTAATCTTATTACACAGTAACTCTGGCCTTCCAGCTCATACTCTCACCTTTCTGAACAACAATTTTTTCTTGATTTTAGAACCCTACATATCCTATAACAACAGAGCTAAGACATTGCTAGTAATTTGTTGTTTTACTTTTGTCAGTTATGGACTATTATTTCCAATTAACATAAGCTACTACCACATTATTTTTCCCATAAACTGTTATGTATCTTCAATAGAATGTTTTTATTTTGCTTGCTTAAAAGGGGATAAAAACTGGTTTTAAGCACTAAGCACTGTTAAGTTTCAGAAGAACTTGCTTGCTTGCACCTACAAATAATTAGTACTTAAAATTTTCTCATGTGAAATTATTCTGTCAGGATTAGTTACAGCCATCAGGCAAAAAAGATCTTCATTTATTATATTCCTAAAGGGCTGTTTGAATTTTGCTGATAGGACTGCCACTGAAAATAACAAAAAATTCAGTGGAAATGAATATGAATACTAGCACATATTTATATCTAAACTATGTACATAATGTTAACAGTTTTTATAAAGGTGATGCTATTTGATACACATAGGAATTTTCATAACTAGTCTAATATATAAGGTATATATGCCCCTAAATGAAAATTGGTTATCAGAAAAATATTAAAAACCCAGACTTTCAGTAATATTTTGTGTGTTTGGGGAGGGGCAATCAAAATACATTATAAATATTTATTTTTAAGTTAAACCAGACAAATATCTGCATTTCCTCCTACACTATAGTGTGCAAATACAATTTCAAGTTCCAAAGTGAATAATATGTTTTCTAAATTAAATCTGTCAATATTTTAACTATCACTGGTAAGAACAGAAGTAGATATTAGAAGATAGTTATATTTTAAGTTCGTTTTCCTGAAAACAGCAAAAATACATACCTGAAAGAGTAAGTTTGCTGGTATTTGTCATAAGAAAATAAAAAATAGCTTATTCCTAATGTTAGCTCCATGTGGGTTTAGTTTTTTCCAATCCCATTTCAGAGGGCAGCAATTAACCTCTGATATAATAGCTAACTATAAAATCTAAAGCTTTGATTGAAATGGATAGCACAATTTCCTAAATGTTTTTTTTCAAAGTTTTGTTTCAGTGTCTCCCCTGAAGGGTAAAAGGATATCTGAAGTAGCTCTTACTGTTCTTTTTAATGCACATTGTGTGAAATGCTCTTCAATTCATAGCTGAAGTTTCATTGGGGGGGGGGAATCACAATTGTTCTGACCTTTTCGTATTCACTATTGTCTCCAACTCCTTTGATTTGTGAGCTGCCTTCTTCAAGATTTCTTCAGGAATATCTGCCAGTTTGGCAACATTTAGCCCATAACTCCTTGCAGAGACTCCTTTAGTTATTTGATAAAGAAAAGTGATAAATTCAGGATTCTCTTCACCTTCTGATCCTAAAAAAATAAAACCAAAATCACAACCTCCTCTATTATGTTAATAAAATGTAGTAGACCAAAGACTGAAATGGCAAACACTGTGATCTCATTATCATTCATGCTTCCTGTATGATTTATTCCATTGAAGAAATATGAAAGAAAAATGTTTCCTTGAGACCACACATTTTACCTACCCATTGTGAGACTGAAAAAAACTCTTTAATATACTTTTACCTGGTGTCTTACTAAGCAGACTTTTTTTTGTGTGTGTAAAACTTAGAATCTTTGTATGTCAAATTGATTAGTTATGCTGTAACTGGGATATTCTACTTCACGTCTGCTAAGTAATGACAGAATAATGGAAGTGTCAGTAATCCTGCAGTCAAGAAGTCCATAACTACAGCACAACAAAAAGTTTGCTGCCTACCAGGAGGCTAGGAGACATAGAAAATGCTTAGGGAAAACCAAAGGTTAGGATGGTGGATCTTCCACTAGGGATTCTTTCTATTCCATGACAATACGATGGAAACACAAGAGCCATCATTATAAATGTGATGACTCCTTCCTCTTTAGACATCCTTGTTGCATCTCTGCACAATCCAGGCCTTGTGTAAAGAGCAGAAAAACTACAGCGTCATTCACTGCCATTCATTCTTCTGTCTTAAAAATGCAGGTTTTTGGAAACAATGGAGATTTCCATAAATGCTGATGACTCAAGCTGATTTGATCTGAGTGATCCAAGCCAAAGATTGGAAAAAAACCTGCCATAAAACTCACCTTAAGTAAAACAGAATGTTAAGACAACACGAGCTAAAGATACAGGCAGAGTAAGAAACATGGATGTGTTGTTGCTCACAGGCTGTGGTACTACACCTACTGTGCTTTCTGTAGCAAAACAGTGAAGACTACATATGGCCTGAAGGTTCAGGTCAACTAACATTGAAAGTAGAAATACTGAAGCAGCACAGTGAAACATAAAGTATAGGGTTTCATGGTGTCCTGGTTTCGGCAGGGATAGAGTTAATTTCCTTCCTAGTAGCTGGTACAGTGCTGTGTTTTGGATTTAGGGTGAGAACAATGTTGATAACACACTGATGTTTTAGTTGTTGCTAGGTAATGCTTACACTAGCCAAGGACTTTTCAGCTTCCCATGCTCTACCGACTGAGAAGGCTGGAGGTGCACAAGAAGCTGGGAGGGGGCACAGCCAGGACAGTGGACCCCAACTGGCCAAAGGGACATTCCATACCATGGGACGTCATGCTCAGCATATAAAGCTGGGGAAGAAGAAGGAAGGGGGGGATGTTTGGAGTGATGGTGTTTGTCTTCCCAAGTAACCGTTAGGCGTGATGGAGCCCTGCTTTCCTGGAGATGGCTGAACACCTGCCTGCCCATGGGAAGGAGTGAATGAATTCCTTGTTTTGCTTTGCTTGCGTGCACAGCTTTTGCTTTACCTCAACCCACGAGTTTTCTCACTTTTACCCTTCTGATTCTCTCCCCCATCCCACTGGGGGGGAGTGAGCGAGCGGCTGCGTGGTGCTCAGTTGCTGAGTGAGGTTAAACCACGACACATGGATAAAACAGTTAAGGAATAGTAAGTATTGAATGTTGATAACATCTCAATTGTCTGAGAGTATCAGAGATCAACAGTTCAATTAATGAACTCTGTAAGAAAAGGACATGTTGATGCTCAGGGGAGTGATGCTCTTAACTGGGAACATCAGCGTGGCTAAGTAGTGCTCACCTAAACACAACATCACTTTGAACTACTTGTGCTCAAAGTTAACACGTATTTCAGGGATCCCTGCTTCTAATATTAAACAGATTACAAAAGCCAAAGTCTCCCTCCAGCCAAACCCTAAATTTTTAAACTAACTCTCTGAAACTCATTTTAAAAGTGATAGATTATATATTTAAACACATTGTTTAGCGGCAAATACTAAAGCGCCCTGTCCCGATTAGTCTACAATGTAAGCAGATAATACAACATTAAGAATGAATTAGGGGGAAGGTTAACGGCAAATACCATGTCAATTCTTAAAAAAATTCTAGGAATGATTCAGGGAACAGGCCAGTACTAGGCAAACTAGGAAAACCAGAATAAGAGCAGAATTGTCAAGCACCTGATTAAACCTGATACATCAAGAAAAAAAATCAAAGCAGTCTGTATAGAGGGAAATACTACACCACAAATCTGTTGAAGTTTGGAAGCCATGTGAGTAAGAGAGATCCAGTGGATAAACCCTATGTGGATTTTCAAAAGGCTTTTGAGAAGCGTCTTGCATCAAATGTTCTTCTGAAAACTAAGCAGCCATAATCTAAAAGGAAGGCCTTTGCATTTGTACATCATTGGTTAAAAGACAGGAAACAGACAGCAACAGTCAGTTCTCACCACGAAGGGTGATCATCACTGCAGTTAGACAGAGCTGCTCAACATACTCATTAACAAACAAGAAAAAGGGCTAAGCAGTAAGCTGACAAACTTTACTAAAAATACTAACTAATTTGGAGCAACAATGACAAGAAGAAAAGCTGTAACTGTTCTGCCTGGTAAGAACAGAACTGAATGGGATTATGATAAGCAATCTATAAAATTAGGCATGGCATAGAGAGGATGAACAGAGATTATTCCTCTGCCTCTTCTAATTCAAGAACTGGGACCATCAAGTGAAGCTACATGTTTCAAAAGAGTTTCAAAACAAACAAGAGGATGTGGTTCTTCACACAATGCAGTGTTAAATTTTGGAGCCCCTTGACACAGTAGGATGAAGATGCTAAAAGTACACCAGGATACTCAGGATACATAGATAAGCTTGTTGAAATGAAATCCACTGAAGATACTAAAAACCAGAAAACACATCTACCTCTTGAAGCTCCCTAAATAGCAAACGATTCCAGACAGTGAGATCTTTTAGAGAAAGAGTTGCCATATGTTTGATCACTAATCCCTCCTCCCTAATCCTTTGTATTTGGCTACTGTGAGAAGCTGGATACTGGGCTGGGTGAATCTTTTATCTGACCTAGCTCAGTCATCCTTATATTAAATGTGAAAGAGAAATGGTTGTTCAGTTTTCAAGCCCCCCCAACTGTGTGTATAGGCTGATACTCTAGTGAGTTTGTATGTATCATTTTCATGTTGAGGTTTAAATTACCGTAACAATTTTACAATTTCTGCCTATACCTACAGTGCCAAATCTCAGATGGATTTATACTGTACCTTTTTGTTCAGCACTTTCCTCCTCATTCACCAAGAAAGCCATGTGGTAATTACCAACTTTTTCTGGATACACCTTCTCTAGCTCACAAACTGAGGGATAGTGAGTGACAAACAGTGTCAGCGACTCCACCTACAACAATGAATTAGACACATAAGAAGGTTTGGCTTTAATTTTTTTTTAAACACAGCAGCATAGCACTGGTATCCTTTATCCATACCCCTTTGCTTTGAGTTTAGACATGCCACATTTCCAGAAGGAAATGCACACCATGTCAAAGTCAGCCTACCATAGTACAGGCTGAAAAAGCATTCACAAGCATGCCTCAGATTGAACACTTACATCTCTAATAAAATGTTCAAGTGTAGCATAAGCAATAGCGATTCCATCGTGTGTGCTAGTTCCTCTTCCCAATTCATCCAAAATTACTAATGATTTTGGAGTTGCTTTTCTTATTATCTCAGCAGTATCTGTCAGTTCTTCCATAAAGGTACTTTGGCCTTTGTAAATGTTGTCTGCTGCGCCCATTCTGCATTGAGATACAAAACAGATCCATTTATTAAGTTCAAATAAATGTCAGATAACACTGAAAAAAAGTCATGGTAATGAAACCATTTTGTTATAAACCTCTTGTTGCTGCTCCAAGCAGAGCAGAAAAGCCCAGGCAGAACATTCACCTTCCAGAACAAGCTACTGCTTAGCAGAAAAAGCAACAACAGTACATGGTGCAGATGTGAGGGTACTCTAAAAGACTGAAAAGTCCAGAGGGAGCTCACCATGTACCATTAAATACGAGCTTGCACACATTCCCCAAGAGAACAGGTTATACAGACCCTATGGGCATCTGGGGGACGCTAAGACTGTAGGGACAGCAGAGAATTTTTCTGGACCATCAGTAATCTAGTCCCAAGGTAAATCCATAGACAGAGTCTTAGCATCCCACATCAACTACAGGAATCGGGGGGGGGAAAGAAGAGGTAGACAAGGGGTTATTTCTTAGCATGCAATTCTTCCATCTTGACAAACTGTAAAAGGCGGCCTGCTCTTCCCTTAAAAAAGACCCTGGGAATTCAAATGAGTCAGCTCACCAAAAGGATTCCAGCAAAGGTAGCTGTGAAAATGAATTTTACATTTTTGTTTTAGTTCGAACTTCTAATTTGTATGTTTTTTAAATGCTAACACCACCTGAAAATACCAGATATTATAATTTCCATATAGAGATAGAACAGACACTCATGTGACCAGTTATTTGTGCTTCCAGATACAGCAGTTAGTTCCTTCAGGCAGTAACAAAATAACAATTATTTCCCCTAATTACACAGGTACACAATCTTACTAGCATGCTTAAACATGATTTTAAGAGAAAGATTTCTCTCCTCATCCTTTTACACAACTGTCCTTGAACTCACCAGTCTCCATGCAGGTGAGTTTCTCCTCTGCTCCACACACATACACGCACATACACACGCACACAAACTCCTTCATGTTTCATACAAGTCTTTTAGCAGTGTTTCAGATTCATGCAACCTTCAATCCTCAAATTCTACCTCAAATTGTGAAATTGCACTTTTCATCTCAGAAACCTGTTGGTAATTCACCCTGTTTTTCTCTTCTTCTGCAGCTTTCCTTACCTATTCAGTTAATACGCTTTCTACCTGGAAGAAAGAACATTTCCGTTTTCCATATATGCTTTTTAATTACATTAATCACATTACAATATCACTTCTGAGATAGGTTATCA
Organism: Aptenodytes patagonicus; assembly: GCF_965638725.1. Classification (NCBI taxonomy): domain Eukaryota; kingdom Metazoa; phylum Chordata; class Aves; order Sphenisciformes; family Spheniscidae; genus Aptenodytes; species Aptenodytes patagonicus. Next base: position 81,642,400 of record NC_134982.1, on the reverse strand, counting down.
CTTAGCAAGCCACTGAGTAGGGCTGTAAAAATGGATTTGTTCACTCTCATAATATAGTTATATACAAGCCACATTGATTTAAGGAAAACTGACTCATGGGCTTAGCTATTACATTTTCAAATACAACAGCTGGCCACAATGGTACTTAAAGCCAATCAAAACCTTTAAAGAGAATCCCAATATAGCTTTTTTTCTCTCAGTCTTTTGCTGCATCTCTCTCTAATATAAGTGCTTCTGTTGCCTACAGAAGCACTAGCAAGATACTCATAATTTTATGAGGATCTTATGATTGTCAAGAGTAATTGACTACCAATACCAAAAACTAGCAGGTTGGACCCAGTACAACTATGATTTCTATATATTCTTCGGTTCCTGCCCTGGAAATCTGGTATGGTGGCATGCATAAGTTCACAATACGCAAATCTTAAATTATAAATGAACTGATTTTGGTTGGAGATGATACAACGAGCAAACTGAGTGTTTTTATTTCATTGAGTATGTGCTTACATACACACACAGTAGGTATACTCCCACATACTCCAGAAGAAAGGTGATTTTGCACATAAGCTAATTAAACTTTACATTAATTTCACTTAATTAAATATATAATTCAGGATATTGAGGCATTGTGAAACTAACATTTTATTAAGCCACTTACTACTATAATCCTTTTAAATGCTGGGTTAAGAACTATGAACATATTACTCAATTTCTCACAGTGCCCCCCAACACTCCCCAGCCCCTTTCCTAGTTTGGTTCAGCCATCATGTACTACTGCAAAATCAAACAATCCCCCTTTATCGCAATATTGCACAGATCTACAGAGAACAAGATAAATTAGATCTATTTTTAACACTATTAAATATAACACATAAAAATACTTTTTATGTCCAAAAAATCTCTGGCTCCATAATGGGCAACTTTAACCTTAGTTTCCGACCGTAGGATTATTGGTAGTATTATTTTATCACTTTTATTTGGTTTTTCATTACAGAGACAGCATCTAACAGGCTGTCTGTTCTGCCCCTATGATGATTACACTGAGAGTTCAGTTCTGTTTTTCTCTTGGATTGCATCATTTCCATAGAGCCCTCAAAATCATTTAGTTATTTTGTACCTAATTTGCATTCACGAAAATAGTTTTCAGAACTTCCTCACTAAATGCTCAAGATACAAACAGAAATGAGTATTATCTTTCTCTTGTTGTTAACAACAACTGCAAAAGAAGCCTTTCTTTTCAGCATCTTAAAACATTCAAATCCGACTCAGGCTTACCTACAGATTAAAAAAACCAACGTGTACTTAAATGACATAAAACCTCTTAAATGTCATCCTTTGAAAATGGGTAAAATTGTTCTTTCTGCCTCTGTCCTTGACACTAGGAGAATCATACTTGTTTTTTAAACTTACGTGATAAGCAATATTATCCCAGAAACAAGTAAGAATAACTATTTTAATGTGGATAATACCTCGGATTAGGTAATACCTGGGATGCTATCCCTATGAATTGTTAAGGTAAAAGTGCTAAAAGAAATGTTACAGATACTCATCTTAGCCTTAATGCTGCCAGCACTTAAACCATGGTTGGTTTTTTTTTGCTATTTTTTTGTTTTTTACACATGGTCCTAATAAAGTCTCCAAGACTCACTTTCTCTGGAAAGCTGCGTACAATGGGATCAGATATTTTTCTAACTTTTATATGTACACAAAAATAACTATCTGATTACATTTTAATGCTGCATTCATCACTACGGTAGATGACAATATAGTGAAATATGTGAAGAGGTATGAATCGTCCCTGAGTGATGCAGACATGTTATGAACTACCCAAATTTTCTTTTTTTCCCTCTCTTAATTTAGAAAAAAAAAAAGCGCCCAGGAAAAAAGGTTACAACAGAATAAGACAGTCACAAAAGCAAACCATTAGAGCAAGAACAATGCCACCCAACTTCACCAGCTCTATTCCTCTATTTATTAAAACACCAGCTGCTGGAAGTAGTGACACAGTTAATACGAAAATTTCCATTTCTGCTATGAAATTTCTAATGTCTACATTCAGAAAGATTACTGCATTCTGCCCACAAGGAGTGTGCAGACATCCAATGTGAAGAGTGCCTCTTTAGTGCTGGCAAGAGATCCATCACTCCTCAGCAAATGCAATTTGGCTGGAAACCACTTGTTATAATGTCTCTTTGACAGCCAACCAAATTTCATAAAATTAAAAGCTCTTCATCTTATGATGTTCAACATATTTATTATGTAAAGAAAAAAAAAAGAAGATGCATTATCTCCTGTCAATGCTAGGTTTCAAGTGGTAAAGACTCCTGTCTATAACCTCAGAAAAAACAACAGGGAGGCAATGTTTTCATAAATTAATTTTTGGAGGATAAGCTGGAAGATATGCAGCAGTAGCTAGCTTTATGTAAACCAGCTAGCTTAACATGCTTAACCTGTTTGTGACCCCTTAGAGAAAAAGATACAGATTTGCTTATTCTGCAGTAGCAGCATTCAAATGGCTGGTTTTTTAACCTGCTCTCCTGAGTCAATACATGCACACAGTACTGACCTTTTCCAATGCAAGTGCTCATCATCCTGAGAAGCTATCCTGTGATATTTTATCCTATGAGGCTCTACAAATGTTGGAAAATTTTTTAACGATACAAGCTGTGATACCGCTCAGAAACCACAAGAATTAAATAGCATACTTTTTTCCTTGCATCTCAAGAATTTTTATGTAGTCAGTATCCATTTAAACTTTCTCTCAACAGGCACGAATTAATTTTGCTAAACTGTGTGGCCCTGAAAATTACCTTGAAGTCTGGTGCTTTCAAGCTTTTGATCAGCTAGACATATCTGAGGGCTTTCACAGATATCCATGAAAAATTTGTATGGAAGAAGGAAATTTAAATTGAGGCCACTGAGGTCTTCTTGGAGCTCCTTCTCTTAGCATCCTGTTATTACTGCTCTCAAAAAACCAAAGTGTCCTGGAGAAGGGGACAGCCTTGCAGACTTGGTGACTAACAGTGGCATAAAACAATAGAATAACCCAAGACATTGTTTTGGAGCAGAGCAGAGAGGCCCCCAGAGAACTGCAGCTGCCCTATGCTAGCAGTCCAGGGGTGAAAGTCATAACATGTAGGTTAAAACAGAAATTGCCCTAGTATAACAGAAGGCAGTGAAAAAAATTAATTTCCCAAGCAGAAAAAATAATCTGAAATCCAGAAGCTTCTAGTTAAGGCTTTTTCCATGCTATCTTTCAAAATAAGTTATCCAACATGCTGTTAGTTGGTTTGGTTACAAAATTAAGAGCACTGTCTGGACCTCAGGTATTTTATTATTCTTTTATGTTAGTGTGAATCCCTCACACTGCTTGTGAAAATGACCAAGCAGCCCAAAAGCTCCCAGTGGTAACAAAAAGCAACTACGTAGCACCGAACAAATCCTAGAAAACAAGACTGCAAAACCATTCCCTAAAGCCTTATTTTCATACAGTTGTCAACATCCCGATGCTATTTATTAATTCCTAGTTTATAAAATACTTAATGATGAAAAAAACTTAAATGAAATTTAAGATTTTTCACCTTGATTTTAGAAACATGCACTTGACTTCAAAAGTTCATTTTAAATACTTACTGGAGAAATGAACCTAGTGCCTGGTACAGAAGAATAAACCTAATTAGTATACAGTCTCTACACACTGCCTTTGCAGTTTTCAAGAGAAGGCATTCAGGTTTCCAGCTACGGTTTGTCTTCCCAGGGATCAGAATTGAAGCCAGACTTCACCTCAGAATGTACTGATAGCCAAATTATTTATTCATCAAGAACAATTAACATTAAAAGAAAATTACTCTTTTCTCTGAGAATATCTTAAATCTAAGGTGTAGAATACTGCTCTCCCAACACCGCCATCAAAGACATTCCTTCTGTGATTGGAAGAGAACACTCAGAAAAACACAAAATAAATTAATAATGTGACTTTACATTTCCACTCACTCCCTCTCACACAAAACACTTCAAAATGTCATTTCAACGATCACTGTATTTGAACAGGAGTTATTTAAATTAAAATAACTAGTTTACAGAAAGAAAAGATTAGATGGGGTCTTGCCTTACAGTTTATCCCTTTTCTTGCATGGGACCGTTCTCTACAACATGTTTTTGATCAACACTGTATAGTTATTATTTTTTTTTAAAGATCTCATAACAATCCTTTTATTTTTTGCAGAAAACACTCTTCCCAGCTGACGTTTCATGTGGTCTCTGCTCAAAAAAATGGTCACAAAAGTGTGAGCACTAACTGAAGGTAGTGTTTATGAGAACAGAAAAACTTGATATTGATCCTTATATGAATGGAAGAACACAAGCGCAATTTCATTTCAGCACCTAGGTGAATCTTCTCCCATTGAACTGGGTTATTGACTTTCTATTAGGCACCTAGCAAACAACACTTATTGAGACTTCACAGGTTAAAAAATAAAAGTAGTTTGCAAATTGGTCTGCCATGAAAATGAAAACAGGCATCCTAAACAGAGGATTGGCAGGCTGACTACTGCATGTCCTCTCCTACTGCGGTCCCAAGAATCCCAACACCTTTAACCAGAACAATCATACAGTTTTACCCACAAAAGCGATTTAAACCCTGCATATTTTAGAAACACTCCAACTGCTAATGAGAATTTCACAGTGGTTAGCATAAAAGTAGTCCAGCTTGGATATTGTAACTTCTGGCTACTTTCCACATACAGTGAAAATTTATCAAGTAATTCTTTAGAAGACAGCATCTGCAAATTTATAACAGTTCACTGGCAAGAAACTAATGTTTCACACTCCCCCACACAGAGTACTGGTAAATCATTTACTTCATTTCCATCAAGCTCTTACTGATTCAAACCAAAAACTTACAATAAGAAAAATAATAATTTACAGAAACTGCAATTACAGAATTTTAAAAAATAACTCTTATCCTAAATAAAAACCAGAAAGCATTGTTATCAGGATAGTTATTATTTTTGCACTATTCATGGGCAACTTCTAAGAAGTAAATGTGTGCAAAGTTACGTGGACAACAAAGTCAGAAGATGCTCATGATACTAGCCTATTTACAGTCAACATGCACACACATGCTCAACTATTTCTTTAGCTGCTTATTTGAAAATTTTAAATTAAGAAATACCAATGGTATGTTACCCAATTTAGAAGAACAGTTGTTGAAAAGCCTGACAAAATGCATTACACATTTAATGTAAAATATATTTTTATTCTATAAATTATTGTAGACATAGGATATTCTCAGTCACTGAGAAATTAATTAAACTAGTAAAATGTAAGACCACTAGGGATACATACTTTGCATTATCCTGGAAAGAGAAGCAAGTCCAAAGTGATTTTAATACTGTTTCATAGCATTTTTTACCTCTTTTTTGTTTTCCTTTTCCCTATCACTAGGTAATTGAAATAGCCAGAACAAGTAATCACTTAAATCCTCATTACCTTATAGACCTGGCCAACAGAGGCATGCTGCACACACGAGCATTCCAGTATATTAAAAGAAACGCATCTAACAGGATTAGCTTTCAAGATGTGAACTGCATTGATTTTTTTGCTGAAAGCCAGAGGAAAGAAAAACATCCGTGGATTGCAGTGAACATTCAATATTTTAAAAGCTTCACCTTGACTGACAGAACAGGTAGGACTGAGTTCAGAAGATGAAATACCGGTCTAGTCAATACAGTCACTAAGTGACTAGAAGTTATCAATATCCTCTCATTCCTAATGCTTTATAAGGCAACAGAAATTCAGTTGTTCTTCCAAAAGCTTATGTTACATTACCTAGTGGAGAACACCTGAGAAAGTCCTTTTCTGAAATTCAGCAATGATACTCTCAATAATATGAGAACTCCTTAAAAATACTTGTCACCTAGGGCAAATACATCACTCATTGTTAAAATAATCCAGAAGATTTCTGGTTAATTTTAAAATTTTCCATTGTATTTTAAAACTGGATTTGCTTGAGTCTAAGTTCCGCTTTCTCCATCCCATGTTACTCACAACCCTACAGCAGCTGGCTGTCAGGGTGTGAGGGCCAAGCCCTCGGAGGAGCGGGGTGTCCGGTAGCAAAATAAGGACACAACAGCAATAGCTTAAATTCCGTGTTCAAACATTCAAAGGATTTTATGCCTAATGTATCAATGGATTGCCTTCCACAGGTCCATCAGCTTTTACATTTACTCAAACACAGAACTAAGCCTTTCTTTTTCTTGCCCTCAGTGAGACAGCTATGATTTGTTCCTGTACAGAGGTACCAAACTGAGGTTTCTATTGCAGGTTCTCCTGACCAAGAGATCTGCCAGCGCAGATAGTGCATACCAGAAGGCCAATACTAAATGGAGAAGTTTATGAAGGCTCCATTAAGCAACTGAAGCTCCAAACACACGCTTTTACGCTGATTTCTCTGCAGGAAACCATTAACACTGTGTAAATGTTATTGAAGTTCAAGAGAAAGAACAGATTAAGAGTACAGTAATTTTGCTGAAGGGCAAGTTATAAGCGTATATATTCAAATTAGGGTGTTTATTTGTAAGCCATCAATATTAGCCTGAAGAAGCTGAAAAAATGAAGACAAAGAAAAACCCAACCCTAAAATATGCACAGCTTTACACTTACTACTCTCAGTTTCCAGCGAGGGAATTCAAGGTAATTAAGTTAATGTGCATATGTAGCTGAAGGATTGAGGCCAAGGGGGGATTAAAAAGCAGAAACTATAGCAACAGACTAGGGACAATAGCTGAAGCATTCAGCACATGAACTTTTCCCCTTTAAACCTGTGGATGCTACAGAAAATCCAATTCAAATTGTGACTAGGTTAAATCATATCATGGAAGAGTTTTAGAAAGGTAAATACCACCATTCAATGTAAAAGTTTCAACTTTACTGTAAAAGAGCTGGTCAGCGTCACAGGCAAATTTTCTTTCTCCCTCCTGCCACCATATACCGTTATGGGGAAAGCCTTTCAATCCCTTTCAGGAATACTGCAATATGCAGCCAAAATTGTTTTATAAATCTCACTGTATATATAAATAACTGTCTTTTATTGACTTTGAATTTTCAAGCCTGATTTAAACCCCTGCAAACAAAACAATTGTTTTTATTTACAGTTTTTATCAAATGCCATGTATGTAAACCAAGGACTGCTTTGGTAAATACAGTTGTTGTAAATTATTACATGTATATGAGATATAAACCTAACACTGCAGATGCATGTTACTATGAAATGAACAGACATAAAGCTAAATTAGCTACAAATATACGCATAGCACAGCTTAATTTATTTCTGCAGAGTTACAGAACACTGTCAGAAATAGTTACAGTTCAAATGTATTGTGATATGTCCAAGACACAACTTTTCTAGAAAAACAGAACAAAATAATTTTCAATTTAACAACACTAACTACAACTTTTACTTTTCTTTTTCAAAACTAACATCTCCATGTGATAGAAAATAGGTGCCATGAATTTAATACACCACCCTTTTTTTCCCCTGAAAGCTGGGAATGATTTACCCCAGAGGTGTAATTATATGACTGTAAGCATAAATGAAAGTCTTAAGTAATTTTTGTTATTCTGGCAATAAACACAAATAAAATTAAGCAAGAACAAAATGAAATAAATTACTCTGCCATAAAGAAGTAATATTTCTGAAAATTACTTTTGGGTTCTTGACAACTAACAAGTTCGGTTTGTCTGACTGTCATTGTTGCTTTCCAGAGCAATACAAACAATACTTGTTTAGCATATCAGTATATAAAATTATCATGTGGACTTGCCAGTCATTTGGGATTGCTTTGTACAAACGGTTCCCTACTTTCTGCACAATACATAAATTAATGTGTATGGCAAACCCAGTAACCATTACTATATATGTGTAGAATAAACAAAGAGGTGAAAAAGTACCTTTGCTTTTAAATTTTCTGACTTTTACCTTTCAGAGTCTAACTGCACAGGCAAATTGAGAGAATCTAGTTTTTGTTCAAAGGAAAATCTGAATTACTTAAATTTAAACATTTATTTTCAGGTGTAAAAAACTAAACCCCCCCCCCCAAACCTAAAAAAAACCCCCTAAACCCCCCCCCCCCCCCAACCCTAAAAAAACCCAAATCCAACAAGGCATCAACCAAAGTTTTGGCCAAAAACAGGTAACATACAGACAAGTTGTTCTGCTGAGATAAACTCCTCCACAGTTTCTATTCAGCACTCAATCTCCTGGTGATTTCTGTATTACACAGGATGCCTGCAGACCGCCCTGCCAAACACTGCTGTCACCTCAAGACTAGAATTTTGTACCCTAGATTTTTATGATAAAGGTATGAAGAAGCTGACTAACTGAATCTTCATGCCAGGTTTTGTGATTTAACTGATATTTCTAGGACAGACAGGAAGACTAATCTTCATAAGCCTACCCTATAAGCCTCAAAGAAATCAGTAAAGCTCAATAAAGCAATAAGTGGAAGCAAGGAATTTTTTAGTTTGGTAACTGGTCTTTTGAGTTAAGAACAACAAAGTTCGCATGTGATATAAAAATGTGAGGCTATATGCTATTCTGGCAAAATACTGAAGAGTTTGCCATATAGGACAACAACTTATTATTGCTAGGTATGTGAATGCACAAAACCTATGCCTGTCCAGCTCAATGATCTAACTAATTTTGGAGGTTGTGGCCAGCACAAGAATTCCAAAAAAGACACAGAAACCCTGAAATGGTACTGATGCAGTAACTTCAGGGAAAGATTTTTTCAGTAGATTTAAAAAAAAAAAAGTCCCCAAAAAGTCATGATTATGTTATCTCTCATGTATAATTCCAAGTATAGTATATTTTGTTTAAGATTTATTACAAAACAAAATCAAGGGGTGAAAAGCAATGCCATCATACTCCACTCATAGAATAAAGGAGTAACAATAAGATGTGACAGGCACATTTAAGACATAAAAGCTCCCCAAGTCTCTCCTGCACACTAGTAACCATTTTAAAATGTCATCAGCATGCTGCCCCCTCAGCAATCAAGGTTAAGTACACAGATTAGCTTTGGATGGAGGATGTCCATTTCTTCATCGTGTTTAGTGAAATTACTAAGTAGGAAGAGACTTCTAATGAAGAACACTTCTAAACCATTTTCAAGCAAGTGAGTTCCTGGGCAGTCTCTTTGCAAATACATCTCATCCGTGAACCGAGCAATGCATAAGCAGCAAAGAATATAACAAGCTGCTTTCTGGCCATAAACTGCTCTCTTTCAACCTTAAGTTTGCCTATTGCTGTGCAAATAGAATCATAGAATCATTGAGGTTGGAAAAGACCTCTAAGATCATCGAGTCCAACCGTCAACCCAACACCACCATGTCCACTAAACCATGTCCCTAAGTGCCTCATCTACTCGTCTTTTAAATACCTCCAGGGATGGGGACTCCACCACTTCCCTGGGCAGCCTGTGCCAATGTTTCACCACTCTTTCCGTAAAGAAATTTTTCCTTACATCCAATCTAAACCTCCCCTGGCGCAACTTGAGGCAGTTTCCTCTTGTCCTATCGCTTGTTACTTGGGAGAAGAGACCGACCCCCACCTCGCTACAACCTCCTTTCAGGTAGTTGTAGAGAGCGATGAGGTCTCCCCTCAGCCTCCTTTTCTCCAGGCTGAACAGTCCCAGTTCCCTCAGCCGCTCCTCATCAGACTTGTTCTCCAGACCCTTCACCAGCCTCGTTGCCCTTCTCTGGACACGCTCCAGCACCTCGATGTCCTTCTTGTAGTGAGGGGCCCAAAATAGCACCATTTCTGCAGTGAAGCTCTGAAATAATGGAGCTTGTTACTTATTTATTATTTTAAATACAAAAATTTTCCCCCTCTGTCTTGCTCCTGTGCAGCTCCCTTCTACTAATCAACTGGTAAAACTGGAATGAAATTAAGTGCAATATTATTTGCCTAGTTACAAAAAGCTGGGAAGTTTTTTGCCACCAGCAGTTAGATCAATGGAACATTCATTTCCATTAATATTTATGAGCACTATTTTGTTTTTCTTCTTAAGTGATTTACCTCAGATTTCAATTTATTGTGAAAAGCACCTGGAAAACATCTTCCACTCAATTTCCATTCCAATAGAAATATTCCCTTTTTCCTGCTTCACATACCACTCCATCCTGTGCTTTCTGATTTTCTCAAGATTTCTTATAAAATGTACTTTTAACAAGCCTTGGAACATTTTAATCTGTTAAAGTAAACCATGCAATTTTAAATATCTTTCAAATTTTTATAATGGTGACATTCCAACGAAGCAAAGAAAAAGTAAATACAAACATCCAAAACTGATTGCCGAAATGTTTGCAGGTGTGAACACAATATTTGCTTTCCATCATGATTTTTAATTGTACTAAAATTTGTAATGATGCCATAAATATGTACATTTTATCCAGTTTAAAAAAAAAAGTTTGTCTAGAGAGAAAATAGTGAGGTTTGTCTACTAGTTTCTTTCAGCTCCACACACTCTTGACAAAACAGTAATACGAATTTGTCAAGTTGTCAGAATTAAATAGCTGTTAAAGTATTTAGGGAGGTAACATCCAAAATATATCTACTGTAAGATCCGACTGTTTTGAAAGTCAACTCCACCATTCAGAGGTCAAAGACATTTTGAATAAAACATAGAGAAGAAAGCATTATGGCACCTTTGATGCACAGCCTTTAAAAGAAATGTGGATTAATAAGGGATGAGTTTTCTTGGGTTTTTTAGTTTACTTTGAAGAAATCCTTCATCCCTAAACTGTCCTCTAAGCTTTAATAGCATTTCTTTCCAGATTATCATCTCTTATCTTCTAGACCATGCCCAAACAAGGTACGCATTAGGGACTTTAAAACAACTTCAGTTGTTCCTAAAAGTCCCTGGTATCAAATGTAAGAATTTGCTACACCTAGTCACAGTTCTGCCTTTGTAAAATACACCTGTAGGTAGAATAAACTTGTACTTCTCCTACATGGGAGAGCAATGTGCCAGTCAGAAGCTGACCCCAGTTTGTTTTTTCACCTTGGCAGAGGAATAGCCATGCTCTGCTGTGCACAGTAAGAGGACCTGACAGAAAGAACATATTATCTACACTCTCCCGAGTCCTCTGCATCTCATGTTTGTGCTCTTCAGCTGATGACCATGCCACTGACAATACATGAGATCTTTTTGGCACAAGGAAAACAAAAAAACGTAAAAAAAAGTAGTGTACACCAATGGGAAAAGACCTCTCGCACACACCTTGCAGAAGCAGATACTTGCAGTCCTTGCAGGGGTTATGTGAACAAGCTAAGAACTCCATGCATTCTGCATTCTTGCATGAGCCTACAGAGGTGCAGCCGCAAACTTTCCCTTATTTTCTGGCCAGTAAATTCTCTTTTAGGTGCCAACTACCAAGGCTGAGAAATAATATGGGTGAAAGGATCCATGATGGCTGTAGTACCTCATACAAGAAATATCACTTTGGGATATGCAAATGCCCTTTCCTCTTCCATCTTTGTGGATCCAATTGCACGTGACTGACACAGGTCTTTCTACTCACAGGATGATGGAAATGACGAGTGCCAGTCACGTCAGTCAAGCAGGCATTCAAATACTGCTTTTTTAGATCTAACATCAAGCTCTTGCCCATGCAAATGTGCAATGCTCACAAATTTAAGTGGAATGGCCCACATCTCAGCTTTGCAGATTTCAGGATCAGTTGAAGATACTACCTGAGCAGTAGCAGAGCAAGTGTTGACAGGCAGCAAGGGAAGTACAGCCACCAGCTGGCAGAACAGCATGACACATTGTGTTACCTACTTAAGAGGGACTCTGTGATGAAATGTCTTGGCCTTTAAAGCAGCTTCCTACTGACAAAAAGAGACCTAATCTCATCACTGTCACCATGTTAAGGCAGGCATACGTATAAATAATGCCATTTCCTCTTTAAACTGAAAGGCATAATATAAGTTGACTGGCTGACTGGTGCAAAACATATGTGGTCACTTTCTCCATAGAACTGAGAAGACAGAAGGAGTTTGCTTTCCTTGCACCTATTCCGTTTCTTAGAAGAGAAAGAAGGATTATCTGGTAGGGACTACTAGGGTGCCTCTAAGACAGAGTGCCACTCTATCACAAGAAAGCAGGCTCAACTGGGCTAAAAAAGCCAGGCTGGAGTGATGTGCTGGTCCGGGACTGATTGGCGGTATCTCGTTCACTGTCACTCCTATGGCAAACTGAGTAATGCATACACGTGGGATGTCTTTTCAAGGGTAGATACAGCCTGTTCAGAGAAGTTTTGCTAGACTCTAGAAAGATCAAACAGGTGACGGCATGAGTAGAGTCCCCTGAACTGCGTCACCACATGCAACAACTGTGAGGACATAGCTGATGCTCACATGGGTAGGTTCTGAAATGCAATTTTCAATAGCAGGAGGTGATCTTCAGTTGGCAAGTCTCTCAGTAGCACTGTTGTCCCTTGCAGCAATCAAAATTCCTTTCCTTTACTCAACTCATTGATCAACTCAGAATCACCACTCCTTGGCAAGGTACATGGCTGGAACTGGATCCTGCTAGACTTGAAATAAAACGACCCAACTAAGTCCAGTGGCAAGGGGGATTAAACTCCCTCATTATTTCAGTGTTAGATGAGGGTGGCAGTTCTTGACCAATGTAGAAAACATCCTTTCCTTTCCTCTGCCCCCTCCCTCTACTTATAGACCCAAAGATCACAAAAGCTGATAGCAGTTTCCTGTGTATGAAGGACAATGAGGTAGGTCTCTGCACTGGGGTCTGAAGGCTGCCTCCAAAGACACCTTCAAGAAGCACAGCCTGAACCTCATGCTCTCTCTTGGTTTCCACATCTGTGAACGCAAGTAGACCACATGCAAGGCAGGGACACATGCAAATACCTCAGCAGGACACAGCTTCTGCTGAATCAATCAGAAGCATCAGGTCACTGTATGATAGCAACAGCTTAAAGTCAGAGGGCCTAATTTATATGGCTCTGCAACTCTGTCATGCCAAACAGACACATAAGGATCAGCTGCCTGAAGATTTCTGCACTCTAGTTTTAGTTGAATGAGCAACTATTGCACATGTTCAAAATCATTAGACACGGAAGACAGACAAGAAAATACCAAAATAGCTATGTAACGTAAACCCTGGAACAGAGAGATTCCAGATTCCACTTGTGGCCATGTCTATCTGAAAGACCCTGTATATAGACATGTAAGACAAGCTAGAAGAACAAAACCATCCCTCCCTAGCCGAGGTGAGCAACCACCATCTGTTTTCACATCATTTTCAGATACACAGTGGAATTTGAACTGAGTATCTCCTAACTATAGACTTAGCAATGAGGAGTGCCCTCCATGTTAAAAATACATTTAAATCTTCTGTTACAAGGATAAAATGTAGGACAAAGTTCTGTACACCTTAATACAGATCATGTGATATGCAGAGCCTGTACCAAGACAATTACCTTGAAGTGCAGACAACTGCATGTCTTACATAAAGCTAAAGAATTAAACTGCTGCTTACCTAGGCAACATACCACTACCACCTGTTAACCTGTATTGCCAACCTCCTCTACCCCTCTGTTTTCCTAATATACCTTCTTGGACAATTCAAACTCTATTTCTTTGCCATCATGAGGATTAAAGACATGCTGAGGATCAGTAAACAGCAAGATAACTCTTTTGAGAGACATGAAGTGCATGAGAGGATAATCTACGTGCATCTTACTGGTGCGTCTATTTATTCCTTTAACCTTTAAGGAGGCAGCACATAACTTGCAAGAGGCAGTTTTCAAATGCAATTGAAGCACAGTGCAATGTATTAGTTCAGACAACTGCAGCTGCACCTTTAATAGTATGCTCAGTTTGGCTGACGGTATAAAACTTCACTGGAGGATGTATGTCACTATAGTGTGACTGTGCATACTTACGTCTGATCACTGAAATAAGTGAAATAGCTTTTAGTTTAACAAAAGGAGAGAAAGCCAGGCAGGTGAGCGCTCTAGGAAGGAAATTCTTCTTTGTCCCCTTACCATTGCCTAGAGTTGGTAAGAATTGGTCTCCTTTACAGTATTCTTTCTAATGGTAGCTTGTGATTTCAATAAATTGATGCTTAAAATCTTGAATACAAGGCATTTGGTAATTTGAACTATTACTTAGCTTGTTTATTTGAACATATTTTACCTTCAAATTGTTATAACATTCTCTCTCTCTCAATTTTGAAAATTGACCCTCATGAAAAGCTACCGATGACCTACAGGAAGTAGGCTTAAGTTTTCTAGCTGTAAGAAATTATATCAATAATTGATTGTAAGTGGGACCTCTTTAAAGGTCAGCTTTCTTCAGCAGCTAAACATCATCCCTTCTGAATGCACGATTAGGTCAACAGAATTTCTTTCATTATTTCCTCCATATGTGCATGTCCACACTTGCTTTGTCTTTCTACACAAACACACAGAGAAACATATACTATAAGAATAACTTATAGTTATTCAATGTCTGAATAACTATATTAGAAGAACTAACACAAATTGAAGGTTAATTTAAAGCAAAAAATGAACCCATTTACTGCAAGGAGAAACTTGGATGGGAATTTTCAAACGTCAGACAATTAAATACTCAAATCCCATTGAAAGTCAATATAGATTGGGCGCTGACGTTTCCAAAACTCTTCTAAAATTCTTAACTGTAATGGCACTGATTAAATTAAATTCTTTAAGCAAAGGTTGCATGACAACATTATCCCTTATTGGAGAAGAAAAAAAAAAAAAGAAGAAAACAGCAACTAGCAAAACATCCTCAAAATATTGTGTACTCCCTCCATATTACATACCTAGCCTTTAAAATAATGGGCATAGCATACGGTCTGAAAAGTAGTAACTTTTTTGTACAAAAATGGTTTACACATACATTGACTCATGAAAACAATAATGGAAGTACAGAATTTCAAGTGAGAAATTTATACAAACACTTTAATAATACAATATAGACATCTAGTCTAAAACCAGCTTTAAATAAAAATACAGAAATATGGAGAATGATTTAGCATCTTTTTAGTCTGATGTTATGAAGCTGGAGCCACCTAACAATAAAGCTTTTTACTTTTTTTTTTTTTTTTTGTACTTTTTACTTATTTCAGAACCCCTAGCACCCCCTTCCCAGGATTAGGAACAAAGCATAGCAATGAAAATAGCAAGGTTGTTTTTACACATAAGAAATGGTGAGATTTGGGAGAGTCCATAGGAGCACTCAGAGACTTCCTTAAGAAGTGAACAACACAAGCAGGGTACTGTAGGAAATGACTCTTCCCCCCCTCCAAGTTTTCAATTTATAGACTTGTAACAGCTTATCATCTGGGCTCAGGGGCATTATGCAGTGGAAGATTCTCTCCCTTTCCCCCTCTTCAGGATGGAATTATCAACACTACTCTGAAATGTCTGGACTAGCCTTAGCACTGTATTTTGTCTACACACCCAGTAATGAAGATGAATCATTCCTATTTTCACTGTACCTGTAAGCAAGACAATTCCTTTTGCATCTTTAAAAATGTTTAATATAATGCAGCATTTAGAGAATGTCCATTTAGAGAAGCTATAACACATAAATACTAAATATATCCAAAGGAATAACCATAGTAGCAACCTTTCAATTTCCATGGAAACCCTACTTAGAACACAAGACACAAATCTTAGACGAATGTTAATCTCTTAAACCTATATAAATTCACACTTTGAAGGTGTAGTCTACAAATAAAAAAGATTGCAGTATAAAACACCAATATTCCAAAAAATTTAGCAAGCAGCAGAACTGTTGATGCTCCTGATGCACAGAACTCCTCATAGAGTCAGCCTGTAAAGCATCCCTCACAGCAGGGGTGCTATGCTAATAGCAGCATCTAGAAAACAACACACCATGGCAGTGATGAAAATAACTTGGAAACTGACATCTTCCTATGCAATATTTTTACAAGATTAAAAATATACCAAAGTTATCAATGAAAAAATCCTATTTTCCAGCAAGACACTTGTGGCCTGGGGTGTCAGTGCAGAAAGGAAGTCTACATAGCTGTATTATATTAAAAAAAAACCACAATCAAAAACAACCATCAAAATAAAAACACAGAAGAAGAAAACAAAACAAAACAGCAAAACTGGGGGCAAGTTAAGAGAAAATCTCTGATCTCTTCAAGCTCACTCCCTACCAGAGCAGAGTCCCTGGCAAAAGCTGAGGCTTTAGAAATTTATGTTCAGCCAGACAGAGCATTAAAGAAACAATGTAGGACATACCATGTGGCAGCTGAATTTGTTGTTTTTCTCCTCCAACCAGGCATTAAAAACAATTACAAGGATAACTTCCTAGCGCTAAGAAATACCTGGAATATAACACCGCATTAACCTGGCCTGACAGACTTACGTATTTTAAGACCTTTCCCAGAACCCGGGGGGGGGGGGGATAAAAACAACCCAAAAAACCCAAACGAACCAAAAGAGAGGTGCCTACTTCCTGGACAGTCTCTGTACACCTTGAGCCTCTGAGTTGCAGAATCTGGTAAGTTACTCCTTTTCTCATTGCAGAGGGTGAAGTTCATGATTTGGAGAAGGTGAAAATGAAGCAGGAGTTAGGCAAAGACCAGACTGGGCACTAAAGACCGCTTACTGACAATCAAATACAGCGGGACAGATGTCCTGGTTTCAGCAGGGATAGAGTTAATTTCCTTCCTAGTAGCTGGTACAGTGCTGTGTTTTGGGTTTAGGAGGAGAATAATGTTGATAACTCACCGATGTTTTAGTTGTTGCTAGGTAGTGCCTACACTAGTCAAGGACTTTTCAGCTTCCCATGCTCTACCGACTGAGAAGGCTGGAGGTGCACGAGAAATTGGGAGGGGGCACAGCCAAACTGGCCAAAGGGATATTCCATGCCATATGACGTCATGCTCAGTACATAAAGCTGGGGGAAGAAGAAGGAAGGGGGGGGATGTTTGGAGTGATGGCGTTTGTCTTCCCAAGTAACCATTACGTGTGATGGAGCCCTGCTTTCCTGGAGATGGTTGAACACCTGCCTGCCAATGGGAAGGAGTGAATGAATTCCTTGTTTTGCTTTGCTTGCGTGTGCGGCTTTTGCTTTACCTATTAAACTGTCTTTATCTCAACTCACAAGTTTTCTCACTTTTACCCTTCCGATTCTCTCCCCCATCCCACTGGGGGGAGTGAGAGAGCAGCTGGGTGGTGCTTAGTTGCCGGCTGAGTTTAAACCACAACAACAGAAAAAAGCACCGACAACTCACCTACTTGGGGAGCACGGATGTCAGTACTTGGCTATGTAGAGCAAGGAAAG
This sequence comes from Aptenodytes patagonicus, assembly GCF_965638725.1. Lineage (NCBI taxonomy): Eukaryota > Metazoa > Chordata > Aves > Sphenisciformes > Spheniscidae > Aptenodytes > Aptenodytes patagonicus. Next base: position 81,625,026 of record NC_134982.1, on the reverse strand, counting down.
CCCCCATACTCCGCAGGACTGAAGCAAAATCATGATGCAAGTATTCTCCTAAACGTTTGTACTGGAAGGAAAGCTACAACTGGGTCAAGATCTAACATCCTGTAAGTACATCGCAAATGGCTAATGCCTGTCGTAACAGTACGATCGATTCCCTCAAATTACACTATACAGAAGTTTAAACAGATGCACAGACAAGCAGTTCCACTGATAATCTTTTACAAATTGAAGTGACCATCCTGGATTTCTGAAGGAATGCAATACATAAACTCAGCTTTGTTGCTTCCTGTTAACCTTTTAACTAATGCATGACTATTTCTATCTCAATAATATATTTTCAATTTCTTCTTGATTAATATTAGGCCAATTAGATCACTCTTAATTACCAGGGCAATGACAAGAATTTAAGTAATTCTGTAGTATATTCATCTGGTATTTGACACATTTCACAGTAAATGAAGAATGGCATATCCAGCTGAGCTTCCAAAGCTAATTTAGATGGGGGGGGGGAATCAATCCCCTGTGCTAGAATCTGACTGGGCTCCAAATTAAATGGTCTGAAACCTCACAGCCAGTAAGTATCGCACTCTAGGTCTGCTTGGCTTGAAATCTAAAAGCCTAAGTTTTACCTTCAACCACACTACCTTATCAGAACAGATGTGAAAAATACCTATGATGTAGAGAAAAGCTAAGTGGAATCAGAGAAATACACTGGGGAACAGGTGGAACTCAGATATATTCATTTCAAGGTTTTCACACTGTAGAGGACAAAAAACAGTTTGTTCACTTTCTAGTGGGCACAAAACAAAATGGCACTCCCAGTGACTGTGTCACATTTCTTAATTTTTCTGCAGAAATAATCCTGTTGCAACGACAGTCAAATAAAAGTAGAGGAAAGGGGGGATACTAAGCTTAAGACTAACGGACATATGTGTATGGTTAGAAATTAAGTCAGTGTGAACACAAGTAAAGTACTCTAAGTTCACCTACAAAACACAGAGGAAGACAAAAATAATCTTCAAATTGTTAGTAATGTTGTAATGTTTTTTCTGTAAAGTAAATCAGAAATCCATGTCCCCTTGAGAAATGCTCATCCAATCAACCAGTCAATTACTTTCAACACAGGGTAGGGAAAAAAAAGTTAACCATTTTGAATTTTCAGCTCCAATTAATTTTGGAAAGTTAATACAAATTGTTTTCTAATTTGTTCAACTGCTTAGCACTGAAGCGTATCAAAGTGCGATTTCATTCATTTTTGTCATGACACAGTGAGGCATAAAACCACAACATCTTTATATGATGAAGCAATCCAGATTAGTATTTAAGATTCTCTGTTAAAAGTTAACACTGAAATGCACACTGCCATCACAGAACTAGGATTTCAGGAAAGATAACTCTACCACAGATACATGATTGTTGTGAAACTCATAACCATAAATAATTATCCATCTCAAATACCAACAGTAACACAGAACTTTTGCTGATTAAAAAACAGAGTAAAGAAAAAGGGGAAAAAACAGCTGGATAATCCTCAGTAATATTAGATTATAAAATACAAAAGTTTTGACTGTACTGATAATCTTTAAAAATTACTCAGCACTATCTTAAAAATGAGAGACTGAGTGAAATGAACTGCCATTATTCATTCTTTAAAAGACATCAAGTAAAGTGTGTTCAAGACATAGTACGGGAAGGATAGTAAGCATAGACTATACACAGCCCCAAAATATTGTGAGTATGTATAACTGCACAGAAGAAACTGTGACATGATTTTTAGAGGTGACAGCATTCATTTTAGGGGAAACATCATTTGGCTATCACCCAGCAAAACAAATTTGGCTCAGATGTCCATTCAGGCAGATGAAGTTAGATATCTGGATCTTAATCAAGACAGACACATTAACATTCTTATCCTTTAAAGATTCAAAGATTCCAAAACAAGTACTATAGCTTACTAGAAAATCAGAATCAAAACCTAACACCCAATGCATGTATTTAAAATGAAAAAGGAAACTTCAATTATAAATTCTAAAGTTCTAAATGAAAAATGAAATTATACTTTGATATATACACACACACCCTTCCACAATAACATTTTTGTAAACATACAGCAAGTTTTGAAAGATTACCTGGTAAAAATACCATCCACAACACCAATTGTCGACTCCTCTGCAGGAACGTAAGAACCAATTTGTGCCATGACTGTGATCAATGCAACTTGCTTTATATAGGAGCTCTTTCCTCCCATGTTGGGTCCAGTTATTATCATGACCCTTTCGCCATCTCCCTGGAAACATAAAAGAGTGGTCAAATATATTGTCCTGCACATGGCGCTTTTACAAGAAAGTCTCGTGTGTGTGTGTGTATGTGCTTAGACGGATAAAGGACAAGTCCTCAGGATTAAACATTCTGTTTCTAGGTGAACAGTTTCCTTCATTCTTGGAGTTCATCGCATTTACTTTTCAAGATATTATGAAGTCTCGGATAAATTTTCCTAAGACCTCTCCAGGCTGGTGAGAGAGAAGCATCGCAATCAACTTTCATTACTCTTGAGCAAAATGGACAGTGAGAAGGAACTTTCCCTTTCTCCACCAAGAAGCCAAAAAAGCACTCCAAGAACTTTCTGTGCAATTTTCTTGGGAGAAAGGGAGAAACTCATCAGCTTTTAGCATAGCCAGTGCTGTCCTAATTTGATTATGATCTGGATTCCTCTCCAGTTTGAGTTCTCACTGCCTAATAGGCAAAAGATCTGGCAGACAAAAGACCTGACCTAGATTTTATACCCATTCATAATTGCTTGCCTTGGTACAACATTCAAACAGACTGCCTACAAGAAGAAATCAAGACATTGCCGAGTTTGGCAATACTTGACTGCAACACAGATATTGTGAGCAGACTGTATCCAATCTCTGATTGATCAGTGTATCTAACCACTGAAATCCTATGGAAAATGAAATCAGATGCAAGAGCTCGTCTCAGCTGTAAGGCTCCCTACAGTACTGCTACGTGTCTATGGCTCCAGAATAAAACTGTCTTCCTCTGATGCAAGACAATTGCTAATACAAAATTAAAACTCATCAATAAATCTATAAAGCTTTCTCATAGCCTGAATCAAGACTAGGAAATTAAGTTATACGAGGACTTCAGACAACTAGACTTTTCCTTTCTACTGGGTATATACAATGAAATCCAACAATTGGTGGGTATATACAATGAAATCCAACAATTGGTGAACTAACCAAAAGTCAGCATATTCCACTGCCCCATGGGAGGGGCATACAAGAAAGGACAAGCTGTGCATAATGAACATACATTAGCCACCCTACTTAGAAAACTTGGAACTGATCAGGCACTGTGACAAGGTGGGGGGGGGGGCGGGGGGGGGAGAAGAAAAAACTCCACAGAATAAACCTCACTATCTTTACAGATTCATTTTTTGATCAGGCTTTCATTCTGTTAAGAGGGAGGCAAATAAATTTCATATAGGACTGTCACTTTTATATCATAATCCAGATCATACAGAAGATACATGCAATCAGTATTTATTATATGTAAAAAGCTATTTAGCTTTTGCTAAGAACATCCCATCCATAAAGAAGTCACAATAAAGCCAAAACCCAGAAAATCCCATCATCAGGAATAAAGGGTGGGTGTAACAAAATGCATATGACTACATGGGAACAAAATTCATAACATTCTAGTCTCCAAGGTATAGTTTCAACACTGCTATTAAACCTTTGTCAGGGTCACCATTTGGATCAACACAACAGAATTTATAGATACTTAAAACCAGAATGAGTTCATCTGTTAAAATCCACAAATTTCTTGCATGTGTTTGGTATCCCTCCAACCGTGTTGTGAGACTGGTGGCCAGTTTGCAAAGCCAGCTTTCAGAAAGAACATATACTGTAACATCAGACCAGAGAACCCATCTGCCCTCACAACTGCATGCAGCCATAAGCTAACATCTTACTGGAATTTATGGCTAAAGTTAAAAGTACTAAAAGAATCCAAGAATATTTGGAGAGGAAAGGGGGAATGGAAAAATAAGATGTTTATTTCAGGGCACTACAAGAAAGCTTTTCCTGAAGTTAGATATTTGACAACATTTCAGCTGAAAACATGACAGGAGATGCATTTCCTGCTGATTCAAACACACCAGTTTAAAACCAGAGGCATTTTAATAAACTGGGTTCCCACCCACCTCTCTCAGAAAAAGAGAGAACTCAAACCAACACTAGAGGCAAAAGTGATTCTACCACGATCACTTGATTTTGTAATATTCAGTATTTAGAAAGCCAACATAAGAATGGGACTAACAGGGGAAAGTGCATGATGATTACTGAATGAAATGCTGAATTTTTTGTAAATGCCATCTGTCACTTGTTCGGAGTTGATAAATAATTTTGAAAACATTCCCTGAAGTATTGCACAATATCTGTATCATTGTTCAGTATAGAACAGCTTTTAAAAATATTTCCAGAGAAATACATACAAATTTGAATGGTGTTTATCACAGCAATGCTCCACACTGATACCTGTTTCATACCTTTTCTATATTTACTGTATGAAAAGGCAATTACGTATTCAGAGTTAAGTTGCAAGCTTTTATATTCATTACAAACAGAAATGTAGTATTTCAAAAAAGATATAGATAGGTAAATATTTAACAAAAAATGCCAAAAGGACATGTAATTTAAAAGACAGATTTTAGTTTTTCAGGAAAAAACAAGAAGGAAACAAACCAAAATACGGTTATCAGAAACAGATATGTGAAATAAAATACAACAATGTTTCCTACCTATGGTAATTGCATATTTATAGCAACTTTAGGTAATTTAGGTCATACAATTTATGTAACATTGCATAGAAAATGTTAAGAAGTAGCTCCCCCACTTTCTTTGACCTCTTGACAACAATACCAAGCAAGTAATAGGCTCAACATCATTCTCTATTGCAGAAAACAACAGTCAGAGGGAGATTTATGGGTAACATACAGCCTGCAAGCTGCACATGGGGGATCTTTATCGTATGTTAATATGAAAGGCTTCTTACAACTCATGTGCAGTCTACAGAGCATGTACTCGATACTACATAGTGAAGAGTCAGAGCTCCAAGTCTGCATTCTCAGATTAAGAAAGGCTGTATGAAATTAATACTTCCAGAAAGAAAGGAAAACACATAGTAGAGAAATACCTAAAAAAATATCTGAGCTATCTTAGAATTAATTTGGAAAACTGTGCCTGTAACATGTTACACAGTGTTGTGGTTTAACCTCAGTCGGCAACTGAGCACCACACAGCCGCTCCCACGCTCCCCCCCCTGCAGTGGGATGGGGGAGAGAATTGGAAGAGCACAAGTGAGAAAAACTCGTGGGTTGAGATAAAAACAGTTTAATAATTGAAATAAAATAATAATAACAACAACAACAATAATAATATACAAAACAAGTGATGCACAGTACAATTGCTCACCACCTGCCAACCGATGCCCAGCCAGTCCCCGAGCAGCAGCCCCCCCCGGCCAGCTTTCCCCAGTTTATGTACTGAGCATGACGGCACATGGTATGGAATGTCCCTTTGGCCAGTTGGGGTCAGCTGTCCTGGCTGTGCCCCCTCCCAGCTTCTTGTGCACCTCCAGCCTTCTCAGTCGGTAGAGCATGGGAAACTAAAAAGTCCTTGACTAGTGTAAGCATTACCTAGCAACAACTAAAACATCGGTGTGTTATCAACTTTGTTCTCATCCTAAATCCAAACCACAGCACTGTACCAGCTACTAGGAAGGAAATTAACTCTATCCCTGCTGAAACCAGGACGCAGAAACTTAAGTTGCTGCTATTCTGTATATTAAAAAACTCCACAAATTTGAGATAAAGTTATGACAAAACGCAGACTCCTGATGACGCTGTTAAAAAAATTGTAATTATTCATTTGTTTTTCAAAAATAACCATTAAAAACTTTCATTTTCCTAATTTTGAGATCACTTTTCTTTATGCCATTAAGACTGAACAAGGCTGTAAAGAGAGCATCTGGCTGCAAGATATCAGAAAAAGGACAAAACAGATGTGATCACACCTAGCAGTATCTCTCTGAAAGGCAACCAAGCAGACAGTTGTATGATTAAATTACTTATTTTAACTTCCTGGCCAAGAAGCATATGCCAGATTCCTTCCCTTGAATGATTTTGAAGCTCAAACAGTATCTCAGTACTTACTGAAAGGTTAGTGGTATTTGGAACATACTGATCCTGTTCTCCCAGTAGTACATCAATCACAGGGTGCCTCCCATTTTTTATAATTATTTCTCGCCGATTATCTTGCACAGTTGGTCTGCAAAAAGGAAGAGACGTTAATTTCAATGTTTATTGTAACTGATTTATTTAGAACTACTGTAACTAAAGTCTGCAGGAGGGTCATCTATGATGCAGATTTTTGTGAAAAAAATACAAATGACAAAAATGAATTACTGCTATCAAATATTTCTAAAGTCTTCCTTGGTTTCATTCAGTTATAAAAAAAATATTAGCAGATGGGATAAAGAAATTTTAGAGTATTTTCTTCGTTTTTTCATTACCTAGGGAATGTTTTCAGTCGTTTATGGGTATTCTAAAGAACTATTAAGAACTACAAAATGAACAAGCAATAGCAAAACCCCGAAACTGGAGGACAGTCCACTTTCTTCCCACCACTGCACCAACTTCTGCAAAGTGTCACCTTTTGCAGATACATTTCATATTCTCAGAATGATCTTGCTGATGAACTGGTCCAGCTTCTTACTGCATTAAGTCCTAACTGGAGTGTGGGAGTTAAGAAAATTGTCCAACTATGTATATTATGACTGATAACACATTAAGCGATACAAATCAAAGACTGCAGTATGACAGAGCTGTAACTCTCCTATAAACATTAGCAGCTCTCATAAACCAACAGCAATTCCCAAACATGTACAAGAGTCATCAAACAATAACTGTCTATAGAAAGAGCTTACTATCTAAGTTGAAACACTGAAATGACAGTACCTTTTTAGAAATTAATATGCAAACCAGATCAATACTACTTACTTTTTTTCTCTCATCTCCAAACCATGTAAAAAGAAGTTTTATCTCAAATGCTTCCACCTTAACTCCAAATTTGTCTACATGTCTACTAATATAACATGTATAATTCTGTTACATATCTCCATGTCTGAAAAAGCTTCATCTCCAAGAGCTGTGTGTTCTTCACAGAACAAAAAATGCAAAAGAACCATGTTCCACTGAATTATGACTATGATTTCTTTTTGTTCTCTGCAACCTAGGTTTACTTTTTCATCGTAAACTGAAGTGCAGCATTCAACAGAGAGGTAAATGTGGTTTCATGTCTCAGCAACATTTCCTACACTAGACATACAATCACTCTGAAATAAGAACAGTAACTTAGGAAAGTGGCAGCAGCTGAGAAAAAGAGAATGCTGGAATAAAGCCACAGAATTTTTTGACTGGAAATTGCCTAACAATTTGGGTGGACTTGAGAGGGAAGACAAGATATGGGGAGTGTGATTTTTCTTGGGTTGAAGAATGATGATGCAATTTGAAAGGAAAATGGAAGTAAAATAAATGGCATATTAGGAACACAAAGCACTGGGGAAAGAGGTGCAAGCTGACAATGGTGTGGGTTTTTTATCATAAAGATATTTCCAGCAGTTGTATAGCTGAGATGAAACCAATATAGACAGAGTCTTAGGCCTTGGGGACAAAGAAAGGAAATTTCACTCTCCATTTGCTGGAGGCTAAGCAGTTTGGAGCTGTAATGTGATGCTCTGAAAAGGGAGGAGCACATACCTAGAAGCACTTCCTCCTGTACCTCTCCACTTTGCATTTAAGAGAGGGAGATAACAGCTAAATGATCCATTTGCCATTTTATAATTCTGCCCTGTCTTTGGAAGTAATTCCCGTTTTTTAACTGCTCAAGCCTCCCTCCATGTAACTGTGAGACAGGATGTGGTTTCAGGATGCCATGAGCCTTGCTGACTGCCTGTTCTGGTTTCAGACAATGGGGCCTGCAGAAGTAGGGCCTCAGCCAGTCATTCAAAAGGTCTTTCCCTACCCTTTGTTCCCACAATCAGACAATCATGTGTCATGCAGTAAGGGGGGGGGGGGGAGATAAAAAAAAAGTAAATCGCTCTGGAATGCGGTCATGTACTACCTTTTCAACAGCATTCCTTAAAGTTAAACAAATTCACAGCCTGCAGAGTGGATACTCAAACATCAGATGATGATCTCTGGGCTACCTACACCATGATCTTTAGGTATCTAACTTCGCTGCCTGAGAGCCCTGATGTTGCACATAGTCTGTGTAAAGGATGAGTCTCCCAACACAGGGGTCCCCGAGACGCCTCAAAACTGTAAGAGGTGCTTACCTCTCTCCAACAGCTATGTGGAGGAGCACCTGTGCTCCTGACTTCACAACTCATTTATGTGCCTCAGGTAGAGTGATATGAAACAATCCGCACTTAATCAAAAAACATTCCTCCAAAATACTTAAATTAGTTAATACGAAAGTCCCATCTTTCCTTCAGTAGCCCTCCAAAATTAATTATTGACACCTTCCCTGCAGCTGAAGTTTCACTGAGAAGTCTCTTTCCTGCCAGTTTATAAGCTCTAAGATACTCTTTAAAATTCAGTGAATTATTTAAACTCTGCACAGTGAATTAATCAGATTTCAGTTTGTTTTCTCATCTGAGTATACAGAAATAAGTGAGCAATTACTTTCAAAGAGATTTTGATAGAGGTACAAAAGATCCCAAAAGTCCAGAAGTAATCAATATTCTCCTTAATGCTATATAAAAATGCTATATAACCCAGGGGAGGTTTAGACTGGATATAAGGAAAAATTTCTTTACTGAAAGAGTGGTGAAACATTGGAACAGGCTGCCCAGGGAAGTGGTGGAGTCCCCATCCCTGGAAGTATTTAAAAGACGAGTAGATGAGGCGCTTAGGGACATGGTTTAGTGGACATGGTGGTGTTGGGTTGACGGTTGGACTCGATGATCTTAGAGGTCTTTTCCAACCTCAATGATTCTATGATTCTATAAAAGCAGAAGCATATGTAAGTTGATCTCCCTTCATCCACATACATTTAATACATGATTTGCTGTATTTCCATAGGTCTCAAATGTTACTAATTCATATGGTTATTCCTAAGCAATTGTCTGAGCGCTTGCAGTGCAGTCCTACAATGACAACATTTTAAAAGTTACACACAGCACTTTTCAAAAGAGAGTATGTGGACTGTCTGGCAGAGGGAATGGCTCAGGACTGGAAACCAACAGCCCTTGCAGGGGTGTCTACAAGTAAACCTCAGAAACAGTAAGTGCTGGCCTCCAGGTCAGCACTCAGCAAGCTGAAGCAGTGGCTCAGTGAGTGCCCAGTGCCTCTGGGGACAGAGACCTCAAAGTATGGAAGAAGGCACCCCAGTGAGACTGACTGTCTGTGTGAATGCAAGAGATGTGGGCTTGTGAGGGGGAAGACGACCTGAGTTGCAGGGTGTACATGCTCAGGAGCCAGCTCTGGACCAACCTCTGGGGAAGGAGGACTTGAGGGTTCACATCACCCCTCTGCAGAGAGCAGGGGGGGACAGCCTTGGCACCACAAGAGTCCCAGGCTGCGGTGCCCAGTGTGCACGTGTGGGTCTTGGGTAGAGAGAAGTACACAGCTCATCAGATCTAACACATGATCCTATGTGAGGCATCATCACTGCTTTGGAAGGTGGCACTAATATTTACCTATTATTTACCTGAAATACATCTTTGAAACATACCTCATACAACTTAGAATCTTAGGTATTAGAAAGACATTATGAATTCAGACCTTGCTGGGAAAAAAAAAAAAAGAAAGAAAGGAAAAAAATTTCCATGCGAAGTCCAACATACATTTATACACATGTGAGATATCATCTAGTAGACTTAGGTCAAACAATAGACAGACAAACATAAGATGTCAAGTTTGAACTGCAATGCTTACAGATTTGCATTAAGCCCAGAAATGTTGCTTTACAAAATCAGATTAAGTTGAAACTACTGTAAACAATTTTAATAATGCATTTTATCGTAGTACACATATTAAAATCAATTTTTTTAAAATACTCTCTTATAATTAGCTATAAAATCCTAAATAAAAATTAAAAATTGATTACCTGCAGTAGTCTCCTTGTTTAGCCACCTGGGCCAATGAGAACAGACAGTCGATAGTTGCTAGGTGACCAATCGCTTTAGACACAGGGTGATAATGTTCACTGAAATGGCTATACGAAAACAGGAAAAAATAACAGGAGGAAGAAGAGAGAAGAAAATAATTTCATACAGATACAAATGTACTGTTAAAATATACCCCATGCATGCTTCTCACAGGTCTCCTATGGTCTTTAAATTACTCTGAATTCAAATCTCCCAGCAGTGTATTAACTTACAATATGAGGACACAATCTTAATCAAGACGGACTTCATGCTCCCTTGTAACTGTGAATTAATTTTAAGCACAAGAAAGCAGGCAAAATGAAATTCATTAGATAGCATATAAAGGGTCTGCAGTTGATTCCTGCTGCCTAAATGAGGTTTATAAAAATGCCACTGTTTATCACAGTGGCAACTGAATCCCAACTGCCAATTCGCTTCAACCATAAGTTACAGTAAAAAAAAAAATAAACTAAAAGTGCCTGAACACAGCAGTTGTCTACAATTTCAATAAAATATGGTATCTACAACAGAAAATACAAGAATTCATTTTCCATTTATGGTATTGCTTCCCCCAGTACAATAATGACGTTACCAGGAGAACACAGTTTTCAGTAGAGTTCATTCTCTTAGTCCTCAAGAATTTCTTTTTTTTCCTCTCCTAGTCTCAAAGATACCACATGGAATATAAAACCAGTAGGGAAGCAAAATTTAATAAATAAATAAATAAATGGAGGGGTGGGGAAGAAGAGCGCTTTCCTACACACAGGTCTATCCTTGTTGTATGCTGCTATCATACAACACTATTGAAAACAGCAAAGTGAACAGGAAAAGCAGCAGATCTAAGTGAAGAAAAGTTAAAATAGGTCTACTCAAACTTACATGGCTAATGCAGTCACAAAAATTATTTAACAGAACTGTTTTTATAGTATTGCAAAGGCAACACATTTGGAGCAGAGTGAATTGGAATATTCTTCTAGTTTCTACAGAATTTACAGAATTGCTGAGTTCCTACTAGGAGGCAAACGTTGGCATCAGTTATGTTCAGTGAGACAACTTCAGAAAGAACTTGTTAAATTTTTGCAGCAGGGAAAAACGCACAAGTGAAAGTGAGCCAATTATCATTGCATGACATGAGGAACAATTTCAGTGGGTCTGTAATTCATGGAAGTGAAAAAAAAAAATTGATAACCAGACACCTGAAAAATCAAAGGTATTCAGAAGTTGGAGAAATATTTTTAAAACTCCCATTTTAAAGATCCTTTGGCTAAATAGTCAAATAACTTCATTCAAAACTCTCATCTGAGACAAACAGATCTTCCGTGCCAGTTGTGAGGGACAATAACACTCCCATAACTTTCTAGCAAACAGACTCACAGTCAGTTGCAGGGCTAGCATACAAAATACAAGGCTATAGAGAATCACACTCACCCAAGCCACTGCCCAAACACCCTGAACATTCCTAACTCAAAAACTGTAAGTAACACTGCAATTGTACTTAATTTATTATTATTATTTTTAGTAATGGCACACTTAACAGTGAAGCCATACTTTATTTCAATTAATATTAAAAGTGAATTTGGTTAGCTTGTATAATAAATTCTTTTGTCATCTCACATTGTACTTCAGTAATAAAACTACTACATTCAGTTTCACTCATATACACTCAGTCATACTTTCAGGTTCTTAATGCTGTGATATTAGTTTTCAAATTTTGAGAGCCACTTTATATATTTAATAGTGTGTCTTAATCAGAATTTTAAAATCTAGAGACATCACTGCTGGTCTCAGGACTCAGTCTGCAAAGGTCTTGCCTTCAAATGCTTTAAATTGAAGAACAATATTTTAATTGACTATCTTTAAAGTTGTGGACAATATAAAAAAGAAGTTGATAATTCAATTAAGATAAACATCTTTCTTTTTCTGTTCTTATAGCAAAAATAAAATAAAATAAAATACAATGATAAAAACTGACTCTATTTTGTAAACTCACTCTAAAAAATTTAGCCATTCAGCACTGCAATCAAGGACTAGCTGCTCCCGGAGCTGATTCAGATGTCTGTAATTTTCTATAATAAAAGGAGAGTGGAAACGGCTGACAGCTTTTGTGCTGGAAGACAGAGAAAAGCCAAATAGGAAACCAAGGTTACTAAGCAATCAGTTACACCATCTACATGCAAAATTGGACTAGTTTTCTTACTTTCTGTGAGCCTTGAAAATGGATGTTAAAAAAGAAGTTCCTTTACTGTGGTACCAAACTCTATTGATTCCAATGATCTTTATTGTGAATAAAGTGATTGGTTACTGCACCACTGCCCATTCAGAAGGCTTTTAAAATGTTTTTCACAATGTAGCACACAACACTGAGGTTTATATATTTCACAAAATTCTGTTCAGCAGTACACTACACAAATGGATGACTCTTCTGTGTGTGATTGCATATACAATGAACTCCAAGAAAAAAATTCACTTTAAAGAGGAAAACTTCATGATAAGGCTGAAATAAACTTAGTAAATACAGACTGTCTTGCATGGATACTAGTTTCCATTTGGGGCCCTTGCTATTTATTTATGTATTTTCATTAAGGACTCACTTCGGCTTTCCCAGGCATTCTTTTACAAAATCCAGATTAGCTGTAATTGTTCTTCAGCATCTTAATTCTGTCTAATCTGTGCACTTTTAATACTGAATTCTTGCATAAGTGAATAGAACACACATCACTTCAGAGTTCACCTTAATTACACCTATTTCTGGTGCGAGATGTCTGTGCTCATACATTATAACATTAAGGTATTCAACCTGTTTAAATAATAAAACAAATGACTGAAAAGAAAAAAGCCAACTACATAATTCAGTCCATCTCTGTTTCGCCTACTAGAAAAAGTATCCAAAACTATCTAAAATCATGCTAACATAACACTACGTACCAAAGCAAGCAAAGCTTGTCTGTATGAACAAGTAAAATATTTTAAACATACTAAGTTTATTGAAATGCAGAGATATTTGCACAGCTACCTTTACCTTTCTGAATAAAATAAGATCAAAATTTTATGAAAGATTTGTATCTACAAACTACAGGCACAACTGAATCAAGACTGTAGTTTTGACACCAGTACATGTACTTTGAAAGATTAAGCAAGTAATATAGGGCACTGAGGATCTACCATGTAAAAATAAACGTTTTAAGAACTCCAGTTTAAGCAAAACTTATTATGGCAATAAATTAACATAACAATTTTGGTTGGTTGGTTTTCAGTTTAAAAAAAAAAACAAACACAACCACAAACACATGGAGCAATGAGAATGTGTACATAATTAATGGTAATACCAAAATACCACATTTTTTTTCTTATATATTAAAATAGAACAAACTTCAAAGACATTTTACATACCTACTAACCATAACCCAGTCAGATGGCACAGATGATTTATGGGAATTCTTGACTTCTATCATAAACTAAAATAAACAGAAATGTAGTATTACACATCATGTGAAGTTAGGAAGACTACAGAACTATAATCATCGTATATCAAGAAATCTGCATGCATCAGAGGAAAACCATATTCAGCCTGAAAAGACTGAGCAGACCAGAAGCTAATGTTTTTTCCCCCTGGAAGTGAGCGTTATGACATACACATTTTCTGCCAAAAGAGCAACTCCTATCCTGAGCTGTTCTTGTGCCCTGCCATGTTGCTGACCCATCTCTGCCCTTCTATTCTTCCATCCACTGATATGCTCTCCTCACCTCCCTCTTATCAAGCCAAAACCAGATTAAAGCTAGTAAGTCTTGCTTACCTGATCCTGACCAGGCCTTGTAGAGAATTCAGCATTTACATGGACTCTACACTATATACCACCTGTACTGAGGCTACTCCTTACCAGTGAGATGTGCCTTCCTGCCTAGGGATCAGTGATTCATACTGAGCTGTAGTTACTTACAACATTTCACAGACAAGACCTCAAAATCTCAAAAGCTAGCACTGTATCTACTGTACCTTTCTTCAAGTTTGGATCAACTTGGAGTCAGAAAGGGAAGGAAGAGGGGAAACTAGCAGCAATGGCAAGAGGCTCAGTGCAGTGAAATTTAGACAACGTGTTTATTGCAGTATTTTATCTGATTCATGTCAGTTTTCTTTACAACACCAGCCTGAGGTCCTAGACATCAAAGAATCGAGGCATTCTCAAATAAAAGAATTCAGCTGGAAAATTAATTTCTAGAAGAGATTAGATTAACCCAGAATCTGATCACCTTTACAGAAAAACAACAAGACTCTCATCTGACAAAGCTTTTCCATTACAGTTAGTATGATTTAGATAAAACCTTCTACACCTCACCAGAATAGCCAGCAATCACCTTCAAGTACAAACAAGAAGAATAATCCTAACATGAGCACAAGACTCCAGCAAGGACATAGAGCACTAGTTCTTAACTTACCTAAGACACCTTAAAAATATTTGGTACTGTAGAAACCCTGAAATTGCATAATACACGAGACAAAAAGACTGAAAATAGGTAGAAGCAGAAATCTGCAAAGATTTGAAAATGAGCCAACTGCTGCTGCCACTAGTGGTGTTGCTGATGTGCTGGTATTGCTGTTTTTTCTGAATTTCATCTCAAAACAATTAAACATGCTGCATTTATGAAAGGAAGACGGAAAGTAATACCACATTTGTGTCTATGCTGGATGACTAACTACACTCAAAACAGTCTAAATTAACACAGCCAGTTCAATTGCCTGGTTTGTTTGTGTGGCTAGTGAGAAACAAGCAGAGAGGTTGCAATCTTCTCCAAAACAACAAAAGCATTTGCTTTTTCATCCTTTAATTCTTAGCCCTATTAGATAAATAATTGCAGCATTAAATAAACTGGGCCCAAAGCACTGCTTATGCATGCAGGAAGCAAACATTTGCCAAATGTAGCAATTTCTCTCTAAATCCTGCCTGAAACAAATAGGAATGCTATCACTAGCTGGACAGCTTTCTGTCCTGTTTAGTGCACACTACAAATTACATTAGAGGTCTGGAAACAAAAGATAAGATAGATACGGGTGTAACATCATATTTTGGAAAAGGTATGTGTCAATTGGATCTTCATCAGAACTCTAACAGGAACTTAACAGATGTAAGTTAAACTATGGGCTGACTGAAAATCTAACCACGTATTCATAATCATGGGCTTGGGGGCACACACGAAGGAGCAAATATTTAGATTTTTTTTTTCTCCAAGAAGGCCTGTTCCCTGAACAGGTGTTCAGAGTGGGGAGATACATAGAAAAAGTTTCCTGGCAGCTTCTCTCTCTTCCAGAACTAGCAAGCCATAAACCTGCTTCTGCCCAGGTCTGTTGCAAAGAAGTGTTTGAATACTAAATCTATCAGAGTGATACAACAACATAAGAAGAATATACCATACAGATCTGAGGAAGAAAGAGCTCAACTCAAAGAGACTCTCGTTATGTCTATGCTCTGCTGCTCTCATACAATTCCCTTTCCATTACTTCCATTCCTTTAGTGTCTTTCCTTTCCTCACTGAAAGGAGGAAACTCTATCTTAGAGAAGATGGTGTCCTGGTTTCGGCAGGGATAGAGTTTCTCTAGCCCTTCCTCCACTGCCTCTTTTGATGTCTCTAAAACACTCATACCAGACGTAATTAAATAACAGATATCCATAACCTCTACAGCTCCTTTCATGAACTTACCAAGATAGATCTCTTTGTCTGCAATGGTTTCTGAGCTGTCCCCTGCTACAAAGGCCTCCTCTCTTAAATGTGTGCATCGTGACTGGTGGTTTCTGAAACTCTCCTGTCTAGTTCACATCTGACTACTTCCTCAGATGCTCTCCTCTCTTTGACCAATTCGTCTCTTCTCCTTTCCTTCACACACATATCATCATCCACCTCTTAAACCAGCCTCTCTGAGAGAAATTCAAATCCTGGCTCTTCCCTTCCTCACACAACACTCAAAAGCACTCTTCCATGTTTCTGCTCTTGGACTTCAGCATCCATGCTGACAGCCTACCCAACTCTTTAGCCACATGTTTCCTCTTCTCAACCTCACCATCAAAAGAAATATCCATCCGAGGTCTTTACCAAATGCTGCTCTCTCTAATTCATCCCTTCTCACATTCTCTCTCACTTTCAGTGTTGCCTGTCTGCTCCCTGCTGTGCCTTCTCAGCTTCCTAGGTCCTCAGTGTGAAAGGGGGCTGCTTCCAGCTCCTTCCCTCCCTGTCCTCACTGATTCACTTCTTTTATTCCCAACTCTCATTCAGTTTCCTAACTCCCTTCTTTTCCCAATTTTCTGTGGAGTTTTCCCCAGCCTTCCTACTCTCAGTTCCCAAAGGACAATGCTGAACAGTGCTACCTCACTGCTCCTTTCAATTCCCCCACAAATCTGGCAGGATCTGTTGCCTCTTTTTTTTTTTTTTTTTTTTTTTTGCACTGAACATCTCAGCTCGCTGGAGCGTGGCCTGCCCACACTTGCACAGCATCTAGCAAACAAAAGCTCCAGTCCGCAACCACCGTTTCTAAGAATTAAAAGTAAAATAACATTTATCATTCTTTAATACTGTTCCTCTTCTCTTCCTTCTTTCAAATTACAGTCTTAATCAGTAATTACAAATCACTTTACCATTCTTCAAATTAACCTAATGCTGTGCTTCGTGGTTCTCTGAGAATATTTCAGCACTTAATAGCCACATAATTAACCTTGGAAGTATGCAAGTGTTTTTACATATACAGAAAAGCAAAGCATTACTGAACCAAATTCAACTGCACTTATGTGTTTTTATTATATAAATCACTAAAGTAATTGACTTAACAAATAAAAAAGTGACACTGTCACAAAACTGTTCTTTAAAGTTGTAGAAAAGATTATAGTCAAATGACCTCATCAAGTATCATACTAAATGGAGAGTTCTAGTCAAGCCTAACTTTTAAGCTGTTTGCTAGACAAGCAAGGGTACAGTCATACATAATAGATACCATATTACCTCTTGACCAGAAACTGTAACATATTCTGCAGAAGGATTCTTAATCTGTTTACGAATGTCCAGCAGATGCAATTGGATTTTAGAAAGCACATCCAGGATCTCCTCCTTTTTCTTTCTGATGACAGGGAAGTCTGTAAGGTCCTTGAACAATTGGGTTTTATCTCCAGTCCTATCCATAAGAAGCATAAGATAAAATAACAGTAAAACCAAAGATATGTTCCCCAATTCTACTGGCTGCGTCCATATTTTTGTTATTCTCATTTGTTTTAACACTAGCTTTATTCCCCTCTAACTACAGCTTTTCTGTTACTTGGTCATAGTACAGCACATTTACCAAAAGCTCCCATACGCACTACATAAATAGAAAGGCACTTTGTATACGAACTCTAAGAGGCTACAGCAAGATACCACCCTCCCCAATATATTGCAAAGCAATCTATTCCTGTTCTTTTCTACTCTATCACATTATGCTCATTCTTCTATACCAAACCCTGCTGACTCGGGTTTTTTGTCATCTCTGAATGTGCACCCTGCAGCTTTCTGTTTGTTCTCCCTTGGTTGGGCAGAGCAAGAAAAGGAAGCACAAGAAAGATCATTCCCTTCTGTCTCAATCCGTAATTCTGGAATGCAATTGCTGCCCCAACCTGGAGCATCCCAAGTGCCGACAACATCTTTATCATGATTAAAGGTGAAGCTCTAGATAATTTCTGCATAACATGAACACAGATTTTTGACATATTTAGGATTTGGCCAAATTTGGGCAGATTTTCATGAGGATTGCAAAGAAAAATCCCTTCCACAAGGCCTTCATCAAAGCAGAATGTCATCAGGAGTTTCTCAGAGGAGCTTCCTTCTTTCCTCAAGAAAAGATTAACCAGAGCATTTTTTAGTACATGCAAAACAATGCTCTTTTCTAGTCTCAGTGTCAGAAAATGACAGAATTGTTTTGGCTGCATGATCTCAGCTCAGGATTGAAACCTGAAACAGACAATGCCATTCAAATGTTTAAAACTGGGAAGCTGAACAAGCTATTAAAAATATGGTTGTCATCAAAACAAAAAAAAATTAACCTAATAGGTATCAGGCAAACAATAAAAAGTAGTGCAATCAGCCCTAAGTTAATTGGAATGTACATTTGTATTTTAGAGCAAATACAAAACTGTACCAGTTAATTACACAATTACCCTGAAATCTAATATTTGGAGAGCAAGTAATTAGCAAACTGAAAGTAATAAAACATGGAAGTAATAAAAAGTCTAATATTCTACCTACTCCGATACCCCTTTGCCTGAGAATGAAACTACAACTGGAGCCAGTGACCAGTCAGGTGACACAAAGCTGTGCTTTGATTTTGCATTACAAGGATGTAGTTATTATGTAAGTGACAGTAAAGACGCCATTTTAAAATACAATACTAATTTTTAGAAACAATTTTGTGCTAATTAGACCTGTTTCCATGGGAACGCAAGGAAAAAAAAGATTGCTAGTAGCCAGCAGCAGCAGTCAAGACTGTCACTGCTATGTGATGCCTACCAAAAATTAAAAAGTTGACAGTTTAAAAAAACCCACAAAACCCCAAATCTCGAACTCCCCTGGAGCAGAGGGATACTTTTGAAAATGACTACAGGATTTTATCCACACCACATAATAAAATTAACACACGATGGAGTATACATATGTGTGCGCAAGTGTGTGTGTGCATGTATGTATATGAATAGTCATCATGATTTCAATGAAAGATAGATTTTTGAGTACAAATAATATTGCCACACAAGTTTGAGATATATAAAGGCCAAAAGGTAAGTTATTTTAGCCATCTTGAATAACTGCAAATTAACTATATGCATTCTGCAGATCAATGATGATATCTTCTACTTATACTACTGTATCTTATTTTTGTGTACTATTCCAGCCATCATCAACACAGCGACAGAAAAAAAACTTATTTTAAACCTATGTAGAGTAAATCTGGTATAATTAAGATACAGTCTGTTTTGTTATAACCTGCCACAACTATAATTGGACACCATGCATCAGTAGAAAACTCGTAATCCCACCTGTCCAACAGGCATAGCAAATATTCTATCCTGGACCTTTTTCTCACCAACAAGGAGGGGCTGGTGGGGAATGTGAAGCTCAAGGGCAGCCTGGACTGCAGTGACCACGAAATGGTGGAGTTCAAGAACCTTAGGGCACTGAGGAGGGTGCACAACAAGCTCACTACCCTGGACTTCAGGAAAGCAGACTTTGGCCTCTTCAGGGATCTGCTTGGTAGAGTGCCATGGGACAAAGCCCTGGAGGGAAGAGGGGCCCAAGAAAGCTGGGTAATATTCAAGGATCACCTCTTCCAAACTCAGGAGCGATGCATGCCAACAAAGAGGAAGTCAGGCAAAAATGCCAGGAGGCCTGCATGGATGAACAAGGAGCTCCTGGACAAACTCCAACACAAAAAGGAAGCCTACAGAGGGTGGAAGCAAGGACAGGTAGCCTGGGAGAAATACAGAGAAATTGTCCGAGCAGCCAGGGATCAGGTTAGGAAAGCTAAAGCCCTGATAGAACTAAATCTGGCCAGGGACGTCAAAGGCAACAAGAAAAGATTCTATAGGTACGTTGGGGATAAATGGAAGATGAGGGAAAATGTGGGCCCTCTCCAGAATGAAACGGGAGACCTGGTTACCTGGGACACGGAGAAGGTGGAGGTACTCAATGACTTTTTTGCCTCAGTCTTCACCAACAAGTGCCTGAGCCTCACCGCCCAAGACAGAAGGCAGAGGCGGGGACTGGGAGAATGAAGAGCCGCCCACTGTGGGAGAACATCAGGTTTGAGACCATCTAAGGCACCTCAGGGTGCACAATTCCATGGGACCCAATGAGATCCATCCACAGGTCCTGAATCACCTCTGTGCCTGGGAAGATCATGGAACAGATCCTTCTGGAAGCTATGCTAAGGCACAGGGAGGGCAGGGAGGTCATTCGAGACAGCCAGCATGGCTTCACCAAGGGCAAGTCCTGCCTGACCAACCTAGTGGCCTTCTATGATGGAGTGACTACATCAGGGGACATGGGAAGGGCTACAGATGTCATCTATCTGGACCTCTGTAAGGCCTTTGACACGGTCCCCTACAACATCCTTCTCTCTAAACTGGAGAGGTATGGATTTGATGGGTGGACTGTCCGGTGGGTGAGGAATTGGTTAGATGGTCGCATCCAGAAAGTAGTGGTCAACAACTCAATGTCCAGATGGAGATTGGTGATAGGCGGTGTCCCGCAGGGGTCCGTATTGGGACTGGTACTGTTTAATATCTTCATCAATGACAGACAGTGGGATCGAGTGCACCCTCAGCAAGTTTGCAGATGACACCAAGCTGAGTGGTGCGGTCGACATGCCAGAGGGATGGGATGTCATCCAGAAGGACGTGGAACAGCTTGAGAAGTGGGCCCATGTGAACTTCATGAGGTTTAACAAGGCCAAGTGCAAGGTCCTCCACCTGGGTCAGGGCAACCCCCAGTATCCATACAGGCTGGGGGATGAAGGGATTGAGAGCAGCCCTGCCGAGAAGGACTTGGGGGTACTGGTGGATGAAAGGCTGGACATGAGCCAGCAATGTGTGCTCGCAGCCCAGAAGGCCAACTGTATCCTGGGCTGCATCAAAAGAAGCGTGGCCAGCAGGTCGAGGGAGGGGATTCTGCCCCTCTACTCCACTCTGGTGAGGCCCCACCTGGAGTCCTGTGTCCAGCTCTGGAGCCCTCAGCATAAGAAAGACACGGACCTGTTGGAGCGGGTCCAGAGGAGGGTCACAAAAATGATGAGAGGGATGGAGCACCTGTCCTATGAGGAAAGGCTGAGAGAGTTGGGGTTGTTCAGCCTGGAGAAGAGAAGGCTTCGGGGAGACCTTATTGCAGCCTTTCAGTACTTAAAGGGGGCTTATAAAGAAGATGGCAGCAAACTTTTTAGTAGGGCCTGTTGTGACAGGACAAGGGGGAATGGCTTTAAACTAAAGGGGGGTAGATTTAGGCTAGATATAAGGAAGACATTTTTTACACTGAAGGTGGTGAAACCCTGGCACAGGTTGCCCAGAGAGGTGGTGGATGCCCCATCCCTGGAAACATTCCAGGTCAGGTTGGATGGGGCTCTGAGCAACCTGATCTAGTTGAAGATGTCCCTGCCCACGGCAGGGAGGTTGGACTAGATGACCTTTAAAGGTCCCTTCCAACCCAAACTATTCTATGATATTTCTACCCTTCTCAACTTCTAAAGTTATACATCTTGCATCTGTCTCTAATTCAAAAGCAAATAAAGTAAGTTTAGGCTTTAATTCTTAAATTTCTTTAATTTTAAATCTCAGCTGGAGAAAGATGAAAAAAGATTTTATAAATAAATTGGATGTTTATTTTTAGACTGTTTTGAAAAGAAAAGATGAAGACTATGCCGCCCCAATATAACTACACATTAAACTATATACCACAGCTTTCATCAAAGAATCTCTAGGTATATCACAGTCAATTATATCGCATAAAATTACACATGAGGAAATGTTCAAAGTTAAATGAAACTTGCTCATAGCAGGGAAGTTTAGGATGATGTGGATATAAACCTGGATGATACTCATTTTGTGTTCAGAATGTCCTCTCAACATGTTGCATAAAGAAAAACTACGCTGAAAGGAGACCAAAAACCTGCAAAGTCGAGTGCTCAGAAAGGTTGGCTGTGCAAGCCAGACAGACTGCCTCTGTGCCTAGCACCATGAGAGAATTTTTTTTTTTTTTTAAGAAGATTTTATACTGCTTTTTTTCTGAAAGACAGTTACTTTTACTGGCCACAAGGTATTCCTCCTAAATCCTGTCCCTTGAGAGGTTTTTACACATCCCTCCCTTACTGAACTCATGTTCTTGCTTTACTATTCTGCACCTTAAGCCTCCCACCTTCTTCTTCCTGTGGTTAAAACTAGAATCTAGGGGTAACAATGAAGAGAGCAGTTCTTCAGAAGAAACAGTACCCAACAAATTATTTAAAGACACTCTCCCTTATAATGCATATTCATTCCAATTTAATATCTTCTTTTGTCTACTATTTTTTTCCTTGGACCAACGAAGGGCAGAATTAAGACAAAAAGGAGCAGACAGCCTCCATACTTTTAGCTCACCTCTCCAGACTGCAGGAAGGCAATCGCAGGGAAAAGCCTGATCACACCCAGAGCCTGAGGTAGGTGCTCATTTAGTCATTCTCTAGAGGGAGTCCATGATCAGGGCACTAACCCCAGAAATGCTCTGACGGGGTACAAATCACACAGGCTACATGGCATCTTCAGAGCTATTAAACTTCATATTCTCTGTCATTACTGAGCACGTAAAGAGATTTTTAAAAAAGGACGGGGGGCATTCAAAGCTTTGATGAATTTTCACAAGAATAGTAAAAGGCATATTCCTGACAGCAAAGCAGCCACTCTGCTAAAGGTAAAGTCTCTCTTCAAAAGGAATGCCTTCTCTATTTATAAAAAAAAAAAATTAAAAAGTTCTTAAACAAATTAACATGAGCAAAACATATTTTGCTCTAAATTCATTCCCCAAAACAGCTGAAAAACTTTCAAAAAATTATTCAGCCTGAGACAGACACCCACTAGGCAAAATACTTGCTCGCCTAATTTAACTTTAAAAAAATATAAGCTGTAGAAAACAGCAATCTCTGCTTTAACTATAAGCAACCTGTACATACATAAATATAAAACCAAAAATATAAAACTAAGGTGCATTAAAACAAGATGCATAATTCGTGTAACTGAATACATTTAGTCAGAAAGCCTACGAGGCATGGTAGATTTATCTATTTTCTCTACTTACTTGGCTGCTTCTTCGTTAAGGATCTTTAAATAATGTTTTACTGGGGAGAGAAGTTCTGGGATTTCCAACAGTGCATTTTGTAATAGAGGAGTTTTCACATGAGAATGTATGACTGGAACAAGAGCTTGAATTTCCAAGTCCAGACGAGACAGGGTGCTGACTATCAAGAAAAACTCCTGGGTTGAGCACTGAGAAAGGAAGCAATGTCTAAATCAGTACAATGTATTATATTTTCATTAAATCCTACAGGGTTTTTTTGCTTTTCAAAAATGAGACAAAATACAGTTAAAATGTATGGACTGTAACACAACTACATAATCTTATCACATTCACAAGATTAATAAAGCATATTAATTGTTTTAACCATTGTCATTAGGAATCAGTGGAGAGCTGATCTCCATTAGTCCTGTTGCTGGATGGAGATGTGTAACACAATGCAGTAGACAAATAGCAGAAAAATGGGCTAATAATGTGCAAACAGCAGAAAAGCAGGTTGAGTAATTTTATGAGTACCACAACTTGTCCATATGGGCATCTATGTGTTGTTGTCTGAATCCCCAGGCTGCTGTTTTGGCAAGAGACAGTTTGGAAAGACAAGGTCAGGCTCAGAGAGGGAGAGTCTTAGAACAAGAACATGGAAAAGAAAAGGAAAAAAAAAAATAGAAAGAGAAAACGAGCAGTCACTGCTTAAAGTGTTTGTAGCTACTGCCAGCTTCAGCCTCTGGCTGGTTCCTCCCAGGTCTATGGGAAGACTAAGGAGAACACAGTAATAGGGTCTTTGTCTTTCACCCTCTCCTCACTACAA
This sequence comes from Aptenodytes patagonicus, assembly GCF_965638725.1. Classification (NCBI taxonomy): domain Eukaryota; kingdom Metazoa; phylum Chordata; class Aves; order Sphenisciformes; family Spheniscidae; genus Aptenodytes; species Aptenodytes patagonicus. Next base: position 81,601,190 of record NC_134982.1, on the reverse strand, counting down.
AGATATGAAAGAGATTTTTCTATCTCTTTCAGGCAGCTAGCCAGGGTATCATCGAAAGGGAATCCCCCAGACTGGAGCCAATAGCACACAACGCTTTCAGAGATTGCTTCATGATATCCACAGAGTACAAGCATACTGGTTCCCTTAAAGCAGGTTCTCACCAAAAGCAGTGACTTGTAAAAGAGGAACTCTTCTCTCTTTCTTTTTTAACCATTAATATTACTTCTGATGCAGCTCAAATATTTTGCTGTTACATTCTAGATGCTCTTCAGCATCAGCACAGTTTGTTACCTTTAGCTCATTTTCAAGAATTAGTGGTCAGGATTTTTGTCGTGGTTTAACCTCAGCCGGCAACTGAGCGCCACACAGCCGCTTGCTCATTCTCCCCCGCCTCGGTGGGATCGGGGAGAGAATCGGAAGAGTAAAAGTGAGAAAACTCGTGGGTTGAGATAAGAACAGTTTATGGAAATAAAATAGTAATAATAATAACAATAGTAATAAAAGAATGTACAAAGCAAGTGATGCACAATGCAATTGCTCACCACCCGCTGACCAATGCCCAGCCAGTCCCCAAGGCAGTGGCCCGCCAGCCAGCTTTCCCCAGTTTATGTACTGAGCATGACGGCACATGGTATGGAATGTCCCTTTGGCCAGTTGGGGTCAGCTGTCCTGGCTGTGCCCCCTCCCAGCTTCTCGCTGGCAGGGCATATGAGGCTGAAAAGTCCTTGGCTAGTGTAAGCACTACTTAGCAACAACTAAAACATGGGTGCATTATCAACATTGTTCTCATCCTAAATCCAAACCACAGCACTGTACCAGCTACTAGGAAGGAAATTAACTGTATCCCAGCCGAAACCAGGACAGTATCCACCCCTGGTTCTGTCCCTTTCCTGTGGTGCTCAGTTGTCGCCTGAGGTTAAACCACAAAAATTTTGCAAGCAGTTAACAACTCTAACAAAACAATCCACCTCCTGCCATACTCCTAATCCCCCCCACTCAGTTGTCCCGTTCAACTCTCAGTTACCTAAGGTACTCATGCCCCACCTATAAATTAGGTAATACAGATTCTGAAATGGTCTTTACAGAAGTAAGTTTGCATTTGTGCTGCACCACATTTGCATACCAAATGGAAACCCAGCCCTATGAGACACTTAATGCCTTCAAACCCTGCTGAATTCAGTGGCACTCCAGGACATTTCCATTTCAGAAGGTTTGAAGAAAGTTGTCCATAAATATTTATGCTGATATTTTTTCATATTTTACTGATCTGCAGAAACATTCCTTCTTCAGTCTTCTGAACTTCTCCCATCAGTCAACTGACGATACTGGAAAAAATAGGGTTTTTTCCTCACCTGAGGATGCAAGGAAAGGGGTAGGATATACTGAATGCTTCTACTGTAATATTCTTTGTATTCCACATTTGTTGCATCCTTCCCTTCCTATATTTTTTCTCTCTCCTACCCAGGCAACATACAGTCTAGAATTTAATTTCTGGTCAGTATTTTGTGGTGATCAGCACAACACTGATTACAGAACATGTAGGCTTCAGTGAATCACTATTTCATAAAACACATCTACATTTTTATTTTGTCATCCCTTCTCTTTCAGTTTCTCCCCAGAGGTAAACTTTTGTTTCTCTTTCCTTCCCACACCCTTATGTAGGAACTAAGACAATTCTCTTATCTATTACACTGTAGTTGTTTCTCCCAACTAACTTCTGTACCCAACCACAAAAGCAAGTATTAACAAAAATGCTGGGCTGGAAAGGAACATTTTCTCTCCCTCCCCACACATGTAAACCCTAAAATAAGTTTGCTCTGCAATGCCTACCAGCCCTTCAGAAGATGAAGGCCGTCTAAATGCAGCCTCCTGAAAACCATAAAAAATAAATTAAGGTACACTCCAGTTACAGCCTTAGCCCTCTTCTCATTAAATACATGTCACTACTGTGACCAGTGATGGAAGAATAGCCTCCATGCTGTATAAACACAGAATAAAGATACATATGAGCCTGCAGCCTTGGCAATCTACCATGGACACTGGAAGTTTTAAGTGACTAACAACAATAAGGCTAGAAAGAAAATAATTTGTAAGGTTAATTGCTGTGTTCACTGATTTGCTCTATCATAAAGGCTATATTAAACAAAAATCAAAGAAGAAAATCATTCCTGGCCATTTAAAATGTAGTCAATCACGTGAATAAGTAAACATAACTGTGAATAAAATGTAACTGAAATGAAAAAGTAAAGTTATCACAAAGCCAGTATCTGTTAGATACTCTCCAACTAACCTGAAGCATGGTTGTGTGCTGAAGAACTGAAATTGTCATACCAAACAGGCAAGGTTGGTAGGTACTTGAATATGCAATTTAACCATGATATTTCATGACATTCAGGAAGGCCAGAGAGATGACATTCTGAATGTTTCTGGAAAACTTAAGTTCACCTTTATTTCAGATCCATGGAAATTAGGGATATAAGAGACCCATTAGGTGGTTTCCCTGCAACTGCTCATTTTTTCTGCATGAGTTTTCTTTTTGTCTACTCTCAGGACCTTATATTCCAAGAAACTATGTGCTTACTACTTCCTTTCAGAAACTAATCTGTAAAGCAGTAAGTATCATCATGTAAAAGTTTTATCTGACAGCCTAAATTTCCCTTCCATTAAATTAATCCCAATCTCTAGTTTTATTCTTTTTTATTACACTAACTCAACTCCCTCTTTGCTGTTAACACCCTTCAAATATCTCTAGACCTTCTGTTCTCCTTTAATAATCAATTTAACCAAACTATAATCTTTTAATCTTTCTTCATAAACAAACCATTATTCAGCCTCATGAAAACTTTGGTTCTCCCCTGCACTTGCTGCAATTTATCAACATCTTTCTGATAATCTGGAACTTACTTATTCTATCTTGTAAAAGCTCTGACAACAAAATAAAATAATAAAGCAGTAAATCTGTCAATGGCATTTGAAGTCAAAGCACAAAGGAAAGGTCTGAAAGACTAAACAAATGATAAATCCAGGCTTGGACTCAAAGTCAAATACAGTATGACTGACTGCATCACCATCATCAACCTTGATGCAGATAAAGGAGAAAATCCTGAAACACTTCCCTTGACTACAAAATGTACTCAAGGAGGCAAAGGCTGAAGCCCTGCCACGCGAAATTGCAAAGTAGGTCCCTGACAGACAGCATTAAGTAATTCATAGGAGAACAATGTCCAGAAAAGAAGAATGAGCTAATATGGACAGTAAGAAATACATCAGTTGAACAGGTGGTGTTTGTTTGGCTTTTTTGTTAAATTGTTCTTTAAGAAAAAAACCAAGTAGGGACTTAATTAGTACACTATCTATATGTGGGTGGGAAAAGATTTTAAGAATACATAAGAACACCTGTCTGAGGTGTTCTTCAATAAGGGTGGTGAGGCTGGTGAAGGTGAGGCTTCAATAAGGGGAGAAGGCTAGATTTTAAGGCAGCGTCACCTATAAAAGAATCAGCAGGGGAAAAAAACCCACCAAACTTGGTCATGTACAAAAGACACCGTGAACAACCCTGAAAGTTATCACGGGATTGCTCAAAGGATGCTTAATGAACATGCTGAAGCTTCTCAAAGCAGCTCCAATAGCCTACACACCATAATAGTCATCTAATGAGTTAAAATGTATTTAATTCTACTGTGAGCTGCAGTCTACAGCACCTTTGCAGATGGGAAATTCAGCATGCTTTACTGCAAACAACTTTATTAAACACAACATTCCCAAGAAAGAGGGTGAACATACCACTTTTGTGCTTATTCAGAGTATTACTGTTTCCCCTAGCTTGATTTTAGTAACACTGCAGGACTTTGCATCTAAAATTTAATGGCTCCACTGCAGAAATTATTTACTAAGTAAACACATAACTTGGAACAGATGCATAAAAATAACTCTGAAAAGCTGGGCTCCATTAAAGTGGGACTGATTCCATTTAAATCCTAAGTAACCTTACAAAAGATATGTAACCGTGTTATAAATTAGAAGCTTTTAAAATACAGTAAAAATGGTTTACATAAAGCAGGATTAATAATCTTGCATTCACAGAAGATTCTCACAAGCTTATTCAATGCTATTTTTGAAGTCTAGTTTTGAAATGCTGTCAATGATAGCTACAGCTTCTCTGGCACTAGAAAAATCTCAGAGTTGACAGTGATACCAAACAATAGTTTCAACCAGCAGTTTATCAAACTGTACTGAAAATGGTATGGCTGCCACTGAGAAGAATGCATGAAAGATGCACAGCAGTATGCCAGGCCTAACACCCTTTCAACAACAACACCGAAAGCAATTTAGCCTTGTTTGCATTAGTGAAATTGTTTCCAACAGATCCAAAAGGGAGTCACAGAGACCCACAGCTGACAGCCATTGACCACTCCAAGTTAAAAGCATTTCAAATTAAAAAAATGGGAGTTGAAATGCAGCATACATTTATCACTCCCTTCAAACTGTAATAATGACCTTAATGTTTTTAGTATAGTGAGCATACTATTTCTGGTTTAGGAAAAATGAGGTATTTCATTTTAAGGTTACTATGTCCCCTTGTTATGACACTATTTATATTAATCAGCTTAACGGGGAACGATTTACTCAAACCAGCATTTAGTACTGCAAATCTAAAAATATCTGCAATGCAAATTCTTTAAAAGATTAAAGTATAGTATATGCAAGATATGCATACCGCTATCACAGAAGAAAAAAAATCTAAAAATATTAAGGTATTTGTTAGCTGAAGTCAATAATATATTATGCTATGGGGAGAATTTATTTTAAACATTCTATACAAACAGTAACTAATTTCCTGAGCACATGTAACAGGTATTGATTTCATAAGAGAAAAAAAAATTCGGAAATAACATTTTTCTCTGAATATTCTGAAAAATCACACCATCTTCAATTAAGTATCAAACGTACCATTGCAGGGAAAGGTACATTCTCAGCATCATTCTGGTTGACAAGCTTATGTGAAAGATTTTAAACACTTAGCACCGAGCTGAGCAGCATCTTTCTCCTCTGAGGAGTCTGAACATGACAGTGAAGTAGTGAAGTATTCACTGGAAAGCTGAAAGGCAAATCCCACAAGGAGGCAGTAGGCAGCCAACCAGCAAATACCCCCCTGGCAGCAACTGCCTGCTTTATTTTGCACAGGTGAGCAGCCTGGTAAGTGGGCAGCAAAGTTTTAGAGAGCGATTCAGAACTGATCAGGTTTTCCTAACTGCAGCAACCTATGGTTGAAGTTAGGCGCAGAACAAACTGAAATGACATTTTACTACACGCCCTGGTAAGGTTTGATTATTGACCTCACTCCTTGTGTAGGAGTTCAGTGAAACAGCTTCACTTTAATGTGTTCTGTAAATTCAATGACCATTTGTTATGATGATTCCTGTCCACTTTGGTGACTGAGCTTTAGTCAAAAAATAATGTTTATTGAGCAAAGGGTACAAATAAGATAAACATTTATGGATCAAGCCTGTATAAATATTTATCTTTTGAAACACACTGCATGAAACCAGGCATGAAACCAGCAAGCAACATCAGGATGGCCCTGTAGGACACATTTCTAAAAGTACTGATGGCATGTTTACTCTGTACTGGTTTTTAGACCTACTCAAGCATAGGTCTCTGACTGCTCTCTTGCCATTCTGTGCACTCCAAGGCAAGGCTAAGCAGTCATCGCTTTAACTGAGACAAACAAAGTAGGGTCCTGCCATTCATATTACCCACTGTCCTGAGATGAAGATCACAAAAGGAAATGCATGTGGCCTGAATTTTTTTTCTATTATTTGGTGGCTCTCTCCAGGGACTAGAGGGCATGGCTGAACTGGTTATGGAAAACATTGAGCCAATGTGTCTTCCAGCAAGATCTAATTCTGCATCAGCTCCAGGCACTATTTAGATAAAACTCTCGAAAATTCCCTGTCTCTCAGTTGCCTTTTGAAGTCAACTTCTGAATGCTACCAAGAAGTCTTCAAACAGTTAATCTCCAGCCATCCTTCTCTTGCCATAAAGAAGGATGAGGCCATTCTGCTGTTGACACCATTTCTGCCTCGCAAGATGTCAGGTGCTGGAACTGCAGGAACTGAGCAGAACAACCAGTCCTTGTATTAATTCCACTCTCCATAGCAACAGTAACATTGCTCTTGTCTCCTTAGCCAGTCCCATAGTCCTCTTCCAGGCTGGGGCAAACTCGGAGCTGGTAATATGACCTCCAAGGAAATATCCAATTCCCAATACAAGAATGCCACTACAATTGCCAAGGAGCATCTCCATCCTTTATTGGATGTGGGGGGGGAACATTGTCACTGAGGAAGAGGAAAAGGCTGAGGTACTTAATGCTTTCTTTGCCTCAGTCTTTAACAGGCAGACCAGTTATCCTCAAGGTATTCAGCCCCCTGAGCTGGAAGACAGGGACGGTGAGCAGGAGAAACCGCCCATAATCCAAGAGGAAGCAGTCAGTGACCTGCTACACCACCTGGACGCTCACAAGTCTATGGGGCCGGATGGGATCCACCCGAGAGTGCTGAGGGAGCTGGCGGAGGAGCTCACCAAGCCACTCTCCATCATTTATCAGCAGTCCTGGTTAACGGGGGAGGTCCAGGATGACTGGAGGCTTGCCAAAGTGACACCCATCTACAAGACGGGCCGGAAGGAGGATCCGGGGAACTACAGGCCTGTCAGCCTGACCTCGGTGCTGGGGAAGATTATGGAGCGGTTCATCTTGAGGGCGCTCACAAGGCATGAGTGGGACAACCAGGGCATCAGGCCCAGCCAGCACAGGTTCATGAGAGGCAGGTCCTGCTTGACCAACCTGATCTCCTTCTATGACCAGGTGACCTGCCTAGTGGATGAGGGAAAGGCTGTGGAGGTGGTCTACCTGGACTTCAGGAAGGCCTTTGACACTGTCTCCCACAGCATTCTCCTCGAGAAGCTGGCGGCTCACGGCTTAGACAGGTGCACTCTGCACTGGGTCAAAAACTGGCTGGACGGCCGGGCCCAGAGAGTTGAGGTGAATGGAGTTACATCCAGTTGGCGGCCGGTCATGAGCGGTGTTCCCCAGGGCTCAGTATTGGGGCCGGTCTTGTTCAACATCTTTATCAATGATCTGGATGAGGGGACCGAGTCCTCCCTCAGTCAATTTGCAGACGACACCAGGTTGGGCGGGAGTGTTGATCTGCTCGAGGGTAGGAAGGCTCTGCAGAGGGACCTGGACAGGCTGCATCGATGGGCCCAGGCCAACTGTATGAGATTCAACAAGGCCAAGTGCCGGGTCCTGCACTTCGGCCACAACAACCCCCTGCAGCGCTACAGGCTTGGGGAAGAGTGGCTGGAAAGCTGCCTGGCGGAAGAGGACCTGGGGGTGTTGGTCGACAGCCGGCTGGACATGAGCTGGCAGTGTGCCCAGGCGGCCAAGAAGGCCAATGGCATCCTGGCCTGTATCAGAAATCGTGTGGCCAGCAGGAGGAGGGAAGTGATCATGCCCCTGTACTCGGCACTGGTGAGGCCGCACCTCGAATACTGTGTTCAGTTTTGGACCCCTCACTACAAGAAGGACATCGAGGTGTTAAAGCGTGTCCAGAGAAGGGCAAGGAAGCTGGTGAAGGGTCTGGAGAACAAGTCCCATGAGGAGCGGCTGAGGGAACTGGGACTGTTCAGCCTGGAGAAAAGGAGGCTGAGGGGAGACCTCATCGCTCTCTACAACTACCTGAAAGGAGGCTGTAGCGAGGTGGGGGTCAGTCTCTTCTCCCAAGTAACTAGTGATAGGACGAGAGGAAATGGCCTCAAGTTGCACCAGGGGAGGTTTAGATTGGACATGAGGAAAAATTTCTTTACTGAACGAGTGGTTAAACATTGGAACAGGCTGCCCAGGGAAGTGGTTGAGTCCCCATCCCTGAAGTATTTAAAAGACGTGTCGATGAGGCACTTAGGGACATGGTTTATTGGGCATGGTGGTGTCGGATTGACGGTTAGACTCAATCTTAGAGGTCTTTTCCAACCTTAATGTTTCTATGATTCTATGAATGCTGTTCTAATTCCAGATTTCTCATACTTGGGCGTAGATCAGCAATGGTTTTTGTTGGTTTGGGTTTGGGGTAATGCAAACTTGTGGAGGGTCAGATTAACAATTGCAAATTTGAATGATGCTACCAGATAAGAATCATTAGTAGACTTAGTAAAAAATAATTAACAGTCAGACCAGGAAAATATACAATGATGTTATTTACCAGAAGAGCTTCCATAAGGATGCTTTGCCTTGCAAAGTCAGTTCCAAAACAGAGCATTGTTTTGCCTTAATTTTTTTTTCTGTCTTCCCCAGAGGTTACTGGTGCAAAGTGCATTGCACAATAAAGTTCTGCAGTGGCTGATCTGAATGAAAGATGTTTGAAACAACCGAGACAATCCAGCCACCTTTGTACACTTCAGAGGTCTCCCTTCATGAAACATACCTCCTCAAATACTAACGTCACTGAAGTCTAAAGGGTCTGAAGGATGAAATACTTGTCACGTTCACCTATTTCTTATGCAGTTGACACTGAATTGACAAGCCTGCATTACAGCATATTCCTTTAGTTAAGCCATCAGTGTGCTCCACTCAGAGATGTGGAACCCTTAGTGGGAATGAAATTGCAGGGAACCTCATTTTGAGCATGTGGGAGATGGACATCTGGAATTAACAGATGTGGAAAGGCTCCTAGTGGGAACTGAAATGGCAGCATTTATTGGATATTCTGAAAAAAAAAAAATTCATGAAAATCAGTTACTCCATGTTCATGAATATGTATCTTTTTTGCAGGGACCTTTCTTCAGGCTCTGTATTCACTGTCTGTCTAGACTGCAGAATCTGTTTCCCAGAGTCTGCTTTTGATTCTTTATTCAAAACAGACCCTGTCTTTCAGGGACACCGTCATCTCCTCAAAGTCCTAAAGATCTTCAGTGCTTTGGGCACTCTCCACAGTGTTCTGCAATGGATGACAAACTAGCATTTTACCAAGGGAAGCTAATTCATCAAAGGAAAAGTGTGTGCTTGGAGCTTTCCCCCCCATTTCCCCTTCTTAAGGATTCTGCTGGAGCACATCTCTCCTGCAACTTCTTTCCAACATCTGATTCACTAAACACGTATCTTCACGCTACAGTGGCTGTTTTTAAGGCAAACTACATTGTCACCTCATTCCAAAGATCACATTAAAATCCAGGGCCTCCGAATGGTTCCACCTAAATGCTGGCTTTAAAGCTGAGCACGGTAAGCAGCCCTACAACAAGAAGGGACACCTGAAGAAACAGATACAGACTAGTACAAAAAAAAAAAAAAAAAAAAAAAAAGGAAGCACAGGATAGCAGTGGAGGATTGCCAGGATGTTGTGAAATGCACATGTATCCATACAAACCTTAATACATATCACTCAACCTGAAATAAGTGATAAAACCATTAACAAGTGAATTATCTAATTTCTGGGCAGTTGTTTTGAAAGATTGTATCGTGGATATGGTACATTTTAGAGAATGAGGAAGTTGGTGCACAGTCCCTCTTTTCATAAAATTCATTATGGCTGAACCTCTGTATCCATTCATTGAAATATACATGTCTTTCCATGTGCCTAACACTGCAACACATCAGGGCTTTAAAAATCATAAAAGAACTGAGTTTCAGATTTTCAGAGAGAGGAAACCTTTGTGCTGTACCACCCAAAGAAATTACAACTTTGATCTCCTTCTACCCACCTATTCCTTTATCTAAAACAAACTGTCAAAACCTCTAAATATAACAGTGAAATAAAAGAACATGAAGTACTGCACAGGTGCTATTCGCACATTAATCTGCTGCAAATAAGAATTGTCACTCTCATTACAACTAATTCTTATTAAAATGTGCAAGTGAGATCCAAATTACATAATTTATAAACAAATTAACATTCATTTGAAAACAGTTAACTACAGCCAAGTGGTTTCACTTGCAAGTGTGATTTTAGATAAGCATACAGAACGGAATGCTTTGTTTTAAAAGGAAATAATTTGTGGCACAAGGACCTATTGCACCATCCCATCTCACTGAATCTAGCCACTAAATCACGAGTACCATAGATGTTTTTCCTGTTAGCATTAGCAATACAATGTATGTATTCTAGAACCCTACTCAGACATTGTTTCTATCAGCATATTGCTGATAACAAAGAAGGTAAGATTCTACCATAAGGCAAAAATAGTTTTTATAAACTTGCACCCCTTTATTATGTCAGCCTCAGTCTCGCTAAGAAGAAAATATTTTTAAACAAACACGCAAAAACTATGGAAGTACATTAAGATAGAATGATGCCATTTAGAAAATAATGAAGTAGGGTAATTATGCGTATACCTTTTTGTGAAAAACACTGCAGAGGCCTCTCTCTATATCTGGCAGCTTACAAAGAAGATTTCGAATCTGACCAAACACACTGGATTCTGACAGTAGCATTTCAGACACAGCATCAAGCCGGGCATTTATTTCACTGTAAAAGAATAATCATAAGATCAATAAAACTTGTGTTTCTCTGAGGGGAAGGCATATAGCTAGTGAAATTTTTCCTTTTGTTTGTTTTGGTTTTGTTGGGTTTTTTTTAAACTTTGACTAAGGCCACATTCTCATCACTAGGTAAGTAGAAGAATTAAGAAATGCAGAAGATTTTGTGCTTTCATTCAAGATGCAAGCAAGATCCTGGATATAAGCTCATTATCCCCTCTCCATGCTCAAAACAGCCAAATATACACTTCAGTGCCCACGTCTACATGTTATTCTAGTGGTACATAATATGAGCAATACTGAATCCTGAATATCCAATCTTAAATTTGCAGACAAGTACCTGGGGGAGGGGCAGGGGGAGTTTACATTTGAATTCTATGTAGCATACTATATTCCAACAGGGTATAAATATTGCTTACCATTTTGCCCCTCTACTTTTGATCCAGACCAGCAGTTGTTAATTACGTGAATCAGAACCATGTTGGGTTTTTGGCTTTTTTTTTTTTTAAAAAAAAACCCTGTAACATTAATCTCCATATTTCAGGATTGAAGTCAATCAATGAGGAAACACTTTTTATGTGAAGAAACAGTTCTATAGTTATTTGCACCTTCCTTACAATCATGTTCTTACAGCCACTGTCAGAAAAGAGCTTTAAAATGGACAACCTACTGTCAAGGTTCACCTTGATTTACACTGCTGCTAATGGCACAGCTACAACTTTCAATATATCCATGAACTGGCTGTAGATTGCAGAGCTAAGGTAAACTCCGTATCTGCTTTTTGTGCAACCAAATTGCCTCAGTGCTGCTTTCTAGGAAAAGACTGAGATTAGGGGTACATGGGTTCATCAAAACATACAGGTTAGGAGTTTATCTTTGGGAGCTAGTGAACCAAAGCACCGTCAGTGCATGCAGCCCAAAGGAAATAGAGCGAAAGGTAGCAAGTTCACTGTAAGAGAGCAGTGAAAGAGATTTGTCAAAGCTGACTAGCACGATTCCTCTGAACGTAGCTTTTCCACATTCAGGCTTTATCTCTGAGGTAACTGTGTGCACTACAAAACAGAGTCAACTAGGTGAAAGCTGTGCTAAGATTTGTTGAGGTTTCACGACAAAAACATCTGCTCCAGATCATATGTTTCCCCAGACCCCTCCAACAAAGTGCCGCTGGGCAGGATCTGCGGGTACCAGCACGCTGGAAGGCTTTAGCCAGCATTCGGAAAGTTTCTGGCAAGTAAGGCTGAATCTGAAACATGATGTTCCAAGAAACTTTAAAAATCCTCAAGACATCGCAGTGCTTATTTTAAAATCCTTGTGTTTTCTCCCAGAATGGCAACTAAGCCTTATCGCAACTTTCTCCTCCTGAGACAAGAAAGTTCAAAAATCCCCATGCTGCTGTGTGTGAGTCTGTCCACCCTTGGCAGGTTAAGAAGAAAGCAGTCTTTTGATACCAACACTTTGTATACCAGCCAAGTGTGTGCAAGGCAAATACAGCCCAGCCCATGTCTGTTCTCACGGACCAGCGAGATGCTTAGAGCTCAGCCAGCACAGAGGGATAAAAACTAAGGATGCAATCAAAATGTAATATTTTGGGGAAGACTGCCTGTCTTGCCCATGGCTTTTGCTGCAGAACTGCCGTGCCACCTGCCACTGTAGCTGCTAACAAATACTATCCACGAAGAAATCAACAAAATTAGGGAGCTCCACAGGTTGCAGACGTTACAACAGACTGCAGTCAGAGGCCTCTGGCCCCAAAGACAGCTAAATCTAAGAGTTCTTGAAATTTTATTACATAGCATGTGAAAGGGAGAACATCATGACTGGATGTGCACTTGGATACACATAAATCTAACACCATTTAAGTGCCAGGATTTTTTCAGTGACATACTGCTTTATACTAAAACAGTAAAACCATCCCCTCTTTTGTCACAAATGACACATATTCATTCCCAGAGCAGCCCTGCTGTACAACGCCAGGATTTGCAGTGCCCCACCTGTCACCATCTACCTGGAGTGCAGGTAGATGCACTCCTCCATAGCCACCGTATGAATTGGGGATGGACTCTCCGGGCACCCTGGGAACTCACTCTGTTATCTCTGAACTGGACAGCAGAGACTCTGATCACACCACAGGACGAAAAATACTCCACTATCCTAAAAGACTGCTTTTTCCCAGCCCTGAGGCAAACAGAAATGTCAGACTTCGTAGGCTCTGCTTAGCAGTCCTCTTGCAGGTCACAAGAATACCTTCTTCTTCCCCACTACCATTCCACTCCTCCAGCAATGCCAAATGCACAAAATTAAACATTTCTCCCGTTCCTCTGGGCAGCCAGACAACCTGCAAACAACATCAGCAGACAGCAGATACCCTCAGTGCAACCGCTCAGATCTGTAGTGGCTGTTTTCAGCATAGAACACATCCAAGCTTTAAATCTGATCCTTAAGAGCCACAATCACGTATCTGGTGTAGACTGGCAGGGTTACTAAAAGTTATGCAACCAAATAACCAAAGAGCAAGCTGTTGGCATCCACGCAGCATATTCAAGACAGTAGAGATTTAAGCTCTGTACATCAATTAGTGAGGCGCTCTAAACTACAGCTGGATAATGGAAAGGAAATTGAGAAGTGTTAATATCAGTGACAAAGTAATAAAATACCCCGAGTACGCAGCTTTGAAGCTAGCGGTTATACTGAAATTCTGAAAGGTCAGTATCATCAGCCACAATTACATTTTCATGGAGAATTATTAAATTCGCTGTACTTGAGACCCTGGAACACTGCTCTGCATGAAGGAGTACTGAACTGTTAAATTATAAACACATGTACCTTAAAGAAGAAAATAATCTGTATTTTTATTATAAAAAGCATGTGTAAGCAGCAGAATTCTGTTCCAGAACACTGTCACTTAATTTAAATAGCATGATTATATCTATGTGGCCAATCGAAAACACACCGTAATATGTAAAATAGATGCAGATATTCAAAAAAATCCTCCCTTCAAAGCTTAATCTGCACTTTAATCATCCCCACATATGGCTATGTTACTGTAGCTCCACTAATCTAAAACTAAGCATCCATACAGTTTTTCTGCTTTAATCCCACAAATAAGAAAGGGTCAGGAAAACGGCATCCAGTATTGAATGACCCATTTTTTCCACCTGTAAACAAAACATACTGGGATTCCTATTTCAAAAGCCAGAAAGTACAGTGAAGAACTATATAAAACTACATGTATATGATGTAGGAAGGACAGGGAAGAGAAATGATAAAAACAGCCAGATTATTAATTTCAAAGTATGCTTTTAAACTTTAAATATTTATACGTCAACTAATAAACATTTTGTTGAGCCCAAATATATTATACTGATCAGTTGTTAAACCACCTCAAAAGAAATTTGTTCTGCACTGTACATTCAGCCCATTTGATGTACAGTTTGGAGTTTCTAATATCTTCATGATCTGGAAAAAAATTGCACCACTAGAAAATTTGAATCTAACATTATACAAAGAAACTCAACAGCTTATGCTAAGAAACTGTGTCACATTTCATAAACTGGCTACTCTTTCATTCCCTATTTAGGTGCGATATTAGCCTGTTCTTTCCCATCTGTATAAATCGTGTCAGCAATCTGAGCTCTATCCAATTTTCCAAACAATCTTCTGTGAAATAATGTAACATAAGTCAGTTGACTAAAGCAATACGCTTACTTCTGCCATACTCTCCATCTAAGAATAGCATCATTAATACAAAAATCATTTTGCAATGTATTTAAACATAACAAAATCTAACTGCAGAATTTTTTATTCTAGTCATTTAAAAGAACTACTTGAAATTATATCATGAGATACTCCCCTGTATTATTCTGCTGCTAGATATGTGAACAATACAGAAAATTAGCAAATACGAAAATATTGGAATCCTGAACTAAAAATTATTTTGACAAAGCAGAAGGCTGCAGATAGGAATGCAGTGCACTGAATTAACATCTGAACATCTTAATCTAAACAGCGTTGCTGGTTGCTACTATGCTAACAGATCTGCTGATCTCTCATACAGTGAAGCAAATCTAACATTTTTAGATGTGACAATATATCATTACATTTAAAGCAGAGTGAAATTGATAATGTAACTGCTATATAAGAACCGCAGAAAATTTTCAGTCATATAAGGTTTTATTTTTATACAAGATAAATAAATACAAATTTATCAGAAATCTCTCAACTTATGATAAATGCACAAAGTATGAGTTCATTTGTCACGGTAAGGACATAGGTCAAGTACAGTGAATGTATAAAATTGAAATTAATTTTATTAAATATGTTTAGAGACCACAGCAATATGTAAAATTACCAGTCACAAGAACTCAACACCTGATAAAATATAATGAAGAGTATGAAACAACAAACGTTGCTTTCCATGAACTATATTATCTAGATCAAAGCCTAGCAGCCTCCTGCCTAACTACAGCATTTCAAAGAAAGAAAATATATTACTAAACATTGGGAAAATGCAAGATACACACGGGTATCAACTGTGCTTGAGGAAGTCCCTGAACTGCAAATTGCTGCAAGCTGGGAGAGTGCTCTGGGGAGGTAACATTACCCAGTTGCCCTGTTCTCACACTCTCCTCTGATACTGGCTACTTTCAAACACAGGACAAGGGGAAGGCTATTCTGACTTCTGTTCCTTTATATTTTGTCTCGCTTATACATTTCTTCTTGACCTTCCTTCAGAACACAGTTTACAAACAAAGACTTTATATGAGTTGATCAAGTTAAAGGCCATGTTAAGTAGTACAGAGTGTTTTCTGCTTTAGACCACTCTCTTTCATAACAAGCAATTAATGCCATCAAAACCCAAAGCCGCGGTAGAATTAACACTATGCAATCAATAAACTGTATATGTCTTTTTAAAGAACAAGAAAACAAAAAAAATCAGTCTATCGCTGGCTTTTTTCTTAAGTGGCTAAGTTAGAATCTGGCTAACTTTATGGGATAAATCTTGAATTGTTAAACTGTGCTGTGAGTGCTGTAATTTTATGCATTAGTAACAATGAAAAAGTACAAACAAGGGTAATTATATCATAATTACTACGGTGAAATTTAAATGAAACCTAAAAAAATTTAACATCCTTCTGGATCTGTTCACTTGTTTTTCTGTATGCGGGAGAAACAGTAATTTACTCTCAAAACTCCTAATGTCTCATACCCCTCCAGAGAGGTCCAACGTTCCCTTAAATAAACATGCAGCCATGAGAAGACAATATTCCTGAATGGATCTCAAATACTTAACAGCAATATACAAGTTCTATAAACTTTGTCTTCACATCTGTTAAAAGAATGTATAAAATATGCAAATGGTAATCAAACACTTTTGTTTATGTTCACACACAATATATTTCAGCTATTTGTGCCAAAAAAGGGAACCGTTAGCTACTTTAGCCAACATGAAAGAATGCCTGATTAGTACATTTATGAGGAGTTAGACACAGCATTCAATGGTACCAAAACACAGCTAGCAAAAGTGAATGAATACATGTGATGATGCTGCAATCTTTTTCTTTACCACAACAATTTTGAGATCTCAGGCATATGCTGTAACCTGCATTTGTGCATTTTATATTGGCACTGATGCTATAAAATCTTTATTCTTGGGAGGAAAATTTAGCCTGTGAAATTCTGCTGCAGGATGGATGGATTTTATTCCTAAATCTCTGCTGCAAAAGAAGATTCTAATCCAGCTCTGGATGATGATGGTATCAAATGGAAATCAGTTTAACTCTGAATTAAGATGGGTTTCTTTAAAGACCTTTAGGTAGTTTGTTTTACTGCACAGATCTCTTAATTATGGGAACAAGGACAAAGTCAAACTTGAAAGACTTTCCTTTAGGACTGTACTTTGTGTATAGAAGTATAAATAAAACAGCACTCAATACATTCAAAGTGAGAGGATTTAGAACAAGCTATTTTTATACTAGGAAAGACATGTCATTGCCAACATCACTATAAAGACACCCTCTTCTTCCCAGTTCTACAGTACATTTCCTCCAAATAAAAGTCACATTGCATTAGTAATACCAATTTACACTCTTTCTCTTCTTTAATGGTAGATAAGGAACTGTCTGCAGTTCTGAATTGTGCAGTTCTGAATTTGCTTACAGCCATTCTATGCTTTTGCAGGCAAAGTATATTCAGACTAATAGAAATTATTAATACTGTCCTACAAGGCTTCGATTCAGCCTCAATAAAAGCATCATCTCATTCAGAACTGGAAGAAAAGGGGCACAACAAAGGCTACCAGAATCATAGGAAAAAATGGAAATCCTATTTTTGAGGGTGATTAAAAATTTGGTTTGTCTAGCCTGCAAAGCAAAGGTTAAAGTGTTTTTGGTAACTCTCTAAATACATACAATTTTTCTCCTTCCTTGAGATTTAAACATCAGCTTTAACTAGAAAAAGATCAAATGAGTATAAATTGACTACAAAGAAATGCAGGCAAGAAACTACACAGAGAGTTCAAACCACTGAAGTCCCGTATTCACTTCTGGCAAACAGTGTGTCTTGGAGACAAGAACATGAACTACACCACTGTTAAGCTGAAATACATCTACAGGTTGGGGTGAATCTGGGGCCAAAAAGGTGAGCTCATCCTAATGGGGCTTTAAGTGTTTGATTTGCTGATACCCCCTGCGGCACCCAAAAAGAGGTTTCGTTGCCATGTATTTGATCTGGTCTGGAATACTTTTTAACTAATTAATTACATGCTTCTGGACTCCTACTGATGGCCTGGAGGAATTGAGAGACTTCTCCGTCCCCAGCCTTTCACCACCACCCCGGCACCAGAGATACCAGCAGGGTACTGGACACAGCAGTTCACTGTGAGCACTGAGAAAACACTGAGCCTTGTGCTGGCTACGCCTTGCCACCGGCTCAGGGTCCACACAGAAAGCAGGGAGAGGGACACTGGGCCTCCAGGTGAGGTGGGCATTGCCCACTGTTATCTCATAAGTCCTCTGTTACGGCAGAGGCCCAAAACATTGATGAAACCTTTGATCACCACTCCCTTCCTGCGGCACACTATGTTATGTTAGAGGCTTTTAATTTTTTGTTCTACATTTACTCCAGTACATTAAGTATACTCTGTGGCTTGCAGTACACCAGAACAGACACGTGTATCCCCAAAACACAGACGTGAAGTTGTGTGTGTGGGCAAGAGGGTTGGGTTTTTTTTCCCTATTTCAACACAAGCTGACAAGGACAAAGCCTATTCACCCCAAAGCCCTGAGCAAGCTTTCTGTGCTGGAAGTTGCATGACTTCTGAACTCTATATTTAGGGCATTCTGCTCTCCATAATCTTATCGTTAACCTCATTACATTAGCTTCTGCACATCATACATAACATATTAAAAAACTAAGAGAGTCAACAGAATATTAAAGAAATACAATTTAGGTACTTGTGGATCACTCAGTCTGTTTAAGCTACTTCAAACCACAAACACCCTCAAAAAACGGTAGATACCACCCCAAAGAGAGAGTGAGCATTGTGCAAACTAATTTGTTCACATCACACACACAACAAACATTTTATTACTTCCAGTTCTCCACCCCCTACACCTAAGCTTTTAAAATTTTGCACTAGATACTTTTCTAACTCATTAACTAAGCACTTTTGCAACAAAGGCAAACACCAGCATTTTCCAGGTTATCTTCCACTTAGATAGCAAAGTCTCTACCTTCTCCCTGGCTACAGTACTAGAAATGACACTTCATGATGTCCACCCACTGATATTTAAAACATATTCTACCTCTCCAGGAATAGACTAGGGAGAAAAAAAACAATCTCTCTTATGCAATGCTTTCTATACATATGGGCCACAGAGCTCTCTGCACAGGAATGGAATTGTACACATGTTCCCCTACAGCAGCTATAAATCGCTCAGTATGATAGATCCATCATTTATCTCAAGTTCTACTTCAAGCACCTAGTCACAGCTTTATTAGCTTTACAGCCTCATGTAATATGGAAATAATAAACCTCCATATAATTGTGCTACTCATCCACTTTTTTCAGTTTTGAAATCTTTGCTCAATTCCAGCCAACCTTGACAAGGTCTATGAAGATGTTTGTTTGATCTCAAGGAAACAAATTTCCTACAAATTGCGCAAGAATCAACAGCTGAGCAAGGCACAGACACAGATTAATACTCAATGAGGAAAAGGATGCAAGATTTGTTCCACAGTTTTCTGTTCTGTTTGGACTCCAGACTGGGCAAGCAGCATTGCTATAGCCTGGAGCTGGTCATAACACTTAGGGAATAGGAAAGGGAGATGCAAAGATAGGGTGGGAAGGAGTGAGTAACCATGGATATAACAGGAGGAAAAGACACAGTTTGCAGAGATGAGGCTTCAGATTGTCCACGTGCAGGGCAACAACTTCCTTGAACTTTCTTTTGTATCACTGCCATAGAACAACATATCCATAATACACAACAACAAAACAAGATGCAAACCAGATCCAGGTTTGCTTAACCAGGCCTATGTTAAGCTTATCTTTCTCCTCTTCCTGTAGCTATTCAAAAAGCAATGACTGTTTCACATCAACTTCAGAGGTTCTGAGATTAATTTTGCACTAGGAAAGAAATTATTTGTAAACATTGCGCACATACAAAGACACGAAGATCGCATTGTGTTACAACACTGTATCCTGAGAACCGTCCTTAGCCCTTTTGCTCTTAAGTATGATAACACACAGCTCTACTCCTTCTCCTGCTGAAACTCCATTGCCTGACAGAGAAACTGCACGTTTCATTCAGTCAAAAATGTTCCAATAAAGTCAGCTTTCTACTTCCCTTTTCCTTCCGCTCGCCTTACAGAAGTTAGGTGAGAAAGGCACTTGATGGAACTTACATTTCAGAGGCAAGAAAGGCAAGATAGGCAAGGCAAGATAACACTTCTGTAATCCACAGAGATATAACTCCTACAAAAAACAATGACTTTCCCGATTCCTCTTAAAAAGCTCAGTCATCGATGACTCATACAGTCTTATCATCTTCATATACGGAGGTGAATAAGTGAGGACATTACACCTTCCTTGGTTAAGCCTTTTTTTTTTTTTTTTTGAAATTGCACATGCCTAATGCTTAAAACCTTTTCTTGTTAGTCTCTAAATGTGTTACATCACCGATGATCTAATGGATATCTTCAAGCTTGCCCAAATGAGGTGTCTGTACACATTCTACCTTTATTCAACCTACTGTATCATATCTCCCCTGGAAATTTAGTCATCATCCCAAGCAATTTTCAACTATAAGGCATAAAGCAGTAATTACACCCTCTCACTTTTTGATAGGGAAATGCACCTACCCACTGACTGGAAAAGATGCAGTACAGAAATCTTACTTCCTCTGAAAACGTCACTCCAGGAGGCACAGGTGAATTACAATTACAGAATGTTCTCTAAGTGCATTTGTGTGCATTACTGGAAACAATACTGCTGAATGTCTGATGCACTAAGTACATGAAATTACAACTTAGAGTCAGAAAGGGAAAAATACAAAGAAACAAAATAGCTTTTTTAGCTTCCACTGACGAGTATTGTCATCTCCAACCATAGAACCTCCTTCCATACTGAGAAAGAAGGCTGAAAAAGAGAAGTATCAATCTCCAGAAGTAGCAAAGAGCAGAGGAGAAAGAGAAGAAACCAAAACTGCAAACTTGTGAAGCTGGTTCTGCACTGAGACAAGGGAGAATTTAAACTAAACTTGCTGGTTAAGAAGGAAGGCCTGAAGTCCCCAGGCAAGCAGTTTTCTATCCTCTGTGTCCGGATAAGAAATCTGTCTATTATACTGTTGAATGGTATTTCACCCGCTGCATCACATATGTGATCATTTGCGAGAAAATTGGTTAGAGGCACTCCTTTTCAGGTTCCCATCCTCAGTGCTGCCACCACACCAGACCAGAGCCTGTGCTGTGGCTCCCCCCACTGACAACTTTACAAACAATTCCCAAAAGGTCATAAGGTGCCTCAAGGGCAGGAAAAGAAATAAACTAATTTATTTCAATTTATTCCTGTAAAGTGGCCCAGAAATTCTATCTATATGCTTTTTAAGGTGAAGACCAGGCACATAACCAACTTCCATAAAGTCTAATACTATTTAGGTCGGTTACATCAAAAGCCTGATCAAAAGAAGAAGAATTAAAAAAAAAAAAAGGCATACTGAAATCAACTTATTAAATCCCTGCCAGAAACTACAGCGTGAAACAGTCTAACCAGTACGGCTCCTACAAATGAAAAAGGTCTCTAATATTCTAAATTAACAAAATAGGAGGGAAAAAATAGTTACGTGCTTTTCTTACACTACTGAGAAAAGATCCTTACAGAAAGGCTAATAAGAAAATTAAGCAGCGATGCTTCAGAAGTATAATGCTTTAATGTATTAAAAATTGGTAAAGGAAAGAAAAAATGCTTCTGTAGAAACATTTGTAAATTACCAACAACAGCAAGACACTAAAACATTGGTATACCTCACTACTTAAAACTGTTAAAAATTAAGAAAAATTTACAAAAGTAGAACAGAGAGAAAAATTACTTTAGATAACCAAACCAAAAGGATTTTTTGTATGCTATAGCTGAAGTGAACAAAGTGCAATTGAGTAAACTCTACATTGACAATGCTCACAGAATGCACATTCGAAAGAATAAATCCAAAAACTTAAAATGTAGGCAACAAACATTCCATGGACTCAATACTCTTATTTACTACATATTCAAGTATAACACTCCAATAAAGCCTGCAAAGACAAATCAGGAAAGATGGAGTCCATTTCAAGATGGAGACAAGTAAAAACAAGCATGCTAGTACTAAAAATAAAGCATTTCTAAAGCATTAATAAATAAAGCATAGCTCAAAATACAAGAGTGACCAAACAATCATCACATTTCAGAACTAATAAAAAGAAATACTTTCATATGCAATACATTGCATACAGGGATTACAGAAACATCCACAGCTACTTTAGAACAAATTAAATACATTCAGAATGCAAATACTTGTGAAGCAAGAAAGACATCAAACATTAATTGGCAAGTTTAGGAATGAAACATCTTCCAATAGCAGGTAATCCTCATCCATTGTCTGAAAAAGGATACCAAATTAGAATGGTACCCAATCTGATTTCTGCATAGGAATTTCTAACTTTCTCCAAACCTACTACTCTGAACTACTTAGATGTTCTGTGCCCAAACAGAGCAGTTTAACTCTTTCGAACCTGTATATAACGTCCACATTTTCTATCATACCATTTCCTGTGTAAATTCTACTATGGATCTCAGGTCTTCAGGAAAAATAAATACATTGGGCATGCTCAACAACGTAATTTTGAAATACAAATTTAGCCCAAGATAAAGAACTATCTCACCTGGACTTCATGAGGGGCTGGGTTACCCATTTCTTCAATCTCCGACGTCCAAAGGAAGTTCTAGTATGATCCAAGACCCAGAGTAGGCTTCCTTTTGTTTTCATATCAGTCTAAAATAATAAAAATAGCATCATTATTTTTAACTGAACAATCAATTATGTAGTTAAAGGATCTTCACCACACTACTTAAACATTCTGTTTAGGCTTTAAGATATGGGAACTGCATGTTCATTTACTGATCTTGTTCACCAACAATGCCTTACATAAAGTACCTCCAACAGTCATAAGATACTTAAGTATGTTTTTCCTTTAGCCAGAAAATCTTTTTCGAAAATGACCGGAATAAGTTAAACAAGTTAAACTAAGTCTGTGCATAAAGGTCTGTGCAGTAGCACAAAAGAAAAAACAAACTCTACTGCAGTCCTATCACTTGACTGCAGTTGCTCAAGAACTCAAACTTTAGGAAAGTTCTTTGCTAGTCAAAGGGCAGTAAGGTTCCTAACTCATACTAAAAGCCAGCACAGATTAACTTCGATTTATGCCTCTGAAAACTTAATCCTCCTTCAGTTTGATCCCCTTTAAAATATTTTAAACCTTCTGGGTGAGATTTGCAAACTAACTTAACTAACTTCATTGGGAAGTATGAAGTTATGTATGAAGTATGAAGTATGTCAAGCAGCTGTGTAAATCTCAGTATTTATTAAAAAAAACATTACATTTGTCCTTACCTGATTCTGTAAAATTTCGAGATTTTTCATTGTTGTCCCATTAATTGTCATGTGTTCAGTTTCACTTGACAACCGTTTGAAATTGCTGGGGAGAGGAATTTTATATGTTATATTTTAAATTCAGGCACAGACGTAACAGTGAAACACTGTCAAGTTTCTCACATTAGAGAATTCATTAGTTATGCAAAATAAAAAAAAAATCAAGAAATTAAAATCTATTCAAATAAATAAAAGAACTGAACACTAACAAATTCTTTTAATTTACTGCTTGGGAAAACCAGGTTTATGACTCGCTTCCCAGTTTCCTACAATGACTCTGACAAAGCTCAGAATAAAATCCAGCTCTGTTACCTAATCCTGATCCACTAAATGGTTAAGGAAGTAACCCTTCTTCAGTCCATGATGAAATTGAAAGAGTATGTGCTTTTGTTAGTGTTGTTATGATCACCGTAGGATTAGGGACAGGGATAGGACTAAGAATTAATACTTCAAGAGTGGAACAGACTTTTAAAACAACTCATCATCAAAACAGCATATCAAAATATATATTCTTATTTTTTACTACTACTACAAATTTAAACAGGCTGTTAGTGCAATTATTTATGAAAATAAAAATAGGGTATATTTAAACTATTTTATTTTTAATATGAAATAACCATGACCAAAATTACATGACTTTTTGACACTCCCTAACAGAACAGGATGAGACCAACCCAAAGGTTGTGTTGGTTTAGAACCAACGTTAATAAAATAGTTGTATTAGATGTAATTATATTAGATATGAAAATTATTTCAGTCTCAGACATACACATGTGGTAGTCAGGACCGTGAAGTGAAGTGCAAGATCCTTACTAAATGCTTCTGACAAATCCAGTCATGATTGTCTAGGTTAATCATACTGCTGACTGTCCTTTGCACAAAATCTAGGGCAGTCTTTATTGTCTTAGACTAAACAGAATGACTTGCTGAGTAGGATTTAAAATGGCTTTCTTGACTTTCCACAAATTTTTTTTCAGTGCATTCCATTTTAAACTCTCTGGGGGAGCACTCATGCTCAAACTTTTCTGTTAGGCACACACAGCTGCATTATTGCTATATTAAAAACAAAAACAGCACTAAAACTTTCAGAAACATGAAAAATTCAGAGACTAATGTTATATATTTATGTTGTATGCAGGTGTTTGGCCCTGCTAGCAAATTTTTTCCTAAATAATGGCTCAAATTAGAACTATTTTCCACAGAATTAAAAAAAAAAAAAAAAAAAAAGTAGTAGATTCATCTAAGTGCCCTCAAGAAGTTCAGTGATAGTTTGGAAGTACAGCTGACTCAGACCTGTACCCATAGTCATAATGATTCTGCTCTAGTGTGCTATCCCAGCAACCAACGAAGTTGACCAGCAAAACAAAACCTTGGAGGCAAAAGCAGCAGCACTTTCCAAATTACACAATATTATAAGCAACAAAACAATACTTCCTTTTATTATCTTCAGTCACAACTGCTGATGCTGGCAAAACTTAAATAGGAATGATTTCTGCTTGGCTCCCAATCCTTATGATCAACAACAAATCCTACCCACTCTTCCAAAAGCACCTCTTCTGCATCTAGGACTTACGTAAACTGCAGTTCCCCATTTGCTGCATTTTGATTTGCCGCTACTCAAGCCTGTGATCTCTTAAGCCCAGCTGGGTAAGAACCATGCCTTTCCATCTCTTCCCAGAAGCAAAAAGGATGCTTTTGGCTGTTTCTATCAACCCTCAATCACCCATAGGTGAGTTTCAAGATTGTGGATTTACTGGTTCTAGTGTTTCGCCACTTCACTTGGCTTCAGAGCACTCAACACAGTGGGTATTCTGTTCACAGCAAGCTTGCTCTCCGGTGGTGTGTAAAAACAACTAACTCTGCTCCACTGCAGAGTATGTTTACTATTCTTTCAGAATCAGATACGCTAAAGTTGTTCTCACAGCACAAATTATGTGTGGTTTATATTATCCAGGTGTTTGCTTTATCTGAGTTACTCCACCCTGCTATTAACCCTGGTAACTGAGAGCTTATAGTATATGAATAATAGCCAAGATCAACTGCAGTATATGCCCAACCAACAATTCCAGATGTCACAGCACAGAACATGTTTTGCTTCCACCCCCTCATCTTCCTTCAGCTTGGGATAAAAACTTGATAAAAATGCGAACAAAGCCTCTTTGTAGGGAATTTAGGGACCAAATGGCTTAAGAAGGTTGTAAACAAATATTAAGTTAGTGCTGGTTTTGCAGCAAGGGTGTCAACACATTCCTTGTGAGAAATTCTAATCTGCTGCTATCAGACACCTCCTGCATCAGTAAAAATGACCCTTCAAAATCACTTCAACTGGACCACAATGCAATAATTCCTTCTGTAGGTGACAGTGTGACCTGAGTTTCAAAGAACAGACTTGCAACTGTCTCAAGTACTTAAACAGCACAAAACACAAGTGATGGAAATAGCTGGCAATTCCACTACTGAGGAGCAAAGCAAGGTAGGATCATGCCATCTGGGCCAAGAAAAATGAAAAGAAGAAACAAAAAGAAACACAAGCTTCTAGTAAGATTTAGGAAACTTTTGAGGAATATTCATGAGAAAGAGATTCCTACTCATAAAATGACTTTTCAGAGTAGAACCACACTTGATGATGAGTATTAAAGGGTTACTATGATTGCTTTAGGACACTAAACTACATCCTCAGAGTTTGATTCTTATGCGTTACCTGTGAAATTGGAACTTCTTGGTCATTCTGCCTCCTGAGAAGCTTGCAGTGAAGGGCACTTTCTATGCTTTATTCATTATTCTCTCCACAGGAGAGATATATAATTTCGCACTCAGTAACCCAGCCTAAGTGAATGCATGTTATTCAGATCAGTAGTTTTCAACTACTTTAATTTTGCAAATCTGTAAAAACTTTCCAGCAAAGCTGCAAGGTACTGTATTGAAAGCCTACTAAGCAGCAGATTTTCTTTGCTCAATTACCTCTTACAGACCTCTAGAGTCCATGTCTTTGAGATTTCTAAGGGTGAATAAACCACAGAACAAAGCTACGTATTTAGACAAGAGTTGCAGGAATCCCTATTCAGCCTTAAGGAGTAAAAACTAGTCTCTCCATTTCTGAGAAGCATTAGCTTTCTTTAGGTATGAAAGACATTTACCACAGCCTAAGTAGCAAAGGACATCAAGCTCAGACTGTTTTGTATTTAATTAACCAGTTTTAAATTCATTAGCGAATATTACCACAGGGCTAGAACTTCTGATCTGGATCCCTGATGTGATAGTAGTGCAGAAACTTCTGGCTAAACCAGTAACAAAATAAAACAAACACATGCACACAAAACAAAACTGAGAAATACAAAACAAAGAACTAGATACATTTCCCAGCAACTGCTATGCAAATGATGATTTTTCAAGCAAAACTGGGTACTCAACTGTATTTTAAAACCTGTCCTAGATGTGTACCAACTTCTTGTCAAAAGCCAATAAAGGTCTCTCAGTGTGTAAAGGTAATAGAACACATTGATTAAAAAAAGCTTGTCTCATTCATTGTTAAATCTATTTTTACTTGCTACTAGAGCTCTAATGCAGTCTAGCCATATCCCAGGGTTCTGCTATGGCAGAAATCTTTTTTTCTTTTTAAGATTTTGCTTTATTTAAGATCTTAAAAGTGGATTTAAAAGCTTCATCTACATATTAAAACTTGTTTCGCCCCCAGTAATAAGGATCCCTCATCACTTACGTGATGTTTCATGACTCTTACTATTAAATTGAGCTGGAATTTTGTTCAGCTGGGAGAAGAGTGTTTATCCAAAGAAGGTACAGAGGTGCAAGGATTTTTTTTGTCATTTTTCCTATCAAATAGGTCTTTTTCATCCAGATCTGTGTCACTTACATTAATAAACTGAAAACTATCTCACAACTCCGACTTCATGCTCACTGACTCATCAGTATATGCTCACTGACCTGAATTCTCCTAGGAATTTTAAGTTACTTGACAATGCAATGGAAGTATTTCTCTTCTATTTCCTGCAGAATCACAGAAGATCGATGAGCCTGACACCCTTTGCTTAAAAAGCCTTCCCTTTTCAGTATTTTGATAGTATTTTGCTGGCATTAGGAAAAATATTGAAGTTGAGTTTGCCTCAGTATTTGGCTCACTATTTCAATATATGTGACACGTTAAAAACAGCAGGTAGAATTCAGTATCAGGTAGTCAAAATAGTAAAGGCTTTAGAAATAAATACAGTAGAATCCAAGCTCCTCAGCACAGGAACAAAGTTATCTCAAAGAATGTATTTTGTTTCTTCATAGCATATCACCAAGATATCAAATAGTTGCCTTTCCACTCAGATGCTCATACATTCACATAAAGTCCATTACAGCAACCTTCAGCAGGCAAGTGTCAGCTCTAAGATTGAGTGCTTTTCCTTCCCAGTCTGTAATTATACTTGATTTTAAGATGCAGCTATTACAAATGTGACTGACTGCTGCTAGATAAGCCTTCACATAATCATGTTTCTCCTTTGCTATTGAACTACTTCTACATAAAAGATGGATTTTGTATTTCCCCCATTTGAAAGAACATTCACCTTATGTGTGATCGCACATAAGGCACTGTGACAATAGTGATCTACAAGTGTGACCATGGAATGGCATTTCCTTGGAGTTCACTTTCTTCTTCAGAAACTCTCACAAGATTTCTCCAAAAAGCCAACCAAAGAGGATGAGTGGGAACACCACAGTACTGGAACATCACAGATCAGAGCGCTCCTTGATGGATGAGGCAGGGGAGATGGCTTAGAAGATGCCACAGAATTCTTTTTGTTAATATTTTAATAGTACTTGGAGAGGGAAAGGGCAACTTAAGGAAGAAAATCCATTCCAAAATCCAGGAAACCCAGGTATATATAATTTCCAAATATTTTAGTAGATACCTGAGAAATGTTTAAAGCTGACATCTGCAGTCAATTTTTTAAATGCAGCTGCATTTTTTAAAAAACTGATAATATAGGAAGCCCTCCAAAATAAGGCTTGAAACGTTAAGAATCTCATACGACATGTGAATGATCTACAACTGACATGACATATTTCTAAGTTTCCAGTTTGCAGCCAGACTTAGTTTGTTAAATCCTGCCTACTTACAGGACAGAGGAATACTGAGACAACCAAGAGAATATTTTGCACAGGATCCATGACAGATAAAGCTGTTTTATTAAAGCACTTAATAAGCTCAATGATATTTGCAACCCTAAGCCAGGTAGGATAGCAATCTTTTATACTTGTGCAAGACAGTATAAAAAGATCCTTGAGTGGCAGGTATCTTTCCATTTTCATTTGATTCCACCTGCATAATCCTGTTACGAATTTTGAGTACGCATCTGAGCATATCTAATAAACCTAAGTGTTGGGACTACTTAAGGGAAGACAAGATTTTTTCCACGTCTGTGTGTTTTTGTAGTAACTTTGCACAAATGGTGATGGTCTATCAACAACTGCTGCATGATTGTTCCCCCACTCCTAGTTACCACTGAGCCAACTCAAGGGATTTTTCAGAAAGCCAGGATGTGTTGAATGTCTGTTTTCTTTGTAATTGATAACTAGATTCACCAACTCAAACACACCTGCTGAGTACTGTCAAAACATTACAACACACTAGCATTTATACCTGCTTCCAGAGCTGTCGAAAGAGAAAATTATTTACACACCTCTGGCAAAATAAAACATCATCTGCAAAGCTAAATTACAGCATTATTTTTCTTTTTTTTAAAAAGCTGCCCAAAAAGCCCCGAATTTTGTTCACAAAGTAAAACTGAGGTTGAGATATGATGGCTAATATTGATTAACAAACTTTAAAATTTCCCCCCTAGTATCTACCAGTTTTTGCACGTTGTTTGTTTTCAGTAACACTTGGCAGCAGTTCACGTTCATTTACATTACTAATAGTAATGTCTAGACAAACATGCTTCATAAATATTTTCATGAAACACCACTTAAAAAAAGAAATCACTTGATTCTTTCAGTTCTGATTAGGAGCTTAAATGTAAGGTATAATTTTTACAAAGACTATGTTTATCACTCTAGCAGGTGCGTTCATTACATTGAAGGGAAGTTGTCTGCTAAAACTTACAAGATAACACTGGTACGTGTTATTGGTGCTTTGAATTGGAAGTTTATATAAGGCAACTTACCTTGGATTGTAAAGCATCCTTTCCAAATTAAATTCTTTGAGGTATGCAATTACTGCTGCCAGAGCACAAATAACAGGCTTATCCAAGCTTAGTATTACAGACAGTTTTTGAGGACCTAAAAAAAAAAATATATATTTTTTTGTTAACTCGCTGTTTAATACTTAGGTATTTTAAAAAAAGCATGATTTATTTTTCAATTTAATCAAATAGAAATCTGTAATATATGTACAGTGTTCTATGATATCTATAAATCAACATAAAGGGAGGTTTCTAAAATAACATTTATGGTTCCAAAGAATGTAGAACATTACGATAATGTAAACACATGAAACATAAAACATTTGACTCCACAGGTTTTTCTTCATAAAAATGACCAACTGTTGGCATAAGAAAGTTCTAAATATACAAACTAAGAACTGAATTCTGAAATCTCCATTACTGTAGGCAACATCTGTGCAAGTCAAAAGGAATGAACAGGCCTTGGCGCATGTGCTGATGATTTATCTGCCTCGGCCAATCTGCAGAATATGGTTCCATCTTTGTGAGACAGCTATTTGTATTTGATAGTGTTTCTAAACAGTGCTCTACTGCACTCCCTGTTCCAGCTGCAATAGGAAAATTCGCTCCATGATGTCTCAACAGAAAATGGTATTTTTTAAAACCCTATTTAGTTACGTTTCCTCAGAGAGGTTTTTTAAAGCTGTTCTTCTGTTCTTAGAGTTCTAGTGTTCTTAACACACACAAGAACTTGAAGACACATTTCAGATGTTGAATAATTTTCCTCAGTTGCTATATATGTGTGAATTTAAATCTGTCTAAACACACATCTTCAAGCTAGGAAAAAAAAAGGGGATGCTAGCCCTGTATTCATTTCTATTTAAATGATGTTCACTTTCAAGGTTCACCTCTTCCAAGCTCAAAAAAGATCCCAGTGTGCAGAAAATTAAGCAAACGTGGCACACTGGTCAGCATGGATGAACAAGATGCTCTGGATTAATTCAAACATTAAAAAGGAGGAGTATGAGAGGTGGAAGCAGGGACAGGTGACCCAGGAAGAATATAGAGACATTGGTCAAGCTTGCAGGTATGGGGTTAGGAAAACCAGAGCCCACCTGGAGTTGAGACTGGCAAGGTACATGAAGGAAAACAAGAGCTTCTACAAGTACATCAGCAGCAAAAGTAAGACAAGGGAAAATGTGGGCCCACTGCTGAATGGGGCAGCATATCTGGTGACAAAGGACATGGAAGAGGCTGAGGAACTCAATGTCTTCTTTGTCTTAGTCTTTACTGGTAAGATTTGCCTTGAGGAATCCAAAGTCTCTCAGACCAGTGGGAAATTCTGGAGCAATGAAGATTTCTCCTTAACAGAGGAGGATCAAGTTAGGGAACACTTAAACAAATTGGAAATCGATAAGTCCGTGAGACCTGATGGGATGCACCCACAGGTGTTCCTTATCTGTGTAAAAGCTAACAGGATGCATGCTTCAAAGACATTCTGAATGACAGATCTGTAATATCAGGCACTTCTTTTGCATAAAAATCTGGATGACATACCTGTAGTATCAGGCACTTCTTTTGCGTAAAAATCAGAAATCAGCTGGAAAGCATGGCTGTATTCAAAATGGAGTTTTTCCATCCTTTCTATCCTAATTCTGTCATCCCGTAACCTGCAAAGAAAAAAAAAATGACTTTCAGTATTTATGCTCCCTTCATGAAGAACACTTAAGTAGGTTACAAAGGTGTACTTTCTTTTGTCTCTTCTTTGTTAAGAATTGAATGGGTAAAGAATGAAGAGATGAGCTACGTGGGTGGGTTGAGAACACTTCTAAGAGTGTGGTGGGTTTTTTTTAAACCTTTATTCTTTCCATTATAAAAGTGCAAACAAATAAAACCCAAACAGCAACAGCAAGCAAGCCCAAAAGAGACTTCAAGAGGTTGTCTAGCATACCTGCAAGGTAGATGTAAATATATTTTCATCAATCACAACAAGTGTTTGCCTTACCTGTTCTTAAAGACTTATGATGATTAAACAATGAAGCAATTCTCCTATGCTATCTATTACCATATTTCATTATCCTTTATCTTTAAAGGCTTTGTTCTATGCTGTACAACTTGTTGCAACATTAGCCTATTGCATCTTTTCCTATATGCAGCTGAAATAAAGTATTCCTGTCCTTTATTTCATAACTATTTGAAGACTTTTCTCCTCCTTGTGCTAAAGGACTTGATTTCTTTCAGTCTTGTTGCAGTCCATGTTGTCAAGGATGTTATTAATGATAACCCAGTCCTCCCAACATGCCAGCAGTTCCTCCCAGTTTAACAGTACCAGCAAATGCAGCAAACCTACTCTGTTCCACCATTAAGCCAAATGAGATCTCTTCCATGAATCCTTCCCTACTGTCAGCAAGTAATTAAGAACTACAGCAGTACAGGATTTCAGCCAGTTTTGCAACCCATGAGAAATTAATCTGGCCTGTTTCCTGTGACCCCTGCTTCCACAGCCCGCTTATGTAAAACAGTGGCAAAAACCTTTGTTCATCTCAATGTGCACGAGATCAAAGTTGCTCAGTACCTGGGCTTGAGCGTCAAGTAGTACACTTGAGATGCCAAAATCTGACTCAGAGAAGAGTATGTGTGGGGCGTTTACAAGATACAACCTTTCTACACTGGTTGCTTTTCCTAACTGCTCACTGAAAATTAAAATTGGATGCTGCATTATCAATTCAATTTGTACACCTGTTAATACAGCATTAAACAGATGTGCTGGTTAAAAAACAAAAAAATCACACACACTCCCCCTGCAACCTTTGAGCATAATTCCACAGCTACAAAATGAGCACTGAAGAAACGGCCAGTAAAAAGCTGCCAGTAAAAGACATACATAAAACCTACTTTGCCTCAGAGTATCCAGTCTCGTACTACCATGGGACATGAATAAACCAAATACTTCTAGCATATTGGAATTATGCCAATGAGAGCAATTGTGTAGGTATTATAGGAAGGAAATTAATCAATACCCTTTTTGCAGGGCTTTTCAACTTAACAGGAAAAAACGAACAGACAGGTTTTCTGCATTACATTGTACATATTCCCATCCAAAAGGATCAAGATGTCTCTGAGGCTCAACTCTTAAAAATGAGAGTTATTTTCCTATAATACGTGTCAAACTAACTGCGTCTTAGAGGTCTGGCTTTTCTCAGCACATCCTAGATGATTCCCATGCTTACTTCGAGTGCCTTAGTTTCAACTGACTGATCCAATTAAGTTTTCAGTCTTTAAACCCTCTGTGATTCCCCTCTGCCCCAAACCTACTCAGAATGAGCAAATATTTTTAAAGCAAATGGATTTCTGTAAAAGACAATTAGTCTGTGTCCCTCAACCTCCAACAGCAATCAGCTATTTTCTTCCTTGCATTTTTCACTTGCTCCAACCTTCACTAATAATCTGCTCTAACACATCCATCCACTTTGCTAAGTTAGTATGTATACTCACTACAGCCTTTTGCAAGAATACCACTTCAGCATTAAACTTTTTAAAACGTGTTGTACGGTGTCTGGAGGTTAGCAGAGTACAAGCCTTTGAATCAGTCCTGCAAGACAGCAGGGCTCTTCTGTTGACCATGTACGACTAAGGACTTAGAAAAATCTTTTTAAAACAGGATTTTATTTTTCATTTCTACTTCTTATGTTTTCATAACACTGCCTTCAGAAAAGCAAGGCTTAGCAAGGTCTGCAGAGCTAATTTTTAGAACCAAAGTCAAAACAGGAGGCTTTGGGGGTAATTCATTGGATGATACGTGCTACACCCGCTTGTTTTTAAAGTGACGGTTAAAAATTAATTGTTGTAATTTTCTTTAATGCATTTGTGATTTTCTTTCATTTCATAACCAAATCTATCCAACTCCTTATCACAAACTTCGGCAAATGATAGTTACAATCAATATAACTTGAGTCACTTCTTATAGTAGTACTTTTGTT
Source organism: Aptenodytes patagonicus (assembly GCF_965638725.1). Lineage (NCBI taxonomy): Eukaryota > Metazoa > Chordata > Aves > Sphenisciformes > Spheniscidae > Aptenodytes > Aptenodytes patagonicus. The sequence continues at coordinate 81,568,336 of NC_134982.1, read as the reverse complement.
CATCAACTATATTGATAGGAAATAGTTCAAATTAGAATTAGGCAACTCAGTGATTTGTAAAGATTTTCACATATTTTAATATTTATATTCTAGATATGGCATCATCAAACAAATATCTGGCACTGTCTATCTGAAAGTATGCACCTGATATTCTAGATAAAGTAAAAAAACTGGAAGGTTATAGATATCTATTCAACATATGGAAAAATCTGAATTTTTATCAAAATGTATGAAAACAAAATTTACTGTAGAAGGTTTTCATGTCTGTCCTTTGCTTAGCCAGATGATCACCCGTAGGCCATTTTTCTGATCATAGCCAGAATGATATGTTGATGCTTACGTTGATGTTTTATCTCTCCAGCTACCAATGCCTATTTAAATCAGAAGTCAATTTGCCATCAACTTTTGTAAACATCATTCTTGTCAGAACATCTACAATGAACTGCTGTGCAACTCATCCAATATTTTACCAATATCCTTTCCAGTACTTCTGAAAACAAGCAATCCTCACAGTCCCATGACACTGATAGGGTTAGTCAATGATGAAACTGAACTTTTCAAGGCTTTTTTACTTTCCTTGCACAAGTTCTTCTGCTACCACCCTTAACTGGATATTGAGCAAACAGAGATGTTTCAGGGTTTCAAACTGTCAACTGATGGTACAAATGAACATATAGTGCCCCTTATTAAAATTCCCTGCTCTCTAAACGCACTGGGATTTGATGCAGAACTGTCTTTCCTCACAAGTTTAGTTATAGAAGCTGCTAGAAGAGATGATCATGAGCCGTAGTTAAGAATATGAAATCAATGTGCCCATAATGCTGGAGTGAGTCCAGAGAAGGGCAAGGAAGCTGGTGAAGGGTCTGGAGAACAAGTCCCATGAGGAACGGCTGAGGGAACTGGGGTTGTTTAGCCTGGAGAAAAGGAGGCTGAGGGGAGACCTCATCACGCTCTACAACTACCTGAAAGGAGGTTGTAGCAAGGTGGGTGTCGGTCTCTTCTCCCAGGTGACAAGCGACAGGACAAGAGGAAATGGCCTCAAGTTGCGCCAGGGGAGGTTTAGATTGGATATCAGGATAATAGGAAATTAGGATATGAAGAAAAATTTCTTCCCCGAAAGGGTTGTCAAGCATTGGAACAGGCTGCCCAGGGAAGTGGTTGAGTCCCCATCCCTGGAGGTATTTAAAAGACGTGTAGATGTGGTGCTTAGGGACATGGTTTAGTGGTGGATTTGGCAGTGTTGGGTTAACGGTTGGACTTGATGATCTTAAAGGTCTTTTCCAACCTAAATGATTCTGTGATTCTATAAATAGATGCATAAAGGATGGGATCCTAAAATACACACATTTACACAGACACACACACACTTTTGTGTATATAATGTAATACATTAAGTCCATTCCAACCTATACTGTTCTATGATTCTGTTACTACAGGGACTAATTTATCTGTCACCCTACCGGGAAAATGAAAAAGGATCAATATTGCTGGGTTTTATCCCTCTATTTATCTGAGAGTTCAGTGCATCCACCTAAAGATTCATTGCTTACCAAGTGCTGCAAGAAAAATATTTAAAAGAGATCACTAAATTTGGGGGTGGGTGGGAAATCTCTTAAGAAAAAGACTAAAAAAAATGCTAGAAGCTAGAAGAATGTAAAACAACATAAATAAAACTAATTTACAGAAACTGACTCAAGATATTTAAAAAAATAAAATCTTTTATTGTAGGAATGAGCTTGCATATAAGCACAAGAGCTCACTGCAGTGCGCTGAATAAAATAGCAGTCATTACTGCTCTACAATTCACAGTTAAACATGCATAAAGTGCATAAAGACTTCCTGAAAAACAAACACATCCAAACTAAGTTTTCTTAAAGCTCGGGAAGCCTTCCTAAGGAAACCAAATAACTCCAGAATTTTACCTTCCAACTACTATCCCGCCCTGCTCATTCTGCTTTAGGATTATTCAAATGCAGGGGTGCAGGCACCAATACTTTACTGTGCATCCATATATCACAACACAAGTTCATAAACAATACAGAATTTGGGAAGGGAGATCTCTGCTCCTAAAATTTAGTAAGAAGTTTTTATTTCTGATGCTAAGCACAGATTTATAAAGCATAAATAACTGTTACTTAATTTTTCCTATATGCTTTATTCAAACTGCTATTTTCTCTGCACTTCTCACAGTGCACTCTGCTAGGATGACCAGTCTGTCACTGTAGGGAAAAAATGCCTACACTGCCGAGTAGAGCAAGGTAACCTGAATGCATTAATCCTTTCAGGATTCCAAGTATACTGTGTCATCTTCCCTTACTAACATGCTTAGCAGAAATTGCATTTCCTTTATTTGCCATCATTGCGTTACGTTTGTTATACAATTGCTTCTAGCTCAGGGACTCTACGTTTGAACTTGTCTGTGAGAACTGGAGAACAGTCAACCTTTCTTTTTTGGTAAATCTTGGCACAGAGCTCCAGTAGCTTCTCTGGCAAAGCCTCAGTGACACTTCCAAGCAGCTGTTCTTTTGGCACTGAGTGCATACATTTTTTATAAGCGTAGCATTTTTCTCCTGCCAGAGTAAAGTACTTTCCTACATTTGCTCTCAACAACCTTCAGATACCAGTGATGGAGACAATGTTGTTGCAAGGAAAATGGCAGCACGGTCACCTTCCCTGAGTATCTGCCACTCTCAGAATGATATAAATCACTGCTGCCTGTAATAACCAAACAATAATTACCACATGTATACTATCAATATACTACATACAACACATTACCCCACGAGACCTCCAGCTTTTCAAACGTCCCATCCGAAACCCCTCATTTATGCTAGAAGTTGCTGAAAAGCCTAGAACCAACTGACACACTTTAACAGATATATATACACACACACATATATACACACAAACGTATATTTTACATATATATATACACACACACACATATACATAAAAACTTGGGGAAAACTCCTTGCTTGCCTCTTACTATCCAAACTATCAGCATTTCTCAACATGTGCATCATGACTTCCTTCTAGTCACCTTAGCACTGCAGCTGAAAAGAACTCCAACCATATCTACAAGCTAAGAGTCTGGATCCAAGAAATTTGAAGAAAACATTCTTTTAGCTTTAGGAACTGAGAGACAGGAGCTGCGAAGGAGGTACAGCAAAGAGGCTATCAGAAAAGCAAAGGGCAAAGTGTTGTGTAGGCACTGTACGACACACTATGCTGTCTGTGAGAACACAATTAGGTACTACTGGACAAAACACACAGTTGCACTCCAGCAGCTACTGCATCCACAAATAGACACAAACAAATCTTTTTCAGGCTCCTTCCATCCGCCTGTCTGAAGAATGGGATGAGACACACTACACTCACTACTACTTTCATGGAAACCTAGTAGAAAAGATGAAGAACTGCTAGGAAACTATTTCTAAGCACCTAGAAGAAAGCAAGATGAGTAATAGCCGGCATGGATTCGTCAAGAAAAAGAAAATCCCATCAAATCAACTTTATTTACTTCAATGGCAGAGGAACAGATTCTGTGGACAGAGAGGAAGCAGATGATTTCCTACATGCTTGGTTTCAGTGAGGTTATTTTCTATTGTTTCACACAACGTTCTCATAACCGATCTACGGAAGCATAGTTTACGTGTAAGTTCTTACTACAGAATGGGTACAAAACTGGCTGGAGAACAATATTCAGAATGGTATCAGGGGTTCACTGTCAAAATGAAAGAATGTGTTTTGTAAAGTTCCATAAAGCTTAATACTGCATCTGGTAGCACTCAATACTTCAGTTATCACTTGGACAATGAAACACAGGACAACTCCAGGCAACCTGCAAAGAGTATGAAGTTGAAGTGACTGCAAAGAATGTTAGAAAACCAGGCTTGAACTCAAAACAATCTGGCATGGTGGAGAAATTACGTAAAAAATACAAGTTCTCTCCACCATGTACTGCTGTGAATAAACAAACACATGCACAAGTAGAATGGGGGATAAACGAGCAGAAGCTCTAGCTTCTAATGTAGTAGTTTTTTCCATTAAACATCCAAAGCACATAGTTTACTTGCGAAATGACAACACAGGGCAGTTCATGTTCAATAAAGTGATCTTCAGTGCCTTGTGCAGTTGCGTATCAGCTCACACAATTGCTCTTCAGAGTCAGCACAGTATCTTCTCCATGCTTCCAGCAATATTTCCCTATGAGTTTTGCAGGTGCTATATAGAACATGACACTGGGATGATGCAGCTCACTGATTTGGTCTCATCAGGAGCTGAGAGCACACTGGATTAATCTGCCATGTGCTTGTTCTACTGTTACCCTCCACCTGCACCCTTGACAGTGATATGCTAGAGACAACTTCATAAACCAGCTGCACACATTTGTCCTCAGAATCACCACTGCCACAATTCCTCCATTCAGGATTATGCCAACCAGCAAAAAACTCTCTTCTTACAGGGCTTCAAACAAATTAAACAAAAAAACCCCAAAGCAACAACAGTAACACAAAACAAAATATAGAAACACCTCACCTAAATCTGCCATACTACATTAACACCAATGAAATAATGGTCCCCCACTTACACCCCACCATGGAAAATATCTCTTTCTGAACCAAAGTGTGAGTAAAGAGAGAGTTAAGACATAGGTCAAATCATTTGCTCGTGATAGTTTGGGATCACCCCCGTGGCTTGCCTCTTTTTTGTGCACACCATCAAGTCTCCCACAGCAGGGCATATTTCGTGGTCTATGGCTATTTCTGCCCTGAATTTTCTGACATTAGTTATACAAATTTAAGGCTGGAAATTTCCAGCAGAATTAGCACACACTTTTTTTGTTTTGTTTTTAAGAAAGATGATTTCACTGTGGTGCCTTTCTGTCAGAGAACAGTTCAACAGATTCCAGATGCATGCTATTCTGCACTCTTTGAAACACTCAGTATTCAAGTACATGGTAGTATGCCAAAGAGTTTACCAGCTAATAGTCAAGAGAACTTTCTCCAAAAAGACACCACTAACCTGACCCTAACATGACCCATAGAGCTTGTAACATCTTTTTCTTGTGATACAGAAGAACATGATAAACTGCTGCAACCTGCCAGAGCAACCCAGTGTCCCAATACAAAGGATCTTGAAAGAACAGAGTGCTTTGACACTTGCTAAGCTACAAGTCAGCCTTGACTCTAGCTGGAGGGGAGGAAGAACAAGTAATGTAAAAGCCAATGCAAGTATTTCTAAAACCCCAAACAGACAATACAGTTAAAAAGATGAATAATGCACAGGTGACAGAAATGACTAAAACCCCACATTTATGCTACATATCCTAAAATCAGATGTGGAAGACTCCTCTCCATATCTCTTTCTCTCCACCTAGCTGACAGGCCATGAAACACCTAAGCACCACACTGTGCTTTTGGGATCATTTTCGAATTCTGAACTCCTTTCTCCCTCTTTTTTCCTCAAGAATGGATGGTTTCCTCTCTCTGTATTGCCCAAGTTTTTGCCCAGTACTAAATAAAATGTTAATTATCTGTGTTCTTTCCCATCAGACAGGACCATTTTCTGTATTTTCTTCTCACATGGGGTCTTAAACTTCATACAACAATGTACAGCTGGACAAGCATACTTTATACAAAGGGGATAAATACTCATTTACCTCAACGCTAGCTCTTATTGTTGTGTCTGGTCTCAATTACTTTGCAGCTGCAGTTCTGTGCACGTCTACATCAAGGTAGCTACTGACTGTCATAGTACCACTCTCCCCACCCTGTCCCTGGCTGCTTATTGCCACTGCTTCCTCTGCAATGGCTGTAGAGCTTTTCTGACCCTGCACCTAGCATTTGGAGCATGCTATGATAGAAAAAATTCACGGTGGGGGGAAGGAAAAAAAAGCTTTTTGCTGGCATGGTTAAATGGCTCAGCAACAATGAAGTGAAAAGATGGTGATGGTGACAGGACTAGAGCAGCCAGCTCTGATCACTATTTCTAAGGGAAATTGTGGCAAAAGCTTGCCACCAGAAAGCTTTAGGACCACTGGCTATTGTCTCAGGCTTGTATCACAGTCCTCTTCCAATCCTCCCTAGGGCCAGAAGCTTTCTTTCACTATTTGCAGTTGGTCAGCAAGAAGACTCACCCCTTAGAGACTTTCACTGCCTGACCCTTCTGCCCCGTCCACCTCCAAGTTTTCCTATTTTCACTGCTTAACAACTTGGTTTTGAATGTCAGCAATGATCACAGTGAGCAGAGCAGAACCACATATCCCGCCTCTAAAACTGCAGAAATCGCTGAGGGACCTCTGGAGGTCATGTTGTCCATCCTTCCACTTGAAGCAGGACCATCGCCAACATCAGATCGATCATTTCACTAAACTGTTTAAGTGTCTGTCACTGGTATAACAAAGGAGCTGACAGAAAAGAGAAGCAGGTTGTAAGAGCAAGTCCAAGGTCAGACCAAAGTGAATTTTAAAATGTAGCACAAAAGAGAAGACTGTGGGCTGGAGGAGCCACAGCTGCAGGAGCTACACCCTGAACTCCCACAGAGAACAGCACAGGGCAATGGCACATCTATCTGCTAATACAGCCACACACTAAAAGGAAATACTGCAGCATGAAAAGCAAAACAGTCATAACTGCTCCTTACTGAAACCATGACAAGGAGATGAGTGCCAAAACTTTCCAGTACGTGACACGCACTAGAAACATGTAGAGAACTGCTGTTCTCTGGAAAGTACAACAAAACTGTTGTGTGGGGAAAAGAGATTTAACTTAGAGAAGCAATGTCTCAAAATGAAGAGTCCCATCTATACAACTATTTGGAAAAGAAAGCAGAAATGTAATCCAGGAATTATATCAAAAGCAGATTAAAATAATTATATAATTCCCCCAGAAGCCATCCTGAAATACTTATTTTTACAAAGACAATGCCCTACTGCAAAACACTGTTGAATCTGTTCATATAAAGAAACACACTAGGTAATTTCATACTTGACCATAAGACCTACAGCGACCACTTAATACTATTTTAGATTATCCTCTAACATAGTGATAATTGACTCTCAGAACTCCCCCTAAATTACCATGCTTTTTTTACCAAAAGGGACTTGTAAAAGAATGTCTACACCACCAAACGATAGGGTAGCAGACAGAAAAATTGAGCTCTGTATTACATATTATATAAATAGAAATACTACAACCTTACCTTGCATCATTGAAAAAAACTTTCATGTGCTTCATAAACGTTAGCAATAAATTAAATAATAGGAAGAGAGTGATTAAAGCTAAAAGACACCAAAAAATCTGGACAGAGTGAAGGAAAAGATGACAGAACAACCTTGAAATAAAATGAGTTTTGAAACTCTGATACAAACGTGTATGGTGAATTTTGGACTATCACCTTGTTCTAAACAGCAGCTTTTCCACTACCCCCCTCACAACCCCACACCTCCTTCACTGTATTATACATCTTTTAAAAGTGAACATACTGCGCTCAGCTTCACAAGGTGATGTGTTGTCTAATCATACTGGTGTTGACTGACAGAAACATGAAACTTTCCCATTTTGAACAGCAAAAACTTCTGAGCACAAAGCACTTTTCTTTGTTTCTCTTCTAATCTTTTTGGAAAGGCTTCCCACCTACCAGATCTTGCAGTGAAGTCATAACCATTGTGCTTCTGCCAAATCACTGCCTACTGTCATTAAAACTCACCAGTACAACCCCATTCTAGGATCAAGCTGATGGAGAAAAATTCAGTAGAATACATCTTATCCAAAGATACAACTTCCCTAGCAGCAGAAGTAACAGCCCAAATTCAGTTTTAACAAAGTCAAGCTCAATGTTTAACAATGTTTCCCACCCATTTTAACTATCTCCCTTTTCCTTATGCTGTGCCTGAGAAAAAATCTCTTAGGTGTTTTTAGTTTAATATATTTGAAATACCACTAGCCCTCAAAACATTCAAAATTATCTGGAACCTATACACACATATGCAAAACATTTAGTGCTTTGTCCCAAGAAAGGAGCACGTTTCCTAGGTGAGGCTGTTAAAATAAGTAAAAATTAAAAGCAGATGGCTACAATACAACATACTTCTGGAAAGAATCTTGAATTCAAGTTAGTGACTTCTTCACAGGATTAAAGAAAACCCCAAATCAAAGCTGAAAATCGCAGAATGTATCAGCCACAGAAAATCCACAGCAGTTCTGAGGAGTGCTGCTGAAGCATGAACCGTGCATATGCCCAGGTGATAGATAAAAGGATATTCTACTAGCACAGATAGATAGCATAAATAGGAAGTTGAATGGAAGTCATCATCTGCTCATGAAACATTGTTTCCGATGATTATATAAGAAATAATGGAGATTGTGACAGAGTGAGTCCATCCATGTATCTGTTATAAATCAATTTGAACCAGCCTCCCACACTACTGCCACAACTCTACCTGCCAAGAACTGTCAAAAACATAAATCCTGTTCTTTAATTAGCATGAGAATTGCGCTGAACATCCAATACAGACCACGCTAAGAAAGTATATTGCTTCTGTGAGCAGGATGGCCATTGTCTACTGATCACTGCATTGAAACCGTTTAAGTTAACGACTCTGAAGAAGGGATCTAGCTCCTGTTCAGGCTCTTACACACCTTCCTGTGGCCTGTAAAGACATGGTATGCCCACTGCTTGGTTTTCAACTTTGTGTAAGGGAAGCTCAGAAACTTTTATAATAAATAAACACTTACATATACACTAACAATAGAACTCGTATGAGAAGACAGTCTAGCTGTGTTGTTGGGCTGGACTGCTGTAATAAAGGAAGAGAGAAAATGTGGAGGTCCCCCAGGGACAGCCTGAAGGAGGGAGAAGGCCAGGGAGCAGATGGTTGTACTTTCCACACAGATGTCATGGGGGAATGGAAGAGCTGAAAGGCCTCCAGGAAGAATCTATCTATGCCTTGTCTACATTAGGGAAAGTAATATTCTGGCCCCTCTTTGGAAACTGATCAGCAGTCAAAATTAGCTACACGTAACTAATTCTGCCCTCTGACCCACAGATTTGTGTTCACAGCTGGAGAACACCTGATACTCCAAATAAACTAGTGGAAACTGGAAATTTTCTTCTTTCAGTTTACTAGAAGGGCAGATCACAGCTCAGAGCAGAGACAATGGCCTAACATTTCTCCCCTACATTCTTCATCCAAGTCCTGTCAGAAGAAACTCACCGCTTCTCAAGGTGGCAGATGTCAACTAGCAACACATATCCGAAAAAAATCTCCCATAAAAAAATAGAAATGCTGAATCCTCTTGATAAATACTTTGCATGACCCTGTAAAATTACAGACCAACTGAAAAAAATTAAGCAGGGAAAAAAAAAGAAAATCAAAATTCAGCCCATAACATCTCACTTCAATTTAAATTTGAAAGGAAAGTATACACTTTACTGTGTTTTCAAACTATGCTGACAGGTCATTACACCTGGCACTCAGGCAGAAAACCTGCAATTGTTCTTGAATTCTTTGCTTAAAAAACCACATTATTCTAACAAGCTACTTCTCCCAAGTAACAAGCGATAGGACAAGAGGAAATGGCCTCAAGTTGTGCCAGGGGAGGTTTAGATTGGACGTGAGGAAAAATTTCTTTCCTGAAAGAGTGGTGAAACATTGGAACAGGCTGCCCAGGGAAGTGGTGGAGTCCCCATCCCTGGAGGTTTTTAAAAGACGAGTAGATGAGGCACTTAGGGACATGGTTTAGTGGACATGGTGGTGTTGGGTTGACGGTTGGACTCGATGATCTTAGAGGTCTTTTCCAACCTCAATGATTCTATGATTCTAAGTTATAACAAAAAGAAGGGGAGAAATTCCAAAATAGGTCTTCAGGATTTGGATAATTTTATCCAGATATTTTTGCACAAGACTTGATATTCTTAATTAATAATTTTTTATTATTAACTATCTGCAAAATAAGTATCTGATCTATATCCAGACCTGAAACTTTTGGGTAGCTATTCTGCCGGGTATTACCTGTCATTAAAAAAAGGTGGGAAATACATTCATCCAAGCTGCAGATGAAAAGAAAACCAACAGCATGGTGTTTATATACTGCACAAGGCTCCATACTCAGAGTCACATTAAACAAGTCTACAGGACTCATCTGGAGGAACAATACGTCTAGGCTATGCTGTACTAATTGTAATTCAGCTAGTAGAGGTAGAAGAGTAATATGAAGCACAAAGCTTCACAGCTACTGGTATCTGTGCTAACAAATTGGTGTTCATTTGCCTATTTCCTTTATAATCACACCTCAATTATTCTTGTCACTTAGACTTGATTTTTCCATGCAGGTAGGACACTAAGGGATATTGGTATGAATTCTGTACAAAGAAAAAGCAGGGAAACATACCGGGATAAAGTAATTTGAGTATCATAAAGGCAAATCATTCTTGTGGCAGTGAAGGCTAACCCATACTGCGCCGCAGTAGCACAAGGATGGTGAGACCAAGAGAAGTGATTATTCCACTCTACTTGGTATTCATAAGACCCTATCTGGAGTACTGACTTCGGTTTGGGCCTCCAGTACAAGACACCTATCAACAAACTAGAGGAAATCCAGGAGGGCCTCTAAGAATTAGGGGGCTAAAGCATATGGTAAATGAGGAAAGACTAAGGAAACTGAACTTATTTGGTATGGAGAAAGCTAAAGGGGCATCTTCTGCTATCTAAAGGGCATTTAGAAAAGCCTGGAGCAGATTCTCGTCAAGAGGTGCACAATGAAAGGACAAAACCAGGCAGTCGCAAGTTGCAATTTGTTCAAAATTCTGCACAGACTTTAGGAAAAAAAATTCTTCCCCACAAGACCAATTAAGCACATAAGCAGGCGGTATAGAGAGGCTGGGGACTTCCCTTCCTTGAGGATTTTCCAAACTGGGCAAAACTGCATGACACCTGATCTAACATTGAAGACAGCCCCCTGCTTTGAGCAAGAGGTTGAACAAATGAACCTCCAGAAATCCCACCCAAGCCAAATTTTTCCAAGATTCCGAGAAACAAATGATTCTAAGAAACTGTGAAAGTTATTAAATACGATATAAACCAGCTGTAGCTTAGTTGCACCAATAAGAACAAGAACATAAAGACTGGCTGCATAGCCTTTCTTGCTTTACAGCACTGTTCTACCAAGCAGTTTATTCTGTGCTGTAGAAAAGAGATGAGCATAGAACATTTAATTTACTGCTTACAACAATCTACTAATGAGATCAGAAATGGATCTGACACTAGAATAATTATGGTTCCAGAGTTGTTTGTGACCACATCATGGTCTCAGGTGATCTGCTTCCACAAAGTCTTTCTCACACATCTCAAACTCAAGATCTGTGCTCTGAGCCATGGATGCTCTTTGGAAAACTAAGGAATCTTCCATGCAGGAATTCTCTTAATATGTCTTCATGTAGAGGACTTCAACCATCCAGTAGCAAGGAGATGAGGAGGTATGCTCTTCCCTTTTCCACAGGCAAACTTCATATGCAACAGCAAGGACAGGACATACTATTTAAGCTGATTATCTAACCGTATTTTTCAGCTGAGACTGTAGCACAAAGTCCCTTATCTTATTTTTTTTATTTCTGGCATGCAAAACTTGCTGTTCACATTTCACTTTCCTCTCACACCACTGACAGCATCACTTGAACCGACTCCAACGGAAAGGATATGATAGATTATGTAACTACTCAGTCTACTACATTTTTCCCTTTTTTCCCTCCATTTGGAGGATCAATGTTTGTGACACCTAACACATTCAAGTTCCCTCTACACCACAGAAATAAAAATATTAAGCCACAAGAGGGTCTTGCAGCTGTCAGCATTTGTAACCGCAGATGTAATTAGAGACCATAAAAGAAACTATTAAGCATCTCCATCCCAAAAATCAAACCTACTCTGTTTTGAAGATGCTTCAGTAATCAAACTGTTTGCCTTTGCACATGGCCTATACCTTGCAAGCTTTTTTATCGTTTTTCAAGGAAGATCCAGCTGTGTGTTGCTATAGTGCATTTTTCGTAATGTATGGCTGGAAAACTGTATTGTCCCTGATTTTCTTCCAAAAATTACTCCACCTGAGCTCTCCAACTGACTAAAATGAAGAGACTCCAATTCCAAACTCACAAAGATATCCAGTGAGACCACTACCTTCAAATCTAAACACAATAGGCACAGTTCTGCTCTATTCCCCACTCCTTTTTTCTTTGCTGTTAATGGAGTTATTCTCCTCCATTGCTGTCAAGCCCTGACAGCACCCTGGTTTCTGCTGCATTCTGCCGCTCCCCAGTGCAACCGACACTTGTCCTACACTCCGTAACAAAACTTTCTAACTTGATCTTTCAATCACCCAGTGAAAACAGGATGACATTTAAGATGAGGGGGAGGGAGGTGAATATAACAATAAATCCAAGTATAGAGTGAGCAAGAAGTCCCCGAGGAAGTAATTTGAATGAAAGCAAAAAAAAGAGCGGGAACCTTTACTGTTACAGGTCTTAATTTGAGAATGAGTATCGCATTCATTCTCCACACCAAAACCAAAAGCGTCTTCGGGGTTTTAGTCATGTGCACTAATGGCAAATGGGATTTTTATTGTTAATAATTCTAACTCAAACAGAAATTTGGCTCTTGTACATTAAAAAAACCCTGCAAATGGTAGACGAATGTTCAAAGAAGTCTTCAGACCCTGAGAGTTCTGTGTTAAACCCCAGGAAGGCCAAACTCTGGTTTCTGGAAAGAGAAAGACAGCTGCTGAGTTTGGTCATGATTTGTCTTGCACTGGCCCAATGGAAAGTGTAGCATCAACATAGAAGGAGGCTAGTTACAGCCCCACTGTTAACAGGGCACATCCAAAAGAGCAACAGAGGTCCTCCATGATCAAGGGGACCTTTGCAGTTCCCAACCATCTCACAAAAGGAAAACTGAAATACGGAATGGTTTCACAAGGCCCTTCTTGTATCTGGGGAGAATAATTTCCAAGCTTGGGAATGAACACTGTAAACCTAATGGACAAAACATATTCTACCCATGCAGAAAAGACTTGTACATTTTACATTGTTAAAGTATGCCAATTCAGCAAGGTAGAGCTTGTCTTCAGCACGTGCTTATTTATTGCTGTCAATATATGAGCCTAGCCTGAGAACTGCACTGCTATCAGAGGATTTCTTGTGTGTAGTGAGGAAAGTGCAACCACACGTTCAGCTTTAGTCATGCAGTGCTCCCCTCCGGGAACAAAGCATTCTGGCATGCTAACCATGTCATGTTTTAAAAGGGGTTTCTCTGCCAATTGGTAACATAGCCCGCCTCCATACGAAGTAGTACGTGCCTGCAGATACTGGTCACCCAACACGCATTGAACTAAGAAACTATCATTTAAATCTCACTGCTTGAGCAGAATTTGGCATGGGGAACTTCTCATCTGCCTCAGATAAAGAGCTTTATGTGTTTTATAATGTTTTTAATAGAGGCTGCTGGACAGAAAACAGGAAACAGCTGGCTAGTCAATTACACTTTTAATTAATGTTTCCTTTGATAAGCTGATACAGATTTAAGAATCCATTAAATGTGATGAAATAAACTTGTTAATGTTTCAACAAATTATTTCAGGCTTTCCTGCGAGAGGTATGAAGATTCTTAAACACCATGACATTTCTAACATAATAAATATGAAGAGCGTTAATAATTATGCCCTCTATATACAAATTTTCTTTTCACTGCCATATTTCTCCAATTAAGAGTGGCACATTTTAACCACAAATGGCTACTTACCTTGATTTCACATTCTATGAAAAATTAATACAAGTGAAAAAGCAGGGAAGTTATCTTTCCCATATCTTAATTTAGTATGTAACATACATACTGTATGTAACATACAGTTACATAACATAATCTGTATGTAACATACAGATGCTGTACCCTATGCTTCATACTATTGCTTTGCTAGGATTTATGATCAATGAGCCAACAGCAAAAAGCTAGTTAAATTGCTTTACAAATGGAAAATACATTTAAAGGAAACAGATGAAGGCAGTGTAGGCTTAATGGTATGCTTTTTAAGAAAAAAGTGAAAAAGCAGATCAGGATTCAAAATTGAAACTCAATTTATCTCATGTTTACACTTTGGAGGCCTTGATTTGAGTGAATGCTCTCTTTGGCAAGGGTTCAGCCCAAAATATAATTTTCAATACCACAAGACTGCATACCATCTCTGTAGAACTGAACTGAAAACAGAAGTGGCAGAGTTTTGCTTTGTTTTGTTTTTTTAAAATAAGACAAAATTGAAGAAAAAAAAAATTGTATCTTAATTCTACTGGCAACTGACATTTACTCATTAGGTTTTTTTAAGTCAAGACTTAGGGAAGCCGAAGAATAAAACTTCTATTATTGCCAACAAATGAAATGCTTACAATGTTAGAGGGAATAGAGGGATAAAGCTACTAAGTGAAACTGTTTATTTTTGTCAGATAAAGGATTTTCGCACACAAGACACATTGTCTATTTTAAAATACAGGAACTGAGCAAAAAGAAGGCAAAGTTGCTGGCATAACATATTGAAATCTATTGATTGAAATTGAAAATAAAGAATGTTCCTAACAAAACCACAAGAATTCCCTTCATCCAGCTCAATATAAAAGGTACCAGTCTACATTCTACTCATAGTAAATGATGAGACACAAGCATCTGAAAAGACATCCCTATTAATACACATCCATTTCTTAATATGATATTCATCTGAAATACTACATGTGTATGGACTGCAATAAAGGGACTTCAGTTCCATGCTAAGTTCTCTCTCAACAGCCAACCTGAAACTGTACAACTGTCAACATGACCATGCTTTAAGACAAATTTTCTATTTTTAAAAAAGGAATTATGTTAAAAGAAAGGTGTTTTTTTCTTTTTTAATTTATCACATCACAGATCCTGTTTAGAGGACAGCACTCACATAACCACGAGTACAGCCTGAGAATCAATTAAAACTGGCATAGATTAACACAGCCACCAAACACAACAGTCTTGCCATTCCCAACATCTTCATTCTTACCTCTTCCCTTTTGCACTGGCATAAAAGATTGGACAACCATATAGTGAACTGACATAAGAATCCAAACCAGTCAAAAATTTACCCAGAAAGAACAGATGACCATAGCAGTTCTTCACCTGTCCCAGATACCTGTTGCAGTTCACCATAAAGCCACAAAAACTTTTGTACTGAACATATGAAAGGGGCTGTGGGATAGCAGAAACAATTGCTTAACCCACCAATACCACTGAAAAGTTACTGATGAAACTCCATTCTGAGGTTCCTTTCCACAGTATGTAAAAAAATCAAACATATTACTTGTTAATTAATAACATTTGATAATATGCTTATTATATATCACAGGCTGATTAAACTGCCATGCAAATTTCAATTCACTTTTCTAACATCAAAAAGCTACACAACAACTATTTGTTAGTTTGACTGAAGCCCCAGCTTTTCCTTTAAACACTTTCAGAGACAGCTAACATAATACCAAGAGTCAAATACAACTCCTCTGTGATCAGTACCACTTTTATTTGCCTAGTAGGCTCCTAAAATGGATGTACACACCTTGACTGGGTAGCCATGGGATCCTTCTCTTACAATTCTTGCTTTCCCCTCAGTCCTTTCCCTTCATTTTGAGGCGTGACACCACTGGAAATAACTCTGACACACACACACATTATCTTTGAATCTACAGTATGAGCAGGCTAGAACAATTCTAGAAGTATAATATGCAGTGATATTAGAAACATAATGATTAGTCCTTTCACGTCAGAGCTGAGATGGTTTGTCTCATCACAGTCCTTACCTATGCTTTTTATAGCACTTTTGTGTTCAAGATGACCCACCATATTTCAAAGGTCCTATACTCACACTAAGTTACAGAGCTCTTTTTCTGCCCGTTTCCGTATTACCACCAAAGTCACCACTTCAAACCCAGTACCTGTCTAATGGACTGTATGAAATGCAGGGCTCAGAGTGTAGATCTAGATCCCTACGCTCTGTGCATATTCAGGCACAGCATGCCTGGACCAAGAGAGATGTATTTATTCTATCTAATCAAGAAACCTGCACTATACAAGACAGCATAAAACCAGGGATCTTAACCAACAGCTGTCTCCACTCCTCAGGATTACAATTTTTTTTTGTTTGATAGAGTTGGTAATTTCCACTCTGCCAGGGCTCACAAGATTACATTATGATTTTGAGTAATAAACAGCAAAAAGATTCCAAAATATGCATTCCAAAAAATAATTTAATGCAAGTTGATCATAACTGCATTTGATTATGATAGTTATGAAAGTATTTCTTTACTTAGGCAATCCAAAGGCATTAGCATTCAAACCCTTATGCCAGATCAAGTCTGTGGTCTGAATCTGGCTGTGTCTGAAACCTGGGCCACATTTGATTTCTCATATCCAGTTTAGACCAACTAAATGTTTACTACTGCAGTCCTTTTCACCTTAGCTTCAAGAACGTTTTCTACATCTTGATGCCTCTGTACACTTTAAGTCAGTGAGCATTATACATTCCCTAGCAACTGAGAAGGACCCCTTCTCGCAGCCTTCACTCTGCAAACCTGTGTGAGAAATCTAGCAGAAAGGAGCAGCATCCTTGGCTTGTTTCGGCTACACAGCTCCCTATGCTACATTCAATTCCTGCTCTTCAAACTCCAAGGCTGGCCTAAACAGACAGTCATTAGGTGAACCTGGTTGTAAAATACTCACTCAGAAGAGGAATAAGTGGTCTACACCATCTTCTAGGTTGACTGATGATTTTCTTCGGCCCAGTTTAAAGGCAAGTTTTGTCCCCTGTCCTGATAATGCTGCTGCACGCAAAACTAAACCCTGTATGAGCTTTCATGGAGACATTAAACTTTATCAAAAAGTGCATTAAAAAGCCTGTCTAGGAGAACAGATGTTCCTCCAAATTCAGTTAAAAAAACCCTGAAGTCCAGACATCAGTCTACAGTCTTCCTTATAGATTTTTTTTTTTTTAAGCTGTCTGTAAGCCGAAGAACATTGGCTGGGCTATTTTTCTTTTTATAGCTAAGAATCCTTCATGAAACAAAGACTTTTTTTATGGGCAAGGAGTTTACAAAACCCTGTACAGCTCATCTATATATAGGTAACTGCTATATTACACATGTCTACTTTCACCTAGATTAACTCAAAGCACAAATCCTTTAGTTACATTTCAGAGACGACAAGTATTTTTTTGTCAAGGCCATAAGGAATAACAAGTACACTGTATTTGCAATACATACAGAATGCTTTATGGTAAGGCTTAACTTCTCCCTTTGAGATGCAAATCCATCTGTCACCTTTTCAGATAATTAAAACAGTTTAACACACCAATTAATACTGTAAGTAAGCATTTTTGACAGCTACATAACTGTTCCCCATAAATTAAAGGCTTCATACTTCAACCTTTCCCTCTTCCTACTTCCTTTTCTCTCAGATGCATCAGGAATTTATTTTTTTGTATGGCAAATGCAACACTGCCCTGTGAATGGATCTGATGGGTGGACTGTCCGGTGGGTGAGGAATTGGTTAGATGGTCACATCCAAAGAGTAGTGGTCAATGGCTCAATGTCCAGATGGAGATCAGTGATGAGTGGAGTCCCTCAAGGGTCTGTATTGGGTCCAGTACTGTTTAATACCTTAATCAATGACATAGACAGTGGGATCGAGTGCACCCTCAGCAAGTTTGCAGATGACACCAAGCTGAGTGGTGTGGTGGACACACCTGAGGGATGGGATGCCATCCAGAGGGACCTGGACAAGCTTGAGAAGTGGGCCCATGTGAACCTCATGAAGTTCAACAAGGCCAAGTACAAGGTCCTCCACCTGGGTGGGGGCAACCCCCGGTATCAATACAGGCTGGGGGATGAAGGGATTGAGAGCAGCCCTGCCGAGAAGGACTTGGGGGTACTGGTGGATGAAAGGCTGGACATGAGCCAGCAATGTGCGCTCGCAGCCCAGAAGGCCAACTGTATCCTGGGCTGCATCCAAAGAAGCATGGCCAGCAGGTCGAGGGAGGGGATTCTGCCCCTCTACTCCGCTCTGGTGAGGCCCCACCTGGAGTACTGCGTCCAGCTCTAGAGCTCTCAGCATAAAAAAGGCACGGACCTGTTGGAGCAGGTCCAGAGGAGGGCCATGAAAATGATGAGAGGGATGGAGCACCTGTCCTATGAGGAAAAGCTGAGAGAGTTGGGGTTGTTCAGCCTGGAGAAGACAAGGCTCCGGGGGAGACCTTATTGCAGCCTTTCAATACTTAAAGGGGGCTTATAAGAAAGATGGGGACAAACTTTTTAGTAGCGCCTGTTGCGACAGGACAAGGGGGAACGGCTTTAAACTAAAGGGGTGTAGATATAGACTAGATAGAAAGAAGAAATTTTTTACACTGAGGGTGGTGAAACACTGGCACAGGTTGCCCAGAGAGGTGGTGGATGCCCCATCCCTGGAAGCATTCCACGGCAGGTTGGAGGGGGCTCTGAGCAACCTGATCTAGTTGAAGATGTCCCTGCTTATTGCAGGTGGGTTGGACTAGATGACCTTTAAAGGTCCCTTCCAACCCAAACTATTCTATGATTCTATGAATACCACCTTGCTCTTCACAGTGTTCTCTTGGTTCTTCCTCAAGCCCTAACAAGAGATGTTTAGTAAAAAGGGAAATGCATAGCCCAAAAGCAGTGTAAGACATGCAGTGAGATGGTGTGAAGTACAAAAAACCCAGTGAAGCTGTCCAGGAAAGTTCTCCTTCCTTCTCAGAACCCTGCACTTCACCAGCATACGTGAAAGATGAAGAAAGGTAGAAGGGTCTGACCTGTGTCCTCCCTAGGATGCTATCTGAGGACCTGCTGCTTCTCTCTCCTTCTTAAGGTCCCTGTCAGCCATTACCTTGTATGGGGATACGTAGAGGGAAAGAACAGTACCAAGCAGTCTGTTGCAAGGAGTGCCTGAAATCTTGCTGGAGATGGGGACAAGGGCACCCTTGATACAGGAAACAAAAGGGCAGAGACACGAGGAAGTGGCAAAGACTCAAGAAAGCAGGTAGCATAGTTGTAAAAGAATAGGCAGAAGGGATGGAGGGGCAGACAGTTATCTTCCACCTGACAAGAAGCAAGAGAGACAGGCACAACATAAGACAGGAACAGATTAAAGTATATTTGCTAGAAATTGTTTTTAAGTACATCCATCTGCCTCTGCAGAATGATTCTTTCACGTAAATGGAAAGCAAATATACATACATGAAACCTTTTTACATTAAAAAATACTGTATTACTAAGCTTTGTACTGGAAGAGTTAATTACTATAGCAATGATTTCAAATTCTTCATTAAGAACTCAGAAAATATCCATGTAAATTTAGAAGCAAACTTAAGTACAAATTTCTAACAATCATTTTTACTATTCCAAATTCCTAGAGGAAGAGTCCATGCTTAAAGTATACTCTTCACAGCTCTAATTTACTGAAAGCATCTTACCTATACCATACATCAAAAAGAACATCTGTTAAAAGAGAGACAAATGTTGTAAGGCAGTCAAGCACAAAATTAAACTGTTAAAGATAGCCTGAAAGATAAAGCTTGTTCCGTTTTTCAGTTTGGTAGATTGATGGGACATAAAAACCCATTTCAGTTTCATTTTCTTCAAAATTAAGAAAATGAATACATTCTGTTTTTATGAAAAACAAATATATTCATGGCCCTTCTCTCTTCCCTAACTAAGGAGGGGTTGGGAACCACCATTACAAGAGAATTATTCTCCTCACTCTAGTATCACTGCTACCTGCATGTCAAACATGCAGACAGTTTCAGTCTTTCTTCCTCCCATACTCGTCTCACTCACATCACTACATTGTTTTGATCAAAATTGCTGAGATTCTAACTCCTAGCACTAACAATGAGGGAAGGAAATGTGGGAAGAAGTAACGGCTGAGAAATTAACACGTCTAAGGTATCCATGATGCCACTGTTTCACAGGGAAAGGTTTATGTCCCAAGGCAACTTCAAAGAAGAATAAATTACAGAAAAGAAGTCATTATTAAAAAAAATGCTAGGACTTTAACAAATATACCACCAAACATCCATAGGCTATTAAAAAAAATTTAAAATTTGCATGCCAGCTGTAAGAGCTTAAGAGTCCTTCTCCATTTGAATACGTGCACTCTAGCTGCAGGTTACTGCAACACTTTCAGTGATATCTGGAACAAAGGAAAACACGCAACTGATGTGCCGGTTGTAAGAGCGAGTTGGTATCAGACATACATATGCTGCTTCATAGTATGTTAGCCCCACCACAATAGATCAAACTGTACACATGCATTTACCCTTACAGAAGTCCATTTAGATTACCTCTGGATGAAAACAGACAAGTTACCTTCACATTTAAAACACTGAACATGCACACTGGAAGTTACCATGGACCAGCCAACATGCAGGACAGCCTAGAGTACTGGAGTTACAACAGCAAAGTACTGATGTAACTGGATCCTTCAAAAAGGATTTTACTTTCATTCAAAACTCACTTTCAGTCCAAACAGAGTTGCCAGTTGTGTTTGGGGTTTGGCTATTTTTAAGAAGAAAAGCCACTTACCTTTTGTTCTGGTCACCTCAAAGCACACAAAGAAGTGGCTGGTTTACTGTAAAGACCCAAGCACTCCCTAGGATCTGTACAGTTAGTTACTGGGACATTCAACACTTTTGCAAGTCATTTATATCTGTACTTTAATATAGGTGAGACAACTTCCAGTTTTAAGTGTGTGCATGTGTGCATCCCTTCCCTCTTCTCACCTCAGTACAGTATGCAGTTGCTATACTGACAACAATTGTACAACCCTCCAATTTACACAAGCCTGTCAGATATAATCACCTGCTCTATCATGAAAACCTCCAATACGTTTAACATCTATACTAGCTTATCAGCAGAGCAAACGTCCATTGGTAAATGTTCGCTTCTTTGAATGACAATTGCATTATCTGAAAACTGGAAATTAAATTACTAATACGAATCACATCAGAATAACAATGCCATTTGGGTTATCTGAATTTTTTTTTATTAAAGCAATGTTCTCTATCTCAAGTTGAAAAAATTTCAAATGTAAATGAGAATTGTTACTTCAAATTAGGATTATGGAACTTGGGAATTTATTACCATTCTCTACCAAGTCACCTAATGCACCACAACTCTTTTCCTCACAGATGTCTAGGGAAAATTAGTTATTACTAACAGCTTGCTTTCATCCCCTCCCTCCCTAGGACCAGGACCAGCAGTGCTCCAGCATGGTAGTGCCACCTCCTGGAGGACAGAGGTGTAGAGCTCCAGGCTCCCATCTGGGTTTGTAACTGTGAGCTTCAGCACCCTTCCCTGCCTGAGAAACTTCGACAGTTGCTGTGAAAAGTCAACGGTATATAAATATATACTGAGAGAAATAAGCAAGTAACATCATAACGACCAGAGAGGACAACAAAAAGTAGAATTACTTACATGTCACCTCCTGCCGTTTCTGATCTATCCTATAAATAATAAATCAAATAGGTGCCAAAACAAATGCTTTGAAGTTTCCATTTCCCTGCTTCTTTCAATAAGGCAGTTTTTTTCCCTAATTAAAAAGTTAATTTTTTGACAGTAAGAAATTGCACAAGCATCAAGATCAATTTAATCATTCTTCATTTAATAATTTCTGGCTCAAATACTAGAGGAAAAAAAAAGCCAAAACCATGACTATCACTAATCAGTGCAAAAATGCCACAAATACAGACCCTGAACACAGCATGTTTTCCATGCTGCTTGCAATCACATGAAGAACAATGTACCTTTGAGCCAGGTACGAACTGCTGGGGAAGCTTATCAGGGCACATATCTTCACTTTTGCCTGGAGGAATTTACAAAAACACATCGGCTGGTCAAGGCCTGCAAAGGCCAGCTGTTACTGTAACAAGCAACGTTAACATTTTTTATCCAAGATACCACCCAGGTTAAGAAAAGTGCTCTGCAGTGCATTTAGACACAGTACTTTGCAACTGCCTTCCCACATTTTTCTAGTGACAATTCCGCATGCATAACGGCACAGTAATTTCATCTAAAGGATGCCATATGCCTGTGTTGTGTCCCAAACTGTGAAGGGCGGTAAGATAAAGAAGTAGACTTCACACATAAGCAATTCATCAAAAGAGATTTAAGCCCGACGCTTCCCTCACCTGCAATGCCATAGAAGACAATAATGAACTACGATATTGAGAACAGCATGTTTCACGACTGCAGCAAGATTAAATAAAAAAAAAAAAACCTGTCCAACAATTCTTTCAGGTCATTACATGATTTGATAATACTGTTGTGATTTCCCCCCCCCCCCGTCTATTCAAAACAAGTGAGCTACATGACCAACATTCTTCAAGCAGCTCTCCATACAGCTGAGTTGCCCAGGCCATGAATTGGATTATTAGCAGTGCAAAAAGCCTCTTTAGTCAGTAAACATCTGTTCAGTTGATGCATTTGTTTTTTGTATTTACGGAAAATAGCTCACATGCTGTTTTTGTACTTTACTTGCTTTTTTCCTGCTGCAAATTGAACTGCTTGTAGCTTCCATTTATACAAAACATTCTCAAGATGCTTGTCACAGCTTGCCTTTCACTTAAAAATCCATGGGAATATTAAAAGCTATACAAACCATGAAACCACTAGTTTTTATGATTACCAACCCTTTAGATACTTTTCACTCCTCTGTTCAGTAATTTCATTTGCAATACACTTTACTCTCACTGTAACCATTTGGTGTCTTGTTTTTGCCACTACAAGCTTCTCGTCCTTGCTCACCTACAAACCTTATGAGCTGAGCTACATAAATATATGCACGTAACTGCTACCCCTTTTAAAAACTCAGCATTAAGTATATGAACGCATCCTCTGATCGGAGCAACCATCAGCTACATATAAAGATCCAAAAATTAAAAGCATTTTATTTTCATTTAGAAGACTTCACTGAGTTCATTTCAGCTGAGTTTCTACTCCTTGACTGATGACATAAATCCACAACTCTATCCATGAGAGCAATTAGCAATGAATAGCACTATTGACCAATGCATGCAATAAATCAGCTATAGCTCACTCCTATACCCTTTACAACTTAACTTATAAAGACAGTTGTACTTCCCATTTCAAGTAATCCAAAGCACTGCTATATTCTACTACAGCACCACACATACTGAAACAAAAAAAGCCAAAAGGCATCTCTTATTCTTGATTTCTGATAAAGTACAATCGGGGGGCAGGATGACAAGAAGCAAACAACCAGCAGTCAAATATCACCACCGGCTATGCCAC
This sequence comes from Aptenodytes patagonicus, assembly GCF_965638725.1. Lineage (NCBI taxonomy): Eukaryota > Metazoa > Chordata > Aves > Sphenisciformes > Spheniscidae > Aptenodytes > Aptenodytes patagonicus. The sequence goes on along the minus strand of NC_134982.1, from coordinate 81,544,960 downwards.
AGCTAATGCTCTGGGCTGGTAAGAGATCATGACAGGGCTGAAACTAGAGTAACACACCTGTGGAGCAATACAGGTACCCAAGAGACCACAACTGATACGACGTTAAAGGAAGAAGTCACTGCTAAAACAGAGGGGTATCAGCACTGCACTGACTTAATGTAAACAGAAAGAGCTTGAAACGTTATAGAGGTCCTTAAACACAAGGAAGAAAGCCTGCATTGCATGTAATGATGGAGGATCAGCTACTTAAGGGATTCAGCCCAGGAATAATTTGATCATACCAGTGAGCAGGCAGGATGATTTTAGTTCTCAATGGATTTGAGAGAGAAGGGAATTCCAGGGAGCAAACTCCAAGCCAAAGGCAATATTGCAGTACTCAAGCGAAAACACAAACCTGAATGCCATAATCAGAAGGAAAAAAATCTTAGACATATTACAGGGAACAAGTAGCAGACCTAGCTACAGCCTAAACAAAGCAGCGCATGATGGAGGTTGTGTCAAAACTGCCTCCCAGATTACAGGTCAAAGCTAATAGGAGGAAGACATTATGCTCTGCAAACAGAATAAAGTGAAAAATCTGTGGGCATAGACACGAGGTTAGTTATCGTACCATCCTGATTTTAGATTGTTGGCCAGACATCAAACAAGATGTGTAAAAAAAAACAAAACAGTGCAGACTTGGGTGAAATAATGCTTTGGAGTTGAAAGTGAAGTACTTGTGATCAGTGTGTTTTTACACAGTGTCAAAGAATGCTACAGAATAAAACATTACCAGCGTTCACATAAAAAAGGGCAAATGGCAAAAATATAAAGAGGAGCACTGCGGCACTCTTAAGATGCATTGGATAGAAGTACCACATTTTTCAATGAAACAAAAAAGGGCCACATGAGAAGAGCAAGAACAACCAAAATGGATAGAAGCCTCAAAAACGATTTCAGGAAGACCAGTACAGGCCAACTTTTAAAGCAGCCAATACGTCAAGGAGGATGGGTATTGACCCTTGACTAGGAAGAGCCTGCAGTACAAAACACAGTGTTCTCCTGTAAAAACATATGTATTTTTTGAAGGCAAGGATGTTTTCCTGGTTTTCTAGAAAGAAGGAAACTGAAAGTGTTAAAAGATTTTCCTCCAGCCAGGCCAGCATTTGCAAACAGATGTTACTAACTGTTCGGGAACAGAACACTACCCACCAGAACAGTTTGTTCTGAACCAGTTTCCATAACCTACTTTTAACTTACGCTTTGCTTTTGAAGGCAGGCTCTCCACCAAAACTGACCTCCAGTTCAGTGTCCTTGAATAGTACTTTCTAGTCATTAATTTTATGGACAATGTCTATCATAACATTGGCAATAGAAGCATTTCATTTACCACCTGAAACAGCAACATGCTAGAACCAAACGAACGTGAAACCATGCCACACATTTCAACACATTTGCTTCCATGAGTTTTAAATTACCAAAGGGGAAAGTTTGTAACTTGTAACACAAATCTACACCACAAGTTAAACTATTTTTTAAAGCTTAGTCAGGTTGGTAAACACCAGATTGTAATCCAAATGGTTAAGCGAAATCTTTACAAAAAGATGGATGAGTCTAACTTCACTTAAATCAGTGGTAAAATACCTATTGAATAAGGCTCAGATTCGCCTCCCCCCCCCCAGTATGCAATTTAACTAAACTGGCTTCGTACTAACTGAATTAAAACTCCACTGTATGAACAAATAATACAGCTAAGTAATCTTACTACAGTAGCATTCAGCTTTGCTCACTGCTCATTACATTAATGTCCATGCCTAACTTAGCCATGGAGAATTTCAAAACCAGGACCAAATCTTCCACTTACACCGCCAACTGCTTTCTTGGGCACAGCTCAAACTGCTGCTTTTAGACAGTTCTTAAAACAGCTCTGCTGCTGCTTCAGTCATTTATTAACTTACTGTAAAATCTGCTTCAATCTTCCTATCACGAGACCCAGTTTACAGCCATGTATTAACGTGTGAAACCATTTTCTCCACTGATCTGCAGGATAAGCAAACTTTTCACTAACACTGTACTGCATAAAGCTTGAAAAGTGAAGAGGCCACTTTCCATTGTGTATTTTATTTGCACTTTCATTTCTGACTCAAAACTCTTTACAACTATTTTACATTCATCCACAGAGATAATTTCTACCATAATGAAGTACTCCTTAGGCTTAAGTAGTAGATCTTCGTGACTGTCAACCAGATTAAAACACTAAAACCTTTCTGGTGACTTATTTGGCTCTTGTTTCTGATAAAAACAATTTTAGAACAGCAGCACCCTGCCACTCAACTGTTTTTCCCTTCTGTGACAGGTGTTCCTTTGATGTAAATTCAGCTGTGAAAACGTGCACAATACCAAAATAGAAGCACCACTGTGAATGGCATAGCTGAGCCTGGACATAGCTGTGATGGCAACAAGAAGAGAATAGGAAGAGGGAAGCACAGCATTCTGTAAGGAGGAAATACATACATAATGTATGTTTTATTTTTGTAGATTAAAGGCAGACAGACATGTACACCAGTATATAATATTCACATTTGGTCTCTGTATATTTAAAAAAAAAAAAAAAGAGATACAAATTGAAGGAAAGCACACAGATACTTTCAACTCTGTCAATATAACCAGATTACGACTGCTCTCATAAAGCTGCAGTGATCTATCTGGACTAAATATTTTAATTTTTTTAATAACCATCAGCACACTCTTTGTGCTGGAGGAGACCTAGGCCACATCACCTTGGTGGCTTAGTGCGAAGTTCTAATATGTAACATCCAAAACCAAATCATCCCCCGAGTTACTCAGACAACCCCTGGTGCAATTCCTACGTGACATGGGCACGCAGTGAGCAGAAAGACCCTTCTCTTCTCTGCCCCTGACTACTCCAAACCGTACACCTCCTGGGACTGTTTTTCTCTCCCATCTGTACCCTGTTTTTATAAATTCAGTGGTTTTCCACTGCATTACAAATACACAAAAAGATGAGGAACTTTCTTAAAACACAAGATCCTAGTTCCCATGGTTTTAGCCAAAAAGGTCTTCAAAAAATTAGAGCAATGAAACCTTTCCCAGCTAATGGATGATTCTCATCAGGAGTTACTAGAAAAGAGCAGACAAAGAATTAAGTTACCAGGTAATGCACAATAACCAAAAATGAATACTTCAGACCACTCAATATTCATTAACATAAAGCTACTGCCTGTATAAAAGCAATTATATAAAAACTGCAGCCTAGTTAAAAGCACAAGAGCAGCATATTGGAACCACTCAAATTAATATTAAATACTTCAGAGCCCTCTAGTGGTTAAATCTTTGATACAAAAAAATCCATGAAGAATTGGTTTTGAAATAAGGCTACTGAAGTGTAGTGATGTGTTTTATTTTTACCACTCCCACGTAATTAAGGACATTTAGGCTGGAGAGCTGCCTAGTAAATTACCAGAAAGGGGAAAAAACCTACAAACTAATATCTGTTCACAGAATCAGCTAATGGCTGGTATTTTTTGTTCTTAATAGAAATGAGAAGTTACTTACTAACATTCTCAGCTGTGCACAAAAAAAAAAAAAAGAAAAAAATACAATCACTCTCTCAAGCCTGCATCAGAATTACCTTAATGCACAACTAAAATACTTGGTTCTGAAAAATGCACTTGCTTTGTCGGTTTATTACATCATTTTACCTTCCTCTGGATTCCACAAAACTGTCAGTGCACAACATCAGCAACAAAAAAACCAAAACACACAAACAAAAATAAGAACTGTTAATTTTCATCATGGTATATTTAAGAAATATTTTTTATATACTCCTATGGAATTGATATGCAAAAGAGAAAGTTAGCAAAGTAAAAGGATTAGCAAGGCAAAAATGTACATCTGTTGGCAACCGGAAAAGGTTTGTTACTTCCTAATCTGGTATTTTATCTGCCCAAGTCTTAACAAACTATTTTACTGCCAGGAAATACATTGCTATTGCTTGCTTAGTACATCTAATTAGAGTTGAGCTTTTCAGCTCCTTATGGCTTCGCAGTTCATACATGAGCTGAGGGAAGAGAAGACCCTAGTATGACAAGAACACGCTTCACTACAAGCCTAAGCGTGACAACACCACTGAATGATGATGAATACAGCACTTGCACAAGCCACATTTTCTTAAGATCCCTAACACCAAATCAGATGTTTTCAGTCCCTCCTCTCAGTCTTGCCTCTCTATACACGTGCCCTTGAAAGCTTGATAGCTGAGTACAGCAACATTTGTGCAAGTTCCTATAATGTGCCACAAAATCAGCTTTTCCTGATGACTGCCTATCCACCACTTCATGTTTTGTTTTTTTTTTTTTAATAAAAATTCCCTTTTAATAAAAGGGGATGAAGAAGGATTACACTGGCAGGTGGGGAAACAATGCCTGTGGAGCAGACTGACTAAGCAGCTCAGCCGTCTGGAGCATTAGAGGAAGCTACAAGATGACGACTTGGACAGAGTTTAAGTGAGGTAGTCAAGGTACAGAGTTGAGTGTCTGTCAGGTGGCAACCATCCATGTGACTGTGATGCATTTGCCTATCTTTACAATATGGGAGGTGATGATATTTGTATCATCCCCCCCCAAATACAAAACTTTGCCTATATAATACATTCATTTTTCTTAGGCTTTCTTTAGCTCCAGTTTTGTTAACATGTGAAAGAAAAATATTATCCTTTCTGACTAGTTCATTCAAAATGGACATGCCAAGCTCTAAGCTAGTTCCCTACAGCCCAGAGCTGCATGGTTTAAAAAAAAAAAAAAAGTGAAAAACTGGTATTTTCTCACACAAATTGCATCTGCAAGATTTTGCAAGTTCACCACATATGTTCAGAGGATTGCTTTATCCTTCATTTATCATCCTACAAATTACATCTTATTCTGGCTTTATTCCATAGTAAAACTGATATAGAAAACATGTAACATTTATTCTTGAAATACACAAAGAGAACTCAAAATATAAACAGATGATTAGTCATAATGCTTCCAAGTCTGTATCCAAGTTCAAGATAGTGTAATGGGACAAACAGAATGAAATACCAGTTGCAAAGGTTTTCTACGCCTATCCACATTAATAGAAAAAAACTTTCATGCCTTTTAGAGATCTTAAGACTACAACAAACAAGGAAAATGGCCACATAACACCACTTTCAGATCCCAAAGATAAGTGCATGAGCTCTGAAATAAATCCAACAGATCACATGATCGGGAGGTGGGAGCAAGACAATCTAAATGAAAACACCAAATGTTTAGGTGCGTAAATCTTTCATAGGCCTGAGACAGAAGCCATGAATTTCAGTCTAAATACAATGTAAGAATGAGTGCCCAGAACTCAGTGGGATTTGGTGAATTTTCAACCCAGCAGCAAACTACAGCCATTTTGAAATGGGCCTTTACAGAACTACACATCCATGCTTGCTTCTGGATCTAAACTCCATCAATAGCTATGTTGTAATTAAAAAAAAAAGGCAAAAAACCCAAACAACAAAATCCCCATAGAACATACCTCATAGAGGTTATACTGCTGATGAGCTTTTCCGACTGATCTGACAAGCTAGATGGAAGTATTATTTCAACTGGCTGCAGGCGCAAAACCCGACTCTCTAATTCCAAGCGAGATGCACAGTCCCGAAAACTGTCAAAAATTACTTCTCCGGTAGTTGGTTGGATTGCCTGTCAAATAAAATAAAAAAAAAAAATGAATTGAATATTTAAATTTTCAGGGAGTGTTCCAATGACTCAAATTGTTAAGCCAGAAAAGAAAATTTATGGTTTATAGCACAAAATTATATAGCACCCACATGCTTAGTTGAAGTGGCAGATCAAAAAATATAATGGTGTTTTTCAAATCTATAATATGGTAATAACTTCAAAAGACTATCACAATTTTGTCTTGGTAAATGATAATAATACCTTAAAATGGTAAATGTGCTCTTGTTATCATCAGTCCATCACTGCTCAACTTTTATTAATAGGCAATAGAATTCTATTCTATATAATTGGAAGTCTATGGAAGGTAGATGCAATTCAGCCTGGAAACTGTCATTCTAGCACATGCCTTTGTTGTTCTCTCCCAGCTGCAGTGTGACATTCAAATACAAGCACAATCAAGATGCTTTTAAATGAATGAACTACCAGCAGGCTGGGCTTCAGTTATCACTGTGTTTTGCCAGTTAAACAATCCCGGTTTTAATCTTCACCATAAAAAAGAATACAAATATCAAGTGTAAACTGTAAAAAAGCGTAAGTCTCTTCCCGTAAAGAACAGTATTTTGTAGAGGAAAAAAGTGCTCACAAGCTTTAAAATACTGACCCTAAAAATATTTAAACTTTAAACTTAGTAAAGCATCTGAACTAACAATTTCCCTGTATTTTGTTAAAACACAGCTATGTTTTCAAGTGATATGGCAGCAAAAACAGTATCAGGAATATTCAACTACCAGCTCCAAACCTTTTCTGTAGTTTTCAGCCATCACATTCACACACAGATGATATCTTACCTAAACTGCACCTTGCTGCCAAAAGAAAAAAAAACCCACACCCCAAAAAAATCTAAACAACAGAACAATCATGAATTTAAGAAGATAACCACCCACCTCTAAAAACAGAAAAAACACCAATAAAACAACCCAAACCCCCCCCCCCCCACAAACCCTAAAATACTGATTCCCCTGTGAAACTAACTTACCATAATGCCTATAACAATGTCACCTTTCTTCCTGTCTTTTAAGTTTTCTCCATTTTCACAGATACAGAGGAGGTAGTTATCAGGGACATCTATGGTTACCTCTTCAACATCTACAGAATCATCTAGCTTCAGCAAAGGGTTCACATGTAACAAATGTTAAAAAAAAAACAACCCATAATACACAGGTTTTGGTGGATTATTCATAGGTCCTTCCAGATTAAGTCCTTCTGAACTGGATTTTGTGTTGGGCTTTCTAGACTAAAGGTCTGCTTGACTTTCATTAGTTTGACTCCTATTAAGATTTTAGTGAACTTCAGATGACTGTCAGCATGAGGACTGAAACCAGTGGTTGTCTTCACAGGACAGGCAGTTACACGATGCACAGATTTCATCAGCTCATGCAAAGGCCATCTTTGACTATGTCTGTGGGTCTCCCCATTCAGGCAAGAACAGCTATGTCAAAAGTTAAACCAGCAGCTGATTCTGCACATGGGCTGCTCCACCTTGTCATTTTGACTTCATATCCACAAACCACATGCACCTAACAGAACAAAATAAACGCACTAGGTATGCAGCAACGGAAAAGCAGGCAATACCCTGAGTTAAACAGAAGTCTACATCTTAGCAGAACCATTAGGTTAGCTGCATTGAAAGCTTTCCGCGTATCTATCCACCAGATTGGGTCATACTGCTGAGCCTGCTTTCACCGAGTTTGCCAACCATTATAACAGAGTCTGTGAGTACACCAGAAGTTTTCTGACAAAATCTCAGGACTGTGTTATCTGCTTCTCTGATCTACTCCTTAAGCGCAACCTCACAGGCATTAGTCTAACAATCTTTTTAGCTCTTGGTATCTAGTAAGTACGAGTTTGAGAAATTAAAGAAAAAAACATGAGGTAGATAAGGCAGGAGACAGGAAAACAAAAACTGGAAGGAAAGAAATTAAGAAAATAACTTCACTGGTTAAAAGCTGTTTCTATCTCATTTTTGCATTTTCTTTGTTACAACAGTCAGGAGCTAATTACCCGGCCAGATTTTTAACAGTCCATTGATTTTATCACCTTCTTTTCACCTAAAGCAAACTGTTGACACCAAATAGCCAATTCCTCCTTCACACCCTCCTGAATCACTAATGCTATGTATTCCTAATCTGGTGAAACACCTAGTTGAAGACAAGACCTACAGAACACTGTAGACTTGGGAAGTCCACTCTCTGACTTCAGAAAGAAACTACAGTAAACACAAGCTCTGCTGTTTCACAACAAACCTAAAGCCCTGAAGAGATTAAATTCTTTATAAAGCCAGCACGATGTTTTACCACAACAGAAAATTAAACGAACTTTATTTCCTGCTGCCACTCTTATGTCGGCCACTGGCTACTCATGTTCCACCTAGGTGATAATACTAGAATTATGGCCTCTCATACACCATAGATTAGAGTCTGAAACCAAATTTATTTGAAAAGGATATCTTCTCCAATAAGCGTAGACTTTGTGTAGAGAGCAGTCAGTTTCCGGCTGAAGACAGAGCTTTTATTTTCTCCCGCAGCCTTCAGTGCTGCAGTTTCCATTTGCTTTATTACTCCAACCTACAGGCACACAGACAAGAAGGAAGGTTAGCTCTTTGATAATAAATCATTTTTTTTTATTATTTTATAAATTTGGTTATCTTTTAAGATGTGCAAACTGCAAGTGCATCATTAAAGCTGAGCAGGAAGGGTAGAGGCTAGCATCAATCTTACTAATGAGACCATAAAGCACTCCTTTTCCTTACGCTCTATCCACTTCTAACTGCCCTCTCAACTTCTCCCCCCCGTGCTTCTTGTTGTCCTGGTTTCAGCTGGGATAGAGTTAATTTCCTTCCTAGTAGCTGGTACCGTGCTGTGTTTTGGATTTAGGGTGAGAACAATGTTGACAACACACTGATGTTTTAGTTGTTGCTAAGTAGTGCTTACACTAGCCAAGGACTTTTCAGCTTCCCGTGCTCTACCGGACTGAGAAGGCTGGAGGTGCACAAGAAGCTGGGAGGGGGCACAGCCAGGACAGCGGACCCCAACTGGCCAAAGGGACATTCCATACCATGGGACGTCATGCTCAGTACATAAACTGGGGAAAGCTGGCCGGGGGGGCCGCTGCTCGGGGACTGGCTGGGCATCGGTCGGCGGGTGGTGAGCAATTGCATTGTGCATCACTTGCTTTGTATATTCTATTACTATTATTATGATTATTATTTTATTTCTATTATTTTATTTCTATTATTTTATTTCTATTATTTTATTTCTATTATTTTATTTCTATTATTTTATTTCTATTATTTTATTTCTATTATTTTATTTCTATTATTTTATTTCTATTATTTTATTTCTATTATTTTATTTCTATTATTTTATTTCTATTATTTTATTTCTATTATTAAACTGTTTTTATCTCAACCCACGAGTTTTCTCACTTTTACTCTTCCGATTCTCTCCCCCATCCCACCAGGGGTGGGGAGGAGTTGAGCGAGCAGCTGTGTGGTGCTCAGTTGCCGGCTGAGGTTAAACCACGACACTTGTCCTATTTTGAAACAATTTAGCCGGAGTTCACCACTTGCCAGAGAATGGTTGCTGCAATCAATTTAAATTCAACCAGTCCTTTTCTCATAAGCAGAAAAAAACCAAAGGGGTATAACAGAAAGCCAAAGAATTACAGGGATCAACAATAGGAAGGAAAAGAGAAAAAAAAAAAAATGGGCTGGGATAAGAAAAACAAGGATGTGAAGAAGAATAAAAGAGAGCAAATATACAAATTTCTCTTTATCAGATTCAATGGCTTAATAAAAAACTGAGAGAAAAAATTGTTCTAGAACTGTTCTAGAAAACATGAAGATACTTTTCTGTACAACAGAGGAAGCTTGAAACTACTTAAATTTCACAACACTCACCACAATAGAAAAATTGAAACAAAGAAAAGTTAGCCATTTTAATTGCAAATACAGGTGATAAGGAGATTCCCACTTATCGGTTCAAATAAGACTTTGGTACAATAAGTGCAAGTTATTTCAGTGCTATTCAGTACTTAACGTCATTTAATAAAAGCCAGGGATAACCTTATATCCTTTTGCTACAAGTCGCCGCACATGGACAAACAGTCTGTGAGTCGGTATACTGGCAGTCATAAAGTTATGATCCTGATGACAATAAATGTTTAGTTCTTTAGCTGCAATCTGTGAAGTACAAGAAGACGAGTCAGCCAATAGTTCAAAATGCAATACAGGAGCTCACCTCTATGACAACACTGATGCACAACTACAACTAAAAGCCCATTGTCAAAAAAAAACATTACAGGAAAAGGCCCAGAAAGCTGGGCCCCTCCACCTTCCTGTCCCAGCATATTGTCACAAAGAGGGGCTTCAGTATCACAGACTTCACATGTCAGACTATTACGCTGCACCTTGATCTTTACCACCGTGAGGTAAATCACCTACACCACACACACGGATTCTGCAACACAGCTCAAAGGGTCAAATAATTTTCACAACACCAAAAATGCAGAAAGAATGGAGTTACTTTAATTTTGGTTATAAAGATGGTATTAAGCTAGCTAATCAATTAAAATACCAAAAAATCAATATCAAACAGCAGTGGAAACTAAACACTTCATAGAAAAAGAGTAATAACACTTGTTAAAATGCAACATTATAACGTATGATTTGCATTTGCTTTTTTGCCCCTTGTCAAAAAGGTAGGTGTTCACTGACTCGGTAAAGTCATCTTAAGCAGAAACTGCAGTCAAACACTGAATTCTGTACCTGCATAGTATATTTCTATTTTTGGACTGTAAGTGCAGCAACAAACAAGTAGAAAAACTGCACAGTACAAAGTTGATCAGGAAAATTAGTTCCCAGTAACTAAGCAAAGTTTCTCACTGGTCTTGAGTGTGGAAATAGCACAGATCAAAGGTTAAATTGGTAGCAATGATTTTTGGGACAGATCATGGAAAAAATCATTAAGAACTATTTATGAACCGTCACTATAAAATTATGTTTGTTGCAAAGTACTCTCCTGTTCCTACAGATCTGGCATGTGTAGGTGCCGCACCTGAACATACATCCAAGATGCTCTCTGCACCCAGGCTATACTCACCTACTTTCACACCACTTGCTCCACTGTCTTCTAAACTGAAATACTCCTAGTAGAGTTTTGGGCCATGAGAGAGAATTCATCTCTGAAAGTGTTTCAACTTTAACTCTGCCAAGTAATTATTCTAGGACCTCATCTTAAGTTCTCAATATGCAGGATAGCAAGCTCTACCCTATGATTACAAAATAACAAACACTATTTTGGTAAAAAGTGCATGCATAATGGATAGTCTTCAATTTAAGCATGCAGAGATTTTTATCTTGATTTCAAGTATTAGAAGACCCCAGGAAATTCATGCCCCCAAAAAACCTTTCTGGAAGTGGCCATAGGCCTAGTACAACACTAACATAATGCAAGTATCTCTCCTTAACCCTGGCAAAAATTACCTCTGCATCTTCTCCAAAGAAGCGATATTTGTATCCACATTCCACACACAAAACAGCATCTTTATACTGTTTCTTCATTTCTATGAATTGAAGTTCTAGTGGAGTGTAAATGGTTTTGGTTCTCTTATTAAGATTCGTATCTGAAATATTTTGAGTATTTTCATAAGACTTAAGAGATGCAGAAAACTGACTAAGATCACAGCGTAACTCCTCCTGTAAATAAAAGATGGAAAAGTATTGTTAGGAATCATCAAATAAATCAATCGCCCCTGCAGACCTTGACTCACATTGACTATAGAGCTAAAGACTATTCTTGCACTAAATAGCCCCAAGAACTGCAGCAAGACTATTAAAGTAGGATATACAGAATACAGTTTATTTGGAATTAAAAGGAATTAAAAGTCATAAAAGTCAAAGATTCTGCATCAGTTAGTCAACTTGCTTTACAACAGTCCTTAGACATCTCAGCTGAAATCAGATCCCTATTGTATCATGAGCTCTCAAAACGCAGATCAAGAGACATGCAGGCTGCAAAGACTGGGCAGTCTAAAGTGGCCAGACATAAAAATAAGTATGAATTACCACTCCAATTTACAGATGAGAAACTGCAGCGCAGAGAGATTAATGATGTTCCAAAAATCCAGAGTAAATCAAGAAATAAACCGATTCAATACGAGTCTCAGTTCATGTCTCAAGCATGAAAATCTTATTTCTTCTCCAGTCTGCCCTTCCTACATAAGCTCCCAAAATAATTCATTCTTAAACACAGAAAATGTATATTATAGTTTCTGAAACCCTTAACAGTTAAGGCTTTGAGCCCACTCTCTGTGGTTTGTCATTTGCAATGACATTATGTAGCTTATGCTAGCCAAGCAACTTCAGCTCTACAACTTCGTTTTGTTCTGTATTGTAAGCAGGGTGATGGATTCAGTCTTTTAGAAGTGCAGTGAACAACACTGGTAAGGTGCGCTTCACTTACAGCAAAGTTCTTCCTCGCTTATATCACAATATCAAGTACTGATAAAATTGGTTAAAAAAAAAAAATACAAAGACAACACTCTCCACAAATTTTTAAAGCCTATGACTATATAAAACATGAGTGATCAGGTTGTGCTGTGATTTTCTGTATCTGCAAATAAACCCAGTAAACTTCAATTTCTAACAACTGACCCATCTAGATTACGAGGAACAAAGTCAACAAACTGTTTAGAAGCAACTGAGGTAACTCAGAAGAAACGCAGAGATAGTACAAATCATATACTTTAGGTCATGGGAATATACAAAGAATGCAGTCAGAAAACAATGGGGAAAAAAAAGAACACTTAGCTGTATTGTTAACTGTGAATTGCAAAATTCCCAGAATTGCACACAATCAAGGGATGACCCATTGGACAAGCAGACAACATAGCCCAGCACAAACAAAGCTGTACCATGCCTAGAACTCAGATGGCCCCAGGAGCTTAGATGTCTCTACGGAAAAATCCTCAGCCCAAGGATTCAGTGGTCTTTGATCCAAGGTCTGTGCCAGCCCAGCACTATGACCTCATCTCATTTTACAGAGAAAATCGTTGTGACAAAGCATGTGAAATAAGGTCATGAAAGAAAGCAAAAGAAGTAAAAACACACATGGAAGTTGAATTGTTGAGATGGCAGTAAGTTAGCAGCTCAAGGAATTTAGAAGAAAATTACTCACATAAAAAGTTTATAACTCTAAGAAAAAAGCAAAACACAAAAATCTAAGATAAGCCATTCCAAGGAAGGCAGGCCAGCCCTTCCCCACCTGACTGCCTGGCCAGCACAGACTCGGTCGGTATCTTATAGAGAAAGATGATAGTAATGCTTTGTCAAGTAGGCCATGAGTCCTCACTACCTCCCAAGTACATTAAGTAAGAAACAATTCCTCTTTACTTTTACTTTGCATACATCTTGCTTGCAGAGTCTCTCTGCACATGGTTAAAGCTGACCTTCCTTAGGATCTAGGAAGGGAGAGTTAACAGCTGTCATAATCGCACAGACAACCTGTGATTGACTGGACCCAAGTGCTGTTTGGTGACAAGCATCTAAGTATATGAATATGCAGTGGCAGTACTGCTATAAAAAGCACAGCAGTAATAATGCATTGGAAACCAACTTTGGAGTAGGAAGGCAGAAATACTGCACCAGCTGATACACAGAAGATTAACAAACACATCTGTTCAAAGAAAAAGAGAAACCTGAATTCTGCAGAAACAACCATCTTAGGCCCACAGCTTGGTGGAGGGAGAGCTGCACGTGCCTTTGGTCACCAAACACGCACTTCTACTGCAGTTACTGTAACACACACATTTTTAACTGACAACCTATGCCAGGCACATGCTGTCTCCAGTGTTACTGAAGAGAAAGTCACTAAGATAAAAGAAAAAATATTCCCCATGCATGTGTAAAACACATAAATTTTATAATTTCAGCATCTAGAATTGGTTCTCAAGCACCTGTGAGAGACACTGAAGTATGATTTATAGATTAAACTAGCAGGGGCAGCATCTGGTGTCAATGTAAATAGATGGACAAAGGCTCAGAAATAAGAAGTGCCAGAGAGACAAGGGTTTGAAAAAGAGGGACGGAGAAGGAATCAGTTTTCTGTGTTCTCTGACTACACCTACGTAATCTCAATCCCTTATCACAACAGAAATCTCTTGCCACAAGCTGTTCACTTCACTATTCTTATTTTGATCTCATGTTCACACAACCCAGACACCCCAGTTTAAGGTCATGACCTTCAGACAGGGAAGGTCAAAGCAACTGTACAACCTTTCATACAACTTCCTTCCTTCAAAAAGCGAGATGTAAAGCTTTGTTAAAGAGCAGTTGAGTCCCCCTGCAACACCACCACAGTAAACCACGAGATGCCTTTTAGGACCTGAATACTTCAAACTGAGCAAAGCGAGCCCAAAACCCAATCAATTAACTAATGTTAATTAGCCCCATAATAAAAGGAGAAGCAAGGTAGTACTACACTCTTATCAACTTGTATCATAGGTATCATAATGGTAATTTTTCATGGGAGTGACCCATATCTTCTGCAAAGGAAAAAAACAGTGGTATCTTTAGTAGTAAGATTTATTAGCAACTGGATTAAGCTACATCTCAGTAATAATTCTAAATCATATTTTTGCAAAGAAAGCCTGTTAGGAATTTTACAGCCCGTATCAAAACTGATAGAACCAAAAGAAAGCTGAGCAAAGGGCCACACTGAACATTTGTTATTACGATATTATAGGTTCATTGACAATCACAAGATATACTACCAGTGTTTCTGCTCTCTCATTACTGCTTTTTTCAATATCACTGAAGATGTAAGAGGCATTCCGCTCACTATGCTGAGTTCCAGGAAAACACCCGTACACAAACACTGGTCTGCTGGGTACTGCTGCACTATTTCATGACAGAACACAAAAAACACAAAAGGAATCTTGTGCCAGAGCTTGCTTTTTTAAACCATAAAAAGTAATCTACACAGCACTGGACCAAAGCTCTACGTACCTTCTGAGCAACCTTTGGGCTAGTGTCCCCAGACTGAAGAGGGTTTTTCAGTTCTGAACTTCTCCCAACAATACTGGGACATTTTTCCAAACTCAGAGATTCCTTCTCCTGAAAACTATCCTCCCGGACTCTGTTACACTGCTGGTCTGAATCACTGCAGAATTCTCTCAGTCTGTCTAGAGTTTGCAAACATATACGGGGCTTTTCACACTTCTGAAGTTCTTCTTCAGTAAAAATACACAACAAAAACATATTAGCAACTTATTTTCTAAAATAGAATGTCTATTAGAATGACATCAGTAAGCAGAGAATGCAATCATTTTGCTCTGTCTCTCTCTTCCCTACATTCCTTCTCCTCTCCCATGGCAGTATTTCTGCCAGCCTGACAGAATCGTGCATGTAATCAGCCTGGTTAACCTCCCTGGAAAATCAATACTCTTCACTTGTATGCTTCTTCATACATGGGAAAAGAAGCACAATTATTTTCTGGATTGATTAACTGCAAAGCCACAAAATTAGCCAAGAATATTGGAAAATGAGTGGTATTTTTTCAGTACAGTTTTTAAGCAGACACTACTGCTAGTTGATGGTGTCTTATTGACACTTCAAACCATCACACCCACAAAACTGAATATAATTCCCTCTTTAAAAAAATTATACAGGCAAATTCTTTTCAATGAAGTGTAAGTGTAATGAACTTTATATTCACTGACTTGTTTTTCTGCTAGCATCATTAATTTTGTTCAAATAACGTTCAAAGCCAGGTGGAGCACAGGCATTTTCAATGTAATTAAGTGGCTGTCATTTCACAATTAAGAGCACTGCATTAGAACTATTTACTTTGAGGTAGCCTTTAGGTATCCCAGTCACAGGCCACACTCCACAGAGCTGTCAGGTGTCAGTCATGCTTCAGCCTCAGTCTAAAAGACAGACTGTTAAACCAACACAGAAAGGGAAATTGCAGCATTTCTGCCTGGGCATCTGGACTTCGCTGACTGAACAAGTTAAAGCTGAGTCAGCTGAAGGGGATTTGCAGAGTAATTCTGCAGCGAGGCTCAAATACCTAGCTTCTGAGCCACAGGAATGTGCTTTAACAGTATAGCTAGTATGCTTATAATGGCTCTTCAGAGATGCATCTTACACTCAAGAGACACTTCCTAAAGTATCTGGCTGACAATTTTTTTTACATTTGACAATGAAAAACTATTTATTGGGTATAAATGCTTGAAGGTTTCTTTACAATCAACTCACTTTTATCCTGAGTCTTCAGTGGCTTACAGATGTCTTCTAGAGTAATTTGTCGTGCCTTGGTCTTCTTTTCACAGGGTTCATTGCTTTCAGTTGATGTTCTCCTTTTTGTGCCAAATTCAGAAGCCTGAAACATAAATTAAACAGAGAAGTTCAGTTACTTTTTCTCTTTGCCATCCTCTATGAAAGACAACAATGCACCCAAGGACTTCCTAAAGAGATAATGCAAAATTAATTTACGGTATGTGAAATTGCTAATTACCTACCTACTTTTTTGTTTATAAAATAGTTCTTCTAACATTCAAGGCTACAAGAGGAAGAGAAATAGTGCATTCTGTGAACAAGTTGGCTGTTGTACTAGAAAAGAAACACCTGCAGCTACCACAGCTTCAAAAGGCAGCTTAGAGATACTTCTGTGGCAGAGAACTGAACCAGTACTTAACAGACTTTCCCATCATACCACACACTACCACCCTGTGTCTGAATCAGATCTCTTCTGCAAATCCGCATTCCCAAAGTTCAGAGCTCTCTTCTTGCCGGATACTGGCTATTCACCTTTGAGAGGCACTACTTCCTATGGCCTACATCCCAGTGACGGAAGAGTATCTTCTTCACACCACCCTGGAAGTGTTAATCCGACTTAAAAGATTTTCCTAAACCATCTGTAAACACCTAGCTAGCATCATCCTGGGTTTGCATAGAATACAGTACTTTCAACTACTGCTCCTTAGATGGCTTTTGATACATGCACTTTTAACACTTCGTAAACAGAAAATTCATCAATATGCTCATCAGTATGAGCAAACATAAAGAAGTAACTTGCAACTGCAACAACATATAAACACGTTATCATTTCACTTTGCAGATAAAAACACAACAGGTGCTTTTAGCAGCTTGCATCCACATTTCATATGGTAATCTCAGATGGTTTAAGTGTATTACTGGGGAAACTCAATCTCCTTACAAGTAAGCAGGAACTCCACCCTCAGCAACTAAGCCCATAACTGCTACATAACGTATCCATATGCACAGCCCACATGAGTGGCAAAGAGTTTCCCTTCCAAGTCCACTGTTATATACCACCAGATTAACACTAATTAGGAGACAGTTTTTCTGCATGGATAGAAAGTGATAATCACACCTTTCACAATATATTTGGACCAAAGATAACAGAAGTTTGACTTGAGACACAGATGAAAAAACATACACCTTTCCAGGGCCAAAAAGGGCTAGAAACATTAGAGGGAGACTGGAAAATATAAACTCAGAATGAAATCCAATTGCTGAGAAACAGCAATTTTTTCCCAGCAGCAACACGGAGACGCTGCTGGATCACTGCAGGTTCTCTTGGCCTTGCACCGAACAACAGGCTAAGAGTCATCTGAGCTCCATGATCTGGGCCACGAGCTCAACCCACTGCATGCCAGTGGTTGAGCCACAGGTTCTGACCTGTGCCAGAAGGTCCAACGCTACCGCAAGGGAGCAAAGCCCCTGGGACACAAACCAGCACATTGACTTTGCCAAGCTCATTGTACCCATGTCAAGCTTCAGTTCCTACAAAATGGGCATATCCTGGCTGCTTCCTGAAAGGCTAGGTATTGCTACCCTGTGTTACACAAGGCAAAGATGCTACAACGTTGCTAACAGGAAGGCCCTGCCTGCTGGTGGGGCCGCCGTAGGGCGCCCCTTCGTGCAGCAGGGCCGTGGCCATCTCTGGCCACCATTTCTGATGTGACTTTCTGACACGGGGTAACCAGGCATGCCCGAGGTCCCTCAGTCACCACCAAGAGCCTTTCCACAGGGCCTCTGCGGCCCGGCCCGCGCCCTTCAGGCGCCCTGAGCCCCAACCGCCGCCCGAGGGCCCCCGCCGCCGCCCCGGGCGCACCGTCTGCCGGGCGGCACGCTGCTCCCCGCCGCTTCCCGCCGCTCCGAAGAACCTGCTCAGCACCAGCTGCTGCCCCCCGCCGCCGCCGCCGCCGCCACGTTCCCGCCCGCGCCCCCGCGGCATGGCGATGGCGGCGGCGATGGCGGACCCCGGGACGAGACCGCGGGCACCGGCACCACCTTCCTCTACGGATGCGACGGCGGGCGCAGAGCGGGGCCGCAGGGGAAGCGCCTCCGCCCACGGGCGCGCTGCGCTTCCCTCCAACCTCCCGCCTCAGCCCTGCGCCGCCCGCGGCCCGGAGGGCGCTGCTGCCGCTGCCGCCGCCCCCTCGCGCCGCGCCGCCCCGCCCCGCTGCTGCGCGCTCGCTCGCTCCGAAGTCCGGTGCGGTGGGAGGCGGCGTTGGGCGTCATGGTGCGCTCGCTCAACTCCATCGTGGCCGTGTGCCAGAACATGGGCATCGGGAAGGACGGCAGACTGCCCTGGCCGCCGCTCAGGTACCGCGGGTCTGGCGGTGTTGTTCCCGCCGGGGCGCCGAGCGCGCGGACGGACTACAACTCCCAGCGTGCAGCGCGGCGCGCTCCCCGCCGGCGGTTGGTGTGGAGCCGCGCGTTGCGCGCTGGGAGTTGTGGTCAGGGAGGGCGATGCTCAACAGAGCGGGAAAGTGCCCGCGGCGGCGGTTGGCGGGGCCGCGGCCGGGGCAATGGCTGCCGGGCCCTGCGGCCGTGCCAGAGAGGCCCGAGGGACTCGGGGAGGCGCGTCGGCAGGCTCCCGGCCGTGGGTTTTCTCTCATGCAAGCAGAGCTGGGGCCAACGATCTCGCTTCAGGCATGGCACCGGCACCGGCCCCGTCCAGCCTCTCCTCCCCGGGCGCCGGCGGCACTTGCGTTATGTTTTTTTTCTAATTAGAGAAATGTAACTTATTCATAAACCACGTTGTAATGCTCTTCTTGCTTTCTTGCCAGGAATGAGTACAAGTACTTCCAGAGAATGACTAGCACATCCCATGTGGAAGGTAACGTTGTACTTGTTGCCGAGGTGTGCCTCTACTTACTAAAATTAGTTTGTGCGGTATCAGTCATGGAAAAGACCAGTAATTTTACTTTTCCTTGACTTAAAAGTCCTGCCTCTGCAAACAGGCTGCCGTTCCCTGCCCTCCCAAGCTTCACAAGTATTTTACCCCTTTATAAATATGTTATCTGCAAATTGTTTCAGTTAGATAAAGAAACTGGAGGTGAATCAGATGTTTCAGGACTGTAGGTGATTTGTAAATAAAAATAATTTCAAAGTCCTTTTTCCCCAAGAGGGTAGAAAACTTCACCTACCTGTCTTTACCTACAACTGCAACCCTGAACAAATTAAAAATGGAAAGGTTTTTATATGCTGATTAATTGGCAGAGGTTTTTTTCACGCTGTATTAGCTTATCTAACTTGTTTGCTGTAGCTCAGCCTTGGCCATTTGTTCCACCCCTCTGACCCTTGTGACAGTAATTTTGCTTGATTTTCTGAGTGCTGAGCCATCCCAATACGCCAGAAAACCCTAACTGTACTGGTAATATGCAGCGATAATGTTCAGGCCCAGTGAGACCTTTGCAGCAAAGTGATATCATAGACTTTTTTGATTTGGTGAGATAAAACCAGTTATTGTGGGGTGAAAAAATTGTGAAAATCAGCACAAACAAACAGGGATAGGAATGCAAAAGATGAAAACAGCTAATTTGTTCTGACTGGGTACTTATCGCTGCCAGAAGAGACAAGTCTTGCTGCACTGCCCCCATTCCTCTTTCACATTGACTTTAGTGCTGGTTTGGCATTTCCTTCAGCTGTTTTAATTCTCTAACCCCATAGACTAGGCTACTGGGTGTCTGCGAGGACTGCCAGTACAAGGTGTGTGGTAGGACCGGGAAGGAGGCATTGGGAGAGGAGGAATAGGATCTCCCTGAGCCATGCAACTGCCTTACTGCATCTGGTGGAATCAAAGCCATGACAGACAACAGATTTATCCTCACGTTTCTGCTGCTTCTCTACTTGCCAACATGGTCGCTCTCTTCCACATGTTTTTTTTTGGTGTTCCTCTTAAAACTGCTATCACTTGTTTGCTAAAACTTCTGGGCAGCCTAACATGTGCCCTTGTTTTGATTGAGCAACCTATTCCATATTCTGATTTGAAGGTCTGTTTCATATTCCACAAGGAATATCTAATCTCATTTTGCAACAGTCTTAAGTGAAGGATTTTACTTATGTTTTGGAGACCCAATTCAGCCCATTGCAACCCTACGTACAAAAAAGACACAACAGAAATGTATGTCTTTTTATATGTCTGCAATTTGCGTCTTACCTGGCACAAATAACCTGTAATCAAAAAAAGATATTTTAAATGTAATTAAAACGAAAAATTTTGCTCCATCCTGCCTGCAAATCTTTGATAAGCTATAACCTTGACCTTAGATGGTAGGCAGTTAAGCTGCTTCATAACCAGACCCCTTAATGGATTATGCTGCCATAAGTTTTCACAGCAGGGATATCACCATTGGCTCAAAAAAGTCAGAGAGTCACTGGTTTTTGAAAGTGGGAAGAATACAATGGAGAAGCATCACCTGGTCTTGTTTTTAGTCTGCTTGTATACCTGCACTGGCCACTGCTGTAAATTAGCTATTGGTTTAGACAAGTCTTTGTTCTGACCCCGTAGGCATACCAGTGTGAATCTTTAGTAAGAAAATACATATATTTTTCAGAACTTTTGCATTTCCTTCAGCAGTGGTGCTAGTGGTCTGTGCTAACATATCTAAACTGACACTGCAGTATGTCTCTTGGAAACTTGCTCATGAAGCTTATCTGCAGGAGAAAGGTCTTTAAACACTGCTAATAAACAACTGGAGCATCCATTCTCTGGTGCGATCTAGTAGATCCAGCCTCTCTCAGATCAAGAAGCAGGGCAGATAGCTGTGAACAAATACTATTTTCTTTTCTCTAAAATCCCTTCCTGCAGTGTAGCACTGTAAAAAACTTCCTGTTACCTTTTGTGAGTCTCAACCTCTGTGTTTATTTCTCTGACAACTCCATTTGCTCATAAAGAAAAACCCTCTTCTTAGCAGGGCACATATAAGAGATAACTAGGTTATGAATGTTTGGGTTTGGTCAGAGATTATACTTACGGGTAAATTCTAGAACATGATTGAACACCTGTTGCACTTCTGCTTTGGATTTAATTTGGCTGGTTCTTCTCCTAAAAGTTATCCTTTTACCGGGCTATTTTTTTTTTTTAAATAACACTCAAAGCTGGCAATTATTCCTGATCATATAACTGGAATGAAGATATAACTGGAATGATGGAACATGCAAACACGAAGTCGATTACTGTATGGTGCTCAGATTTATAAAGAGAACAGTGATGTTTTTTCGCACTGAGAGAACTCTCTTGAGGGTGTGAGTTGGTCTCACACACAGAGATTAATTTGGCCCCATAACTATGGCAGAGCCAATGTCCGTGTAATGCATGTAATGGGCAGTGACATGCCTTTTTTTATTTTCTGTCAATTATAAATGTATAGGTGTGCATGAGACTACTTTGGTGTAAACTGCCTGCCGAGGCTTTGAGGCCACAAACGTGTTCTATGCATGTGACTGATTTGAGGATCGGGGCCTAAGCTTGTACTTTTGTTAACTGGTGAAATGGAGTTCAGAAGGGGGAGGGAAAGTCCAGCAGATGTCACTAAACAACCAAAACAAATATGGGACAGAGCAAAAACACCCTTTAAATAAGTGTTTTCTCTCTTACTCAGGTAAACAGAATGCCCTGATAATGGGTAAAAAAACCTGGTTCTCCATTCCTGAGAAGAATCGTCCTTTAAAAGACAGAATTAATATAGTGCTCAGCAGGGAGCTCAAGTATGTATGATGAATAATAGGCTTGTAAAACAAATAACAAGTCTGCACCTAAAAATATGTGTAGCAGTACATCCTAAAGTAATTCTAAATGTAACATTTTTGATACCTGGTTAGGAAGCATCTCTGCTGTTGGTTCTGAGTGATATCACTACTTTACCTTTAATTTTTTAATTATTATTTTTATTTCTTTTATTTTTTAATTAATTCACAAGATAATTGTCATTACTTTGCATAATAAATATTAGTCCTAGCTGTACACACCAACCATCTGACAATGTCAGTAGTCTTTCTGACTCATGTATTTAACTGTATTTCTCTAGTTCCTGGTTAGATTGGTGGCTCTTACTCCCTTTTTTGAGGTTTATTTTTATTAGCATTTAAGGAAAAAGAACTGTCCTTTTTCAGAGCTCTCTTCTTGAACCCATACCCACAGGCATCCAAATATTCTTAAACAAAAATGGCCACTTATAATGGTTTATTGCTTTGGAGGATGTTTGTGGGTTTTGGGCTGGGGGGGGGGGGGGGCAGGGGATGGAGGCTTTTTGACTAGTTTTATTGAATGAAATATTGATGTTCTAGAATTCAAGTAGAAATCTACATTTAATTTTATAGATATGTAAATTTCTCAGTTACACTTTTTAAAAAAAAGATATAAAATTTCAGATCTGTAACTTATAATGCCTTTTAAGTCACAATTATGATTAAACTGTGATTTATTAAACAATTCTGCAGTTAGATGAGAATTCTAACATAGTTTAGCAATAATAGGCATTTCAAAATCATTAACTAATGTGAAACATTTAGTCCTTTGTGAGTTCAGCAAAACACATTGTATGTCTACATTGTATTGATTATCATGATGAATGGTCCTTTAATTATTTAGTAATAAAACTTGCCTTTTTCTAGGGATACCCCAAAAGGAGCACATTATCTTTCCAAAAGTCTGGATGATGCTTTAGCTCTTTTGGATTCACCAGAGTTAAAAAGTAAAGTAGACATGGTTTGGATCGTTGGAGGGACTTCAGTTTACAAGGTACGTTTAGAGTATTCCTAAATTACTCATTTTCTGCGATGGGATGAGGATGGCTCAAGTTCTTATTACTTCCGCTTTAGGAAGTGCCTTTCCTTCACGTGACCCAGCAAACTCCAGTGATTCCAACAGAACAAGTCTTGGAGAGTAAGATTTCAACTCACAAGTTTAAAGTACCTGTCCAAGTAACCAAATGTTGCTCTTGCTAATGGTCCAGTGTCATAGAGTCACTGCGCTTTTGAGAGCTTTTCTTAAATGTCTAAGTTACTGGGTTTTTACACCAAGACCCATATGGTTATGTTTATTTTGCTGAGGTAGTAGACTGACTTTGCAGAGGATGTGGGAAAAAAGGAAAAATGATCCAGCATTTTTAGCCAGAGTATGACACTTTATACAGGTATACAGGTAAGAAAAGAGGATTTAGAGAAAGCTGACAGCTGATGGTGTCAGCAATAAGAGGAGATAATCATACAACAAAACGTAGAACTGACTGTTTTGCCATCAAACAACCAGGCGTCCCTACGGTTCCTACTCCCCAGGTTTCCCTTGGTGTCTCGGTATTCAGGTGTCCGTTCATGTGCCAAAAAGGCAGCATGTGCCACTTTCTTCTCAGGGCCATCTTTACACAAAGCCCTGTATAAACTGCCCTGTTTACCCACAAATGCAATAGTCCTTCTGCCATTAACTAAGATAATAGCTGTGCAACGTGAAGGTCTGCAGTAAAACCTATCTTGTTGTTGCCCTGTGTTTCCTCAGCCATCTTTCTCCGTTCCCCCAAACCCTTCCTCTCATTTTCCATTTATACACATGTAAAGTTCAGTCAAATCTCCATGCCTCCACCCACATCGCTGGAGTCATCCTTTCAGCCCCTACACAGTAAGGGTTCTGCCCTTTAACTCTCAATTGATTTTGTCTTCTTTTGTTAAGTTCTCCTATAATTTACATTTATTGTCAAACAGTACCACACAAAAGGTTATGGCCATCAACCCTAGTTCCTTTCATATCAATCAGGAGAATATGGAATAAGGACAGCAGTAAGCATTCTTTCTTCTGATTAAAAAAATCTTAATTGAGAATTATAAAGCTTTTTTTTTTATATATAGTAAAGGAAAAACAGTTCTGCTGTCCTCTAGTCATTACAAGTATGCTGGAAAATATACTCCGTTTCTTGTTTGGCACCTGGACTTTAGGTGTGTGATGAAAATGCCATCATGCTCCTGGTACTAAATTAGGGCTGACAATATGTGTTGTATACAGGGTGGGAAAATACATGTTCTGATATTTCTTGCCTTTGCAGCTTGTGCCTTTCATGAACCTCTTCTCTGTATCTTAGGTATCTTTTTACAGTAAAGAAAGCAAAGTAGTTAGATATTGCTAAGGTTGTAAGAAAAATAAGACACATGCAAATTGCCTGTAAAACACTGTTGTTCCTCTTTTTTTTTTAATTTATGTTTTATAACCACTTTTGCATGTGGTGAAGTCCACCATATATTTGGTGTCCAAATGCATTCAGTCTGTAATCAAGTATTATCGTATAGAAGTAACCTGTCCTTCACCCTCAGCCATTAAATTGCCTGCTTCCAGGCAGTAAGTAGCAAGTTTATTTCTGGAGACAGATTCTCTTCAGATTGGGCATAACTGCCCAACATGAGCAAAAGACTAGGTTTGGCTTCTGCCTGTAATTCTGCAGAATTCTGTACAAATTTTACAGAATTTACAGAAAATCTGTAAAAGCAGGAGCATTTACCCCTTCTGTGCAATGGCCACATACTCATCTAGTGCTGCAATGAGTGATTATTTTTACTTGTTCTTCCAGGAGCATCTGTGTTGTAGACTTCTAATTTAACTATTTTTCCAGTGTCTGGCTGATATTTTGTAGAAAACAATGCAATTTTTTAGACTATTACTCACCAATACTTAGATTATAAATAGGCAGTTTTGATCGAGAGTACTTTTGCAACATATTACTTGTGCTGATCCACATAAGGGAATATGACTTAAAATTTCAACAGTTTTCCCCATTTCAAGCTTTTACTTGGGACATTTCAAAGGAATTTGTAATCCATTAGGGAGAAATGTGACAGTTTTATACAGATTCCTGCATTCAAACTAGCTTTGTGGTCTTAATTAAAAGGGTTTGATGGAAACCATACACTTCTACCAAAACTGCAGGTAATATTTTTAGTGCCTGTATTAAAGATGCACAAAGGATTACAGGAATATTTCCATTATACCATGTAGAAATGTGTAGGAGGTAAAATAGCAAATGGTAACTGAAGTGAATCCTTTTATTCGGTAGTTGTAGGTATTTGCTTTTAAGGCATTATTTTGATCTTGCTACTTTGTATGGCTGAAAGGTTTAGAACTGATTGTGTTTATTAGTACAAGCCTGTGATGGAAAAGTGTCTGTAACTCCTTTAGCAACACGAGTGGTTTGAAACAGGTAGTGCTGAGGACATGACATTTCCACTTTTAGCACTTTGGGGAGTTTAACCCAAAGTTCAGGTCTTTCAAACCAGGTAGTGCTTTATGAGGACAGACCTTGGTAAGAAGAGCAGGCCACTCTGGAAAGCACCATACTTTTCTTTTCTTCTGCCTCCTGCAGATGATGGTCCCAACCACCATCAACCCTTTTCTATTCCTGATCTTGTACCTGGCTCCTCCTACTCATTTACAAGTAACACTACTGTGCCTGAGGAGTAAATCCTCTTCTGCATCTGAGCGTAGCCACACAACAGTGCAGTAGAGAGCTGTTTTGCACCAGGAGGAGTTAGTCCATTATGATCCCAGCAAGAAGAGCACCCAGACTCTGTAAAGTGTCATTTAAAATCCTACTTATTGGAGCTAACACTTTAAAGAAGGACAGAATAGCGTAAGTAATCTTACATCCCTTTAGATGCTGGGAACTCCAAGTTCTGTGGCATTGAACGAGCCTCCAAGCCACATGCAGCATGCTGCGCAGACCCTGTCTGTAGAAAGGGCTACCCCATTTTGGTCATTCAAGCTATTACAGGACCTTCTTACAAGAAAACAAGTTTATTCATCATTTCTGCTTTCAAACAGAAAGGGTGTTCACATGAGAACTTCTTGCTGCTTTTAGATAAAGGCAAGGACACGCAGGTGGTATACTTGTCGGTACCAAGTGGGACCTGCCTACAGGTTCCTCTTACAGTTTTCTGGCTGAGCTTATCCTGTGGCCAAGGAATATGCGCAGCACAGTACAGGCCTGGGTCTATTCAGGTTAATTGTTATGTGGATCACTAACTCCTTAATGTACAGTGGTTTTTCAGTCAGGATCAATACAAAAGGGAACGGCAAGCTCACGCATGCACCCGTTGCATTTACATCAGGAGGGCTGCTTTGACAGCCTGTCACAGGCTGTTGTGGATGTCTTGAAGGCTGAGTAGGAAGATGGGGGATAATGGCATTCCTGGAGTCTTCACTGTAGCTGCTCTGCCCTGGTTGATCTGCAGCCATTGGCACAGGGGTTGAGCTCAGGCTGGTGGCATCCCATTGGTATGGGGATCCTGGAGAATAAGAAGTAGATGCAGAATGTATTGAATGTGAGGGTGCACAACTGAGGCCATCTGTCAAGAGCTGCTACAACAGCTTTGCCATTGCCAGACGACACTTCCAGAGTCCGTATCATTACTCAAGAGGTTGACTTATTGTCCTGTGGAGCCTTTTGCCACTATCTCCTAACCTTAGCAACTTCTGATTAGTTAATCAGTTTGGGATGGGGAGGTCCACCATGATCAGGGTTGTTATCACAGCTCCCTGAAGCAATCCTCTAAGCTGTATTTCTGTAGATGGTATAAGGAGGGAACATGTGAATGATCTTCCAGGCCTTTGCTGTCTTTGGTTTTCCACACCCTTCGTGGATGCTGTGGGCAGCACCCACATCCCAGCTGGGTTCCAGACCCAGGGTAGCAAGCCAAAGGGTTACCAAGGGTGGCCCATGAACTGAGGCAGATTCACACGTCTTTCAGGAGGTTTCCAAAGAACCTCAGACTGAAAAGGGATGCTGGCGCCTTCTTTGTGCACAGGGTCATTCAAGATGTTTGAACACCTGCCTTATCTGAAATACTGCATCCCCTCTGTGCCTCATGCTGCCCTGCCCAGATACCATGCTGAAACACAAGCCTGGCTTATCGTCATCCAGAGAGTGGTGCAGAGGTGGAGCATCTGCCCAGCTGCCTGAGTGCAGAAGGGCCCTCTTTGGGACACAGGTGTCCAGCCTGTCTCAGTCTCAAGTACGGATGGCTGCTGTGCCCTGCCCAGCCTCTAAGAGCTGAGGCAAGCAAAGGTGCTAGAGCATGCGCTCCAGGACGGCATTTCAGGATGGGATGCTGCCCTCAGCAACAGAGGGGCAAGGAATGGGATGGAGGCAAGGGACTGCTGCTGTTTACAACCTCTTCCTCGCAGGACTGCAGAGGATAGAGGAGCAAGCCTGACAGTCTCTGAACATTTATAAGGACACAGTGCAGCTGTCTATTGCTTATGGCCATCTTGTCCACGGCCCCTAGGTTCTCAAGGACACAGTTCTCTTCACGGTGGTGGGAATATTGGCATAAGCTGCCTCAAGTCCTGTGAAGAACAGAGAAAGGTGAGCTCTGAACAGGGTGGCCATCCCAGTCGTCATGTAGGTTATATTCATGCAGTGTTCAGCAGCATACTCTGGGAAACTGTCTCTTCTGGGCCTTGACCTCTGCAACAGGAAGAGGCAGAGCAGCTAGACATAGTAGGCATTTTGGTGGGGACAGGGAGAGATGAGTAGAGCATTGGTATTAGGAAGTGAGAGCAGAAAAGATTGAAAACAGCTCCCACAGTCCACTGAGGGTTCAAAAACCTCGTGCAGCCTTCATCTTCTTAAGTTTGACTTGACACTGATCACCTCAACAGGTTTGTAATCTGATGTGGCCACAGGGTAGTACTGTTGCCTCCAGGGAAGCTTTTGGACTTCTCACAGCACAGGTTTACAAGTTTCATTTCTTTGGATCTCAGTGTGACGCCATACTGGATCTTCTGCACTATTCTGGATCTCCTGAGTTCCAGAGAGAGTTGATGTTGCTGTTGATTGTATGGGTGAGGAAGGATGAGCCCAGCAATGGCCAATAGGTAACAGCAATTACGAAGCTGTTAGGTGTCATGAGAGGCACTCCGTGATTTTGCTTGAGCACTTGATGTTTTGAGAGCCGTCTGCTGGCTCATGAGTGCTTGTTGTGTGCTGGAAAACTTGTGGTGGTGACTCACTCGTTGGTTCTGGCCCTTGAGTCCCTATTAGCTGTTAGAGCTTATCAGACATGTTCCTGGAGCAGATTTTCTGGCTTGGTTTCATCCCCAAGAAATTTAATTCACGCACACCAAGATCACTCCCCAGTACAACTAAAGCATGGTGAGTGGGGACAATTGGAAGATTCATTTCAAAGCCAAGTTTCTGTTCTGAGTTAAGACACTAACATAGATGCACTCTGTGGAGGTATTTTCTCTTAATTGAGAGGTTTGGGTCTTGGCTTTGACTCTGAAAAATAGTGCTACCTGGAGATCCTAAGGGAGTCTGCTCAGTATAAATTACATCAGTCTCTTTTAACTGGATTTAAACTGTGTGTTTTAAACTGATTAAAAACAACATTCAGATTTTACTAGGAATAGGGACTGTAAGCCCAGCACATCCCCAAATATTAAACAGGGACTTTAAAAAAAAAGAACAAAACCAAAATCAGGTGTAGATTTACTTATGTAGATGGTATGGTCTTATGATATGTTGTTGGTAGAGTGTTTAATATAAATCTTGCTTTGTAAAAATAACCAAGCACAAATCCCTAACAGTGAACCTACCAGTGGGGAGAAAAAAAAAACAAACTAGCAACAGAAGTTTAAAAAAAAAGAAAAGAATTGGAAAATTTATGACTCAGGTCCTCATAACCAAGGCCTCTTTAGTAACACCAAAACAGGCTATATGTCAAACAGGTTTTCACCTTGATAAAACAGTTTTTCCTACAGCATCTCGAACATTTAAAATTGTCTCTCCTAATTTACATGTTCTTATTCAGCTTGTTGCTTTCTAAATGCCACAAAAGCAAACAACGACACTCAAGGTCACATTGCTGAAGTATTGTATTTGTGTATTAAATTTGGAGAAGAAACTTGTAATTTCATAACAGAACAAAAAGTTCTTTCATAAGAAGTTTTGTTGGTTTTGCTGTTTAGTTAATATCTAGGCTCGCCATAACAGAAAATAGATGCTGGTGATAAGTAGCATTTGGGGAAATTCTTCATCAAAGAGGCTTGAGCTGGAAAATAAAATTTCCAGTAATCTCCAAGGGAAAATTTTATCTAATATTCATGCTCAGGTGTCTTCCTATGTATTAGTATTTGACATACTATATTTGGTAATCTACCCCCTTTCATTCTTTGAAATTATTGAATTATGAAGTTGCTATTCCTATTTAGTGCAGCAAGTCTCTTGCAGATGATTAATTGCCCTCTTAAATAGTTTCTTGACTAAGCATATAAGCTTCACTGAGTTCTGAATGCCCAGAGTGGGTTGTGAATGCCACATTTGCTAAGCTTCAAATCTTTGCTGTACCATAAGGATCACTTCTTTAAAAGAAAGAAGTATTAACAACAATTTGAGTCACTAGTTTTATCATGATTTTTTTCAAGCCTGCCAAAACTTTACTAGTTAGTACTAATATACCAAAATATACATTTTAAAGATTACATTTTAGTACGTCTGAATTTTCTGTAAACTATAAAAGATATAATAGTAATTTTTCTACCTCCCCTGCCTATAAGACAAAGTGGTTTTGAGCTGCGTACCTGTTGGAATGATTTTAAACTGCGTACCTGTTGGAATAGACTAATGTGTATGTTACCATGTTTTTGAAGTGTTGTATTCAGTCTGAGATGCGACCAAGGACTAAGATCCACTTACAAGGGAGCTATGCAGACAGCTCATTTTTCCATGCTCACGTGCTCCACTCTTGCAGGTTGCAGTGCTGTTGCTCTCTTCAAACAGTGCTCTCAAAGAACATGCTGCAAAGACCAGGCTCCTGAGCTGCATGATGCTGTTGACGTGGAGGACGTCACACTGCAGGCCCAAAGCATTATTCTGCTCTGGGAGCAATCAGTGCAAAAAGCTGAGCGCTGCATTGGCTTCTCCACTAGTTCTGTTTTAGAGTGCACTAATTAGTATGGCTTAATCCTGTTAACATTTTTGAAAGCTAGTAACATTAGCTGGTGTAAAGTGAAGACTGAAGGTTGTTGTGGTTGCACTGACCATATGTTTTTTCCCTGTCCCACCAAGTTCATGATAATGTTATTCGATTATGCACGTTTATGGTCCTGAGCAGTTGTTTCCAAGGAAGGTTACTGTCTTCCTGGCGTATATGCAAATGTAACTCTCTTACTTCATTATTGTAATGTCGCAGAATCCTTCTTTACAGGAGAATTTTCCCATGTGTAGTTGTGTAGCTTTGTGTCATTGTCTGAACAAAAAGATGGGAATGGGAAGACAATTTTCCTGTATTCCTATGACCTTCTAGGTGTTTTTTGAGAAAAGGTTTGAGCACTCTTAGTGCAATTCCCTAATATCTCTTTTACATAAAAGTAGCAGGGTAACAGCATTACAGCTGACAGCACTGTCGTCCCATAGAGATTTATGTTTTTTAAAAATATATCTGTGACTATTGTGGTCATGCCTCTGGTGGCCAATACTTCTTTCTCTTACCTAGTTATAAATAAAATTAGAGGAAACAGGACTACAATATTAGCAATGGACTAGTGGATTAACTAATAATTTCAAAAGTTTAAGAATTTTCTTTAATTTAGCATCTTCATAGTTTCACAGACTTGAGAAGGACGTATCCAGCCTTTCCATACAGTCTTCAAAATAAACTCAGAGGATTTTTAATGTGGAAAAAAAGGTGTAATATTGCTATCTCCTAACCAAGCTTTTTGTGTGCTCGTTCTTGTGAACAAACATATTGATTTGACATTCCTCTGGGAAAAAATGACTAAAAAAGGTTAATATATGAGTCAGTTACAGACACAAATCATGCAGCTATGAAAGGTTGTTGCTTTTTAAGTTCTTTTTCAAAGATGCTTCCAGAGATCATAGAGGGAAAGATTTAAAACCTGTGAATCTTTAAATGACTAGAAATTGGTCCCTTCTACAGCAGTTGGTTGCTATGCCCACTAGTTTACAGTGGTTTGGTGATTAGATCTATAAAAGATTAATTTTCCATATAATACTTCTGAAATTACTTGTACTACACAGCTATTCTTTGTTGCAGAGCTTCAGGGCTGTTTTAACCTGTGTTCTACAAGAGAAACTAATTCAAGGCAATGGTCGTGCATGTGCAGACATAACCTAATCTTGTATGGGTGTCAGTCCAACGCAGCTGGAAATTATGGGGAAGATGATCCTTAGGTCATCTCCTTTTTGCTTTAGGCTTCAGAGGCAGGCCTGACAAGGGTTTCTTGGAAGTGAGCAAAAAGGTGAGGGTATGCTAAAATCTTTTCACAGGGTTATGAAGATACATGTGAGTAATAAAGGACTCCGGTTCACATATAGGGTTGACGTACCTGGGACAACAGGAGGGATCCTGACACCTCAGCTTCTCCTGTCCGCCCTCTCTTCTGGAAAGTCACCTCTGCTTGAGGAGTGGTTCTGGTGTTTCTGAGAGATCAACAGCCACGGTTTTAATAGGCTGTGCTTTAATGTGAACCAAAAATCAGCATTGCTTTTCCCCGTTGCATCAGGCTGTAATATTTTAAAAGGTTCAGTAGCTGCTACACAAGGAGGTGAGCCTGTGTGGAGAGCAAACATATACGCAACTCCCAAGGGAAACCATTGCAGGTACAAATACAGTCCAAGGATAACTGATTGGACTATGAGGGAAGAACACAGTAAATTAAAAATCGTACCAAGAATGACTTTGAGAGCCAGTGTGGCAATGGACTGAGGGTAACATAATGACCATGGAGTGAGGATGCAGATTTTACAAATTTACAGAAGCATGAGCTCAGAGACATCATCATTTTGTTTTAAAAATCTCCTCCTCTTGCCCTGGTACAATTATTTCCAACAAGTCCTCTCTTACTATCTATCTTTTCCATCACATACATTAGCCTCACATTTACAAAATACGCAAAACCAAAAAAGGCAGTACTGATCTCCTACTTATTGGAAATTGTTTGTCTATTGAATATTGTGCTAACTTCCAACAGTATTGCCTGATCACTAGAAATATATTTAGTTACTGCACATTCTGTTTAAATATTCAAGATTATTTACATCTATACCTTCGTATTATGTATATGCTACATTAAAACAAAGTGCACGTGAAGACATAATCTAATCTTGTATGGGTGTCAGTTCACCCTATTCTGTTCATTAGAGTAAATATGCATAATGTATATTTCCTTGATTAAATTCAGAGTAAGTATGTCAACATTCTATCAAATCAGCACTATGCATCCTCTAACTTGTCTTCTGTGCCAAAAAAGGTGGTGAAACTGATAGAGTGGGCTGGACAGGTCAAGGGTGAATTGAATGTCAGTGAGGAACTACCTTAATCCTCATGAAAATGCTGGAGTTGTGATAAAGCTCCTTCCCCATTCTGCCGGGTCCATAGCAGTAGTTTGCAGAGGCAGTGTCAAGAGTCCAGTCCTCTCTGAACAGGTTCCTTTAGAGACTCCACACGTGGAAGGTTTCATGTTTGATACAAAATTTACTTTTTTGAAGTTACTGTCAGGGAACATGGAGGACCAGGTGCTCCCAAAGGGACGGGAGCTGGGACCCATGGGCAATAACCTGACTGGCATGACAGGGGCCTCACCATCCAGGGCTCATGGTGATAAGGCAGGTCCACAGGGCAGGATCAGGCCCTGTGAAGGTAACCAGAGTCAGCGTCTGTCCCCAGAGTCAGACATAGGCCTGGGATGACTAGATGGGGCCATGGGGACAGTCCAAGGCCTGGTTGGGATGCCAGCCCATGACATGATTCAGCTATGTACTTAATCCCAACACAAGTGAAAATTACACTTAGCAGAGTAGAGCAATTGAAATACAAAGTCGAATCACTTTACAAATGTGTTTCTCCTTGCCCGTCACTGTACTATGCTCACTGTCATGACACTGGGCATTCCCAGCTGCTAAGAAGGAATACGTGGGTTGAAACCAGCTCAAGCCTGTTGCTCTTCTCCGAGTTCTTTTTGTTTGTTGTTCAGTTTTCATGGGCCACATACACACGCAGACACCCAGAGCTGGTCTGGCTAACTCAGGAAACATTTGTACTTTTTTTATTAACTTGGGGACAAAGTTACACAGCTGGTTGGTTCACTCAACTAATGCAACCATTTATCTGGAACGGAGGTGACCTTCCGGTCCCCTTCATGCTAAGTTCAGCTTTCTTTGCAATATCTGTGGTCAGTCACTCCATACGCTCTTCCCTGACCTGTCTTGGTGGTACAGAGTTCTTGCTGAAGCTGCATTCCCATAGAGCTGGATAGGAAGTTGATTTATTCCTCCACTACAAAACAAAAGTATCTCTGTTTACAAGATACGGCATGCTTTTATTTGTGAAGCAGATTATTCTGCTGTCATTCTGCAGGTGTATGTTCCTCCTCTTACTTCCCACCCTTATTTAAAGAAAGAAAAAATGTGATATTTATATACAAACTAGATGAACACCACTTCAATGCTGTTGGATGCTGGTG
Organism: Aptenodytes patagonicus; assembly: GCF_965638725.1. NCBI lineage: Eukaryota > Metazoa > Chordata > Aves > Sphenisciformes > Spheniscidae > Aptenodytes > Aptenodytes patagonicus. The sequence goes on along the minus strand of NC_134982.1, from coordinate 81,511,434 downwards.
TGCTGTGACTTACCCCTTCCATTTTAAGCTATTCTCTAGTAATAGAGCAGCTTTTCTAGAAACTAACTTCTCAGCAGTGATACCAATTAATTTTATTGGATTAAATTTGCTATTACTTGTTCCTGTACTTGTCAAAGTAGTACCTAATAGCATGCTGCATGGTGAATCACCTTTAACAAAGAGCATTGCTCGTTGCCAGTTTAAGGGAAAGGGAGATAACAGCTCTAAGCTTTCAAAAATATATTGTAACAGGCACCAGTATAGCTTTTAATGGGTTATTTTAATGCCGAGAAGTCTGGAAGAGGTGACTTTTCAGTCTGATCTGGAGACAAAACTTCTTTTTTTAATTCCTCAGTTTGTGTGAATTTCTTAGTGAGGAACTCACCTAACAGGTGCCTTCATAACGTTTTTCATCCAAGGAGCTTGGAAACTTTCTTTGTTGTTATACAACTTTCGATGCATATTATCACTTTGCCATAATCCAGAGATCAAACTTTGAAGTTAAACTGGTAGATAATTTGATCACTGGAATTGAAAACTAATGCAGAGTGAAAAAACGTTATAAATCCTTAGCAGTGATATTAATTAAACATTGCAACAAATTACCTTGAGGTGTGGGCCTCTCCCACCACTTAAAGCTTCCTGTCTTTCAAAGAGGTATGATTCAGAAATTGCACGTTGAGACTAGACCATACTGCTGCTTTCTTCTCACAGGACTACTCATAATTTTTTCTTAATTTCTGTCAGATGCCCCAAGCTCTGAGAATAGGTATTGCTGCCACTTAGCAGGTGGAACTGGCACAAGATGAAATTATCCCTTTAGAAAGTGCTCTTGGGCTGAGTCCAAAAGAGGCGATCTATAGTTCAATTTTCACTGCTTTGCTTAAATCCCGTAATGTATAAAATAGGAACTGAGTTTCAGTTTTAGATAACATATTTGGTGTGCAATCTACAAGTAGAAAATATGCTAAGACTCTTATCTCTTGGTTCTTTTTGAATGCTGCCATGGTGATGGCTGGTGCAGGCAGAGCAAGAATTTGGAGAGTTGGTAAAGAAAGCTAGTGTTCCAAATAAGAATTTATACTTTATGTTATCTTACAGACTTCAAATAGCATTATAAAACAAGAATATTATGAATTTTAGTAAACAACACTGCTTCATGCATGGTTGAGCTGTTTTACAGGGAACAACTCAATTTTAATTGTTTCTGTTGTTTTTAAAGGCAGCAATGGAGAAGCCAATTAATCATCGATTGTTTGTGACAAGGATTTTGCAGGAATTTGAAAGTGACACCTTTTTCCCAGAAATCGACTACAAAGATTACGAACTTCTCACTGAGTAAGTACCAGGATGCATACTAGTCTTGTGTTCAGGTGTAAGAGTTAATAATCTGATTTGGATGTGTCAGGGTCCCATTAAGGCCATGTTCTGTTTTGAGTTAGAGGTGCTTTTCACTGTATTTTTTTCCCCAGAGTCATATTTTACTTAGAACCTGGAATTGCACCTCCCTTAGCACAGGGGGGTTGTTGGAACTCGCTGTGTTCTTCAACCTTCCTGTAATCTTTACAGTAAAGAATGGCATTTGTCAGTTTGCTTGAAAAGTAACTTTCTTATTGTTTCTCACTTCAGAATTACTCAAATATTTACTAAGCTTCATAACTCTCAGTATGTTGTTAGTCAATGATAGGTAGCCTCTGAATGTCTTTGATAAGCTGCCAAAGACAAATTAAATGAGTTTGAGCAGGGAGGGTTGAGCCTTTATAGATTTGTAAGGTTATTCCTCTCTCTTGAGAAAATTACTTCTTCCTAAAAGACTTAGTAGGAACAAGTATTAAACTGTAAGTTTCTGCCATTCACTGTGGTTTCTTCTATGTTATCCTTGTCATATTCCGGTCATATTTTTATGTCCTCTCCAACAAGATTACATCCAACAGGCAGTAGGGAGGTGGGAAAAATTCAAATGTCTGCCTCAAGAACCAGCAAGGAAAGGACCTCTTCCTCTTCTTGCTACTCTCGTTTTGGTTCCCAGCTGGTTATAGACCAGCAGTGGAACAAATAGCGAGTATGGCAAGTCAAGTTCTCTGCACAGGGCACAGGAATGGATTAGCACTGAGGTGGGGGAGAACAGGTAGGGGCAGGAAAGAAGGATGCGGGAGAGACAAACAACGTGGGTGGGGAGGATAAGTCACCTTTTTCAACTCTAACATGTTCTGATCTGCTCTGTGCCATATCATGAGCCCACTTCAGTATCCTGATGTCTGACCCAAAGCTCCCCTCTCTCCCTCTTGGCTGTTTCTCAGGTATACATTGGTTTTGGCCAGTGTACTGAAATCAGAATTTGGCCTTAAAGCATGAATTTACAAACTAGCAGATAATTCCCTCACTAAAGTGGAAACCTGATAAAGTCAAACCTAGCGAATAAGATTTAAAATTTCTTTCTCCCTCAAAATCAACATTACTCGTACAAAATCCTCATTCTGTCGCAGGGAGCTGAAGAGGTTTTTGAAAGTATCAATTAATAAAAACTTTAAGAAGCTGTCGTAGACTAGTAAGCAACCTTTACCTTAGCATTTCCTCTAAACCATCTGAGGAAAAACAAAGCAAACAACCCCAAAAGTGTTCTGTATCTCTTCTGCCTTTGCAGACATTTTAAATAACATGTTGGAGGCTTTAATAAAAATGTTGGGGTTTTTTGATTAAGCCAAAAAGGTGGTTTTTTTTTTTACATCAGAGTATGCTTTCTTGATTTAAAAAGATGTGCGTACAAGTTGCTGATAGTAGTTAACATGATTCCTAAAAATAGCTTGTACTTAGTATACCTGTGGTAAGGATGGTATTTTCATCTCCTTTTTCAAACAACTGTCTTTTCTAATTGATTGGATAAATTACAGGTGACTCATAATGATATTCTTACCTACTTGTTGGCTTTGCTTTTTCTTGTCCCCTCTCTCCAGGTACCCAGGTGTCCCTGCTGGTATCCAAGAAGAGAATGGCATCCAGTACAAATTTGAAGTGTATGAAAAAGCTGTCTTGGCACAATAAATGAGGCTTTCTGTACTTCTGTGTAAAGGCAGGCTTTTTAAATCATGAAGTCTTATTGAGTGCAAATGCATATTAAATTATTGAGAGAAAATCCTGCTTGATAGTACAATACCTCAGTAATGAATTATTCCAAAAAACACACCCCACACTCTGAATATGCACCCTGCAGTGGAAATATGAAGGTGGTCAGCAGCGTGAAAGAGGTAGCTCTAAGGAATACCGCAACTAAGGTTGCATGAGACCTTGTATTGATCTTTACAATCCATGGCAGCACCCCTAACAATTCCATGAGTAATGAAAGGCATTAAACTGCGTCAGAACCTTTCTACCTAAACAAAGGTTTTGAGTATCTCCTAATTCAAAACTTCCGACATTGAGAAAGTGTCAAAACTCCTGAGTTTAACTGGGGTGGTATATATATTTATAACAATCTTTAAAACATACTGGTATAGAGGAAGAGGTAATCAAGTTTGAAAGCATAACAAGAGAAATGGAGTGTGGAAGTCTCAGGTAGCAGTTGAGGGATACATTGATCCTTCGTGGAAGTCTTCTCTTGCCATCTTAACCATCCTGGGTACACAGCCTACTTCAAGCCTTTTGGCTGAAAACACTGACTTACAGATTAATCTGATAAAGAAGTTTTAACATTTCCATTAACATCACACCCATGTAAAGGCTTGCTGCCCTTATAAAAAGTTGCTATGTCAGTTTGACCATGGCCACTTTGCAGTATAAGAACACAAACATTGCTTTCTTAACAGATTCTGTGTTTTTATGTCCCTTCTCAGTGTTTTCAATGCAGATGCAGAGTCTTAATTTGTCGGTGTGATTCTGAATATTCTGTGTTGCATACAAATATGGATTATAAGCAGATAGCGGGGTCCTGTTTCCTCTTTCATTAAACATAGCTAGTATAATAATGTTTTGCATTGCTATTCCCTAAAAGTAGTGAGCAATATACTGGTGCTGTAGTAACACTGCGATTGTAATGGCGTATAATGCCAAGTGTTGACCAAAGTTTATTGTTGCCAATATTATCACAACATTATCAGTAATATTAGTCTGTTGCTATGTTCTGACTGTGGGGAGTTTGTCAGATGGCAGAGGACTCCATACACGAAGTGTCATGGAGAGGAGCGAGGACGTACCGTGCCCATCTATGCTTCCTTGTGCTGCAGCTGCCACCCTGAGAGTGATAGCCTACAAGGAGGGAGCCCTGCCTCCCTTTCATTGCAGATCAGTCTGAGACCTGAAGAGCGAAAAAAAAGTTTAAAAAAAAAATTAACCCTCAAAATTCTGCTGACTGTTTCCCCAAAGCATTTCAAAAGCTTTGTCTTACGGAGCAGTATTGTGGGAGATCCAAGTAATAATGCTTGTCCTTTAATGTCACACTGAGGCCCAGTTCTAACGTCAGGGAGGGCGGCACTGGCCATTGGCAGGCTTTACACAGGTTACAACCGTACAGAGGAGCGTGACAGTGCCCGGTTTTCTAAGAGAAGATTAAACCTTGATTTTGCTTGCTTTTCAAAAATGAAACCTCTTTGATAAAACGCTTAGAATATCAGCTATGAACACCTCTTGACTATTCCATGGCAATTTACAACACTTAACTGATAACAAATATAATTTTTGCAGCATCTGTTCTGGGTTGTCTCAGTTTTCTCTGTGTTCCTTTTGCATTCTTGAAAACATAAGTACTTTCCTGTGTTGATCTTGCCCCATGTTTGTTGACTTTACATGGGTTGATAAAGATTAAAACAGCAAAGTTATATGCTTGTGTAATACAGCAAAGAGTCTCCTGAGTTTTAATTTGCCAATACATTGCGAAAGGGAAGGAAAAAGACTGCTACCAGGGGGATGTTTTTTTTTTTTTAAATATGTCACGGTGACCCTGACAAGAGAAAATAACTTCCCAAAAGCGTTTAATATGTACCAGTTAGTATCAAAAGGCAGGTCACTCTTGAAAACTCTGCACAGCTAGTCTGCAAAGTACTGTGTTTCTGGCAACTGACATTTATTAAAAGTGGAAGCACAGACTTCATGCAATGTTAGCTTACACTGTGATACTGATGCAAACATACATTAGAAAATTTCTGCCTAAGCGTATATTGCAGGAGATACAGTTCACTGAGGCCAAAATGTTTTGTAGAACCACTTTGGTTGCAAAGAACTTTAACCTGGATGCAAACAAGCCTACTGGGAACATAAATAGTTACTCTGACTCTTTGTGGACTGACTTAGTCCTCTCTAGATTAACTATGTTCATTTGTCAAATTCTGCAACAAATTAAGTCAATTTATCATTTGTGGAAATGAGAACTTTTGAAATAACACAGCAGTTTCCTACTTTTTCAGAACGTATTAATGATGCAGTTTCTTCAGTATGCCACTCTGCCAAAAAGATGCATTTTTGTGTTTTTTATTTTAATAAAAGCACTGCATTTGGACAGCACCTGTTGCATCAGAGCTTTTAAATATGCCGTACAGATCCCAATCAAGAATTAGGAAAATGCATTTGATTGCAGTGAAGTTGGGTCCAAAAGAAGCATGTTCATCCTAATGACAAGACAGACCAACCACTACGAGGTTGGATGCTTACTGTTTCAAGAAGACGGATAGGCAGAAGGGTGTCAGTCCGTGTGTTCAGGAGGCACATACAAAGACTGTTTGCTGACAGGTGTATTATTTCCAGAGGACGGTTACTTTGCACATTTTTTTAAATCTGTGCCCTTTTAAAGATACCTCGGATTGTTCATCCAAAAACTTAGACCAGGAAAATGATTGTTCTCTTCTAAAGGCCAGAGTTACTAGCTAGAGTTTGTATGGGGACTTTTTCAAAACTGGTGCTTCACCGGGTGACAGGTTGGTTGAAAAAGCAACAGATAGAAAGCGAGTGTTGCTGTTCACCTAAATTGGGCATTGCACCTGTTACCTCCCCATTTATATTTCCCAAAGGAAATACAAATATCTTATACTACGGCTTGAAGAAAAAAATCCTTTCTTCCAAATACAACTTTCCCACGTTTTGTTTACTCCCGTACCTCACTGATGTGTGATTCTGTGAAAAGCCATAGATTCTCATTATGCCTAGTACAGGGGGAAATATCATGTTTTTCCCCAGTTCCATGCAGCTAAGTGCAATGAATAGCATCATGAATGACAATATAATTACCAATCACCAAGAAAAGTATAGTACAGATATAATTTAATCCCCCTCATTCATGCTTTCCCAGGAACAAAGTGTTCTGAACAGATTGAAAATTTAATTTTTAAGGGTAACACTAGTTTTAACAAGATAGCTGAAACCAGAGGGTTTGCATAAGAGGTGAAAAACAAACCATTAATGTTTCTGTTGCTTGTCTATTACTCATTATCTCTCTTATCTGACAGTGGACGGCAATTTCCATTTTGCAGTAGAAAGCTGATGTTTTCAGTAGCTCACCAGTAACGATACGGCCACGGTGTATTCAAAGACAGAATTGGGAACATTCCAACAACAAATCTCTGTTACGGAGAGCAATCCATGGAGAAGAAAAGTACACACTAAATAATATGAGTTTCCTAATTTAGCAAACAGAATATTATTAGTATATATACAGAACACCAGGGGAAAACAGAAAGGGGAAAATGACAGTGATTAGCTTAAACATGTTACCTAAGGAGAGCACCAGGAGCACTTGACATGAGATCTTAATTGGGACCACACAACCATGTTGTCTTCATCAGACTACAGCTAATTTGCCAAAGGCTTAAACCTAAACCCAAACTAATTCTGAGTAGTTTAAAAGCTAGGCTAACAGAAGAGGAAGATATGAGCAGGCAGTAGCTGATTCGGAGAGGGGAGAAGCTGTGGGAAGGATTGTTTTTTAATCAGTGCAGAAAATGAGGTGACAAATGAGGTGACAAAGCTTGGTTAAGTATGAAACTAGGAGATACTTCCGTTATTATTCAGTTGTGCATTAACCGTCTCTGCTCGCCCAGGAGGGCTGTAGGAATGAAGCCTACCAAGTCAGGGTAGGCTGACCAAAAAACCGCAAAGATCTTCTAAAGAGGCAGGTCTTGGAACAAAAGAGTGGAAATGGGGAAAGAGAGGTGAGGAGAGGAAGTTGATGTTTCCTAGAAGGATTACACGGTTTCTTGTGTTAGTTTGCCCTGTAACTATAATTACTAAGGAAACACTTTCAAACTGCTACGGGGTTTAGCACTTGTAAGATGCTGTGACAAAGAATTTCATCGGTGAAGGATTTTCAGGATTTGGATGTCTGCGTGACTGCCTTTGTCAGCTACACAGAAATCCTCAGCTGCAATTCCTATGCCTGCACTACATCTGAAAGCAAGACTCCCATCCCAGAGCATCCAGTAGCCCAAGGCTTAGCATTGTGCCGAGGCTGATGATCTCCTGCTTCCCTTGGTGGACAGCATATGCTCCTGGGACTGCATATGGGAAACCTGCCAATTTTTTTTGGTCTTCAATTATAAAGACTTGCTTTCTGCTAGCTCTGGGGTGATCCTGGGTTATTCTCTCTGTTTTCTACCTGCAGATCATTCCGTCTCCTTTCACATAAAGTCAAAGCAAAAATTGTACAAGAAGTCTTCTATTAGACTAATTGACGTGGCTGGAAAAAGGACAGAGAAGCTCTCAGGCAGAGTCCTATTCTGGTTACATTCTCAAGACTTTTTTCGGGTGACTTGAACAAGGGCTAACATGCCAAAACTTGCCTGTTTATCTCCAGTTAAATTTGGTGGTTTAATAACGTAGATTATCTCGCCATGTAAATCTAGTTTCGCTCGTATCTTTTAATGGTCTTGGCTACAGCATTTGTGTATCACCTTCAGTCCTCAAGCTATGGTCCTCTCAATTCCGTCCCTTACCTCTTCAGCTGTCCTGTTGGACTGGAGATTTACAGAAAATCAGACAATTGTGCTGATCAAGAAAATTATGTATTTCAAATAGAGTGCTCTTAAGTATGTGCTTATGTCTGATTAAGTGGTAGCAAGTGTTTTTCCTGAAATCAGGCCATATATTCGCCTAGTTAAGGAAAGCTTTAGGTATGAAATTAAATATTTTGCTAAATGATGTCTCCTATGAAAAAACAGGCAGAAAAAGAAATACAGAACTTGAGAGGACAGGAAATGGATGGTACACCGTTACTCACGGAAGCCTAAATCAATGTCTTTTCCTTCAGCGGTTCAGTTTAACGAGCTCCTAATACCAAGCAGAATCTTTTTCAATAAACAAACCATTATATAGAAGTCACTTTGGCTATAAATTGCATCACTGATTTGGGAAGGACACTTGCACAAAACCAGAGCAATTGCTCCTTAGAAGTAACATGCTTTTAATGTTCATCCTTCTGCTGAACTCACAGTTTTCCACACAAAACCCTGCTGGGAACACTCACACTCGTTTCAGACAGCTGTACTAGTTGATGAATTAGCAGTCCTTTGCTGGAGAGCCCTGCTCCACCTCTCAGCCGGCTGGAGAGGTTATGCCTAATGCACTTCCAGCAGAGCCAGATGGGTTCATTTAAATATCCAGTGAAGAGTGATTTCAGCTGAACAAAGTGGGTTTGCCTGAAAGGAAAAGGAAAAACTCAAGTGATCCTTCCCACTGATACAGCTGTGGAGCCCGTAACGCCTAATGATGGACAGCAGTGAGCAAGCAGGAGCAGTCATGTCGTCACTCGCTTCAGCTAGATCTAGATGAGCAGCTTTAAAACCCTGAATAATTTGACTTGAGCTGCCTGTGGACACACTCCATGGAGGAGCACACCTCGCAGACCCCAGAACACGTGCCTGCTCTAAACCACGAGCAGAACATCTCACTGGGTTACTACATCCCATTCCCATTCTTGCCGTAATTAAAAACAGAAAAGAGAAAAATATTAAATATAACTCTCACGTAAGAGTAAATAACTTAGAATCATAGAATCATAGAATCATTGAGGTTGGAAAAGACCTCTAAGATCATCGAGTCCAACCGTCAACCCAACACCACCATGCCCACTAAACCATGTCCCTAAGCACCTCATCTACACGTCTTTTAAATACCTCCAGGGATGGGGACTCCACCACTTCCCTGGGCAGCCTGTTCCAATGTTTCACCACTCTTTCCATAAAGAAATTTTTCCTCACATCCAATCTAAACCTCCCCTGGCGCAACTTGAGGCCATTTCCTCTCATCCTATCGCTTGTTACTTCGGAGAAAAGACCAACACCCACCTCGCTACAACCTCCTTTCAGGTAGTTGTAGAGAGCGATGAGGTCTCCCCTCAGACTCCTTTTCTCCAGGCTGAACAGTCCCAGTTCCCTCAGCCGCTCCTCATAAGACTTGTTCTCCAGACCCCTCACCAGCCTCGTTGCCCTTCTCTGGACACGCTCCAGCACCTCAACGTCCTTCTTGTAGTGAGGGGCCCAAAACTGAACACAGTATTCGAGGTGCGGCCTCACCAGTGCCGAGTACAGGGGCACGATCACTTCCCTACTCCTACTGGCCACGCTATTTCTGATACAGGCCAGGATGCCATTGGCCTTCTTGGCCACCTGGGCACACTGCCGGCTCATGTTCAGCCAGCTGTCGACCAACACCCCCAGGTCCTTCTCTGCTGGGCAGCTTTCCAGCCACTCTTCCCCAAGCCTGTAGCGCTGCATGGGGTTGTTGTGGCTGAAATGCAGGACCCGGCACTTGGCCTTGTTGAACCTCATACAGTTGGCCTGGGCCCATCCATCCAGCCTGTCCAGGTCCCTCTGCAGAGCCTTCCTACCCTCAAGCAGATCAACACTCCCGCCCAACTTGGTGTCGTCTGCAAACTGACTGAGGGTGCACTCAATCCCCTCATCCAGATCATCAATAAAGATATTAAACAAGACCGGCCCCAGTACTGAGCCCTGGGGAACACCGCTCGTGACCGGCCGCCAACTGGATGTAACTCCATTCACCAAACTTAAAATAGATCAGGCCAGCTGAACCACTGAATTCCACCGAAGCTTGTGCAGTTGTACTAAGGAACTCTTTAGAAGCTTTTGAACTTTTCAATGCTGTATCAGTAGGTTATTAAACACAGCAAGAAAACTCCTGGAAACTATTTCATGTGAAATCAGCTTGAAAGAGAGCTTCATTTTCACAAGTGCAAGAAGGGAGTTTTAATCACTATACCTCATCTTGTTAGGTTTTGTTCACAAAGATTAAAATGTAGACCTGTTCCCATCAAGAGTCCTAGGTGGAAAACCTCATCAATTTAACATACCTAAGTTTCAAAATAATTAATTTTCCTAACTAATTTTAAATTAATTTTTTCTCATGTTTGTTCAGTCGTTAATCATGTAAAAAGGCAACCTGTTCTTCTGGAGTTCTTCTTTACTCACTAAGTACTTTTGTGCATATTGCTATTTCAGTCAGTCAAAATTGATTTCTTCAGAGTATTGAGTCTCAGTGCCCTTCATCAAATTACGGTTCTCTTTCAGATGGAATCATGTAGATTCTCTTCCTTTTGTCACACAGCCGTTACACCATTGTTTACTGCATAATTCGCTATATATTTTTTTCTAGTATGTAATTCAGATTCCTTTAGAAACTACTACAGTGCACAAAGGGTACAGATAACTTTCTGCTGTAATCTAAATAATGATTGCTTTCATTCAGTGAGTTATTTATCCTCACATGAAGGAAATCCATATCCTTCAAGTTACGGCAGAATAATGGCTTGGCCTGCTCAAAAAAAAAAAACAAACCTGTTGGGGCAAAAAAAAGCTTTGTAACAAAACTGTGAGTGTACGTTTTTCTTCTCGGTAGTATGAAAGATTCATCTGATATTGACCATCACTAGTATATGAACTTCAAATAAGCTTGTAAGCAGAGAAAGTAGCAGTTGATGTCTTGAACTATTATGTGATTTTTCATCCTAATTAGAAAACAAGTGCTGTGATCAGGAATCACTATATTGACATAAGACCTTGTTATACGGCAGAGAGCATGCTTTGCTACCCTCTTACTTTACCAATATGCATAACACAATAATGTCAAATAATTTTAAAATAACTTCTTTCACAATCTGTTTTCGATTTTTCTGAACACATTTATGAGAAAGAATCGACTCTATGGCTGTGTTAGTAATACCTGATTCACACGAGAGGAAATAAAAACACTGGCAAAAGAGAGCTATCCCATGAGCCTGCTGATTTACAACACGTAGGAAACTAGCACTTGTGTTTTGCAGCATTGCAAATGGTTGTGTCCATGGAACAAGACATTTTAGTGCAATATATTCTCTAAAATTGTTTCAAGAACTCCTGTTCCTTCAGCAATCGTAATTATTCCTACAAGTGTAACAAGAACAATTCCCACGCACAGTCAATTTTTTAATTGAAGTAATTAACAAAAATACACCAAACACTTCAGAGAGCATATTGTTCCAGAAAGAAAACTCCATGTCATAACTAGGTAATTCAAACATGCCTGACAGAAATCAGGAGAAAACTCGGCTTTGGCATTACCTCACTGAAACCAAAGGGGTAATACCAGATTCAATGTCAAACGAATGTGTCTCAGCGCTCTCACCTGATGTGATCGACCCGACAGAGTGTGTTAGCAAAGACAGTACAACATCAGGTATACCTCAAAATCAAAATTGTCTAAGTAAACAAACCAATAAAGTAATAAAGTGTTATTCTAGATTTTATACTGCATGCAGAGTTGTGGCTTTTTGTGAGACTCTTAATGGAGTCCTAATTTCTTCTGTTTGGTTTTGCTTATTAGTTTTGAAACAAAACATAGCACTTTCTATACTCAGCCCCCTGCCTCTGTCTCTTCTATCCTCTTTTAGACCTCTCCAATGATGTCTCTAGATCACAAGCATAATCTCACTTCATTATTTTAAAAAAGCAAGCAGCTGTACCTGTTACATTTAATAAAAGTATTTTTAAGAAACACTGTTGTTTACAATGTGTTATTGCACTCCTCTCAGCAAACAGTTCTAGCACAGTAAATATCTGCCTCTGTACATAATGTTTTAAAATGTATTCTTAAGGTACCAAATCAGTATATAATAATATTAATTTCAGGGTGGTGGGGTTTTTTTCGGTCACCACAACTAAACCAAGTTAATTATGCTTTTATATTTTTCCACTTATTCACACTTTTGGAAAAAATTCTATGCACTGATACATAATAAAGTAATAGAATGACTAGAATGACATGGCTCCTTCTTCATTTGAATCAGGTTTTTGCTAGCGTAGGCTAAGGCTGGTCAGTACCAAACAGGCATGACAACCAAAGTGTTTACAATTTCCCACGGAAAGCAAAATCCACAGTTTTGTTTCAGATCAGATCAAAATATTTCCATTCTTTTTTTTCCATAAACAAAATGGAGCAGCTAACTTAGTCGATTCCCAGGATCCCCAAGGACCCAGGAAAGTCCCCTGCTGTGGTTGATAGCACACGGAAACCCCGGCAGCGCCAGGAGAGGCAGGGTTCTTGGGTGCGCTCGGACTCCCAGCTGCCATCCGTGGGGTTTAAGCTCTGAAACCACCTTCCCAAAACAAGGCTCCTGGGCTCGAGGTCTGCAGTCCAGCTATGGGCTTCCAGCAGCTTGTTGAGCTGGCTACTGGAAAACCGAGCATGTTTCTTTAGTTTTACTGTCTGCCTGCCCATATTTGGATAAAAGTTTATCAAGAATCAGTGCAGTGGAACATTTCAGTCAATTAAAATTAATATTAGTATTCTGTGACCATAAAACTTTCCCCTGGTGGGTATCTAGCTAGCCCAACTGTCAGTGAAATATAGGAGAGGGCTGGGTTGATAGGGATCCTGAGAGAGATACCAAGAAGTATGATAAACTAATATGCTATGTGGATATGCAAACATATTCTGTATTTTAGAATAAAAGTTGCACTGCATTGATGTATTCCCTACTCTGGTTTTCCACCCTCCTTCACTGTTAACATAAAAATTAACTTCTTGATACCAACCGTTGTTTTTATATCCAATTAAAAGTAGCCAAAAGGGACGTTACTGTGACATTTATAAAAAAAATCTAATTATCTTTCTAAAAGTGCTCTTCTAAGAACCGGTGTGATACGCTTTTCTCTTGGTAAAAGATTTATGTCAGCTATCATAAGCACAACAGTACAATGCAGGCAAGGACGGAAGGCGGAATAAGAAAGTGTACACGAGAGCTGCAGAAACCGCAGAAGCGAAGATGCTCCAGCAGCAGAATTGACGAACCATACACAAGCGTACACCGCCCCCGTGTCTGATGTAATTCACACAGCAACAGGTCTGAGAAGAGCAGTAACCTTCCTGAAGAGTGGGTGTTCAATATACATGCCTTTCTGAGCCTGTTCGGCAAAGACCGAGTGTTAACAATGTGGGTGAGCTGCAGAGAGTAAAAGAAAACAAAGATAATTAGAATCACGCCGCAGGAAAAAAAAAAAAAGTCTGTGGACATTCTCCCAACCTAGTTTTTGAAAGACAAGGCTAAAGAGTAACTAAAGAACCTGCCCTTGGGATGTTGTTTGTCTTCGTGGATTATTCACGATTCATCCCGCTCTTAGTCACCCTGGTATCTAACCGGTCCTGTCATGCACTTTTAAAAAGTAGAACGGCACAAATCTCCTTCACATTCATCCTGGAAACATCTCTCGCCTGTGATGCCTAAAAAAAGCCCTTGATAGCATCAAGGATGCTGGTGCCCTGCGACTGCTACTTATTATACCGAGCATGATGGACTGTTTCGCTGTTACTTTGCACTCACCTCCCCTATTTGTTTGCCACATTGACCTCTTGCCTTTTATTATACACCGAGACAACAATGTCTTTGAGGCAGCAGCTGCCTTTTTAAATAGATGAGTACAGGACCTTGCACAGTAACAGCACTACAGCCCCCGCAATTAACAGTGTTTGCGAGAGATTTGAGACAGTTGCTGCAGGTCCCACGTCTATCTATTGTATCATCTGTGTGTTGCCGCCACAAAAAGTTAGCATGACACAAGGCAGTTAAAACTTCTGCAAAATGTTGTATAAAACTGTTACAGCGTGCTTTTGTGTGAATCAGCATTCCAAGAAAATATCCTTGGAATATCGGGGATATCAGCAGGGAGTCCTGTCATTCGCAGGTGTGCTTAACGATACTCTGCAAGCGCTGTTAGAGGCACCAAGTAGCTAAACGAGACTTCAGCACAGTCAGGTGATGGGGAGTAGTCAGCGTGGATTCACCAAGTCATGGTGAAGTCAACCAAATCAGTTGGCTTGATCAACCTGGCAACCTTTTATGATGAAATGACTGGCTTGGTAGATGAGGGGAGAGCAGTGGATATTGTCTACCTGGAATTCAGTAGGGCCTTTGACACTGGCTCCCAGAAGATCCTCATAGTGAAGCTGTTGACCTATGGGCTGGATGAGCAGACGGTGAGGTAGGTTGAAAACTGGCTGAACGACCAGGCCCAGAGGGTAGTGATCAGTGGCACGAAGTCCAGCTGGAGGTCAGTAATGAGCAGTGTACCCCAGGGGCCAATACAGGGTCCAGTCCTGTTTAACATCTTCATTAATGACCTGTATGATGGGGCAGAGCGTACCCTCAGGAAGTTTGCAGATGACACAAAACTGGAAGGACTGGCTGATACACCAGAGGGTCATGCGGCCATCCGGAGGGACCTGGACAGGCTGGAGAATGGGCTGACAGGAACCTCAAGCAGTTCAACAAGGGGAAGTGTTAAGTCCTGCATCTGAGGAGGAACAATCCCAGGCACCAGGACATGCTGGGGCCACGCAGCTGGAAAGCAGCTTTGCGGAAAAGGACCTGGGTGTCCTGGTGGATACCAAGATGAACGTGAGCCAGCGATGTGCCCTTGCCACGAAGAAGGCTAACAATAGCCTGGGCTGCATTAGGCAAAGCAGGTCGAGGGAGGTGATCCTTCCCCTCTGCTCAGCACTGGTGAGGCCACACCTGGAGTCCTGTGTCCAGTTCTGGGCCCCCCAGTACAAGAGAGACATGGACATACTGGAGAGAGAGTCCAGGAAAGGGCCACGAGGATGATGAAGGGACTGGAGCATCTCTCCTGTGGGGAAAGGCTGAGAGAGCTGGTACTGCTTAGCCTGGAGAAGAGAAGGCTCGGGGGGTGATCTTAATGTATACAAGTCTCTGAAAGGAGGGAGCAAAGAAGACAGAGCCAGGCTTTTTCTAGTAGTGCTCAGTGACAGGACAAGAGGTGATGGGCACAAACTGAAACAAGAGATTCCCTCTGAACATCAGGAAACACTTTTTCACTGTGAGGGTGACCAAGTGCTGGCACAGGTTGTCCCTCTTTGGAGACATTAAAAAATGTCCGGACGCGGTCCTGGACAAATGGCTCTAGGTGACCCCGGTTGATCAGGGTGGGTTGGACCAGGTGACCTGCAGAGGTCACTTCCAAGCTCAACCCGTTCTATGATTTTGTGAAGGTGCCCTAAACTTGCATGAAAATCAAGAATGTTCTTTAACCATGGTTCGAAATTTCATAGGATTTTAGTAGTAACCTGAAAGCCGCCAGTAGGAGCAGAAGTCTTATGACGTAATGAGCTTAGAAAAATGGGACCCAAGGAGCTAAGACAACCTCAGAGAAATACTATGTGGCAGCTGTGAGAAGAGATTGATTCTAGTATTTGACAGGTATTCTTTATTTTGCAAATTTTTTCCAATTTTATGGTCAAGAACCTACACCTTGGCTTTGTTGGAATAATTTTTTCTTATTGAAGCTTGTTGGGTGCTGAGGCTGATTCCAAGCCACTCTGGAAAATACCACGTAACCTACTTCTCAGGAAACAAGTATAAAGTGATGTTGCATTAAAGTGGTGTTGCAGACAAACTTTTCATGTGCCTGCCATGCAAGAAAATCCCAGGAACTGGGACTTATTTGCTGTCAGGTTCGTTTGGTGGTGGGCAATGTCAAGAAAGAAGAAAATGTCTTTCCTGGCAGGCTTTGACCAGATTGCTTGTGGCATGGAGGAAGCAGCAGAGAGACAATCCATGGCATCAGGTAATCCCATATTGACATGGAGGCCTTCATGTCCAACGGGGTCCATGAGTCCTGCAGAAGAAAAAAATTAATAATAAAAAATTTAAACAGTTGGATGGATTTAGGATTACTTAATAATGAAGAAACCTTGTGAGAGAACTGGGACCTCTTAGACCTCCTCCAAGTGGGTAGGACCCAAATCCTTTTTTTGCCTTTTGGCAGTTTTGCTGTCTGAAGCAGCCAGGGATTATTGCAGAGTAAAACTTGAGTACACCTGAAGGGAGCGCCTCTTTGGGCTCGCCTTCCTCTAGTTCCTATTAGCGCCATTAAATTCATGCCCCTGGGCGGTGGGAAGCAGTGAGGTGGTGAAGAAGGGCCTTAGGTGGGTTGTTTCTACCATTCACTACTCGTAAAGGAAACGAGTAAGTACAGCAGAACGCATCTCGGTGCTGTCTCTGCCCTGAGGGGTGATGGCCACACTCTTCACCAGGGGGGAAACGACTGGAGGTGTTGTGGGATGGGGGTGTGTATAGGTGTGAGGGTATGGGGGTGAGAGAGGGGAGAGGGTGTGGGGATGTGTCAGGGTGTAGGGTTGGCGGGGTTGAGGGTGTATGGTGGTGATGGCATGTGGGTGTAAGGATGTGTAAGGGTCTGAGGGTGTGAAGCTGTGGGAGGATGTGAGGGGATGAGAGGGATGTGAGTGAATGTGGGTGTGAGGGTGTCAGGGTGGGTGTGAGGGTGTGGGAGAGAGTGAGGTGGTGGGCGGGTGTAAGGGTAAGTGTGTGGGGTGTATGGGTCTGAGGGGGTGTGGGTTTAAGGGGGTGTGAGTGGATTTGGGGGTGGGGGTGTGTGTAAGGGGGAGTGGGTGTGGGCATAAGGGGGTGTGAGGGGGTGTGGGAGTGGCTGTGAAGGGGTGTGGGGGGTTGCGGGTGTGAGGGTGTGTGGGAGTGGGCTTGAGGGGGTGCAAGGCGGTGGTTGAGGAGTGGTGTGGGGGTGGTTGTGAGAGGGTTGAGGGGGGTGTGAGAGGGGTGTGAGGAGGTGTGTGTGGGGGTGAGAGGGTGTGGCAGTTGGCGAGGGAGTGGGCGTGAGGGGCTGTGAGGGCGAGCGGGTGTGGCCGCAGCCCACCTCCGCTCCCGCCCGCCGCCGCCGCGGCCGCCCCCCGCCCCGCCTCGCCCCGCCGGCCGCAGGCGCTGGGGGGCGCCGCCGCGCTGCCCGCTCCGCCCCCGCGGGCCTGCCGGAGCCCGGGCGGGGCCGGCGGCACCGCCTGCGCTCAGCCCCGGCGGGAAGGCCCCGCCCCGCCCCGCAGGTGAGCTGCGGGTGGCGGCCGCTTCTCGCCTCTCCTCAGCGCCGTTTGGGGCGGGACGGAGGCTGCCGGGGAGCCCGCGCCTCCTCGCCGTCTCCCTCAGCGTGTGCGTTCCCGCGGCCGCGCCGGTGCTTCCTGGGCGAATCGGCGGCGGGGTGTTGCTGAAAGCCGGTCAGTGGAAGGCACAAGCTGAACTTCCACGCTCTGCCGGTGTGCGTTGCGGCGGGGGTGTTCCTTGGCTCCGCGCGGGAATGCCGTGCGGGCTGGCAGACGGCTCCCCTCGCCGAGAGCTGCCCGAGGAGCTGCAGACGCGTCCCTTCCCGCCCGGCGGGCCGTGATGCGGGAGGAGGAGACGCCGCCGACGGCGACAGGTAAAAACGTTCCCCTCGCCCTCCCCCTGACACCTCTGCCCGGTGCCGTGTCGCCTGGCCTTCGCCTTTCCCCACACGAAGGGGATGGCGCCGTTCTTTAATGTCTTACAGCACGTTAGGGTTGTTTGTACGCGGGATGTTTGTCTTGCAAAGCGATTCTGTCAGGCTCTTCCCAGTTCAAACACCAGTCCCTTCCTTCTTGGCGAATTTTTAAGGGAAACGCCTTTAACGTGCTTACTCCTCTAGCCATATAAACACAATTTTTCAGGTGGGGTCTCTGTAACTTCTCTGTAGAGAAGTTGCCTGTCCCTGTTTTTTCCAGATCTCCCTCAGAAAAAACTTTTGAGCCGTTAGGTTACAAGTCAGGATGCTGTGAAACAGGAATGGGCAACAACATTGACCTTAATGTAGAGAGCCCCAGTGAAAACTTTCCTCTCCTAGTGCTCTCCACCATGCTCCAACCATTCTCTGGCAGTAATTATTACCATAGGAAACACCTCCAAACGAGAAAGAGTACTTGGAAAGATGATAAATGCTGTGACAGAAAAAAAGTGCTTAATGAGCCGGCTGGACCTCTCCAAACTTTCTTCAAAAGTACAAACACGGGATATCCCAAGTGCGAAGACGGGTGAGAAATGTGCAGATCCTGGCCGTCCTGCAGTTAACCTTGGAACACGGCAAGGCTGAAGAGACAGGCACTTTGCTATGGAAAGTTGCACTTTACAGGCTGGGTTTCCGAAACTGGACTTGATTCTGGCAACTTTATTTTTTGGGGGGGAGAGGGAAGTTTTGGCTGTGTTAGAATGGTAATTTTTAAACAAAAGTTACTTTCACATGTAGTACGTTTCAATGTGTTTATGACAGTGTAGGAAATCAGAGTTCTTGTTAAACTGACTAAGAGAATTTACAGGGTTAGTGTGGTTATGAAGAATCACAAAAATATTTAAAGGCTTATGTCCTTCAAGTGTGTAAGCACATCTTTTTTCCGAGATGAGAATCGATGACTTAATTTTACTGGAATGATTTTAGACTCTTTAAACACTACTGTGAAAGCTTGTTTGTGTAGCTCTGAGAGTGCTGAGGCACAGAGGGCAAAAATTTGGCTTTCACATTGAAAAAGCGAGTAATATCTTGCAAGAATATTGATTCATAGCAGTCCTTTACTTAGTGAAAATGTTGTTTATGTTTATATTTGTTTATACATTATAACATCGGTGAGCTTTTTCCCCCTCAATTTTGTGATTATTTCCACTGTTAGATGTAACAAAACACTGTGAGAGTTTATCCTAGTAATTAAATGCTATTTACAAATCAAGGAGCAAGGGTTGGAGGAACTGCTAAAACTTTTTGAGTTTTAGTGGCTTTTCCCGCCACGATGGCAGCAGGACCTGTATCAGAATAGGACTGTGGGAAATCACTATTACATTTGCCAGGCTGACGTCAGAATAGGACCCAGCACAAATCCACAACAGTGGCTATCTACTTCTTGGAAACAAATCACCATCGGCTTCAAAAATTGATTTTCATACTATGAGGTGCTTTGTGCTACTTCATCTCAGAGCACTTTCCAGGAAAATATTGCTTTTTGAAAATAAAATTAAGCTCTTCCTAGACAGAAAGAGTGTTCCAGGAATATTATTTGTACAAGAACACGAGAAATTTGTGGATAATCTGAAAGCCCAGTTCATGATTCAGTGTCACATGCTAGGTTGCATAGTTCCTCATTCTTTAAACTATCTTGGCACAAGTTTACCTCCACAGCTGAAAAGCAGCTGTGTCACTCCTGACATCTCAGTAACACGTCAGTGGTTCTGACATTGCAGTTAATTAGATTTAGGAATGTTTTATAATCCCAATCTGTTTAGCATCAATCTGTGATGAATTATAAAATAAATTACTCTTCTAGGGAATCTGCTTGAGCTGTGGTCTTCCACTTCAAAATAGCTAGCTGTGGGTTTTTTTTGGAGCAGGTTGTATGCGGTCCAGGTGTGGCACGTGTATTTCCACTGAGCCAGTGTCAGTGTGGGTCTTACAAAAGTCCAGCTGCACTTTGTTCCCACAGTGGCAATTTTAGGATGATGCAGCCCCAAGCACATTCCCCTGTAATTAACAGATTCTCCAGATGAAATCATGGTTATCTTCGTCCAGCATTTAAGAATGTATTCTACATTACATTGTTCCAGTTGCGAATCTGTAACACTTCCTTTTAATCATATTAATCTGATTCTGAAGTATTTGTGGATTTTTATTCCCCGCCTTATATTTCTTTCTCCACTTTCCTTTGCTGCCACGCTGCCCCCTTTTCCTTTGCAGCGCAGAGTGTAAGATCAACCTATAAATAACGTGGCTGGACCTTAGCAGCCCTGGTTCTTGTGCTCCTTTGTTCGGGGATTAGCCAGCCTGCTTTGCAAACCTGACAGTCCCAGCCTGCAGATACAATGGTTAGTTGGGTTTCTGAAATGATATTTGTTAGTACCTACAAGCCCTGGTGAGATCTCGGGCACACTGGAGCTGCTGACCTGCCTGCACAAAAACATCTTGGGCTTTCTCCAGGCCAGGTTCATACAACATCCTGGCTACACAATCTACTCCAAACATTAACTACTGGCTTAGACTAGCCTTCCTCTACCCTCACTCACATTAATAGTCCTGGTAAAGTCTATGGAGACAGTGAATTTAAGCAATTGGAGGCATTAGATCAGATGTCAGAAAAACAGTCTCATTTTTAGCATTGACCTGCTGCATGACTTCGAGTAGCATTCTTCTTTCTGTGCTTGATTAATGTTCTTTTGGCCATAAAAAGTATTTCTATAGATGAAAAGGCTTGTGTAAGAAGTGCTATATGCCATCACTTAAGTAAAGCAAGCAGTTTCAGAAGAGCTTTAGATAAATATGAAAGAAATCTAAAATCACTGATGACTTCTAGGTAGGTCAGAACCAAGGGAGAACACAAATGGAATTCCAGCATGTGTGCTATCTAAAAGATATTTCTCTTTAGTTTCTGAAAATCTAAATGCACAAATTAATTGGATACTTTTATAAAAGACTTGGTAATAATCTTGAATATATTACTTGACAAAAATATGTATTTCATAATAATGATTTGCACATCAATGAAAGCTGAGATAGATGCTACTGAATCATGTACTTTCAGTATAATGGAATGAATCCTTAAAGTAATTTCAATGCAGTTACTTTTTAAAAATGTTTTATCAGGACAGAAGGGGAAAAAAGCCCCAAAACCAAACCAGTCAAAAGAAGATGATAGTACCACAGCAGTGCCCCCACTCTCAGCGGTGATCAGAAGTGGGATGTTTACTCTCATAAGGGTGGACAGAGAAGTTCTGGCCCTCTTTCATCCTCATTGATTTCTCAGAACAGCACTGCAGTCATACATACACCATGAACAGCCTTTGTGAGGGCCACAAGCCCAGAAATAAATGCTGCCAAAGGTGAACTGGTTCATCTCATGCGTTTGTCTCGTGTTTTTTTTCCTGACATACCAAATATTGTGAGGTATCTTACCCAAACACATGCTACACATGACCATTATTGCACCATGTCACCAGACAATGACTATATTGAATAATAGTTAAATACTTAATTAACACATCGCATGTATGAAGCCCCATAACTAACTGTTCTCATTGTGACTGATAAGCCACTGAATGTCACTGCTTAGGAAAAGCACCGGTAGCTGCAGAGGATGATGCTATGGAGTGAAATAAATGGGGGGAGGGGGAAATCTGTGATAAAAAATGTCATGTGTATTTCAACTGACTTGTTTGTTTGTTGGACTTTTGGAACAAACTATGTTGATTCATCCTGTGATTTTGGAATTCAAAGTAAGACTCCAATATCGAAGAAAAACAGAGCAAAACTACTGCTCTTTGGTTATTCACCAGAATGTTACTAGTGCTTTCAATGGTAAATAAAAATAAGTCTCTATTAGTTTCCTTTGCAGTTACAACTAATTAAACGTTTTTATTTCTCTAGAAATATACTGTAAATAAACAAATGTAATTTTCATATCCATGTCTAATCTTGTCTTGGAATTATATTGCTCTGCCAACTGTTAAATATTGATTTTTTTTTTTTCTCTAAAGATTTTCCCTACACATGGGTAAGCAAGCACATGAAAGACACAAATAAAAGTAGTTTAATTGTATTGTTTGCATGTATGCAGGTGTGCATTCATACAAGACCTTTCATTATTTATACCACATTAAGCTCTTAAATTTTTTGTGTGAAATCTCTAGATTTTCTTTGATGCTATCAAATATTTCTTTTGTTTTAGAGCTGATACTGTCTGCCCAGGTACCGGACTCCTCGCAGCCCACTGATCCCCACGATGAGCGGGGCAGGCTGTGTATCACTTGATTTATGCTGTTTCACTCAGACTAGTATGTTTTCAAAGCAGCATAAGGAGGGTAGTGCAATTCCACAAATGTATATAAAAGACACTAACATTTATTTTCCAGCCATTTACCAGTTTCTTCTTAGATAAAAAATATTTTACTATGCTTGCTTTTCTTATTAAGACCCACGAACTTTCTTTTTCTCATTAACTTCTAGAAGTTTATTATAGTCGTTTTATGAGAAAAAATAAGTGAATGTGACACAGTATCTCACATCAATGAAAAAAATGCTGCAGGATTCATTCCATTCTTGTTTCTTGCACTAATACAAATCAGGAGTGGTATGACCATAGTACAGCCACTTGGGTGTAGACAGTATAAAGCCATTAGAGTGTGGAGAATTAAACTTTTTTTTCAGCTTATTTGGCAGAGTGTGACAAAAGGAAGAGCAGTCAAAAAAAAAAAAAAGGTGACAGTCATGCTTTAAGCATCTGTAAATGTTATAATTATATTCAAATATTATTTTAAGTTTTTAATGCATTTCTTGAAGTCTAGGAGGTGGGAATACCTCCCTCCCCCCCTCCCCCCTCCTTTTCACCAAGTACTGGGGTATTTACAGGAGCAATTCATACAGTTAAATCCTCTTTTTTCTTTCTTTTTTTGGGGGTGGGTGGGTGTGCTCTTTACTTTCTCTGAAAACCAGGTGTTCTTTGCAGCCACTAGGAAGGTGTGAGACAAGTGCGATGACTGAAATGGTGGAGCTGCCAGCAGAGGGGAATTCCCTGATAAGAGCCGTCTATCAAAGCCGCCTTCGCCTCACCAGACTGTTACTAGAAGGCGGTGCCTACATCAACGAGAGCAATGACAGAGGTGAAACCCCTTTAATGATTGCTTGTAGGACAAAGCATGTGGACTCCCAGAGTGTCAGCAAGGCGAAAATGGTTAAATACCTCCTGGAAAACAAGGCCGATCCGAATATACAGGACAAATCTGGAAAGACAGCCTTGATGCATGCTTGTCTGGAAAAAGCAGGCCCTGAAGTGGTATCTCTGCTCCTGAAAAGCGGAGCTGACCCAAGCCTGCAAGATCACTCTAACTGCTCTGCACTTGTGTATGCAATAAACTCTGAAGACAAAGAGACCCTGAAAGTTCTTCTTAACGCCTGCAGGGCGCGAGGGAAAGAAGTCATCATCATCACGAGGGACAAGTCCCCATTGGGAAGGCAGAAGACGAAGCAGTACTTAAACGTGCCTCCTGCAGACCTCGCAGAATGCCATTTCCCAACTGCTTGCACTTCCCCATCGCAAATAGAACTGAAAACATCTCCATCCCCACTTGCAAGTTCAAATGAAACGAAAAAAGCAGTCTTCAGCTTTAAAGAGCTGGATCATCCAAGAAGCGTGGACAGCTCATCTCAAACAGTTTCACCGATGAGAAAATCCAGCTCAACAAAAGTAGGGCCCAAGCTGGCACAAGTGCAGCGGCTACAGTCTGAGCCTTGGATAAAGAGCTCTCCGTCACTGTTTCACCAGAGTAAAATCGCCTCTTTACAAGAACTTCAGGATATTACTCCAGAAGAAGAGCTCACTTTTAAAATCAACAGCCTCGCCTTATCAAAGAGATTCATCACTAGGCACCAAAGTATTGACATAAAAGACACTGCTCATTTATTGAAAACCTTTGATCAAACTGGATCAAGGAAATTATCATATGATGAGATAAACTCTCAGACTCCTTATGTTGAAGAGAAACATAACCCCAGTGGGATTCCAAAGGGTAAGGATGCCAGTTCGGGACAAATCAACTTTATTTCAAATCTCAGCAGTATTATCCAGAAAAGAAATTTAGGAGCAAATCACTACAGCTCTGATTCTCAGTTAACTACTAGTCTAAGTCCTGCTGCTGCAGAAGACAGTAAGTCAGTGATAGGAAAGAAAAAGATTCTTTCTCCATCTCACTCTTTGTTATCAAGTTCTGGAGAAGTACTGGAGAACATGCCTCCTGTTACCCTGAGCAGGAGAAATCAAGCTGTTCTAGAAAGACGGGGTTCAGGAGCCTTGTTGTTGGATCATATTGCTCAGACAAGACCAGGTTTTCTTCCACCACTGCATGTGAATCCTCACCCCCCAATTCCAGATACTACTTTCATAAACAGTGTTTCTGGGATGATTTATTGTGGACAAAAACACTTAATGCCAGCAGCACCTGCTTTCCCTAGAGAGACCAAAACCACGAAAATGCTGCTAAGGAGGCAGTCATTACAGACTGAACAGATCAAACAATTAGTGAATTTTTAACGGGACTAAAGGGTTACAAAATCTTTACGATACATACACATTCACTGCACTATCTGATTGTAATGATACATATCACAAGAGATAGCAGGTCTGTGGTGTAAGGCACTCTGCTTTGGAATGAGTTAAATAGCTTAGAGACTACATTAAAAGGTATGCTTAACTAATGATGCTGCTTTCTGCAAACTGAGGAATGTTTATTATGCTGTTTTCATAATGTTTTCAACTTCAGCACTGAAATCTTACCTGTGACAGGCTGAACCTGCAAAGGGTCTTAGGCACTGCAGGTCTCATTTTAGGTTGGAAATAATATCCCTCCAAGGTTTCCCCAAACGTGTACTTTTTCTTCACCCAGAAAGGTGGTACACATGGAATGTGGGAACTTGAAACATTTGACTGTGATGCTGGACATCACTCTGACTCTGTCCAAGCTGTGCAATATCCAGCAATCCCAGGCGCAACCAGTGTGCACAAAGGGTGGTCAGTGGCAGGTGTGCATAGGCAGCGTCTTCTGGCTTCAGTGGCTTTACTGCATGTAAATGGACAGCACAGAGAGTGAATAAAATCCACGTCGCAGAGCTGTGTGGCATGCATAGCTACGCCCAGGAGATGCCAGCTGAAGACTGGGAGCCTGCTTTAGGTGCCGCCTTGCTGCCCATTGGAAGTCCGTCTGATACGCAGAGCACCGGAGAGCTCAAGTTCAGCACGTGACACCTGGGAGAGTCAAGAAGCCAGCACGGCAAGCAAGAGGTCCTGAATAATTTCATGTAAAATGACCAAACCCTGTTCATGCTGTCAATTAGGCACATCAATCAACTTGAGCTTCTCAAGCTATTGGATTGCGGAAATCTGCTCATTTAAGAAGATGAAGGATGAGGGGCGGCAGGGGCTGTATCTAAACTAGGGTCCATTACTTTCTGTAGTTCCGGACTCCCAAAAAACAGATCTCCAGATCACGCAGGAGCTCTTTCTCCCCAGTCACAGGCCTGGGTTTCTTTTCAAGGCAGGACACAGATGGTGGGATACATCCAGGTATTGTCTTGATCAGCGATGACGCTTCACACACACACGCTTGGGAGCAAGGAAGAGCTCTGTCCTCCTGCTCAGACAGACCTAAAAAAAAATCTGACAGCTACGACACTCACCTGGGAGATGGAAGTCTTCGTTCTGCCCAATTTGAAGCAGAGGACTGAATTTCTTGCAGATGAGAAGCACTCCTTTGCCTCCAAGCTATTGCATATTTTTAAGTATCTCTATCTAAAAATCTGTTTTTCCTTCCCATTTAGTGTTTTGCAATTCCAAACATGTACCTTGTCTTTGTGCATATTCCATAGATGCTTGATTTCTGGTATTGCATTTAGCATTTTATAACTCATCTTCTAAAGACTGAGAAATACTGAATGTGTTCTGTTTTGTCGTAATTTACAGAAATTAATTGCATTGAAATTGTGTCTGTATAATGTGAATTTCTGTATACTGAAATGAGATACTTCTTTTCTGAAAATACACAGTGGGTACTATCTGCCTTCTTGCAGCTCAGTCAAAATTCACCCAGTGTGACATTGCCTAACAAATAACTGTAATGTTATTTAGCTTTGCCCTTAGTATGAGACAATTCCAAGTGGATGATAAACACACAGTCCCTGTAAAGACCTTTTTATGTAAAAATATAAAAATGTCCAAAAAGTTCATAATATGCGTATTTTGACGAAGGGAACATTTGACATCTGGAAAGTAAAGGAGTATGGTTTACATCTCTACACAACAGAGTTGTGCATCAAGTGCTGATCTGAAACTACAAATCTAAATCTTGAAATCAATTTTGCGACAAAATCTCTCCAATCTCTAGTGACGGCTCCTAGAAGGCAGATGATGTTACCGTTCATTCCCTGGCCAAGCTCTCAAAAGTAGCTAGAACAAGCAAAGATGCAAACCTGTATGGCGATTGTCAGAATGAATTCTTCCCCACAAAATACGGGTCTTGAAAGCTGTGGTACCCTTTGCCCCCCTCCAGTCACAGCTCTGCCAGCCTGGGACGCGTGGCATTCTGGTGGCAGTGGGGAAGGCTCACCCTGAGCTGCCCTACCCTGTCGCATTTGACTTACTCGGAGATGACTGTCACACTTGTTTAGCTTCTCACCCCTCGAGAGCAGTCGGTACCAGTCACAAAAATGTTTTTTAATTAGAGATGGACTATTCATCCACTGAAAGACTCCTGGTCATTTATGGATTGGCTGGCAAACTCCAGTCTCTGCAGATACACAAACAAGGGGTGTTCACTATGTTAAAAAAAACCCAACAAAACACCACCTGAGTTTACACATTAAGCATCCAAAACCGAGAAAGTTCCAAAAGTGAAGTTATGTACATTTTAAGAGCTGTTAAATACCGGTGGAAACATGGTGAAGGTGATGGGAGTATTTGGTTCCATTCAGGTTCTTACCTCAGGAGATGTTGCGGGATCAGCATCTGCATATACCGGGTAGAAACAAGGATTACATGGAAATCTTTTTATGGCAGAGAAATTATGTGGAACCACATATGTCAATATTAAATTATTAACTGGGTACAAATTGGTCCCTACAAACACCACATACAGACACGGTATACTTTTCAAATGCTTTTATGATACTATAAATGGGATCGGCAGTTTGTAGTCTGTTGATCTCGCAATGAAGTTAAATATTTGAAGCTAAAAATATATCTTTAAAAAAATACAAATTATTCTTTAGAAAAAATCAGCTAATAGGTCAGACGTTCTAACTAACTGGTATCTTCGCTGAAGGTATAAAGCCCCATTTCTGCTATATTGATTTCAGAATTAATTACATCTATGGGATTACTGCTCCCTCAACTGAAACGGTAACTTTTTTACAAAATGCTCAGACAGTGGAGGAAAATGGCAAATGTCTTGAGAAGTGAAGTTCTTCTGTAGTGTTGCCAGTATTTTGTGCTTAATTGTGATGCAGAAGTAATGTGAAAGGTTAACATTAATGTTTATTGTTGCATCAATGTTACAAGTGACCTTCACAGGAAAAACAATTCAGTTCTGTTCTCTTGATGTTGTTATGATGCATAAATAAAAGTTCGTTTTCTCCCCCATTCAGGGAATATGGAAATAGACATCCTTTTATTCACCACTTAGGAGACGCTGAGTCACTACCAAAGGTACTTGCTTCTGTGTGTTTCTCAGGCTGTCTCTATACAGGAAAATTGGAACAGTTAATTAGATTTAATCCAACATAGCTAAATTAGTACAGAGCATTGTGTGAGGGAGGCTCTTTCAGTCTGTCGGTAGCTTACTGTTGTTCCGCTTCAGTGGAGATACACTTCTGCCATCTTTGAAGTCTTAATCCTCGTCATTTTCCCGTCACCCATAATGTCTTTTAAGCAAAGAATGGGAATGCAGTCCTGAATTTATAATGTAAATCTCACCCCCCCCAACATTAACGTTTACAAACAACAAAATACCTTTCAGGCGTTCTTTATGCATCTTGATAAAGAAAACACCACAAACTGAAACTTTTTCCTTGCTAGTTTTTCTTTTAAGAGCTGTGGCTTCCCATCCAGAGAGAACCATCTGGACTAGTTCTCAGACATTACAGTGAAAAATCAGTGAAGCTCATCCACGCTAACTTACAGAAAGATTAATGACATAAATCCTTAAACATTCATATTTTAAACTATAGGAAATGGAAGTGGCATTTCTGTGAGCAAGCATTCCCGTCACCACACGCTACAGCTTTCGGTAAAATACGCTACCTACGAGATTACTGATTTTGAATCTACGTGGTAAGTTTAGAAAGGTAAAAAATATTCTTCTACTTTTGGTTTTCATTTTCTCTGCAAAATGCTGTGAAACCATACAATGAAAGTACCTTCTAGACAAAGAGTGGTTGCCTCACAGAAAAACAGCGATCATCTAAAAAACTTCCTTTTTTGGTTTAAGAAATTTAGTAACAGTAAGTCACAAGAATGCTGTAAAAAAGCAGTTTTCAAGGTTGTGTTTAAGGCGTGGTGTTCAAATTACAGTTTTTGAAATATCCTTCCCTGCACTTTTTGCTTTAAGGAGAAAGGCATTTGGAGTTGCTTTGTTTTGATTTTTGTCTTTTACAATTATGCAGCACTTCCAAAAGAATACTGCCATAATTTGATGTAGCTACACAAGAAAAATAGTAAAGTAAACCAGTCACTACATTCCTGTTTTTTTTCTTTTTCCTCATCAATCCTTAATAAGACCTTCATCTTTCTGCATCTGTTATGCAGCACAACTCATTTTCCAGCTAACATCAGGTATTTATAAATAAATGAATTCTTGCATTAGTAAACCATTATTCCATTAGTTGGCTATTTTGTTCATGTAACAAGAGCATGGCTTGTTACAGAAAGGCCAACATTAAGTCACAACCAACCATCCTACTGAAAACATTAACGCTGTATTCATAAAAGGGACAAGCTTTTTTTTAAAAAAATAATGCTGAAGTCCAGAACTAGAGGGAAGAATGCCTGTTTTAAAACATTTTCGACCCACACATTTTCACCTTAAAGTATTACTGGCACTGCAGTGCCTTCAAGGAGATCAGGTTTGACAAGAATACATCTTCAGGAAACTGGGGTTTGGGGTTTTTTTTTCAGAGTGAAAGGGATACAATTCCAATTTTTTTGACTAATTGTTCTGATAAAATACCCAGCTATTAATCCTTTTTAAAAGATAATAGGTCTTGTACTCCTTTACACAAGTTAAACTTATTGTAATATATACATACATACTTGCAAAATTCCTGCAAAACTCCTGTCCTTCAAACAAGGACACCTGTTATCTGAGACGGGCGTCTCCTTGGCCGATGACGCGCGTAGATCCTCGGGTTCTGTTGACATGGCATTTCACACAATTAAAACATAAGCCTGCTTCTTTTTGCTGGTACAAAATGGGCAACAGAACCCGAGGACTTCGATTCCAAACTACAGGAATTACAGAAGAATTACTTAAAACTCCTTTTGCATCCATAGTAATCCTCTACGGTAGTATGTGCTGTGCAGCAGCAGGTGAAATGTGTCATTAAATCATAAAAAAAAATCTAGGCTGAAAGGAACCTCTGGAGGTCTCGTCCAACCCCCAGCTCAAAGCAGGGCTTGCTTCAGCCGTGCTGCTCATCTACACTGGGATTCAGGAAGCCAAGGTACCAACAGTCCAGCACTTAAGGAAGCACCAGAAGACTCAGAGTTATCAACATGAGGTCAAAACCACTATTTTAAATTTAATCGTAAAGATGGCATCTCCTGTTCTGGCACCACGCTGTAGATCTAACGTTGGTTCAGAGGTTTTGTCCCAAGCAGGAAAAAAAGTGAATTTATGTTCAGCCATTTAAAAAACATGCCCAGATCTGAAATTGAACAGTGAAGATTTTTTTTTTAGAATTGTATACAGTCCAGTTTATTCCCAAATTTCTGAAAGCCAGACGCAGATGCATGCTGATGAACTGTAATTAATTCCTGTATTTTTTCCCTGAAGGCATCAGCTAGCAATTTTGAAGACATTCACAAGCTGCCACAGATGCGCGAGTTACAGCCTTCTCTGTCAAAAGCTAGTCCATTTTAAAATATGAACTTGACCTGTAGATTTTAAAAACACAGTAACGAGAACACCTTTTACCTTTTAATTCTGCTTGGACAGATCCCCATTGAGATTATGAATTTGCATATGCAGTTTTTTTCTGCTACCACAATGAGAGGAATCACAATTAGGCAGTGAAAGCAACAGCTATGATGACACTGAAAAATTCAGGGGAACCAAGCCAAACCGTAAGGATATTAAAACCAACATATAATTGCCCCCGAAATTTAGATGTTCAAAACTCAGAAGACAATAATTGAGTACAATACCTTCAATTTTACTGGAAGCACAATAAAAATAATGCTTCTTTACTATGGGTTTTTAATGAATACGCTCTGCTGTGGCAGTCTAAGACGTTATCCCCAGCTGCTTATTGCACCAATCTGCCAGAAGTTACTGCTCCTGTATGGGGGAACATGGACCTTAATACCCCGGTGCAATCTGGAGTAACTGCAGTGTGGAGCGAGTATTTTCTTCAACCATGCTACTAAAAGGGTAGTAACACAATAATTACAGTAATTTGCAGTAAAAAGATATATCAGAAGTAGTAGTAGGTAGAAGAAGGTAGTAACATCTTACTTCACTGCAAAGACATACGCCAAAACTCATCCACCAAAGCCCTGGAAAAGAGGCAAAGAACTCAAGACTAATACAACACCCTGGCTTGGATGTTATCTAGCAGCCCTTACTTTTGCACATAGGTTAGTACAAGATTTATAGATAAAACTCTTGGTAAAACTGAGAGTAAATATAATGAGTTAGTACACTGAAGATTAGCCCGGGCATCAGGGAATCACACTGCATGGGCAAATAGACATCCCTGCAACAAAAAATGAACTAAAGAATAAATGCCTGTGAGCATCAACACAAAAAATTGTTTTTCTTAAATCACCAATGACAAAAATTCCTGATGGTGGGCTGCAGAAGTGGAGGTTTGTGTAAACCCGATTCTGCACAAGGGAACTCGGAAGGTTCAAACACAGCTTCCCGGGGCTGTTGCACAAACACTGCTGGTATCAAACAGACAGCAGGAGCCAGGTGCTGGAATCAAATTCTTCAGTATCCAAAACAAAGCACAATAAAAATCGCAAGTGACAGATTTACAGTGCTTGGACTCAAACATTAAGTAGGGTTTAATGGACAGCGCAGAAATAAATCTGTAGTAACACTAGCAAATGGCCTGATCACAGACAGCTGGCTGACAAAACATAAAAGGCTTTAATTTGAAGGTTTTAATTGAAGAAAAAGACAAGTTTGGGGTGGGTTTTTTTTTGGTCAGAGTAGGCCAAAACCGAATAATTCTTCAAATGAATGCTGAAGATGAAGATGGGGAGAACTGCTTTCAAAAAACATACCTTTGGGGGCATTTTCTTTCATTCCACAGCACATTTAAACAATAAAAACCTCAGAAAATCAGCTTCTGTTTTGCTTTCATCAGTATACTCACATGTTACTGCAGGATAT
The DNA here is from genome assembly GCF_965638725.1 of Aptenodytes patagonicus. Classification (NCBI taxonomy): domain Eukaryota; kingdom Metazoa; phylum Chordata; class Aves; order Sphenisciformes; family Spheniscidae; genus Aptenodytes; species Aptenodytes patagonicus. Next base: position 81,479,999 of record NC_134982.1, on the reverse strand, counting down.
TACTGAGTAGTTGTGCAGGACTAATGATGTCAATTCTCTTCTGTAACAAGTTATTTCATCTATTTAGTAAGTTCCATCAAATTCACAGAAAAATACAAAGCTTGAACTACACTTGTAGTAAATTAGAAAAGTTTTATTAATTGATTAACTCACCTGGACATCCTGAACAATGCCTAATTCCATTAAAGTCAACCATTTTTTTTTCATGTAACAGGGACAATTAAGTCTAAAAACCTGGCTGAAAGGTATCAGCAGACATGAAGCAACACTGATAGAGAAAATGATTCCACAAAGAGGTGGCAGAATTTATAGCTCCTAAACAAAGTTTTCAGTACAAGCAATAGATCACTGACTGTCAAAAAAAGACAGCAACAGCTGGAATAACATCAAACTGCCACAGATCCCTGCTTCCAACAGAATAAATAACTGGCTTTCACCTCACCTTTATTACCTTATTGCCAGCCCCGCAGTTAACACATCTTATTTTACAAGGAGAGCGTTTGTATGAAGACTGGCATGAAAACAGAGAAACAGATTCGAATGAATTTATTTACGTGCAAGTCAGACCAGACTGACATAAACAATATAAATGACTTCACAGGAAACTAAGAGATTGACGTGTAAAAAAGAATATGTACAAAAATTCAGATATATAGGATGATCCATACAGAATAAACAAATTCACCATATAGTCAAACCCTTCTTTCACTGCAAGAATGCTTCATGGAGTTAATTTCTAGCATTCTGTTTAATCTAGTTTTACTGTCTTGTTACCTTAATTAATTTTTCTGGTAATCCTGATCACGTCTTCTTTTAAATTTATCTACATATCCCTGTTAGTGTATCTGTCATACCACATATATTGCTCAGTGATACTCCTTCCATGATGTCTGCACCCTTAAAAATACTTCTGGCAGTTGCTGATAATGTTTATTACTTCCTAATACTAATACTTAAGGTTGTTATTGATAAGTGGGAAAAAGGTTTCTAGATAACAGAAAAGTCTGTCAGTTCAGATGCAAAAAGGCCTAGCCAACTGAAAGATGAAATCCCTCAAGTCAGTAAATGTAACTGCCTGCAACAAGGAGCTGAAACAAGATCTAGGAGCCCATTCCAGTCCTAAACTTTTATATAAATTGTGGAACAAAAGGACGACAAGATACTCGTCTTTAAATCTATTAGAAATAAATGTATGGCTAGAAAGTATTGCTGCTTCTGAATGACCAGCAGTATCTTGAAAAGAAATCTAGACTAAGCCTAGAACTAGTAAAGTGTTCATTAAGAATAATACAAAAACCTCAGTGCTCTTTAATGGCACCTTTCATTCAATAAATGAACATGGCTACAGTAATGGGTCCTCAAGCTATTTCCTTTATGTCCCTCAAAAGCAAATTCTGTTATTCAGACACCTGCCTGACTCATTTTGGCTAATGTAGCTATGTTGCATTTGATTCCAAAAGCTGGCTGATGTCCCCAAAGTGCTTCTTGTTCAATGGTATATCCCAGAAAATAAAAACCTCTGAACTATACTATTTCCTACTAGTTTATTGCATGTACTATAGATTCCAAGCAATGTCTATAACTTTGGTTTATCTGGAGCTTTGGTCATTCATATATCCTGTTCTCCCTGAAGGGGAGTTAGGTGAAAGGGTCATCATCCAGAAAAGGATACCACATGATCAGATCTGCTAGCACGCCCGTTCACGCAATAGCTCCTGAACCTGTTTTAGTCAAAATGATCTGGGTTAGAAAAGGGTCTTTGAAGTATTTAAAGTATTTTCCATAGCCATGATCAGTTAGGAAACGGTTAATCTCTCTTCCTCCCATGGTATAGCAAAGTATGCATGCAAAGCTCAAAGAAACAGATGCTATAAAGAATTGAGAGGTTAAATCTGTTCAGATCAGATCACGTTGTCATGATGAACTAAAAAATAAATAATTCCTCCCGATTCATTAAAAGGAATCACACTGCCAAACTTGACCTTTTGATGGTTACTGCCACTCACATTGCCTGATTCTGTAAATTAAATTAAGTACTCTGTTTAACTATTCCAAGCACAACTAGATAGTTTTCTTCCTTATTTGGAAAAACATTTCCTAATTTTACCCAAGTATATCTTAGGAGGTGACAAAAATGATGAAAGCTCTACCCCTCAATAACGTAAAACAATTATTAGATAAACCTGGCAAAGGGGCTGTAGGTAACAACAAGGAACCCTGAATTTTAATGACTGCATGAAATCACTATATTTCAAGATTTAGGATTAATAAATATAACTAACTTTTCTATCACAGTTGTATTAATACTATAAAAAAAAAGCTGTAAGAACCAAAACTTGCTGTAACTCTTTAGTACTACAGCCTGTCCACTCTTGTGTAAAACATCAAAGTTAAAAAAATCATGCATGCAAGAGGAATGGGAAGAGGAGGGCAAGAAGATGCCAGGGTAGTGTCTCTTCACAGAATCAGCTTTCATTCAGAAATCAAAATCTCCTCTGTCGTCGTGAAAAAAAAAAAACTTTGTAATGTTTGGCAAAAGACAACAATACACAGCTTGTGTTTCAATCTGCACAGATTTCAATATATGTATTCATTTTAAGGGATGCAGAAGGAAGAGAGTCAAAAAATGCTTAAATTGGTTGGACTTTTCCTGCAGGTGATACGGGTTGCAATGATTTCCATTTTTCTCAAAGGGAAGTTCAACTTTTGAAAATTTTTGAAATCATATTCTGAGAGTTAAAAAGATGCACAATCCAGGAGAATGTAGAAAATAACTGTACTATCACATAAATGTACAATTTTTGCTGTAAGCACTAATCACTGTACAGCTATTTCATTCTTAGAGCCTCTGGCTTTCAGAAAGACTGCAGCAGAACATTTTACAGAACTCCTGCTATACTTAAAATTTAGTTTATAACTCTTGAAAGAACCACCAGCACTTCTCTATCTTATAAACCACTATAGCTCTTTTAATGCTGTCTCTGATGTGCACCTCACTGTAATCCATCTTTCTGCTTTACATACAGGACAGGATTATTCTTCATTTTGGGGGTTCCGTTTGCCCCAGCACCTCCTACAGCGCAGCTACAACTCCAACTCGGCCTTCCCACAATCTGAGGGCTACGTTGCTGATGGCTCAGAAAGCATGGAGGCAAGCCATGGTGTGGAACGCAAAATTACCACGCTGCAGAGAACCTCGTTAGTTTTAATTCAGTAAAAATAACCATTCTTTCTCCCTGGAATGTGTAGCATCACAGATCCCGCTCTTCACATCTAGCAAACAGAATCTTCTATTGAGGAGGAGTGAGAACATTATCAATTGCAATGAAATAACCCCTTTGGGAACTGCATAGTCCTGTACTTAATACAGTCTTGACTCTTGGCCTCCCCTATAAAAAGCGAAAACAGGCTTTACTGGAGATTGAGTGTCCCATAGACTTTGGCTTACATGAAAGCAGTTAGTAGCAAATTACCTGGGTCCACAACTACCAGCTGGGGCCGTTCTCCCCTTTATGTGCTTGCAGGGAAGAAGTACTGGAATATTTAGGTAATGTGAGTAGCCTTTACCACACGCCACTGGGTGAATGAGAGGGAACATGCATATGATGAGTAAGTGACAATTAAGAAAGCATTAAATTTCTATTTGAGAAGCCTTTCAATAAAGTGTTATACAAACACTCCTCCAATAACCACAGGTGTGTTCTATACAATTCTTTTGGTAAGGAAAATGCATTTATCTGAACAAGAAATCTTCATGTTTAAAGAGGCTAAGTATTATAAGGTCAGACACTGCCTGCTTTGTATTTACTATTCTACTCCTATGGCTTTTCTGAATTCAGAATTTTGTGGCTCTAAAATGTCATAATAAACCCTACTTTTATCAAAGTTTTCTCGGATGTAAAGCAAATCTTCTACAGAATACACATCTTCCTTTCCTGTCCAAACAGTGAGGCTGTACCTGTATCAAAAAAAAGGAAAAAGAAACGAGAAAGAGAAAAAAGAGGAAAAAGAATATGTTATTATCTTAAGATAAAACATGTAAGACAGAAAGACATTGCACTAATAAACTCCTAAAAATATTCAGGACTATGGTATCTTAGTTTTAGGAATGTAATTAAATACCAAAACCTTCAGATTTCAAAGTTAAACAACCACAATTTATGAACCATCAGAGTTAACAGTTTTATATGTCCCTGCCATCCTCACCCCTCTACATTCAGGCAAGTCATCACCCTTTACCCTGCATTTGTGCTACACCTGAGAGCACTGAGAGTCTCTCCAATCTTCTTGTTACCACGGTGACTTCCAGTTACCGGAAAAAGCAATTGCTGGATCAAAATGCTACCCCAGAAACAGGCATCCTCAAACACATCCTAATTTGCACACAGGGCGCACAGAATGCTTGGTACGGACTGACTAGCTGAAGGATACGACTGATAGTCTTCAAATAAACCTCTATTTGACACATGCAAACTAAAATTTGCAGAGGTCTATTCCTTTGCCACATTTTCTTTTTCCTCATTATGGAGGTAAGTCACACAATTTGGCTCCAGTCAAACTTCAATTTCTTTCTCCTAAAGCTAAACTTGCTAGAACTTCCCAAGGAGGACTGCAAAATTAAGATGGACAATCCTACACCACCCAGAACAATTTATCTGTAGCCTGGTCCTTGTGTGAACTGTTCTGCCAAACCTAGCAATGAGTAAAATAAAAAATCTTAGGCAGATATCCAGCAAAGAAATTTACCAGGCTGAGCATTGAAAGTTTGATGAAGTAATAAATAGTTACAAGCAGAGCAGTAGAACAGAAAATATGAAGCAATCTCAGTCGTAGGTGATTTTCATACTCTATGTTTTGTCACCTAAGTGATGTGTAGTAATGCCAACTGATTAACTGAATGTATCTTCTGTACTGCATCACATACACTTTTCTCATTAATTGCACACTTTATTATAACTTAAAAAACCCCCAAACTTCAAAGTATCATTTAAAGTTAAAAGCATTACCCTCCACACGACAAATACTTCTTCTTCCCTTTGTTTATTAAAACTGTATTAATCTAAAATATAGGTAAATCAGAATTTAGTTGTATGTCAGCAAAACTCAGGAATTTCTGTCTTCTGATCATGCCACTAAAAAAATAAGGATTTTTATGCTGAGGTAAAGGAGAAAACCCTAATGATTCAGTGGGAATAATGCTTGTATCCAGTGAGGATATATTTGAGAATGGCACAATTCACAAGACATATTCTTAACTTAACAATACTTTGAAATTAATTTCCCAGTTTAAAATGTTTAATTCTAATTTCTCTCTTGATTCTCTAGTGTAAACAAGAATAACAACACTTTATTTGTCCATCCTGTTGTTTCTAATTACTTAGAAATTTTCCAGACAAGTGACTGTCTTAAATTTTCTGTCTTGGGCTTTGACCTTGGTTGGTGCTTAAGGAACAACTTTATTAAAGTGTAGGTAGGCAGAGTAGGTGAAAACGATGAGTAAATGACAATATGAATGAAGCAGGTTTCATTCTCATTCTATTACAAGCAAATATTTTTTTAATGAAATTGTTATGGGTTTGTACGAACAATTTTTAAAAGAAAATGTAAGTCAGTGTTTGGAAACTACTGCCTGTATTTCAAGTACCTAAGCAAAATTAACTAGCTTCGTAGCAAACTCGCTGACTTCCAATCTAAAAATGTCCTTTCATGTTTTTAAGTGACATTACTACAGAAAATATAAACATTGAATCCAATAAAAAGTATATATAAAATATAAGTATTTAAACTGAATTAATTCCAAATTGCAACATCAAACTATTTAGTCTATTTAGCTATATTAGTCTCATGAAATGTTTATAGTGGAACTGGATTACAAACCTACTCAAGATTTAAAATTATTTATTATAGGTAATGAAAGAGGCTTTTTATAATAATGTTATTATTTTAAGGAAATTAATAGTGACCACTTCTGTACGACAAAACAGTTTAAGAACTGAAGGAATTAAAGAACTGAAGGAATAAATCAGAAGAAAAAATATTTTCAATGTAATTGGGGTAAGTATATACACATAAATGTGCTATACTTAATATAAACAAATATGTGCCTTTATTATGAAGTCTTTATTATAAATACAGCTAAAAATAAAGGCCCTCAAACTTACCTATCCGACTGTTGGATTAACCAACACAGCTCAGATATTGACTGTCGTACTAATGCTGCTCTTACAGGGAAAGTTACAGGCTGGGAAAGTGTATTGCATATCTGAGCCATTTCTTTCACCATCATCCAATCATAGCCTACAGTAAAGACCATTTGATTAAAAAGAATTCTTCAAAAATACAATCTCTATCAAAATAAAGACACAACGATTTATAGAATGGTTAGGTTGTAAGACAAAACAGGAGCAAATATGGGTTTTGTGAAAATCACGTAATTCTAAAATGAAATCGCCAAATGATTATAAATAAAAAATGTCATTGTCCCAGAGCAGAAAGGCAATACTAACGTGGAAAAATAAACTTATTTTGAAAATCTTTATTTCCAGTAACTGCAGTGTTATTTTACATATAGCTACAGAATGTGACATTTTTTAATGTCCAGGAAATTGTACATTTGCCCTTTCTCTAAAAAACACTGCTGCCACTGACTTCAATACGGACTAGTTTTAACTCGACAGTGACCCTTTAAAAACAAAAACATTATGAAAAATTTAGAAAAAAAAATTGAATGAATCCAGTAGGACTGGAGTTACACACAAATGAAGCATGTAAAACATTTTGTGCTAAAAAATGCTAAAATCAAGCAATCTAAAACACTTGAAGTGCCTGCCATTGAGATTTTTACAAGCACTGGAGCTATTTAAAATGGTATTTAACTGTTCTTTTATTTCTACAGGCTATGAAAGTCTTAACTTCAATAACAACAGTTGATATATTTTTCTCAATTACTCATATACAATGTAGTGACTGGAAAGACTAAAAAAGCACCAAATCTTTAAAAAAAAAAGGTTTTGTTGGGCAAACAGCAACTTTCAGTTGAAATCAGTCAAATAAGCTGTTTTTCTCATGTCTTACAGTCTACCCTTAATTAGCATCACCATAAACTGAAATTTAGAATGGAGATAAAGTTACATTTATTGAAAAAGGTTACTCAGTACAGTATTTCCAATACATATTTCCAGCAACTTTTTACTGCGCTGAAAGTACTTTGGAGAAAGTACTATACAGTTTAATAAAATTACTGTCTAACATGCAACAAAATCCTCATAACACAACACTAAATCTTGCTAATGAATAATTAGCAATTGGAATGGTGTATAAATTTGCCGTTGTGGTCACAGATGATATTGGTGGGGACTGCGCTACTGCACACAAATGCATATGCACTGGAGTAAAACACCCTAACAAAGCAGCTACGAGAATTATGAGAGGATGCCTGTGAAAAGGCCCCTAAAATAATGGCTAATTGGAAAATTTATTGCAAAAATTCCATTATTCAACAGAAATGAAATGTTAAAACCAATGTTGACCTACAATTTGATTTCAGTTATCTACTGCAAAAGCACATTGATAGGGTTTTAAATTTCCAGCTAATGTATTTTTCTTCATGAAACATGCCAGAATTCCGATTACCAAACCAATCCTCCTAGGATTTGGGGAGCAGACTACGTGAAACAGGGCGGAAGTAGTTTGTCCCCAAAAATTCCTCAATACGTGTGAATGAGTTGAAGAACAAAATACTGTTTAACAACAAAAGCATCAGTTTTTTTATACAGTTCTGCTACAACTCAAACTTTGAACTAATTGCTAAAAAACACTACCAAATGTACACCAACAAAGACAATAATTCTTCTTACGTTCACTATTATTTTCAAACTGACCAGGTGGCATATAACTTACTTTGAATCAATTATGAAGTCAATTTGAAGAAAATAGACTATGCAGTGAAGGTATTAAATTGGCTATCTTTACCTTTATTGTGTTTCCCAGGGTGCCAGCCGGTTGTCCATCCCAGCGATAAGGTTACATTTGGGAAACATGAAGTGACAGTGTTGAGGAACTCTTTTGCATCCACTACAGTATTATTTCCATTAGGTCCCGGTAGGATGTCTGCATTGATCCAAACGGGTCGCCTCAAATGCTGCTTCACGTGTTCAAGAAGCTCCAAGGAAGGCCGTACGGCTTCTAGACTGTACCAATAACCATGGGTGAGATGAGACACCTCACTCTGACTGAAGACGGGAATGTACAGTACATATATAGATGGGTATGTTAATGAAACTGTCCCTGTAAGCCAGAGAGCAAATGCTGAAGACCCCTTCCACCATAAGGTGACTATTACTGCTGGTGTAAAGTAGCGTAAACCTCTTGGTCTCCCTGCTGCCCAATATGAACTGCTTCATGGCTCTTAACTGACGGCTCTTCTAACTCCTGACCTGTTAAGACTTGGATGTTATTGAACTCTTAGGAAGGATTTTAATTAAGGAAGCCACTGCAGGCTCTACCACCTTTGTAGTGGTTGTTCCCACAGCTCAAAAGCGCAGCATAGTAGTGGCAGCATGAAGAAGTCTGCCCATCAGATCTTCATCCTACAGCTAATTATTAAGTATGAGACGTAGTCACTTAAGCAACCAATGCAGCACCACTTTTAAGCATTTAACAAAATATCTTAAGTTGCATATTCTCACTGTTCGCTCAAATCAAAAGAAAAAGCATAATTAGAAGGCAAACAATAACCTTTCTCCATCCTACCAAAACTTTCTAAACAGCAGTATTGTGGAAGGAAAAGAAATGTGGAATAATGGGGAAAAGGAATGAATGCCAAGAAAATGTGTATTTTTTCTCTCACAGCAAATTAATTAACACTCATTATATAACACTCAGGAATTTAAAATCATTATGGTCAGAGTTGTGATTTCCTTACTAATTGCAAGGACCTGTGTTTTCTCCCGCGAGTCGTGAAAACCTCTGAATAAGCCATCTTCTAGCTTTTCCTCAAAATCTTGCAGTGACCTGATGCAGAGCTGAGCCAACAGAAAATTCTTCATATTGTTCTGCAGGGTGAGTTTCCCTGTTCAACATCCTAAACTGGTCCCTCCGGGTGTCACAGGAGCACCAGGAAAAGGAAGGGGAAGAGAAGGCACTGTGAAGAGCAAGGAGAGGACCACAACCGCTCCAGCTTACACGGATATAAACCACAGGCTACATACTGCACGGGTTCCTGTTTGAACACCACAGATGATGGTTAACTGCTACCACATCTTCCCAGTTCCTAGCTGTTTATCTCCAGCCTCTTACACCAGTGCTGATGCTTGCCTTCGCAGCAGTGTGTGTGTTCAGGGACATAAACCGGTAAACAACTATTCTCATTGTTTTGTAGGGATGGTTCTGTACCAAGTTATTCCCTAACCTGGTTCATGATGAGGTCAGACGAATCGTGTGAGGATTTGTGGCCAAAAATAGGAATGGCAGCCAGCCGTTACATTAGGTTAGCTCTAAAGCCAAAAATTGTCCCCCGAGCTGCCTGTGTTGTTCCCTGTGAAAAGTAATTTTGTACATTTTAACTTCTGCATTGTTGAGAAAGCTGCATAGTGGCAGGAATTCCACTCAACACTATCAGTCAGTACTAGCTCAACTCTTCTTAGAGAAAAGCTAGTGATGGCTTGAGTTAACATTATTGGCTTAAGTATTTCTCACATTGTCTGAGGCCAGAACAGTTCAGATTTTCCCGTATGCAAGGGACTGTCAAAGCCAGTGGAATGCCCTCCTTTTTACTACAAGTACAAGCAACATCTCTTGAAATACCCCCCTCCACCCCCCCAAGAACACTGTTTTTATTGCACAGCATTTGGAAAATTCAAACGTGTTGCTGACTCCATGTTGAATGACTCTGGCATTTCTGAAGCAGGACTCTGAAGTCCTTTTGCAGAATACATTCATTCCTGTAGATAAAGCCAGCAGGAAATGTGATTATGTGGTCAATCAAGCTGACAGAGTAGAAATATACAAAATATTTCTTTTTAAGCACTGTTGAAATAATCTTCAAAACTTCAGCAATGGTATTCAAAGAAATATTATCCAAAAGAACATCAATTTCTGTTATCACTCATTTGACTATATCCGCACTGTGTGCTTGTACTTTTCAAATGCTTTTATACAATTAGACTTTTTTAATGCAACATAATTTTAAAAGCTTTTTTAAATCACTGCACTTGGCTGGAAATTCCTTGTGGAAAACTAAGAGGTAGATGTTTTGAAATTAAACAATAATTGAAGTGAAAAAAACCTCAACAAACCCAAACCCAACAAACAAACCCAAACAAATGCCTACTTCTCTTGTCCTTTCCCTTCTCTGTCCGGCCAGACATTTACAGATTCTGTAACAGTAAAACAACTTAGCCTGCCCACATCTTTTGTATTTTCATGAACTTTCACATGAAAACTGTGATTGCAATAAACAGAACAACAGGTACAAATCACATTTTACAACTATCTAGCTTTTTTTTTTGCATTTCTATAGCATACTTAGGCATTGATTAAGCTCTTTTTAATGCGGAGGTGGATTCTCCATCTGCTGCAAAAATAGACATTGTACATGCAAATTCAGACAAAGCTAAAGTTAGGAGTTGCAGAGGTGTATGTCTGAAAATCACAGCTCACTTTGAACCCCATTTCAAACTTTTCAAGGCAATCTCTCTTGGGGCTTTCAGGTGTATTTTCCATTAAAGACAATGAAACAGCTAATGGTTAAAATTCTAAATGAACCTCTGAAAATTTAATTAATAAGTTAGGCCAAGGAAACTGAATTTACTTCAATATACATGCACCTTACCACACAAAAAGCAAGACAACTTTTTTGTATTACAAACCATGCTGAAGAAATCTAACACCACATCATAAGTAGTACGAGATCAGATATTCAAAGGGATACACCTAATTCTTGAATTGAGACATCCCCGATACATTGTTAGTATTGGAGCTGATCAGGAAACAGTATTCCTCTCCTTCAGGGGGTGGGGAGGGGAGAGCTCTGTGAAAATAAAGATATTCATGCTGGTATGGGATGACATTTCTAAATTATTATGAACTTCAGCAGACCTGGAAGAGGAGCTGGCTTTTCAGCAAGCTTTTCAGAAGCTCCTTGAAAAACCTTGACACTTTCTTTCCCCTTCCATGGAAGAGAATGACACCACGAAAGCTGGGTGACAGCCGGAGAGACCTCTGTGCTGCCAGGCAGAGAGACCCAGGGAGCTCAGCCCCATTTGCAGCCTGGGAGCCACTGTCTGGCTTCCCAGTCGGAAGGCTGTCTTTCCCAATTTCTTTGCACAAGCAGAAAACTGATAGGAGCTTTCCAAATAGGCGCTATCGTTTCAGTTTTCCCAATGGGAAAACTTTGCTCAATAGCAACTCAGTAACTAATTCACTGAATATGAAATCATTATTTGTAGTTCAAAACACTTCTAAAGCTTTTATTCTAGCAATGCATTTAGTAATACTGATCATGTTTCCTCATTTTCTGTTCAGGAAGGAATGCATTACACTAAATTGCACAGTAAGAAAAAGTTTGGTCTACCGTCACCAAAAGATAGTTAGCACTACCTGTAAAATTGTTAATTAGTAAGAACACAAACAATTTAAAATCTTTTTGACTTGAGATACCTCTTAAAATCCAGCTTGATGCCTTTATTTGTGTTGACAATCTCTTCTAGCCATTCCTGCAATGTGTTGTCACTGTCTGTTTCAGGTGGATGAGCCATGATAGGGTCTCCATCTCCTCCCTTGCCACCACGAAGAAGAACATCTGCCTCTATCATGTGAACATCACCTGTTGATTTAGAAAAATGAATGCTCTAACAGAAGCAAATCCAATACTTCCAGTGTCTGCTTCAGAGTGACAATTACAGGGCAAGTGTTTCTACATGGGACTGTGCACACTTACTCCACAAAGATCACCCAGTATGAGTTGCTGTCTGTGAAGCAAGAGATGCATTTCTCTGGGTACTTTAGTCACTAAACTCTTTAGAAACCTACAAGCACATGAAAATTTATTTTTTAGATACATTTGGCCAAGTAATCATGTTTTTTTTCAGAGGAACAGCAAAATGAATATCCAAAATGTGAACCCACTCTTGCTAAATTTCAAATCTTTTCCTCTTAAAACAGGGTTCCAGACAAAGCCTTTTAGAGAAAAAGTGACCAGAAGATTTTATCATCGGCAGAGACTGAGCTACTCCCCTTGTCTCATTCTCAAAAATGACCAACCCACCTCAGCCAGAACTTTAAAAAAAAGTCAGCCAGCCAGCAACACCTGCCAGGAAAATGGTAGCTGAAACGCAAGACAAGTGAGTGGAAATCTTAGGAATGCTGCAAGCTCTTGAAAACAGCTTTCTATAAAGAGAAACATCTGAGCATCTGGGCAATGCTACCAGCTTTGCAGAGAATTCAATATATAGTTACTTAGGCTGAAATAATAATAAAAAATATAATAATAATAATTATACAGTCAATAAAATCAATTCCATTTAAAATTACATAAATAAATTACATATTTCCCCAATATTCACATAAATGAAATTAAAATTCACTGAAATAAACTGCTCACAAATAACCTGAAATACTTTAATCATCTTGAACAAAATAGCGGGGAAAAGCAGTAATAAAACTTTCCTGTAGAATCCAAGAAATATTACCCAGAGTGTTACAACATTACACAATTTCAAACTGTCCTAAAAAGACCTAGAAGAAGATCATAGAATCATAGAATCATTAAGGTTGGAAAAGACCTCTAAGATCATCAAGTCCAACTGTCGACCCAACACCACCATGCCCACTAAACCATGTCCCTAAGCACCACATCTACGTATCTTTTAAATACCTCCAGGGATGGGGACTCAACCACTTCCCTGGGCAGCCTGTTCCAATGTTTAACCACTCTTTCAGGAAAGACATTTTTCCTCACGTCCAATCTAAACCTCCCCTGGCACAACTTGAGGCCATTTCCTCTCATCCTATCGGACAAGATCCAAGATCCATCCATATAGGGCCAAAACTACCTGGAAATCCTTAACTGTTTCAGAAAGACGGGACCAGTTTTGCAGTATAGCCCTGACAAAGCCGTCACAAACACCTATCCTCACAGCACTGCAGCTGCTGCTAAAATGGGCAGGCACCTGGGGCAAAGCCAGCTTGAGAGCTACGGTAGTTTCCTGTGAGGTTTTGCTCCACTGCCTGCTGCCCTTTTAATAGCGCTGATACCGAACCTCATTGGATGGAGGGAGGGAGGGAGGGATGGACGGACGGACTTTTAATCAGGTAATTTCCATTTTCTCTTTTCCAGAGCAGATCCACAAACAGAAGCGTCAGCACAATGGAAAGGGTGACCTACCATGAGATCAAACAGGAAAGAATAGGGACAACTTGACCACTGCTGCCCAGGCTGGCGCGTCAGGGAGCTGCGGTCTAACCTCAGTACAACCACATCAGAGAAAACAGTTTTACCTGCAGCAGAAGCTTTTGCGTTCCGCTGTGCAAACATATGAACTGAGGAACACTCCAGACAAGCTTAGCTCGAGTGCATGAAACCAGAAGACTCCTTAACCATGGCTCTGGTCTGCTGGTAGGTGATGAAGGGCTTTGTTAATCTGAAGGTCTGACCTGACAGAGGGCCCGCACGCATGGAAGCTGGTTGTCTTCTCATAACTAAACGAGTTTGTCTAATAAAAGGGTACCACCTCCACCTCCAAACCTTGTCCTGCCGGCCTTCGTGATGCCGGACGGGTGGTTCGCTGGGACAGCCAGACACCGGGAGCCTTGCCCAGATGACAAACCGGGAGCGCCTCACAGCACGACCAGGCCCCCTCCCTCCGTCAACCCTCAACGTTAACGCTGAGGCGGCCACCCCGAGGCAGGGCAGGCCGGCTGCGGCTCACACTTACTTCTCGCGGCCTCCCCGGCTCGGGCCTTGCTGTTCGCGGCGTGGAACCACCTGATGGCCGCCCCGTCTCTCGCTCTGATGCGCTGCAACCTCAGAAAGTGATCCACCACCCCTTCGCTCCAGGCGCCTGCGGCCGCGCAAAGGGAGACCTTCCCTGAGCGCCGCCGCTCGGCGGGACCGGCCCCAGGCCTCCCCACCGCGGGACCGGGGAGAGGCGGCGGGGGGGGGGGGGAGAGGCCCGGTCCCCGCCGCGCAGCTCTTACCCTGCGCCTCACCCGCCATCGCCTCGCCGGGGCCCGCCCCGCCGCTGCGGCGTGGGTGTGGGTGCGCTCTTCCGCCTGCTGAGGCGGGGGGAGCGCCGCCGGCAGCCGGGCTGGGCCCCGCGGGGCTAGCGGCGCTCTGCGGCCCGGGGAAGGGCGGCGAGGGCCCTCGCTCCGGGCCGCCGGTAGCGAGGCTCGCGGGGAATGTTTCCGCAGGAAGCGGAACCGGCGGCCTGCTGAAGCGCAGCCGGGGCAGCACCCCCACGGGCCGCCCCCCCGCCCAGGGCTGCGGCGGGAAGGGGACGGCAAGGAGAGCCTCCGGAAAGCTGCAAAGACAAGACACATCCACCGAAAAGCTGTATGGTTTGGTGTGTGTCCCCCCCCCCCCCCCCTTTAAATAACAGAGATAAGATATCAAGCATTTTAGTTACCTTTCTTTATTGATCATTACTTAAAACGAGTTAGTACAGGGTGAGCGGCAAGAGTCAGCTGTTGCTTTGGTTACCCCCCAAACAGACACGGGCAAAGCTGGTTTGCCCGTGCAGTACGGGGTACCGGGGGCAACAGCCACCTCCGACCCAGTCACAGTCGTTAACTAGTGTTCAACCTTTCACTGTTGTTTCCTCGACTGCAGCTTGCAGCTTGTTTTCAAGCAAGGACATGTTTTGTTCATGCCGCGCATGGTGTGGTCTTCAGCTCTTCTCCAGAACTGCAGTTCCTCTGAAGAAGTTACATTAATTAGCTTAAATGCAGCCTCAGTTTCCTCCAGGGTAAGATCTTGAAGCGTGAACCCTTCTAGAACCGGTATTTTGAAGCACAGGTAACAGCAGAGCAGATTAGGTTAAGTTACAAATTGTTTTTGATACAAAAACATAAAATATCCCCTATTAGCATCAAAAAGGCATCAAAGTTTTAATAGTCTCATTATAAAATTGTACCAGCATTTTTACTGAAAACAATATAGATCTTGTATATATTTAGTTTTGGTTCTGTCCTTGATAAACAGTTGTGTGACAGTTACCAAACCCCAATTATGGTTCGCTGAACCTCAGTACAAATCACATGCATCACAAATACATAAATAGATCTTAATGACCCAATATAAAAAATACGTACTATACAAGAACTTCAGGTATACTAGAAATCAATCTGTTCATGAAAATTCACACTTAATACATCTATTCTCCCTGAAAGTAAAGGTGGCTACTAAGAGGTGGCAAAAGCAGTAGACAGGAGCAGAAAGGATATTGCAGAATTCTTGTCTGATTTATTGCTACATGTAGATTACATCAAGGGTAATCTGTATTTTTATTAATCTTTGAAAGGTCAAATTGTATCAGGACTTTAGAACAGAGTAAAGGAAAAAAATAGCAGTATTTATAAAAATAGCATCCATTTAAATTAGAGAAATCCTTATAAATACAAGAAAGAAATCAGTTACTCTATAAAAAAATTAATTCAGAGCATATGTTCCTGAAGCACCAGCATAACATCCTCATGTTAAG
This sequence comes from Aptenodytes patagonicus, assembly GCF_965638725.1. Taxonomy (NCBI): domain Eukaryota; kingdom Metazoa; phylum Chordata; class Aves; order Sphenisciformes; family Spheniscidae; genus Aptenodytes; species Aptenodytes patagonicus. The sequence goes on along the minus strand of NC_134982.1, from coordinate 81,464,301 downwards.
GACTTCAACTACAAAGTCTTCATAAACATACCTGCAAAATTCTTCCTCATGCTGACCATAAACAAGTGTCAGAAGGTGTGCACTTGTATTTTGCACTGACATGTGAAGTTTGCAGTCAGCTATAAAAGGTCTCATATTTGAATCTCAAATGGCAAGAAAACAGTTCTGTGCCAGCTTCTGCTTCAGTGTTTAGCTCATTTGCACATGGAAAGCACATGCTTCAGATAGGTATTAGATCTAACCATAGCAAATTTTAGTAACACATTTATCTGAGGTTAAGAGGCAAGACAGTATGGCTTAAAGTTACACTACATATAGTAAATGCTACAACTGTGTAAAGAGGTAACAAAACCTGCCCTCTTCTGCACCTGTATTAAGTGTAAACTTTCAGAACTTTAGGAAACATTACAAACTACAGCTCTTTTGTGGTAAAGTAACCAGAGAGGATTTGAGGGTTTTAAAAAACAGTCTGAAAATCTATTAAAAAATAACAGGTGTAGAAACTTTAACATTTTTAGTGTTTGTAGCATTATAACTTTGGTGTTCAGATCTAGCAAATCAGTATATTGCCTGTAATCAGCCTCATCAAAACAGATGTTCTATAATGAAAAATACTAATTCCATTTTCAATGGTAGACTTGTAGGATCTGACATCCCACCATGAATCACAGGAATCAGAGCACTGTCCAATTCATTCAGATAGTTCTGTGGAAGAAGGTGACCTCCAGATCCAGCTAAGTATTCAACCTAGAAGGAAAACATATTACTGTTGATATTAACACTTTTTATTAATAAGACAACGCAGAAGCGTACTATCTTGGTAAAAGACTATTTCAGCTAGCATGAAGTGACAAAATAACATTGAAACACTGGCAACTGGAGGGGTTTTGAGGTCAATCATGAATGATTAGGCTTGCCATTGAAAAGCATGAAACATTTCCCTGGGTTTAAAGGGCTGCACATCCTCTGCGTCCCAGACTGTTTCAGTCCGATGTCCAAGAGTGATCTGATTATATCCCAGTATCCCAGTTACTATTAGATTAATTTAAAAATATACTACTGAAAACCAGATTTTCAGGACTGTACTTCCAACTTCTCTCAAAAAAGGTGAGGAAGTGTAACACAGAACACCTTTAGAGGCAAGGAACTGAACTGTTCTGCAGTTTTGTAATCTTTTGAGGGGCATCACATGCTGGATAGCCTTGCCTTCCCTCTCTTCCATCCTCAGCTGGGCAGACTTATCCTTTTCTGCTGTACAGATTTTGGTGCAAATATCCCTTACTGAACTACGCTAGGGAACAAAACCAGCAGAAAGGTACGTAATTTGAGAAAAGCATCAGAAAATTAGCTCTATGATTCTCTAAATTGACTCACCTTGGAGGCAGCTGAGTGCCAGAGAGAAGGAACTAGGGAAGGACTGATAGCTTACTGCAAGCAGCTATTAGGGAATTTGGGCAGAATAAGGCAACAGTACTATTCCTTTCAAGAAAAACTAGTCATTAAGACAGATTCTTCATGAGATTTCATTCTCGATCTGGATCTGGGGTAGGGCAAAAAACTAAAAACATTCAGAAAGAGATCCAAGGTCTTTACAAGAAAGATTTCAGTTGAAATGGAGTGTCTGCAATAAAAGTTGAAAGATTACCATATCTGAGTCAATAGAGACTCTTAGGCCTATCTTATTCATCCCATTATTTTTCAAGGTTTTAAGGTGCGGGCAAAGAGCAGTACCGCAGGCAATAGCAATCTCTTTAGCAAACTGGTGAGGAACAGGACTGGACAGTTCAAGGTCCTTTAGAAAATAGTATACCTGAAATTATAGAAAGGATAAGGACAGTCAGCAGCCTGGTTATATCACAAAATAATGAAGAGAGTAATTCAGTATACACTTAATGCAGAACAGAGCAAGCTATAATACTTGTTTGCTGGCAAAGTATTTTAGTATTTCATCTATTCAATCAAAATACTTAAGTGACCATGGGAATATCTGGATTATATATTTACAGAGTTATCAATGCTAACAGACTTTCAGTCTTTTTCAGAGGACAAAAACCAAAAAAGTATGTAAACTTATCAAAGAACTACGGAGAACATAGTGCCTATCAGTATAGCTATACATCAGATAAGTTAGTTTCTTCAGTAGTATCACCTAGTATGATCACTTTACCACTTAACTATTCTAAAAAGTAGCAAAAAGGGTTAAGAACAATGTAATCTACTAACTTCGGTACATTTCATAACTTTTCCCTCTCTTTCAAAGTCTCTGCCTTGTGGTACTTTTTCACTCTGAGATCCTTCCATTGATTTTCCATCGACTGGGCTTAAAATTCTATGGAAGATAATAGTATGGTTAATAATTAAAACAACATTTTATGATTTAGATTGAGTAACTTGTATGAAATAATGTTTAGCCATCCTTAAAGGCTATTAAAACAGCTTTACAACAGAATCTAATACAGGATTTGCATCATGAAATACAGATGCTACAAAAAGAAATATCCTTAATAGGGAACAAACAACACTTAATAAAACCCGAATCTTACAGGTTTAAGCAGCTGTAAACCATCTTAGGTAAAGCTACTCTTTATTCTAATTGGTCAGAGAAGCCACAGAAAAAGGCATACCAAGTCAAACCCATGTCCTGAGAAACAACTTAATATGAGACAAGTTTTGAGTTAGTGATGTACAATTAAAGTTTGAAGCTACATAAACAAGCATTCAGATCACATCCAATAAAGATGTCTTACATCTCATTTTGCTTTGTTGAACGCTGGCTTTCCAAGCAGTGAATGGCCAAGGGCAGTACTATGCACTTCCAAGCCTCCCCTAACAAGGAAGCTTAAAGGGATTAATTGCGTCCTCACAAACTGATTACTGATTTGATAGAGGACTTTCAAAGGAAACTGAGGGTTCACTCGCTTCTCCTGTCAACTTCCCGAACAGGGAAAACGGCATTAAATTTTGGTGGACTACAAGCAACATTGTTCTGTTAGTGACATCTAGAGGGTTGCAAGTAGTTCACCATTCTATCCCCTTTCAGGTTTTGGTATCAAGTACTTCCTTTCAATAAAAATACCTTAGATTAATTTCTTGAAATTAAAGGTAGATATTTGAAAATTGGGAACAAGAATTCTCTAAGACTTTTTGCTTTGGTAATACATTTACCCTTTCTTTGTTTTTTCTTCATTTTCTACCCAGCAAATATCTACATATTCTTTTATGTCTCCTGTATCCGTTTTGCCACAAGTTATTTTAAAGTCCTTCTTGTCTCTTAATGCCTGACGTAGGCTTTCCATCGTTTCTGGCGTTACTTGTACCATTAGTCCATCTAGAAGAAAACCAGTTAAAATTCCAACTTATTTTCAGAAAGAATAGCACAGCTTTTTAGTAGAATCTTGGCTTAAGTTCTAGCAGGACCAACCCTCTCCTACAGCTCGTTAATAAATGCACATCAAATGGACTCCATCCCCCAACTACAGCATTAAATGTTACATGAAAGAGGAAGTAATGAAAGCCTTTGTTGTCAACAGAACTAAAAGATCAATCTTAGACTAATCTCAGAAGTTTTTTGCATTTATGTGTCAATATATGTATTCATCAATATGGCACTGAAAATAGTTCCATATACAGGCAGCCGTAAAGGAAAGACTTGCATTGACTAAAGCAAAAAGAGTTAAAACTTAGTATGTTTTAAAACAAGTAGGTGAACTAGCATGTATTTTTTATACAGCATTTGTTTGCAATAGGTTTTCTACAAAGTTAAAAATCCTGAAAAGAAAAAGTTTAGCTTACTGAGGAATAAAGATCTTACACAAGACTGATGCTGGTTTTTTTTGGTTTTGTTGTGTTTGGGTTTTTTTTTTTTAGTTCTCTTAAAAAGAAACCACATAGGACAAAATTCTTACCTTCAACTATACTGGATTTAGCCAAAAATCCTGAAGATGTTTTTAAGGCTCCATTAAACACCACAAAACTTGCACCTGTAACTAGAAAAAAGTAGGAACAAAGTGAGTACCACTTCCTATCACTCCGGTTTGTCATTACTAACATTTAACTTGTGTTTCTTTTTAAAAAGGCAGGCAAAAAAGGTACTACTACACTGAAAGTGCTAATAGAAATCCCTTACTGACAGCATGATATGAAACATAACTCTCTAAAGACTGAAGAATTTTTTCCAATCAGACCTTGGCAAAAAAGACCAGCTTTGTTAACGTATTTTGTGAGTGCATACAGTATCCTTTTAAGATACTGGTGGCAAGCCAAAAAAGCTCTGTATACAAAGAGGAGACATAGTTGAAGAAACAGTGGTGTGGTGGTTTTTTTGTTTGGTTGGTTTTTGTCCTTTAAAACAGACATGCCACTCAACTTTTAAATTTAATTTATTTACAGAAGATATTCCTGAAGTTTAGATAATTTTCAGTGGTACAAAAAGCAACTGAAAGAAAAGATGACAAATGAATTTCCATGCTACAAACCTTTGCATAAGTTTGTTACACACAGTGCTTCAAACAAAACCACACTAAGTAGCTATGCTTAATGAAGCACAGAACAACATTTCAGGTTCACATCAGAGATGGTAGGAGTACAGCCATATCCATCTGGAATTCCCCCCCAACTAATGGACCTTGTTGAAAAGCATGACTTACCATCCCAGACACACTGCCATGCTGCACAGCTGTATTACTTTTCAGAACCTAAAAGGTACCTCTGCACTCTTCTCTGTACAGGTGGTTGTACCAGTTTGCTAGGTGTTGTATAGAGGTACTTGCTGTATTTCCATTACACTCAGTTATTGAGACTATCTGCTTACTTATGTAAATATACTGCCCTATTCACACTAATATTAAATTTAGATTTTGAAATATGTAAAGAATCTGATTATGTCTGAAAATGTAAGCTATATTAATAACATTCTGGAAACAAAGAGGAAAAGCGTGTTAATCTCCATTTAATGTAACATTTGTAAAACGTAGCTAAGTGTTGATATAAAACAGCAACATTTTATTTTGCATTTAAATTACTTTGCTGCTTGAATGCTGAACTTTTTGTCTAAACAACTTACTGGGAATACCTATTTTCCTTGCAGCCTAAAAGTGAACTTACATTTCTGCTCTAGAAACGTGACTTTTCTCCACAAGCCAAATTAGACGGCTTACCTTTCCTAGGATGTCCAGTAGCACTGATTGCTTGTGTGTGATAGAGGCCATGCTTATTCTGCACACACACTAAGTGAGAATCTGCTTCAGTATTAAAACTTGCTCCAATACTAATTACATGTTCATTAGAAGAATTTACCACCTTCATTACCTGTCAATACAAAATTTGTTGTTAAACTGAAAAATCTCATTATGCAGTACTCATTTTAAATACAAGACATTAGAAAAATCCAGCTCAAAACAAATCCCGAGAATTATTCACTTAGTTAATTCCAGAAAGTTTGAACAACACAATTTGTCATGACTAGCTGGAGGAACACTAAGCATGATCAAAAATCCTACTTCAGTAGAGAGGGATGAGTAAGTCTGAGTACCTCTGGACAATGCAGAGTATCAGAGCTGTAGGGGTTTTGTTGGTCTTAGGGCTAAAATAAGCATTAAGCCTCATGCAGTTTACTATTCAGGGTTTGTTTTTTTTTTGTTAAAGCTGAAGTAAACAAGTTGTAATGAAAACTACACTGGCAAAAAGGATTTTTTAATTTTTAAGCAAAACGCCACCATCAGGAAATGTGTAATCCTTGAAAATACATGCTAAAAGATTTTGAAGAAACTGCTGACTTTTCAGCATTTAATAGTTATCCTAAAGCTCAATTTCTCACTCATCATTATCCACTTTCCAACATATCCAGGAAGAAGGAAATGTGTGCTCAGATGATTTCATGCCCTCCTCCTCCCCCCGTCATATGTTTGCATCAGTTTAAAGTTCGAAGAGTCTACTGCACAGCAAATAGCAAAGTAATCTAAGGAGCTGCTATCAAGTGGAGAATTCACTTGCAGAACTGCCTGGAAACTGATTACAGAATAAAAACATTACAGCCTCTAAGAACCACCCCCCCCCCCTTTTTTTTTTTTAAGAGCTCACTTTAAAGATGTGACTGGTATTACACAAAAAATAAAGACTAAAGCAGTTTGGATTAGAAAGCTAATCAAGATGGTTTTACTCACCTCATTATACTTCCTTAGGGGTATTTTAATACAGCTTCTACCCATTTCCACATGAACAAACAAGTTGTCTATGGTATGCAAAGTATACTGATAATTTCTAAGGTCCTATTGACAGACAGAGTTTTTATGTTAGCAGACAATTAAGTATAATTTTCTTACCTTTTATAACAAATACTACCTAGATAAAAGTACTTGACATACATCCCTAAGACTTCTAAAGAATAATGACATTAAGGGTGTCTAAAGACTTACTGATCACTTTTTTTCCTAACTGTGATGTATGAATATATTAACAAATTTATAGCACTGTCAAGGTAGCTCTAACTATTTACCAGTGGGTTATTTAGACTACAGCTACTTTATGCACATTAGGATCTTAGTGTTTTAGATAATACTTCAACACCCTCCCTCTCTGAAAGAAAAGCAAAGCATGGAAGCCACCATCTAGATTAGTTTGTTTCCAGGCTCACACCCTGTCCCCCAGCTCTAACTTCTTAGTTATAGCTTGAATACTGCACTGTTTCTTATACCTTTCTCTGATAGAAGTTACCATCCACCATCTCAGCCACTTCTGCAAAATTTCCCTATTCTGTTTTATGCCAGAAGAACAATATTAAGTATAAAATTATCTCATTTGCTTTTACTAGCTTAGCTGAAAAAAGGTCAGAAAAGGCTCTTGTCACCAGCTGAGACAGGTAATCAGCATCCTCCTCAATCAGCACAGCTGTAGCAAGAAGGGTATTTATGAACAGATTTCACCACATTACAAGTTTCAATTGAACTGGCATTGTTTTAGCAGTATTAAGGATATACACCACAGATGCCCTTTGCCTCCATCATTTACCACTACCTCAGTCACTTGTGTGGTACTAATTTTGTATGATCTTTACTTGAGGATTTGCACCACAGGTAGTTAAAAGTGTAACACCAAGAGAACATTTTGCAGTCACCTTACAACGATTAAAACTCCTGCTGCATCAAAAGACATAGTCCTGCCAAGGAGCACATATTCCCACTGCCCACTTCAAGCTGACACTACAAAACACAGCTATGAAGGAGAATCAGAGTAACTCTAATCCAGCTGAAAATAAACTCCACAGAAGTCCCCTTCATCAGCAGCATAACATTATGATTCCTCAAAGTCTGAAGATACAATTCCACATTGGTACTGGCACTTCACCAATCAGGCAGGGAGCTGGCTCATGGAATTAAAATATATTTTTTCTTCGTGGAGGAATCTTACACTGTTTTCCAGATGGTGCAACTCCTCTGATTGACTCATTATGTAATGACATGGACATCAACAGTGGCAAGAAGGAAAGAGGGGCCAAAGACTGCAGTTTCATCTCAGCTGTAATGTCTCTAGACTCTTAAGAGAGGATTTAACGATCACCTAAATAATACATGCAATTCTCTCCACAACCTTACAGCACTTTTCATCACAGCATTAAGTATAAGTTCTATCTAAGTATTAGAAGAAGGTTACTGGTCAGGAATACAGGCTTACTGAAGTTTAAAAACAAATTATTTGGGTAACAGAGGAAAAAATTCCTCAGGGAATGGCATAAATTCCAGACTTGACTTACTCTGATGATTTTGCCAAAACCTAAAGTTCTTCACAGAAGACAGACTGGTTAATCATGGTAAGGTTAAGTTTGTGTGACAAAGTAATTACTGTTACAGTTAGACCACAGCATCTGCCTGTCAAGTCTTTTCTTCAGATTAGAAAAAAAAAAGTCAGATTTAAGACTAGAATTCTTGCACCACACCAATGCTTGGAAGAGAAAAATGCAACTGAACAATGATTACTACCAGCTTAAAGTGTAAATACCAACATTTTTCAGATTCATTTAAAGCTATGTCTTACTATCAGAACTAATGCATAACAACGTACCATGAAAGATACAGCTTCCCTAACTCACATATAAATGCTCTTTGGTAAGAAAGTTTCAAGTCAGGTATGAAGAAAAGTGTTAGTCCTTTGCAAAAAATAACTCTGCTTTCAAGAATCAGAGTTTTGAGGATATTTTACACAATCTAAATTACAACAAGAAAGGAAGAGAATAAGACATTTACTCACAACAAGCAGATTCATAATTGTGTGTCCTATCTCTCCAAAGAGTGGCTTCCGGTGCCTGAAACTTACTACAGGAGTTGGATATGCTAGGGTGGGGAAAGAAAGGAAAAAAAGTCATGTTTACTTATCAGCAATGGTAAGACTTGCTAATCCAAGTATTTATTTTTATTTTCAGCTATAGCCTATGTTCCTTAATCTCAGTATCTGACCAGCCAAAGGAACTAGAGCCCCTGTCTGATTCTCTGTCACGGACTGTCCTTCAGCCCACTGCATGGTTTCCCCACCCACAGTTAAATCCTACTGCAATGTCATTGCATGGAGTGACTCTCCCAGTAGCAGTAATTTTGTGGCAGAGACTTGTTGCTGCTTTCATATGTTTTGTCAACTATGTTTCTTGCAATAGGTGATCTGGACAGAAACATCCTGGGTTCAGTCTTTGGGTCACCAGCTGCGGGAGGGGTTGCACGGCTTCGTAGTTGCTTGAATAAGAATACCATACAGGTTAACATCTGCTTCTACGTTAATGCTATAATACAAAGTGAAGTACCACTTAGTATTGATAAACAAGAATAGAGTGAGTGAGGATGTTCATACAAAGTAACATGGTTTGAAGTCCCATGGCTGCAATGGGAAACACGTGCAGATGGAAATTAGGGAAGGCAATGAGATGCAGGAGACCACAGACCACAATATGAAGCCATTTGAAAACAAAACAAGTAGTATAGCCAAGTCAGGATTGTGAGGTCAACGATACAAAATTGGTTAAAAAAAAGACAGACAAGTAGCTTGGTAAAAGAAAGAAGAATGACAAAGAAGCTACCACCCTTGTCAACATGCAGACAGAAGCCTGGCCAGTAGAAATTCGCTATTGACTCAAGAAATCCATAAACGAGTGATACATATTTATGGACTTGCAGCTTCTAGAATGGTAGGCTTATTTAATAAAAATGCATTCAGGTCAGGAAACTTGTGTGATACATTCTTGAAATACATTCCACTTAAGCAACAGCTACATGCTGCACCTTATCTTAACTCCTGCTCTCTAAATCATAAGCAGCAGTGCAACAGGAAACAAAACAGCAGCTATATTGCTAAATTAGATGTCTGCGTTATTCAAGCAAGTACACAAGCAACTCTAGAAGGCATTCAGGACAGTATCTACTTTCAGGTCTTGCTCAAGCTAGCTTTATCTGTTCTTCAAGGCAATGGGAATCTGCATAAACACTTTCCTTTGGTGAGCCTAGAGCAGTCAGTGTAAATCTCCTTGGGAGAGCAGAAAATGCTCACATCAGCCTGCAACAGACCGTGGAAGGCAATTCCCACATGGAGGTTATGTCACTGCACAACCTCTGGTGGTGCACATTTACATGCTCTCCATCCACCTCACTTTGAAAAAATGCCTCCTGCATTTTTACAGGCCTAGAGGAGATTTCAAATGTATTAATTAGTAAGTTACCCTTTTAAGTAATGAATACCTTTATTCATTTTATGAAGCAGCAATATTTTGCCAATATACTCAATTTCAGTAATTTAATTCAGAAAACCTATTTGTCAGAGTTGTAAATTGGGCTTGTGAACTTCCCTTCAAACCTTTCTCCTATGACAACAGAAGTCAGACATTTTGATACTTTACTACTGTCAGTTTTGGTTTCTTAGCTTTCTCATCAGCTAAGAATAGAAAAAAAAAATAAAGGGAGTCTAGCATGACAATGTAAATTCCCAAGTGTCTCAATAGGTGGCTGGCCATGTATGAAATGTCAGTCTTACACAAGTGTAATATAAAATACTGCAAAGATAATTTTAAATAGTTTGCTTGTCTAAAAAACTTGTCTTTTCCAAAAGGAATTTTACATTTATACAGCTATTTAAAGTGTTAAAACTTACCCCCATATTCTGCTCCCAACCTCAACATTAAACGGATCGGAAAAACTTTTGCCCAGGGTATTTCCAGCTTATGGATGAGAATGCCACAAAGAAAAGGGTTATCTGGTAGAATTTGATCATCAAGTTTCTGAAAAATTGGTGAAACAAACAGGAATCCTCCATGCTCTTTGTTACCGAGAAAGTTTTCAGTAAAAGTAATGTTTTCCATGTTTCTTATTAACCTTCCTGTAGAGAGAGGGACAGAGAGTCTTTGCACATCTGGAGAAGCAATATGTTAGTGTCAAGAAAACTATTCTAACCAGTGGTCTCCTACAGACTTGCAAACCGTATGGTATATCTCATCTTCCTGGAAGTCTGACAGACATCTAAACCCATAGACTAAGCGCCCTATATTTACTAACTAAATGAACTTGAACATGAAACTAGGTTTTTCCAAACAAATGCCGAAAACCCTAAAGTGTACAATGTTCCAGCACACACCAGTTGATGAACTTCGATTAGCAGACCTCAAATATTTACATACATAAGAGTATTGTACTTCTACAAATGAAGTTCCAGATGTCCTAAACCATAGCCTCAAGGACTTATACCCAGAATCTCCAACACAGTATGACTAAATAACAAAAAACCTGCAAACAGGAAGTTTACAGGAGTATATGAAGCAAAGAAACTTAAATTCTTTTCTTCCTGTTGTTTCTTTAGAACCCAAGGCTAAGACCGCAAGGTTTTTCAACAGAATCATTAGATGTTTACAAATACTTCAAGAAAAATTATGTATCAACTTCCAGCTTTAAAAATCAGCAAGAAGATATTATAAAATAAGAAGTTAGACATTAAAATTACATACCTTTCATTGCATCCTTATAGATGTCAATAAATAATTTGAATATTTCACTAGGAAAAATCTCTTCATCGGGCAAACACTGCAACAGAATGACAATTTCTGCCTGACCCAAACCATGTAGTCCGTTTGTTGAGAAATACCAGCACTTTTCTGAAGCATCTTTAATTAAAAAGATAGATACCACAGTAATGCTATTTTACAGTCAGAAAAAGAAAGTTGGATTTAATGGAAAAGAAAATGTGTACTACTTACAAGTTATTAGCTTGACATTCACCAGCAAGTTTGCATTTAGGATAAAAGTTAATGGATTAGGACCTCCTTCCACAAGAAGCAAGGTGACCTGTTGGTGAGATGGATGTTCTTCCACTAGAGGATCTAAATAAATTAAGACCCGATTTATTTCAACATGTCAGCCAACTACCTAAAACAAGAATTACAAATCATAACATATGAAAGACTGTCCCATCCTCCTATCTTGACGGTGTTAATTACTCTCAAACTTAGAATAGCTACAGAACAACCAATGAATAGCTTACCCTAAGGAAGGAACATAAAAAAATAAGGCAGTAACTTGTAACAAAGCTGCAAACTAGGGCTATCATTCATTTGGTAATTACTGACTAATTGTGTATGCTGTCTCCTCATCCATACACTGGTACTGTTAGTTACCATCAATGAGCACAGTCACTACTATAATGCATTTAAGTGGTGAAATATTCTTTTCATAACATTGATCTTGCTAATAATGCATGTTCAATTACCCAACAATCCAATGTGCAGCAAATAAATGAGAGATTAGAATTGTATTAAAATACAAATTATATACACACAAGTTCATATTTAGAAATCTTGCATCAGGTGGTTAAATATTAACAATTTTCTCAAATTTTACCTTTTCCTTTTTCAACCACTGCAAGCAAAAGTGGTGGCAGTTTATCACCATCAGGAACAAGGCTGATCTCTTTACGAACACAGTTTTCAACACCACATAGTGCTCTGTAATGTGAAGGACTAACAGGAATATCACTTGTAGTCTGATCAACTGAACTGGAACTAGCCTTCTCAGCTTCTGCAGTAGGAGAACACTCTTTAGTTTCTGGAGTTACAGATTTATAACTATGTACGACCTCCCTCTGGCCTGGAACAGCCTGCTGTGCATCATCTGAAGAAACAGAAGGACATAATTCCTCCATTCTTGCAATAATATCAATCTCTTCTTCAGGTTTTGGATTTACATCAGTTAATGCGCCATCTTCCTCTGGGTTTGCAGCCTATGAAGAAGGAAAAACAAGTATCTACGCTCTTGTCCCACAACAAGCTGAACATTCATCATTAGCATTCTAGAAACAAAAAGAAAAATCTATCACAAATGTTTAGAGGAAATGCATTTTCAGCAAGAAGAAAGCCACCAAATCTCTCCTGGATCTTCCTTTTTTTTCCCATCTCTAGGATTTACATTAGGTGAAGACGCATCATTCATTTATTTGTTTGGTAACACAAAATTCTTATCAGAGCACTGCAAATTAGTTGTTTTAGCACACAACAGTCAATCAACAATAAACCAAGTACCCCTCCAGGAATCCATTTATTATTACTGATTCCCCACTCAGCTACTGAACATTGTCATCATTGTAATTTGACATCATTTGGATCAGCAGTTCAGTACTGCAAGTGTATTTCTATTTCTACACTATGTACTAATAGCCGAGTCTAGCATTTTACAGTCTGATTCAGTTCTGGTTTGGAGTCAAACCTATGCTGCTGCCCCAGTGAAATAGATATGACAAGCTATGAGCATAGGCACATTAGGATATGAGCTGTCATTTAAAAAAAAAAAAAATCAAGAGGTATGCTATCGTCTTTCAAGTATGTTAGACTTGCATCCTCTCTCAATAGGGAAGACACTGCATTGCAACAAGAAAAAAACCTAACACCTCTACGCTTGCCCTGTAATAGTTCTCCTGGTATGCCATCAGCTTCAGCATATCCTCTGTTTAGAGAATACACATGTCAGGGGCAAAAAAAAAAAAAAAAAAGAAAAAAGACACCAACCCTCAAAATAACACCCCACAAACACACAGACAAAAAGATGACTAAATTGGCCTCTAATCGACTTCTTCCCCACAAATTTGCTTGCTGATGTTTCATATCACTTTATACTTTTGACCTTCATAGCATCCTGTGGCAGCACGTTCAGGATTATGTGTTACCCAGTAAAGTACATCCTTTGCTTTAGAGCTGCAGTATAGTTGTTTTGTTTGAGCTTCTGAAGCTGCATACAAGAACCATCAACTAATTGTTTCCCACTCACTTTGTCCACACTGCTTTTAGACATTGCTTATCTTTTCCAAGTGAAAATATCCTACTCTTTCCCCAAAATGGAAGACAGGCTATACCTTTTGATTACCGCAACTTACTGGAGTCCTTTCAAATGAAGTCACATTTACTATTATCCTTTCTTCATGAATTAAGGCTGATTTACATGCTATACACCTGGTAACTGTTGAGATCCTCCATATACAAATAATAACCTGGTCTGGTCATTAGCTTTACTAATTTGTTTTAAAAACTCTTGAACACTGTTAGAATCATAGAATTTATGTTACCACTTGGGACAGCGCTTCAGAGCTATGTTTTATTTTAAAAAGGCTACAGCTGAGGAATCTCTCCAAATCTTTCCACAGCAAACTTATACCACTTCTTTGAACTTTTCTTGTCAAGTGCAGCTAGTTCAACACCATGAACATGATCTATTATAAAAAAGCCAATACCCCTCTCAGTTCAATATTAGTTCACATTAGAAGCAGTATGTAGATTTTGCTGCACCCTATAATGTAGTATTCTAGGGCATTAAGCAACTTCTGGTTAGTCTAATCCAACAGGCAAACTATAGCAAGCCACTGGACAAAACACCTACGAACTTTCTACTATAAGCATGTTGTTAATGACATGTTTCAGAACTATGGCTGGGGTTACCTTCATAAAAGTAGTTAATCAAAGGCTGTGTAGAAGAAAAACAAACTTGTTTTGGAAATTCTTCTGCCACACCATTTTTAAAGTTCACATACAGCCCAAAGCAAACATGGTTTCCTTTGAAGTGTGGTCTACAGCATATTTCAATTGAAGGACTTCGCAGCCACCCCCCCCCAAAAAAAAAATCAAATACTGGCTCAGATTCCAAAAGCTGTGAGGCAAAAGTCATATTATGGTATGTAAGGGGCCCCATCAATAGCAAGCAAAGGTATTTCAAGAGGCAAATTCATGCACCTACACACACTTCAATTCATACCATATGCATCTCTGGCACGTCAGGGTTTACCGGACTTAAGTCCTGCGACGACCTCTTTGCTCCAGATGAAAGTTTTGTTGTATCTGCCACTTCGCCATTTGGCAAAATGCCATCTGCAAACCAAACTCTCCTCTGTTCTTTGGGGCACAGCCCTAGGACAGGTTAAGAAAACAACACTGACTTCATATTCTTGTACTGTTCTAATAGCTGAAAGGCATAGAAATTAAGCCCCTTCTCCCCCCAAATATATAGAGAAATTATTTACTGGAATCAAGCACAGGTAGACAGTTTGACATCAGACAGTCTCCAGTCAGGCAAATACATGGAAAAAAAAATCTCATACTTGCAGAGGAAGCTGCCATGCTATAGTTAAATCTATTAATTCTTATATAAGGAAGGCTATCATCCCTCAATCATCCCTCTGTAGTAAGATAAGAATGAAGCGCGTATCACAACTAAAAGATGAAATACACTCTAAAAAAGTTAACTTATCATGTTGTTTAAAAATTTATTTTCATTGAAGAGGGTCAGATGTTTAATAAAAGTGGAACAAAGACACTGCTTAGCCACTATTACACAGAGAATGAACCCCTACTGCTCCCTAGCAACTTTCCCCTAAACAACTACTTTTTGTTTTTACTGCAAGACTGGCAGTCACAACACAAGCCAGATCTCCCCTAAGCTATATAAAAATGATGAAAGTAGTATCTACACACACAAAAAAACCCCAAAATGAAAACCCCAACATAAACAGACAAGTCAATGAAAAAAGTAACATCCACATTTTATGAGTGGAGACTTAAGACAGACTTGGTCAAGCTCACACATGGCATCAAAACTGGGAACTAAAAGTAACTTTCCAGTGTCCCAGTTCAGAGTTTCCATTTCCCACAAAAAATATCACTATACCAAGTATGTATCCATGACGGGATAAACAACTCTTTCCAAAGAGATCCTGAAAGTGTTAGAGATAGTATAATATATTTCGCATACCTTCAATACCAGGTTGTTTAAGTACTGATATAGGTAACAATGCAGAAGGTGAAGGAGAGCTAGCACTACCAGATATCTGGGCTTCCTCTAAAGGTGGAACAGCAGAAGAATACTCAGAGGAAATACTGGAACTGGGGACAGGATCAGTTGGACTCATCATCCTTTCAAATGCCTGTGCTAAAAAAATGTAGTTAGTTTTTAACATCTCACAGTTCATTAAATTTCATTTGCAGTGCAGTATTATGGGTGGGTTTTTTTGCAAGAGCAGTGCACAGTTTGTGAGCTAGTTATGAAAAATGAACACTCAAGCTATTGTACAGAAGAAAATTTAGATTTCTTGATTTTTGTACCTGCACACTTGCCTAACTCGTTCCTAACATAGAAATAGACCACCTTGTACATCTTGCTACTGTTGCAGTGACTAAATTGAACCACATGATGCCCGTACCTTGGTGCAAATACATGTATGACATTTAAGTCAAATTCCATTCAGGTGGCATACTAAAAATCTGGTATGTTTTCAACTTGTTATTTAAATATTAATAAACAGGACCTCAATTTTTTCTCCTGATGTTTCCGTAAGCATCCATGCTTAGCTTTCAGTTAAGAAAAGGTTATCTTATGATTCAATTACTGTAGTACTGTTAAGCGACTTGTAAAAATAACAGGACAGAAAGCTACATAAAATGGGCAAATAACATGTGAGAACAAGCAGCAGTATGGCCTTTAAACACATAGAAGGCTACTATGAAGGGAGGATCACTTTTGCTACACTCGTGCCACAGATGACCCAACGGCATAACTTTATATTTAGTCCTACAGAGTTCAACCTACTTTTTTTTTTTAAATAAAAAATAACCAGCTTGCTACTCAAAGTTTAAAATAAGAACTGAAATCCAACTAAGAGGTACAATTATTCTCCTCCTCCCTCCACCTTAGAAATAGGAAAACGTACACCAATTAAAGTAGTGAAGCTCCACAAAAAGAACAAAGGTTAAAGAGATGCTAGCTGTACCTATTCTTCTTTAACGATTACTGCAACTACTCAAAAAAATTTTTACCTTTATTAATATCATCATAACAGCCAGTACAGACTCTTGCTTCCTTCTCCATGTATTGTAGTTTGCATTTTCGTTTGCAACAGCCACCACAAAACACCTGAACCAGAAAAAGATTGAATTAAATATGATAGACAAAATCCCAGTATTTCCTGAATTAAGTTCCTATTATTATTTACTTGTTTTACTAAAACAGATTGCATTATATAAAGCATGCATACACATTTTTGGAAGTAGGGAAGGAGAAAAGGAGCTTTAGCATGTGTATCTTACAATACATTTCTGTTTGGGGAGAAGGGAAAGTACTAGACTAAAAAGGCTTTTACTAAAAAGGCTTTTACTGCATCCAGCTCTGGGGTCCCCAGCACAAGAAAGGCATGGACCTGTTAGAGCAGGTCCAGAGAAGGTCAGAGGACTGGAACACCCCTCCCATGAAGAAAGGCCAAGAGTTGGGGTTCTTCAGCTTGGAGAAGAGAAGGCTCTGGGGAGACCTTATTGTGGCCTTTCAATATATAAAAGGGGGGTTATAAGACAGATGGAGAGAGACTTTCTACCAGGGCCTGTAGTGACAGGACAAGGGGCAATGGTTTTAAACTGAAAGAGGGTAGATTTCAATTGGGTATAAGGAAGAAATTCTTTACAATGAGGGTGGTGAGACATAGGAACAGGTTGCCCAGACAAGTTGTGGATGCCCCATCATTGGAAGTGTTCAAGGTCAGGTTGGACAGGGCTTTCAGCAACCTAATCTAGTGAGAGATGTCCCTGCCCATGGCAGGGGGTCAGACTAGATGATTTTTAAAAGGTCCCTTCCAACCTAAACCATTCTATGATGCTATGATTAAGAATCTCAAAAGCTCCACAATTTGGGCCAAACTACAAGGTCTGCCAAGTCTGCTTTTGATCAGGGGTTCTTCCTATCCTGTTCCCCAGAACTGCACCACAACCTATCCATATCATAAGCTTTTGAAATTTGTCAGGTATTTCTGTTGGACGAAAGCAATCCTTAGATCTCTACAAACCAACCTTCCACACATGGCCAGGAATGCCCATAGTACACAGCCAAGCACTCAGCTCTTGCCAATACTCCCTCAGATTCAGCTATGAAACAGAGTAGCACCTAGAATTTCTTGCTGTGAGCGGCTCTAATCAAATAAGGCCAGGTGCCCACAAAATAGCTAAAATTGGATTTTTTTTTTTTTAAATCATAGCTGGAAGCAGCTGGTATACAATTGCACAACAATTAGAAAACTCTTCCAAGAAATACACTTGTTTGATTCTAAACTCTGTGGCCTAATATTCAAGCCTGTATCTTAATCTCTCATGAAGAAACCTTCAGAAGAAAATCCCACAATACATACACAAAGAGCAGCAACAAGGAGGACACAAGTGATATTATATCAAAATTCTTACCTGGAGTGATGAAAAGAATTCCAGGTTGCACCACGTATTCCCAAATTCACTCCTACTTCTGTTAATCCCATAACTATTTTACATTACGCAACAGCGATAGGAACAAGGACTGAACCCCAGAATTGGGTCAGATTTGCTTTACTGCTTTAGTATTATCACTGAAGATAACTGTTGCAATCTCCACCAGGATTCAGGTAATGGTTAAAACAATCTAGTCTCATACCAGCAAAGAGCTACTCCTTATCCTGATCTTGCAGCACTGTGTGCTGCACCAAGTCTCTCCATAACAAGTGTTACCCATTCGTCATGAAATTCCAAGCTGCCTGTTTTACCTCACGACAACTACCTAAGCCAGAGCTCACTGCTTCCCAAGCTATTTACTAATGCTGGCTCAGGAACTACGTTGGCTAAGTAGGCTCCCCAACTCTGTCAGAAAGAATAAGCATAGTTGCCTTCACATTACTAGCTCAATTCAGCAAAGTATTTTAAAAGCTTGCTGAAGACTGCTTTGAAAGAATAGAATATGCTCTTCTACTCCAACAGGATATATATCCTGTCTATTTTTAAGCAGAGATGGGGGAAAAAAGTGTGTCTCTCTAGCCTCGACTACACCCGCACAATCCCATTCAAAGAATTAAGTCTCTAGTAAAGTTGTTTTCTGCAAGAGTTCCCACAAATATCTGGTACTTTTCTCACTCTTCCCTTATATTCTTTCAAGAGTGATTTGCAAGTTTTCAGAGAGTCACACCATTTTTAGCTATATGCAGACTCTAGAGTCAGTATTAGCCTTTACAGAAGGTATCTTTTGAAACCTTGGTCCAACAGAAGCCTTCTACCACTGACCAGAATTAAGTAAGTGTAAAGAACACTGAAAGTCTTCTGCTGCTCCTAATTATCTCCAGGAAAACAAAGTGGATTAAGAGAAGAAAAACCAAACAGTAGTGACAGAGAAAAAAATTAAGTTATTACAAGTGAACTCCTTTAAGTAGGAAAAGTCACTGTAAAATCAGTAATACTTGATCGGTGCAATATGAGCTCGAAAAAGAAACTATTCCAATTGCTTCTGCATTAGCGTCACAGGTAATTCACCTCAACTGAAAATGCACATGCTTAGTAAAGATGTTAAGAATGTAACTGGTGAAGATTAATTGCTAATCAGTTACAATCCACCTTAGGGCTTCAAATGCTAAGCAGTACAATCCTTTGCAACTGGTATTCTCCTCTTACACTTGGTGCCACTGGGACCCACAACAGAGGAGGCAGCTTAATCCTAATGCACAGGAGACAAGGAGCGAAGACAAACTAAGGGACAGGTAATGTAATAGGGGAAAGGACATGGAGATGAGGCTGCTGAGCAAAGAAATTGATTCTAGTTCAGTTAGGAAGAGGAAGGGTACCACAACAAGACACAAATGGTTAAATAAACTGCAAAGTTGTTTGGCCTCACAAGTGCTGCAGATGGAAGAGAAAGCAGGGACCACTAACCTCATACTTCCCTCCAGCACAGAAGCCAGAATTTGCAAGCATTGCCATTTTCATTGAAAAAAAAAAAAAGCTGCAGGACCACATGAAAACTACACAATTGTCTTCCAGAATAGTCCAGAGAGGACAACTGTGAATTCCTACCAGTTTCTCCTTATGTCCAAGTGGCTGAAAACACAACAACCCACGACATGTCCACAAGGAATGTTTTGGTTTTGTTTTGTGTTTTTTTTTTTTTAAAAAAACCAAAAGGTTGCTATTAAAAAGACAAAAAGTCTTACAAGGCAGAAAGTTAAGCTGTTGCACATTCAGAAAAGCTATGACAGAGTTACAACTGCATAGCACTCCAGTATCTGTAAAGTTTAGATAATCCGTGCTGCCTTCGCTCATTCTCCCAATGAATGTGCATTGTGATGCTCCCTCTAATTACACTGTTCTTCTGCCAAAACCCCCTCTGTTAACACACAAGATTAGCAACACTAACAGCTGATGGTTGTAAAGAGGACTGTGTAGTGAAGGGTGCTTTTATCCCCATCTCTAGACAAAGTGCAAGAAATTTCACAGTGAATGTAAACAGGAACTTGAAGTCAGTCAGTCAGTCTTATGACTGAAACGAAACCGACTCTGAAGAACTGTGTTTTAAACTGCTACAAAACTTCAACAGGATATTCTGCCAAGTGATTAAGTTCAATGACTTCTAGATCGTCACAATGAGTTCTTACTTTTCTTGGCACCCAAATTCAGACCTACATTTTAGTTCACACTTAACTGCAGTTGAAGTAAATGGGTTCTATGCTTTGAATACACAGTGCTAGAAGAGGCATCCTGGGAAAAAACTACCAAGCCTCTCTAGATGCCTCTGAACACTGGGGATGCAAAAAGTT
Source organism: Aptenodytes patagonicus (assembly GCF_965638725.1). Taxonomy (NCBI): domain Eukaryota; kingdom Metazoa; phylum Chordata; class Aves; order Sphenisciformes; family Spheniscidae; genus Aptenodytes; species Aptenodytes patagonicus. The sequence continues at coordinate 81,444,219 of NC_134982.1, read as the reverse complement.
AGTAAGTACCAACATCAGCCTTTGCTCTGCCTCCTCATCCATAAAGCTTACAGAGGAACACTGAAAAATAAGTTCATTAGTATTGTTAGTATTTCCATTTATGCACTAGTAAACCAACAGTATCTCACAAGGGAATTCTGGATTAAGAATAAGCTTTGACATTACTTACTCACTGCAGAAGACCACAGGCTGAAAAAAGTTCTACAGATTACTTGCTCAGTTGGCGAGTACCATTCACCCCACAAAAGTAGCATTCTTTTCCCCTGAGACAACTCCCCTGGAAAATTATACATCTGAACACACAGAAGGACAGGTTTTGGCTATAAATCTTTTGCACTGGTACTGCTGTTACAGCTCCTGAAAGAATGCAATCCTTCCAGATTCATGGACAGTGTTTTACAGCTAGTATAACCGCTCATCAGTTTTATCAGATCTGACCTGAATTCCAATCATCATCACCTCAATTTTAAGCTTAAATACTTAGGCTTAACTTAAAAGCTAAGTAAAAAGCTGATTCACTATGACTACTACGAAGTAGTCCACTGTTTCATCTTCCTTGTTCTATTCAAAACACATTAGTCTAGCCAGTAATGGAAGATAAAATAAGAACATTCTCTGTACTTCCTTTTAACTATTTTCACAAAAAAGGTCATACGTTTCTTAATTAATATCAGTCTTTTCCAACAGTATTTAAGTTTCTATAAAAGAAAAATAAAATTAATTCTTTTTAATAAATTACTTTCAGCCTAGAAAAATTCTGTCAATAATCTTTCCCTTCTATATTTTGGTTATGCCTAAATCAGAATTTGCTTTCAGTAACACAGGACCCCTCTCCAATAACTTACCTTTCCGCATGCACGACAGTGGTGTCGTCTTTTTGTGAACGTGAACTTGACTTGGCAGTTCATGCAGTTGGGTGCCTCTGAATCAGGAACCCACAATGGTTGTTTCCATGAGAGAGCTGCAGGTATTTTAAGTGATTCTACATTTTCAGATGTTTGATTTCCTCCAGCTTCAGAGCTGCTTTCCCCAAAGCGTGTGGGGTCAGAATTTTTACCAACATTTACGCTGGTGCCTGAGAGGCGAGCTTCTGGGGTAACAGAACTGGGTTCCTGGTATTCTCTCTCAAGTACATCTGTTTTACTCAGTTGTCTCTGACCAACAGCTCCTTGGGAAAGGCCAAGCAACTGCTTCGGTCTTGCACCTTCAGCACGAACGTTAGAAACTAGTGCTTCACTACCACTCTCAGTCATGTCCTGAATACAAGACACACTCTCTTCTGTTGCAAATTCTGATTCATTGGCAGTAAGAGATACTTTAAGATTACTATTAATGCTTGTTATTTCCTCCAGTTTTGCATGCATATGCTCTTCAGCGACCTCTGTGAAATCCAGGTTGTTTGCATTTGTTAAATTCCCTTCATCTGCATCAGCTTCCATTAAGTTACTATCGTTGTCTGAAGACTTCAACACATTGGACTGAAGACTTTGTCCATACAAGAAATCATCAAGCTCAGCATCGCTTATTAGAGTATCACTTTTAATAACATTCTCCTCAACAGTAAAGTCAGCCATAATCGGGCTCATACTTTCATTGTAGTAAGAGTCTATACCAACACCATATGGCTCAGTTTCGTATTCTAGAAAAGCAGAAGCAAAAGCTTTGATTTGCTGAGAATCACTGTCATCAATTACATTCTCAGTATCGTACTTCTCTCCATCTGTACTTTTTTCCACAATACTTTCGTCGATTTTAGCTATATATCCTTCCTGTTCATGCAAGTCAGTGGTTTCGCAGGATTCCCTAGCGGAGAGATCAGTTTTAGACTTTCCATCATGAACAGTTAAAGTATCACTAATAACCTCCACCATTTCATTTTGAGGTAGAGGATTAACTTTTTCTTCTGTTACAACTAATGAACCACATATAGATACAGGAAGTGGAAGACATGACAGCGAGGTCTGGACATCCTCAACTGAAATACACAAAGTTGAAACACCGTTTAGTATTTCCTTGCTATTAAGTTCTTCACTACCTACATTCTCTTCTGTGATTTTCTTTTCCAATTCTACTTTAGCTCCTGTTTGACATGAGAAGCCTGGTAAAACACAATTTCCAGGTAATGTTGCATGGCTTTTGTGTAACTGAGGCCTCTCTGGCAGATCTGAAGGCATGGATTCAACATTACTCTCATCTTTTGAGTCTACCTCTTCTATGGCATTTCCTCCATACATCTCTTTGCTTACTGCAGAGCACGCACTTTCATCTTGTGGTTCACAAGGCAATTTTTTGTATGCTCTCTCATCTTTGGGACTGTACGCATTTGAATTCTGTGATGTTACAGGGACGCATGCAGTATTAAGGCGACCAGTTTGTTCAAGCTGATCAAATACTTCACTGCACTTCACAGATTCTGTCCTGTGTTGATCATCACATGGATCTGAGATCTTTGCTGTAGCGTAACTGTCTGATTTTAACGCAAAATGATCAGTCTCCTCTGTTTTAAGATGTCCTGAATCTTGTAGCATTGAGTCCCCATCACTCTGCTCTGTACTTGAAACACCACTGCATCCAGCTGACGACACACAAGTAGGAACAGGTATGCAAGATATGCCAAAGCCAATCAAACCTTCATTACACTGGAAGTCATCTGGCTGCAACTTTTGAGTATCTTCACGAGCAGCCACTGAATGGATTAAGTTGCCTGTGTCGTTCACAAGATCACACACAGGAATACTACACCTTCCCAGGTTTGAATTCTGAATTTCATTTAAGGAACCACTATCCACAGTGGACAAAAGATCAGGTCCAGCAACGCTCTTCTCATTTTGTGGTGAGTAAGTCAGAAGAGCTTCACTTGTTCCAGTGTGGCTAGCTAGAGAGATTTCTTCTGATGAAGTACAATTGTTAGCATCCTCTTGCAGTTTCGGTGTTGGGTATACATGTTGTAAGCAATCCAGAACCGAAGAAAGTGAATGGTGTTTTGAGTCGTACGGATTTTGAGGTGTTCTGTAGCAGTCATATTCGTCTATTTTAAACAAAAAGAGATGAAAAGCAAAGGTTATAAAACGCCTCTCTTTCCACAGTGCACTCCCTCTAAATCTCATCTATTCAGCAATACAAGCTTTCATTTAGCATATGTTACTTTCAAATTCCACAGTAACAGTCATTTGACCAATATTATTATGCTGGAGAACAAGGCAGCACAGGAACTAACCTGTATTCTGTTCAAATTCATCAAGTAGTTTGTCCAAGTCACAGACTGCAGCTTTAAAGTAACTGTCCATTCTACTTATAGTTCTCGTGAAGCTTTAGCCTTCTAAAACCTAAAAAAAAAAATACAGCATTTCATTCACAGCATTTTGCTATTTACAAAGTCAAAGTGTTATTATCAGAAGACAACTTCTATGAAGTACTTTTTTCTTTTTAATAACACTTTCTTCTCTCTCTCCATGTAAACAAAATGCAAGTACAAACAGGGCCGCAGACTGTCAGCCTCTATGTACTCTGAATACACTCTACAGCATACTCAGTACACTATGCACAATATGCTCAAAAATTCACGTTAAATCAGGAAATTGAGGCTGTCCTATTAAAACCAAATGCATCTGAAAGCACATACTATGGCATTATAATGTCAGGAAGTTTAAAACCAGAAGGGATACTAGTATCTTCTAGGTTGACCCCCTGTACATTTTACGTCACACAGTTCACAGGCAAAAAAAACCCAAAATAGGCCATCATTACCCTTGCAACAGAAGTGAACTGTTTGAATAAATGATGCCTGCATAATCCCAGACATTTCATGCTTTAAACTGCAGTAGGAAGCACAAAAAGTATCATTCTGTTGGCAGAAGTGACAACAAGAAAAGAAGCCTCCTTTAGGAGTTCAAACCTGACAACCAGTTCAACTCTGAGCACGTGAACATGAAACTTAAAGAAACAGATTCTCTTAGTTTCCAGCTATCCAACAATCAACCTCAATTTACTTTCAGCTATGACCAAATGTTTCAGGTAAGACTAAACACAGGCTAAAACCTAAAATACATCAGGACTATAAAGCAGATAACCAGCTGAAGCACTGAAGTATGACACAGTCATCTTAATACAGAGCTGCAATGAATTTAAGCAGGTTGAGGTCAGTACTTCTCCTCCATGATGACCCATAAGCTGCCTTTAAATCCTCCTCTTAAACCTTCCTCCAAGGCCAGGGAAAAAAAAAATGCAGCATGGTAATTCAGCTCATCTCTTCTACTAAAAACACAAAAACCATTAACTCATTAACTTTCTCCGAGACCCAAACAAAATAGTTTGTTTTTTTAAAATATCTTTTTAGAGACTTACCAACTCATCAGAAAGCTATTTGTGAATCACATTCCCTATTGCAAAACATCCTGTTTAATTTGTTTAATGAAGATCTCCAGCCACTTAACATTATGCCTTTTTGGTCACTCTGAAGTGCTTTCTAATTCCACATCTTTTTCATGTCTGAACACCCATACTGTGCAATTACCTATAACATATAGTCAAGATGTTATTTACACCTCCCTTAAGTAAACTGAAGGGACTCAGATCCCTTTAGTCTAATGTCTGGAAACCAGACCTGTAGAGGTCTGTCTAGTTTTCCTTCTACTCTTATCAGTGCATTTAGTCTCTGCATTGGCTGACTTTGCACCCTACCCCATTCAATGTACTTTGACCATCTAGTACTGCCTCTTCTCAAAGCTTAGAGCCCAAAGAAATACTTAAATCCTCTCATATCACTTATGCCACACTGCAGCTACAGATCTAGATTCCATGCCTTACTTACTCCACTGAGGTGTGAGGTTTCCTCTCAGTGAATGGTTCAGATCAGGCGCATTCACTTACCACCACGTTAACATGCATGCGACAAGAATACTTTAAGCTAATACATAGTTCAAATACAGACTGGCAAAGCACAAGAAAGGTGAAACAAACAGTATGCATCGTAACTTAATGCAGTACTTTGTGCCCATATATAAGCAAAAAATAAACAATCTGAATGTACCACTGTATTGATATCCATGGCCGTGAATTAGCCACTCCAATGGTCTTCAGCATGCTGCACCGTACATCAAGTCTCACACAGCTATCTAATGAGCATTGAATAGCAATGCTCATTGCTATTCGATAATGCCATTTCTCTTACACTCATTTGAATACAGTTCTTGCCTGTAACAATCAACTAATTTCACAACCTCCTAGCAAGAGGGAGATTACAACATGAAATGGAAGTTATTTCAGTGAAGAGCCTTACAAGGTTAACAGCTCTTGGTGATTCATTATGAGACACTGAAGTACAGATCCCATCCTTAAAGCATATATTTATGGACAGCAACAAAACCAACGGTCAAAAATTAGTCTAACAGATCATATAAACTAGAAATATTGAAGGATTATGAGAAAACCGGGGATCAAGAAATACATAATGCTGATATTTATTCTCTGTAGGTATATATTATACAACCTTACCACTCAGGTACAACTTAAGTTACAATTAATGTGCAGACTAACAGCTGTGACCAAAAGGGGTGGTGGTCACAAGCCCCACACCACTCTCCTGCCACACAGTCCCCAAGCCTTTGTTTGTACTGGCACCCACTCTCACCTCATCCCACAAGAAGCCAGGTCAAAGAGGTAAAAAGACAGAAAGTCATGTACTTTAGAGGGAGAAAAACAGTTTTTTGCTTGTTTCTCCACCAAAACAGGTCTCCAAAGTGAAACAAACACTAACCTAGCACAAGGTCCTGGCAAGGATCTGTAAATCTGGCTGCTTCACTCTTAATTATCTACATGAAACACTGTTCGCCGAGTTATGGCCCTGCAAGTTAAGCTCCCAATTTACCGCAATCAGAATTTCGAGTATTTTTTAAATAAACAGTAAATGTTTTTTTAAAAAACCTTAATTGTTAATGAAGGAAACAAACATCTATCACCAATAAATTAAAGACGTCCTCTGAAATGAATTTTGTTCAGGTATCTCAATGACACCACAAGCTGTTATAAAAAATCTTTCATATTTAGTTTTAAAGATTTACATTCACAGATTAGTGTGCTGAATTGAGCTAATTAGGTCTGTTATTTCCTTAAGACATCTGACTGTCTACTGTACGAGTAAACTAGAAGGCTAACGAGTAAACATCAAGAGAAGTGCTCACTTACTACTTCTTCAGCCAGAAATACACCAAAGATGACATATTAATGGACACAGGTCACATCCTGAATATTTTACACCTTTATAGGTCATCGATTCTCATCACACCATTCGTCCTTATGTACATCTCAGTTTCTCAAGCAGCAGCTAATCTCACTTGAAGAACAGAACACACCGATCACAAGGGTTCCCAAGTACATGGGTTGGCAAAGATCCATTTATTTTTTTTCCAGTTAACAGTCAACTCTTTGTTTTGTTGATTGAATATTCTTCAGCTTCAAGACAGCATAATACTTTATGTTGATGTATTACAAGAAAGCACACTAAGAGTACTTGCCACTTCTCTACATAAACATTTGGTATGTTTCTAAACAAGTTCACCTTAAGTCTCTTACCTTTCGAAGCTTTTACTTGCGCCCTGATTTCAAGACCAGCATTCCTTATTATCCTCCCCAAGTTTACTTAGTGGAAAACTAATACCACACAATTGCTATGCCAGGCAGCAGTCACCACGGTGAACCTAGGAAGCCAGCACCTAGAACAGCCAATGTGAACAGCACTGAAGTGAGCTATTCTGTGGCAATCTCAGGAAGGATTCTGAATAGTTAATATTTAGGTCACATCAACACCTGGTCAAATGCCCTTTTTACCTTCTGAGGCCTCCAAGAGGCAAGCTTAAATGGAACAAAAGAGAATAGCAAAGGTTTGCTTATGTTATATGCCTGGTCAGACGAGGCTTGGTCTCTGGCAAACTCCTAATACTGCACTTTAAATTGCATAAAGACAGTATCTTAAGAAACAGAGGCAATAATTCTACTACATAAAAACTGTTACCTAAGGGAAGCAAATACTGTGATCTGGATGACTGTGCAACAAATGCAAATGTGTCAGTGCATTTAAAAACACTTTATAGGCCCTTCTTTTATACACTTTATAAATCAATTCTAATATAATAGGCACATATTCCAGAGTTCAAAGCCAACATTCCACTAGGGACTTCTCAACACACTCTTATTTAAAGGAAAAGATAACACAAGTCTGCTAGGATAGAGAATGGCCAAATGACAGGATGGATTGTCAATTTTGTTTTTCAAATAGTCTCTCTAAATGGAGGTAGTTAGTAGTTTTCAGTGGTGATAACTTGTAAAATAAAATGGGTAAGTTAATTATTACCAGCTAACCAGTTTAATGCCTGATGACAAGCTGCCTTTTGATGTTTAAGAATCCCTGAAAATCACCCTCTATCATGTTAATATATATAGGCATTACCAGATAATCACAGCTAATTATCACTGCAGAATCCAGGCCTGCTTTTATATGGAACATGCTAAAACAACACAAGATCAGGTTTAGAGATAAAGACACACACACACACGCGCGCACACAGGTCTTCACTCCAGAAAGCTGACCACTGTAGCCATCTTAATTTTAGGTTATCAGGAAAGTCTTTTTACTCACTGCAAAGTTATATTATTTCAACTCCATCATTGTGTTTAGTCATTATATTTAGTCTGAGCAGAAAGCTATATTGAAGCTTTTATCCTCACAACAGGATTTAAGTAATTTTCTTCCAGCTTACCACCCAGCAACTACCATAGCTAGAACGAAGCCTCTGATAGAAACACAACCATTAAGAACTATCTAAGTTCACAGTGCTATAGAAGTGAAGTGCTGCATCAAGCACAGTATGCCTCTTCTCCCACCTTAAAGGTATTTAATTATTTAAATTACCAGCTTTCTCCTTCTTACTCCCTCCAATATCCCTACACCATACACCTACCCATAGGCTTGAGGCCCTACAGACAAAAGAAGTCGAAGGGTACAACTGCACATCAGCAGTTCATCAGCAATCAATTTAACTGAGTTCATTACAACTGAGAAAATGCTTTGTGAAAAACTTAAATGTTGTCAAATAAAAACTAAAATGATTCTTGCTGAGCAAGACAACATATTACCCAACCCAAAAACTGCAGCGGCTGCTGCCAGTGCAAATTTACTAGCTGAATCAGGGGTTGAAAATAAAAGTTACAGAACTTTTCAGACTCATAAGGAAAAGCCTACGTGGCACACTGCAAAAAACTAAACTGCCTTGCTTAAAGAGCAACATTCTGTTAGTTCAACAGAATTTCTTCAAAAGAACAAAACTCTATCAACAGCATTATGATATTACCACCAACACCAATCAGACAACTCTATCCCGACATCTTCAGCTCCTGAAGATTTTCTTTCGTTCACCCACAGTAATTTGTTATTGCTGTTCCGAACAGAAAATAGTATCATTCACACCACACAGAAAAAATTGTCTGTCAACAATTACGGATTTTCAGTAGTGCTCCAACACATCAGTGGTACCATCAGCAGCCAGGCCCACTTGCTCAGCTGAACAAATGTGTCTCTCACATACTGCCCACAGTGCCATCATCATTAGCTGTATCAGCATTTATTGCTCAGCATTAGAAAATGAGTCACGAGAATATGATTATTACATCAGACCTGAAAGATCTTTCCTCAGCGCAAACCAGTGCTCCCTCAATAGTCTCATCTTCTCTGATTTGCATTATTAATAACCAGATATTCATATTAGACAATAAGTATGTCAGCACACAAGCACTAGACGCTAACAGCATCTAGTACTGGCAGTCAACTGGATCCTTTTCTGTGCTCTACTCATTTCTCCAGAATGTACTAACAATCAGTTCTCTGCCAGTACAGCCTGCATTTAAATACAGACTGAGAACATTTCCCAGTTTCTCCAGAAGCATGTCTTAAAACATTTAATTCCTGTAAGCGTATGGTGTAAGCACGTCCATTATACTCTGTACCCTATATCAAAATAAATGCAACAGAAGGAAGCAAAAACATCACTAATATCTCTAAACCTCTAGGGACAATTAATCCATCTAAGCAATCTAATATGCGCTATACAGCACGAAGTGCTGTAAGAGCACTACGCAGTTAGCTGCTAGCGTGTGCAAGCAGCAAACTCTATGCTAAAAAACCACAAGAGTTTGTTTCTGTTTCGTTACCATCTTCCATTTCCAAAGAGTGCATTCGCTGACACTACTGAGACTGTAAAATCCTTACTGCACAAAGTTTCTCTGACTAATGACAGTCTTATCAGTTCTGAAGTACGCAAGCCCTTCTTCAGGCCTGGAATAAGCTGCAGCGCTCAATGCCAGCTTAGGACGCTTTCCTCAATGGAGATACGCATCCGTGCCAGTTCAGGTAAGACAAAGCTAGGCAGCACCTCCAAAACAGCGCGGACCGCGGCACGGGGAGCGCCAGCTCCGGGCCCCGAGCCTTGGGGGCAGGAGACCCGCAGGCAGGGCAGAGCCGCGCCGGGCGCCTCCGCAGAAATCCCGCTCGTGCAGCGCTCCGCGCCCCCTGCCCCGGGCGCCCCAGGCCCACAGCGGCTCCTGCCCCTGCCCAGCCCCCCCCGGCCCCGCGGCGCAGCCCCGGCCGGGAGCCTCGGGAGGCGCCGGCACACGGCCGCCCCGCCCCGTCGTTCTGCGGGCAGCCCCGGGCTCCCCGCCAGGCAGGGCGGCCCGGGAGGCCGCGGCTGCCGACGGGAGGAGGCCGTCCGGCGGCAGGACGCCCGTGACACGCGTCCCTCTCCGCGCCTCGCTCGGCGCCCCGGCCCCACCGCGGCTCCCGCCAGCCCCGTTCCCGCATCCTCACCCCCAGGCGGTGGGGCAGGGCCGACCTCCCGGGCCGCCGGCCGAGGGGAACGCGCACGACCCGGAGGACGCCGCCCCTCTGCTGTGAGGCGGGCGACGACACCCCCGGCGGCGGCAGTTCACCTCGGAGCCACCCGCCGCCCCCCCCCCGCCAGCGGCTCCGGGACGGCGACGGCAGCGCCCCTTGTTTGTCCGCCCAGCCGCCGCTCGGCGCATGCGCGGCGCCGCCCCGCCCGCCCAGCCGCCGCGGCCCCGCCCCCGCGCCTGCGCAGAGGCAGGGCTCCGCCCCCAGCCGGCGGGAGGGGGGCGGAACCGGCGGCGCGACTGACGCGGTCCCTCCACGCGCGCTCCCGCGCCCCGCCGGCAGAGGGCGCCGCCAGCACCGCCCCCCCCCCGCCCCGCCCCCCGCGCGGGGCTGCCGGCGTCCGCGGCCTCGCGCTTTTTCTCTTGACGTCACCCTCCGCGGTGACGTGGCTTTTACTCCGTCAATCTCGTCACCTACCAGGGTGGGCAAAAGCGAGGGTTCAGGCAACCGAAAGCCGCTTCATCTTGTTTGGAAATTACTGTTAAATTAACTAAATCGGGCTGTTTCGCCAAAGCAATAGCTACTGCGCTATTACAGTATCATTAAAGGCGGTATCAGCTAAGGCGTTGTCCTAGTTTGGCCCCCAGTGATGTAATCACAGGACGTTTTTAGGCATTTACACAGTATCTTTTTAAAAAACAAATTTATTCCAGCGGATGGCTATACAGCTATCACTACACTTCCGTCCGCTTTTCCATGCGGATTTTATTCACAGTGCGTAGTCTCTGAGGGCCAGGAGTGCGATTTTCGAAGCATTTTTACCGGATTTTCAAATGTCTTTGCGCTGGGAACCGAAGAAATACTGTTTTGAGAAGGGAGGTTTTGGCAGCAGGCGTGCACGGGGCCCGATGACCCCTGGGCTCCGTACCGACGACTCCCCAGCGTGCCATTTCCTGTATCCTGATCCAAAACATCCTCTTTCGTCTCCATTGCGCGAGCTAGCATGTAACTAACCTTTCTTTGATGAGCCAGAGCCTCCTCTTTGTCATTCACCTGGGCGTTTATTTAAAAGAGAAAGAAAAGAAACTAGTTTATAAGCTAAGAACAAGGCAGTCTGTGTAAACCGACCGTTGTATTTGCTCCCCCAAGGACTCACGATGAATAGTTTAGCAAAATACTAACCAAATCTATTAACATCTTTAAGATTTCGTGAGGATTTTCTAGCTCTTCAACCTTCCTGCAGTCCACACCTGATGAGAGCAGGCCAGACAGTTTTTGCCCCAAACTGTTCTTGTTCCCTTGTAACTTGACACGCCCTGAGGAAAACAACAGTACATGAACTGTGGACCTCAGGAAGAGAAAAACCACTTTGGGATAACATGGGCATGCCTAAAACTGGATTCTGAATGACCTCTGAAAGGGCAATGCAAGCTACAGCTTCTCCCACCGTACATAACACGGCAGATTACCTGCATGCAGCACCACCCCTCGCGTCACTTAAAGGCTAAACAGACCTTTCATCGTACATACAGGCAAACTGAAAATAAAATTCTGTTCGCTGTATGGAGAATATGCTTTAACACTCTAGTTAAACAATAATTTGTGATAATTTATTTTTAAACGGTAGCCTGAAAAAGAAGGCTTTTTGACACAAGCTGTTTAAAAGTTTCTAAGATTTCTAAAAAGATTAAAATACATTAGAATTATGAAACATATGTATCAGGATATAGAGCTGGGAAACAATGACATAGGTATAGGGGAAGCAGGTATTCAAGATGCATGCTGTTTTAGTATTACACCCTGAGGCTGCTCAAGGAGTCCAGAAGACCCACCAAACTTCTAAGCCTAGCACCTCCAGGACAATGGCTAACACAAACATATCTTGAAGTGCCATTCCTAAATTCTGCTATGGTTTTGTCCATGACATAAGCACTTAAATACTTCCCCTTATCCTTTTTCTTAAAGAAGAAAAGGATAATAAGAATTCTTCCTCTTTTACAAAGTGCTTTGTAACTCACAGATGACCGTGTGAAGCATAGGAAAAGTAATAAATACTGATGTAGATACACATACATAATAAAAAAACTGCATTGTATTTAGTATTTCAGTGAAAGCTCAGTATATATTTTTTGCATTTCTCCTCCTTCCCTAACTCTTGTATAGAGATCACTTGAAAAAAACCCAGCACATTACATTGCTGATAGCATCTAAAATGGCCAGGCTAAACTTGCCAGATGCTAGCTTTTTTGTGCTGTTTTCATCATAAACATCTTTAATATCCAGAATGTTATTGTCATCCTGGGTAACAGCTTATTTATTCTAGTATATTTTTACTGAGATAACACAGTTCATGGACGCGTAATAAAAAAAGGTTACATTAAAAGCCCAGATTGGTAGCTCCAATCACCTACAGTAGTATTTATATTGTCCACTTATATACAGACACCCTACATTATAAATGCGAAACTTATGGTAGAAATTCTTCAGCTACGTGACACACTATTTAACATATTTACAGTTTTGAGACAACTTTGTTCCTTTTTTCTCGACTCTTCAGAAACCTCAGTCAGCAATTAAACCACAACCATACATTTAATACAGTAAGAAAGTCTGCCCGTGCCACTTGTCAGCTAATTTCTTTTCTATTCAACCATTACAGATATATAGCATGCCCAGTTACCATCGTCTTTCACACGTTTCCAGTTTAGAAATTTCGTTTCCTTCTTAATCTTTATCACTTCTGCAAGCCTCAGGGCTTGGTCCTTTCTCTGCATTAGCTGCTGCTCAAATGCAATTCTGAAAGCATCTGCCATTACATAAGCTTCATCTTTACTCTTCTTCAGATTTTCAATCTGGTTTTAATTCAGAGAAAATTTAAAGTATATTAAGCAATTTGGAAGCAATAGGAGATTTAAGACGTATATTAAAAGACAGACTGAAGCCATTAACACAGACAACTTTTAAATAAACATAATCAAGGAAGTAGTAGAAACCAAACGAAGTGCTTTCTTGCCACGTTAAGAAATACATTTTGAAATGTGTATTGAAGTCTTTACCCTTCCTCTTCTACGCATGCACACAACCACCACCCATCTACACAGACGAACTGCCAGCAGTGCCTATTTATCTCTGCGCACGCAGAAGAGCTTGAGGAGGGCATTAACGTCACACGCCGGTTGGGCCAGGAGCCAAAGGAGCAACAGAGCGGTATCTCTGTCGGGAGTAATAACTTTGGTACAAAAGGGACATGACAAGTACTTCTTTTCAAAACCCGTAAGTCAGCTGGAACTTCTGCAGTGGGACGAGGAGGATGGTTACCACATTTGTAGAGTCAAATACAAATTAGAATAAAAGTTCTAAAAACATAGAATCTCACTAAATTAAAAACCTTATAAAAGCTTGAAAATCATGTTATCGATTTAAGCGTGATGTAAATACAGAGTTTTCAGCAAGATCAGCTTCCTGACCTAGCTGGTGAGCGGGCTTGTGAGTGCTGACGTCAATGCGAGGGAGGGGTGGAATGCACTGCCAGGAAGGCAGTAAAAAGGGTCAGTGGTAGTCCACACTCACAGTGTGTATACATTTATAGAGTGCGTACGCTTAGAGTGTTTCTTCCTTTTTTTTAGATTAAAAAATATGAGTGGAAGGAAAAAGAATGAGAATTTCTTTTACTAGTAACGCTGACTGGTATCAGAATTACAGTTTGATATCAGCGAAAGTTAGGGCAATATAAGCATTGCAAACAAACATTACATTATTTCTGAGATGCATTCTTGTTTTAAGACATGTTACTTTGTGTAAGCTGCAGTAGAGTGTTTCTGGCTTTATTTGGTTTTGAGCGCAAACACTCCTCTGCTTGTTTGTATTTAAGCCAAGCAGCATTACCTCTTGCTTGAGATGAAGAAGTTGCTTTCGAGTTACAGCTGCCATTTTAGCACAGGGACAAGGCTGCCCTCCAGAAGTATTGCAGGTGCAGGCTCCAAGAACTGCCAGCTTAAAATCCAAAACAAACCACCAGTTAAAAATCTATCTGCGTACAGAACGCAACACAAGAGACACCGGATGACTAGCAAAAAACCATCCTGAAACTACAAAGGGAGTGTAAGGGTCAGGGAAAGCAAGCTACAAGAGATTTAGGCATGATTTCTTTTGACTCACAATCACACGTGTGAAATGTATTTTTCTGCAAGATAACCTAAAGGCAAAAATTGTTGGCCTGTGTACGCTACTCCCTGCAGACCTCATTAGAAATTTTTTTCACTCAGTAAAGTAAAGCAGTGGGCATAGGAGTTAAGAATTAAGGTATTATGAAGAAAAAATAAGCATGCTGGCTTGTGAAAGATAGGCTAATGCTCCTTTTGTCTACTTTTTCTTTGCAAGATAGGAATTATGAAGCATCACAAATTAGAAAACTGATTAACAGGCATGCAAGGGCATATTGTCATTAGCGAAAAATGGGTCCAAAGAAATAGTCAAATAATCAGTAAGCGAAATGTATCTATATACTTTGAATATAAGCATGTCTTTGAACCAGCCATTTTGAAAAACATGTAAATCGTACTTACTTCAAGACCTGTAAAATCTGTAATGTCACTTTTATTCAAGGACATGTTCTCCTGAACAACCTTCTGTTGTTTCACATCTAGCATTGCAAGAAATTCCAAGCACTGCTGATTCAGGACTATGATATAAAACAAGGAAAGCGATTAAAAGGTCTGCTGCTCTGATGTCTTAATTTCTGGGTTTAACCACACCCAAATTAAGTGGTTCTGTAGTTTAAGCATCAGTTTGAGAATGTGATGAGACTATGTAGATCTAGAAACTCAGATCCCAGTTGTCTTTTCTTCTGTGTTTTCTTAGAGGTAATGACCCACTTACAGAGCTATCATCTCATATATTACTCTGCCTCAGCACTAAGGGCTGATCTCTTTGTATACTTACAACTAAGGCAGCTGCTCTTTTAGAATAGCACAATATTGGGAAAATAATGATGTATGTCAGCTATTTTAAAGCTTTTTGGAAACCAAAAATAAGGGGAAGGGGCGTGAGCCATCTGATCCAGGCAGACGCCTGCACAACCTGCAGTTTGAAAACCTCCACTATAAAGCCGACACGCTGAGTAACTGCCAGTTTGTGCTATGGGAATCTTTAAGTGGGTGTGCTAAAAGGGAACGTCTCCGACGCAGGTTGTCATTGTAGCAGGAGCACTCGGTGGCTCCCTGGCTGCTGTTGCCTCCTACCAGGACACGACTGGGAGCACAGTCCCAGTTGTTTCCCTCCACACCCAGGGTGTCACCACGCCAGTGAGATAAGATAGGTACGCTTCTTTCATACCTGGCCTACTCTTTAAGCTACGCATACCTGACTTTTCCTGTAATTTCATGGGTTTATTTCAGTTCAAGTGACAATGTGAGAAGAAAAACAAACACAACTTGTCTGTTTAAAGAGGGTTTCTCCATATCCACTAATATCAGCTGCCAGTAACAAGAGACTTATCCTGACAGAAAGCTTCCTTCATAGCTAAATCCTGAATTACTCCTGAGAAACAGCATGTGAAGAGGAATAGCTGTTGGTGGCTTACTTGCATTTTCAGCTTTAAGAGTTTTAACTTCTTCTGTTCTCAGTTTCAGTGCTTCCTTAAGAGCTGCATTTTCACAATATATCCTGCAGAAGTTAAGAAAAAGGCTGCATTATCTTTTAAAAAAAAATTTTAAAATGGGCACTCAAATGAAAAAAAAAATTAGCCTGTTAAAACACCTTCTCTAATATTTCTGCAAATTAAAATTAGGATTACTGACAAGGTTGAAGAAAAAAATCAAAACTGAAAAGAGTTGAGTATTTGGTTTGACAAGATACTATCCATGCAGCATTATACAAGCAGTTTTCTTACCTGTAGATTTTTTTATGGAAAATATTGTAAAATTTTTCCATAACAATATCTGTACCAATAATATGTAGTAAGTTGTTAGATCCAAATCTGCTAGCCAGGGGCCAATAAGCAACCTAAAACTGCTCCTGAGTAACTCTCTGAAGAAAGTTGTGTGTCTAGGCTTGGCCTGACTGGCACAGAATCAAGGCTAAGAAAGCAGGTAACGCCAGGCTGGCTTCTGTGGAGTCACTCCTCCTTATTCAGGCTTCAGGTGGCTCTGCAGGGAGCAAAAGCAAGAACCTCTGCACTCACACAGAGGTTCCTCTGCCACCCAGATAGCATGTGCTGTTCAAACAGGCTCACCCTGTTCATGAAACCACACCCTCACACAAACAATTTAAATGCGTCCATGTCCGAGTGAATGTTAACAAAGAAAACAAAAAAAAAATCATTCACGTCTAAGTAGACGGTGCCAACAGCTTCAGAGTTTAACAAGAGGTGAGTTTAAGTACCACATTACCATTAGAAACTCAAAGAAATCTGTAATTATGAACCTCTGGAACACTTGTTAGAAATCTTTTACTTCCTTGAAAGAACAAAATTGTTACTGGACCTGTGACAACGTGGCTCTGGTCTTAATTTTTAGAAAGTAAACTTCCTGTATTCTTAATACTGTTCTCAAGAACAGCTGTACTTTCAAGCGTTGCAACCTGAGACATACAATATGCATTTATAATGCATTTTTCCCTGCAGTATTTAAGTATTTCCTTCTTGAATAGAAAAGTGGCAATCTAAAGTTCTAAATGTTAAAGCAGTACAATTTTTTTGGTGCATCTCTTCAGCTGTCAGTAAATGCAGCATACTGTAAATTCATGGTTTTGTTTAAAACTGAATAGTAACCTGAGTTATTTCACTTGAATAAACAACAGGAAATACACATTATTCGCAGCCTGCTGTCTCAGATACCACAAAACCTTTTTGCAAAGCAGACTGAGCTCCTGGCTTGCAGTTTTCTGAAGCCAGGTCTCTAGCTTTCAATAGTTAACAGTAGCTTTGTTGCTCCAAACGACCCGGCTACATGTCCTACTCTCTTAAGTCAGGAAAGTCAAAGGGTTTTTCAAGAGGTATCCCTTAACAAGTGTAACTAAGTTAATCGGTGAACAAGACACAATATCTTAACAAAACTCTTCTTACAAATGAATAGTTTGTAAACTTTTGGCTTATTCTTTGAGTCAAAGTTTGAAAATTTTAAATAAAAATCTCCGCTGAAATAACTGTAAATCTGATGGGTAGACATCAGAGATACCATTTCTACATTTAAATAAGTGAGCCTTCTGGTCACATTTTTCAAAGTCTGTTAATGCGTTATTAGTTTAGTGCCTCTGGCATCTTGTGCTTGCCTAACCACACCTGCTGTCCGTCCAGAGTAACTCTTATTTAAACAAAGAACCAGTTGATCAGCCTTTCTCAAAAGCATTCCATTTTATCTGTACGTATGCTCATACCTACAATGCAAGAAAATAAAGCAATGATTAACCAGGAAATGATATTTCCACATGCATGCACATACCATTATTTTCTATGCCTCATTTACATTTAAAGGAAAAAAGGACAGTCTGGCTCCAGCTGGCTAACATCATAACGTAATAGGATGAAAATGAAAACTCAGCCTAGCAAAGCTAGCCTATATACATGCTAAAGAATTGAGACTTAATAATTTTAGTAGTTTTAATTGAAAAATACAAACGTTACTAGCATGAAAATTAAATAAATCTTCCCAAACCTGGAAGGAAATCAGGAGAACACAAAACCCCCAGAAAACCCAGTGAAGCAAACTTGGAACACAAGAAAGATGACATATAGCATTCAATGCAATTAAAAAAAACCCCAAAGATTCACAGTGTAAGTCAAATACCTGTCATATCTTTCTGTCCATGTGTCTTCTATGTTTTTAAGTCTATCCTGATCAAATTCAATTTCCCATTGCAAAATATTTATTTCCTGTGGAAACAAAACAAACCTGCAGCAGTTCATTACAAGCCTCCCATTGAAAGGAAGAAGAGGAACTGCTGGTGCTGAGTTTGGCACTGGCAGAGATCTAGGTGTCCAGCGGTGATGACTATCTATGATACTGTTAAAAATACATCTGGTGCCAGACACTGAAAAGTTTCTGCATCACTGATCTATGGATTCCAGACTGTGTTGCATGAACTGATGCTTGTACATGGCTTATGACAAAAACAAACCCATGCTGTCACATTTCCCTGTCCCCTTACTGTTCTGTGGAAGGGTCACAGAGGAAGAGAAACAAAGCATAAAACTCAGTTTAACAAGGTAGCTCAATGCCACCTTCCTCCTCCTCCCCATCTTCCCTATGAAAACTGGGCACCCATTTCTTAGACTCATTGGGAAGTTCCAGCTTAATAACTAAGAAATAGTGCAACTCACTATCAATGACTGTGAAACTTACAACGAAGACCAACTGAAAGTACAGAGAGAACTCTAGTTCCTTTCAGGTATTGTTTGTACGCACTATTGCATGAAAACATTTAGACCAAAAGAGTGATACATTAACATTTTCCCTTTCTACTAAAAAGGAATAAGAATACTTTAAAAAAAACCCTGGAACTAATGGCAGATTTGTACTGATTTAAATAAACAGTCTGATAACCCTTTATTAATAGCAATGGACTTCGATGTTTTTGCACAGGTGTGAAGGAAACATGCGCCCTTACCTTTTCTAAAGTTCTCTTTTCTTCCTCGGTTTTTTGAAGCATTGCTTTTGTATGACTAGTAGCTTTATTAAATACTGCCTGCAAAAAAAAGCATAACTGTCAAATACTGTAATTAAGTTTACTTAATTTGGCTTTAGCCAAATTTTCAGTTTTACATGAAGAGAAGTTCACATTCTTAGTTAAAACAGGAGTGTGCAGAATTACAAACACTGGCAACTTGCTTGTAAGTCCCAATGGATTCTAATTTCAAGTCACTAAATAGCTATGTTGCATAACAAACTTGCGTTTCAATTCCGTAACCTTTTCTATTGAAAAATGTAGCATCATTTAAAATGAGATCACGTCTTCTTTAGGGCTTGTCCACAAAATCAGCTCTCAAAAAAATTGGTTACAACTACTTTGATCCAGGTGTAACTTACTAAGAATGTCTGAGGGTAGAAACTGCGGAACTATAAATGTGTTATGCAAGTAGGCTAACAAACAGGAACTGATTTCAACATAATTCATTGTGATAGCGAATAAAAATATTACAAACTGTGAACAAAAGACTGACCTAACATTTAACGCACACTGTCCTCTAAGACAACAGATGGAGTAATCAACTGAAAACATCCGTGCTTTGCAGCAGAATTTCAAGCACTAGCAAAATCTGTAATTTAAGGGACTGGAAAGAAGGCCTTATTCTTTAAGTCAAATAGCTAAAATCTTTAAGGATCCTCAAAGATAAAATTAGGAGAATTTGCTACAGCAGTAAAGTCTCCTTAAATAACCACAATGGTTCCATGCAGCAAAGGTAATAAATCGCAGAAGCTGAGTCTGTAGACACCTGCAGACTCAATGCTTTAAATTATAGCCCTGGGAAGAACTTAAGGTTTGGGGGGTTTTGATGAGGAGTGGCAGGAAGATTTCTTCTGTTTTCTTTCCTTTACCACTGAGTACCTAACCGGTTTCTGAACAACTCCTACCATGCTCTGCAGAATTCTCAGGGCTTCATCTTTTCCTTCAAGCTGTCTTTGTGATGCTTCAAGCTCAGCTTTCAAAATTTCAACTTCCTGAAGCAAAATAAAACAGGTACACTGAGTAAAAGCCAAGGTAATCCTGTTAAAACTTGACTGTAACAGCAATGTAAATTTGCCCTCTTCAAAAAACAAATATGATTCTTTTCTGACTAATAGCTTGCCTGTGATGAAGAATTGTTAACAGTGCATGTTAGCACAAAATCCTTAAAGGAGAATACTTGTAATTATTATTCTTTCTGTTCTCTTCCAGTGTATCTGGAAAATAAACCACTAAATACTGCAGTTATTCCTTGCTAAAGAAGTTGTATACACCAACACAAGTCTGGAGCTTTAAAATAAGTAAGCAAAACTGAATAGGAGATATATATGCATGCAAATACATGCAGCAGATACAAAATATAGTAAATATTACAAATATATACTAACATATAAATGCTACATTAATATAATGTACTATATATTATACAAAATATCCATACTCTATAGCGCAGATATCATGTTAGGACTGTTAGATCAAAACCACTACTTGTCCAGAACAAAACAACAACAAAACAGATTCCTGCTCCAGGTACATGCCAATCATGTCTTTATGCAATATTGTCCCCCTCAGAAGAAAGCAGTTTTTCAATTTCCAAGTGTTAAAAGAAAATTTACTGCTTTGTATACTTATCTTTCCTTAACCCCTATGTCAGTCACTCAGTTGTTCACTTGCGGTCATACAAAACTTTTTTCATAGTTCTTCCAGTTCTATCACTTCAGCGATTGATTCTGAAATTGTATCTGGGAGCAGTGGCAATTTATCAGTTCTGTCTAACTGAAAATGAGTAAGGTTCCTTGACATTTTAACTTGCTGTGCATTGAAGGTTCTTCATGCTAAGACAGCTGGAAAATGACCTACCACGGGCCATCCTGAGGTTAAAAAACACAGTGCAGATGAAGTGTGTATTTTCACAGCTGAGATCACCCTACTCTTTCTGCCGGGACTGATGCCAGCGCATCAACACATTTAACCACAGTAAAATTAAAATGTAGGAGTTTACCTTTCAACAAAAATGCAGTAAAAACCCAAAGTCTATTCTGTTTACACTGCAGATTTTCAGGCCCAAAGCTTAATAAAAAAAAGAAAACCTGCTAGAAAAGGAGTACAATCCTTTTAATATTCTCTACATCTTTAAAAATACTTCTCCCCGCTGCTTCCCCCCCCAAATAAAAAAAAAAATCCAGAGTATAAACTGCATTTCACACTGTGATTTCCTGGCATAAAATTTAATGAGGCTTCCAACTAGCACTCTAATTTCAAGAACCTGAATCCATCCAAGATTCTGGACATGCCAAGATCTTCAGCTAAACTAACACTGTGCTTTAGTTTGCTGTATTAAAAGGACATGCAGATTTCAAGAGCAGCACACTTGGCACAGTTACTAACCTCTAGAGCTTCCCGAAGTTGTTGCTTTAGTTCTTCATTTGACACGTCAGTGTTAGATTCTGTAAGATTGATAGGAGATGCTAAATGATGAGATACTGAAATGTTTACAAAAGAAAACATGAGAATTTGCTTTACCCTGAAAACAGGTAACATGCGGAGGTGATTTTTCATCTTTGTGGTTTTTTTCTTCTGGAGCTAATACACAGATGTAAGAAATACATAAATACTAAGCTCAAACACATTGTTTCACACTTAAAGAAGTGAAATGGGAAAAAAAGATCAGTTGTAGAGAGACCTAAAATAAGGACAATTATTTTAGAATTGCCTTTAAAAAATAAAAACCACAACAAAATTGCCATCTTGATTCAAAAAATAATTTCATTTTTTAGATTCTTTTTAGATTGTAACTTTTCAAGAACCAAACTCAACACAACAGTAGCTGGCACTATTTAGAAGTAGAGGCAATTTTCAAGAGACGAAGATCAAGTACGGTGGTGGAGTATCCCACAAGATCCAATGCTCCTCTAAACAAGCAGTTACTACTGGTACCATTTTTCTTAAACTGCGCATCGCAGAGATACGTTAAGATGCAGCCTCCTACTAAATCAAAGTCAGGTTCATGTGGACTTTAGTCATGCTTTCATGGATATTGCTGTGTGAAAGACCTAGATCTAAGACAAGCATCACACACAGACCGTCGGAAGGACAGTGAAACCAATCGGAATTACGCTGCTCTTGTAACATCTCTCCGACGCTGCTGAAACCAATGAAGAATAATTACATGGCTTAGCTTACTGTTGTGGAGAGGATAGTGGGGACTTGTTCTAAAGGAGAAAAATAAGCAAGTTATATGGAAATACTTCAGACAAAATACTTAAAATGGCCAAAAATGTAAGGCAAAGCAGCTGAAGTGTAATGAACAGCACTGCCTTTATTTGATTTTATTCACAGCAGTGTTGTCTTCACAAAACAATGAATGCCAACACTGGGAGGACGGAGATGTGCCAGTTCTAAAAACAACTTCTTAACCTCAAAAGTATTCCAATTCACAAGTTCCAACTAAATAGCAAACAGGATTTTGACTATTTAGCCATAAGCTTTAGATACAATCTCTAGGAAGACACACTTAAACAAACCAGGAATCCAAGCAATTCCATTCAATTTCATATATGTGTTCAGAGAAAAACAATGCTGTCCCCACCGCAGGATGCTCTTCGCTAAATGTCACTTTCAAAGGCAAAACTAAACACTTTAAAAATGGTCATTCTGCACTATGAAGGGCCACAGCCTCCTTCACTGAAAAGCAATTCTGCTGTTAATGTTTTGGGAGGAAGACCTAGGAACAGAGGCCGCTCTGCGGCCTCAACGGCACTGAGCATCTCCTCTTGCAACACTCGCAGCGGAGTTACAGGCTGCTCCAACCAGCCTGCGAGGCCGCGCTGGATCCCAGCAGGCATGCAATGCACATGCACTTCTTGGAATCCTTCAGGGATTTCCAAGACGTTTGGCAAATGGTTTGAATTAAACTTGATGGCATCTTGTGAAGCAGCTGAACTGCTCAGTTTTCCTAACGGAGATTTTTCTCATGGCGAATAATTAACTTCCAAATTACTCTTACCACAGCTGTTTTGTCTGGTTGAACTAGTAACAGGCTTTTTGGATGATCCGTCGTAAAAACTGTTTCGTTCTGATCTGGGAAGAGCTGCAGCATCACTTTCTTCCACTCTTTTTGCTGATAAAAGAGGATTACAAACCTTTCCAGATCCCTTCCTAGATCTCAATGAATAGGAGTTTTGTAAATATTCCCCTTCATAAACACCTCCCGGTCTTCTCCCAAGTCCGTTTCCCAAGTCTCCACATGTCATGTCATCCTCTTCTGCTTCCTCCATCTTCTCCTCCTGGGTTTGTTTGGGGTTTTTTTCGCCCTGATTGAGGGGCACTTCACTTACTGGCAACGTGAACAGTGCCTCCCGCAAAACAACAAGTATTTTATCTAGAAAAACAGAAAAAAACCTCCGTAATTAAAGCCGCAAAACAACATCAAAGTGAAAAACCTGAAGCTGCTGGTGCCTGGCCGCTTCCCATGCGAGTTCGGGCTGCCGGAAAAGATCGCTCCCGCCGCACGGTAAAA
The DNA here is from genome assembly GCF_965638725.1 of Aptenodytes patagonicus. Taxonomy (NCBI): domain Eukaryota; kingdom Metazoa; phylum Chordata; class Aves; order Sphenisciformes; family Spheniscidae; genus Aptenodytes; species Aptenodytes patagonicus. The sequence continues at coordinate 81,421,162 of NC_134982.1, read as the reverse complement.
CGTTACCGCAGCCCAGCCTCCCGCTGCGGGCGGCTCAGGCGGCCGGCGGCGGCCGGGCGCCGCTGGAAAGCGCCTCGGTGGGCACCCGCCACCCCCCCGCCCCCCTGCCCGCCCGCGGACCCCCGCCGCCCATCCCGGTCCCCTGCCGGTGCCGCTCCCCCGCCCGGAGCCCCCGACCCACCCGCCCGGCCGCGGCGGCGCTGGCGGTCCCCGCCCCGGGGCGGGCTGGAGCGCTGCCGGGGGCGGTGGGAGCGCGGCGTCCCGCTGCCGGCAGCCGGAAAGTCAGGCGACAGCTCCCCGGGAGGCTGCTCGGAGCGCAGAGGCCGAGCCTCAGGTGGAGCTAGGCGTTCGGTTTTCGTTACGAGAGGCCTATATTCTGCCTGCAGCCCTCCCCCAGCCACAACAGCGTTTGCAAAAATCCCCAGCAGCTTTTGGAAACGCGATTCGACTTCACAAGACGCGGTCCTTCAAAGCCTTCTCAGGAGCTGGTGTCGTCCAGGCACTTCCACGGCAGAGATCACCCTCCGCCCGGCTGCCCATCCGAGCAATAACCCCGAAAGCGGCTGTTCAACAGCAACGCACGTATGCGTGCGTTTCCACAGCGTTTGGTCCCAATTCTGCAAGGAAACTCCAGATTTTTCACCGTTTCGGTTTACGCAAGGGTCAAATTGCCAATGCAGTATTCGTCTGTAAATCTCACAGAAAGTCTATACCGAATGTGGAATAAAAGAATCCTAAATACGTAACCATAATACTCTTCACAATAGAAATTTTCAAGCAGAGACAGTTCTATTCAAACTTGTGTATACAAAAAGTTTATTAGCAAGCACGTTCTACAGAATCTTTCACCAGGCTTTACAAGCCACCTTTTCTGTGAAGAAAGGTTATTTCTGCTTTGCGCAGCCACGGTCTCCTGCAACCCAGGCTTTACAAGTGACTAGAACAGGTGGCTGCCAGTATTTTAAGTGTAACCATGTTATGGATCGCTGCAGGTTCGTTATCCTGCCAAATGATGTATTTCCTCGATAAACTTACAGTGATAAATATGTTCCGTCATATTTGGGATGGGTGATGGAGAATACTGAGAGAAAAAGGAGAAAGAAAACTTACTGATATTCCACACCAGTGCAGATACAGCTGGTGTTTCCTTACACTGTAATTCCCGAAGTTCCGTGTATTCATTTTAAAATAGCTCTCTTACCACGCCATTTCTCCTCCTTCCAAAACAAAGCACCCTCCTTGAACTACATCATACACCCCTCAGTCTACATCAGCCTCCACGCATTCAGGAATACAGTGGAGTATAGCAGTTTTTAGCCAAAAAATTCAGAAACCCCTTTTCAGGACGCTGTTTTACCCTTTAGAAACCAAAAGCTCCTCAACTGCCATCAGTTATCAGGATTTCAGAGTTTCCTTGGCGGGGGCGGGGCGGGCAGGGAAGGTTCGGTTTTAATCGTAAGCTCCAAAAAATTCTCAATTATTGAACCTAGTGCCTGCTACTAGCGGCAACCGTGCCACTTTCACCCTTTCATTCACTGCTGAATTTTCACTTGTCTCAGTTCTCCCGTGTGCCTTTCCCAGCGTGCTTCAGAGGCTGTTCCAAAGCCTTACGACCCGGCTATTCTGAACCTTCTTCTAGTCCCCAATCACATCAAATGACAATAAAATTAATTTTAATTTATCATACAGGAATTATTAATGTCATTTATTAAACCCTCCCACGAAGCGGTCCAGCAGAGTTACTTTTTCACCAAATGTCAATTGTTGTCCTTCATCCATTGCTCAATCCATTGCATAATCTGATCCAAATTTCTCTCTAGGTCTTCGGGAGTGTTGCTGGGTAACTGGTGTACAATTTCCTCTCTGTATGACAACACAGCTTCTTCATAAAGCGTCTGAAAAATTTCACACTGGATGTTGTCTTGCAGCTTTTTCCCTTTGTAGCCCCTAGAAAACAAGAACAATACCGAGAGACAACTAAAGTGTTCTACAGAGAATCAGTGATTTATACCCTAGAAAAACCCCCAATGAAGTCACACGACAGTACTTTACTCCTGATATACTCCACTGACATACCTGCTTTCAAGTCTGTCATACAGAAATGAATTTTCTGTACGAAGTACAAATACTATATGAAACCACCGTTCGGGGAAAAAATCACAGCCGTGGTAGTCGACAATAACTCCACCCTCACTCATTTTATCTTCTAGTTCATCAATTACCTACAAAAGAGACGAAGATAGGCAAGTTCATCTGAAATCACGGAAAGTGCAAATACAAAAATGCTCGGTTTTGAAGTTGGACCTACCCTGTCTTCATCCAAAATCGGGCAATCATATTCCTCATCGAAACCTTCATACAGTTCTCCTGCAGCAAAAATAATTTGTGGAAGTTTGTGAAGTAACAGCAGTCATTAAGATTATTTATATTGTTACGTTTATTTCAGGAGGATGCAAACAAAAGACAGTGTTCAGAGCAAGGAACACTTTGTTTACAAAACCATACAAGGATAAGTTTGTTATTTATTACAAAGTATGCTACTGTTACACAAATGCTTTTTTAACTCATACCACCAAAAATATTTCTGTTGAAAGCAAATTCATTGCCTTTTCATATAATATATAATAGATGCACTACAAGCGCATAGCTATACAAAGCAAAAAAAAATCCAAAGTACTTTGATGGACTACTTCGTTAATACGGCCTACCTTCTTTTGCCATGTCACCCACATTAATGTAGGTCATCCCGGCTCTTGACGCAAGTTCTTTTCCGAGCGTGGTCTTCCCAACGCCCGGAGTACCTGAAGACAAAACCCCATATAAACCGGTAAGAGAACAGTACGCGAGTCCTCTTCAAATAACCTTCTAAGGGGTCAGAAAGGAAGCGTTTGTCAGTCAATGCTGGCAAGTTCGTGTAAGAAGGGGGCAAGAAGCTGCATGAGAAGGAAAGACACGTACAAGCAATGTCTAGAGCATACCCCCCCCCCCCAAAAAAAAAAGAAAACTCTCACTTTGTGCGGAAGTGCTACTCTAACCGGGATGACGCAAAAGTAAACCTTGCTTCATTTAAAAGCCCTAACTAATGCGGAGAACCCCCAAGTTTTCAAGCGGGGCAGCCCGGCACCGCCTCCGCGGGGCCCTCGCACCCCAGACCGCCCCGGCCTGGGAACAGGGCCGGGGCCTCCCCCCGCAGGCCCGGCCCGAGCCCCGCCGCCCTCCCCGCCCGCCCCCCCGGCAGCCCCGCGGGGGCCAAGCGGCCCGGACGACACCGGCGTCTTCCCGCTTCGAGCCGGCCCGGGACCCGGCCCGCCGCTACCACCGCCCCGCACCGGTGAGCAAAACGTTGGGCCGCCTCATGCTGCCGCTCCGCGCCGCCGGCGGCGGCCGCTGGTCGCCTAGGAGACACGTGCGCGGGGGCCTTCGCCGCCGCCGCCGCCTGCCGATGGCGTCACCCGCCCTGCCCGCGGGCGGGCAGGCGCGCCGCGGACAGCTAAGAGCCGCCGGAGGAGAAGGGCCTCTCGGGAGTTGGGGTGTCCCGGTGTGAGGGGGCTCGGCTCGGTCCGGCCCGGCTCGGCCCGGCTCGGCTCGGCTCACGGGGTCCCGCTGCCGCCTCAGCCCGCCCGGGTGCTGCCTCGGTGCCGGCCGCCCCGGGAGCGGGGCTCTCCCCTCAGGCCCCGGTTGTCGCAGCGGGGCCGCACGGCGGATGGGCCCCGCCCGCCCGGTCGGAGGATGTCTGGAAGCTCCTCGGGAAGGCAGGCGGCGCCGGCGGAGGTAGGCCGCGGAGGGCGGGGATGGGGGCTCGGGGGCCGCCGGCGTGAGGGGCTCCCGGGGGCCGAAGGTCTGCCCCGAGGAAGCTTTTCGCAGCTTCCGGGAAGGCTCCGGTTAGCAGTACTTTCAGGCCCGGTGATTACCCCTCGGTCTCTGCGTTGGCCGTTCCTTTTCAGTTGCGGTTTTTTCTATGTGTAAGATGTTTATTTTCTTACTAGTGCAGTGTGTAAAAAGGAAACCCCCTCACACGGTGGTATCCGGCCAAAGCTCTGCCCAGAAAACGAGCAAAGACATCTTCAGTAGATCTGCCTTGTAACAAGTCCAGACAAAACTGGACTCAAGATGAGCCATGGGTAGATAGATACAAACCTGAAACTCAGGTGTGAGAGTTATTCTAAGTGCTAATATAGTGGTAACGTTATAGTGTAACATTATAGTGTAGCATGTTGTGCTTCTGTTCATAATTTTGCTGGTCGATATGCAAATTCAACCAGAGATAGTTTTTGTCAGAATAACGTTGGAAGCAAACCCCGCAGAGGCAAATCCTCTTTCCCAGTTGCTAACGCCTCTTACTCTCAGACGAGCTCTTGCTGGTGGTGGTCTGTTGCATTAATTCATATGACGTGTAAACTGTAGAGTATTCGCGGGCCTTTTCGGAGATGACGTGTCTATTCTGTCACTCCTGCTTTCACAGAACTGTGGTTCGGCATGTAGCCGTTTACGGTTCCCGTGCTAAAAGGCTGTTGTGCAGTTGTTAGCAGCCGAGAGCGTGTGGCCACCAGGATGTTGTTTTGGGACCGTAGGTAGGCTGGAAAGTGCCTCTGGGGTGTAAGTTTGTACGCCTGTCCTAACAGGGTATTTCTCAAATCCAAAATTAAATAACCGCTATTAGCAGTTTCATTCCTTGTCACTGTCAGACTTCTGAGACGCGTGACGGTCTGATTCTAGACCAGTCCCAGCTTCCTCACACAGCAAACAAATAACACTTGATTTTACTATGCTGCCTAAATAATTTTTCTCTGCTGCCTGTGTCTGACTTTTAAACACAAATGGCTGCATTGTAAATGTTAAAAAAAAAAAAAAAAAAGCCACATGCTGAAAACTATACAGAGACAACATGATCATGACCTTGATGTAAAAATGGTATAAATGAGCTTATGCTATCTCTTTCATTCTTATCTCTGTTTTAATTTTACTTCTTTAGTTTGAATGTGTGTGTGCAGGATTTTCAACTTGTTCTGATTTGCCAATTTGCTGCAAAATACTCTATCACAATGTGTAAGGTGTAGCTTTTTTTTTAGTACTGAAGAAGCATGTAATCGACACATTCAAAAAGCATAAGTGCCAACGTTTGTTGCTAACTAGTAGTATGCCTTTCAATGCTAATGAAGTTCTTTACATCTATGAGACATTCTTGTATACACTTGATAAAAATCTCCAGTTTTCTAGAGACAACTGTACCCAATTAAGGGGAGGAGAGTGCTACATTAATAGCAAGACGTTTGTATTTTACCAGGTAACAGATTGGTTGGCACGTTCATTTGATGACTTCTTTGGAAACACAAATATTTCTTCTAGTGCGGTTCCTGTGAAGCCACTAGAAGGCAGCTCTGGAAGAAACCAGCAGCGGAAGAAGAAAGACCTGTCCTCTGTGCCAGAAAGCAGCAAAACCAAAGCTCTGCCCAGAAAACGAGCAAAGACATCTTCAGTAGATCTGCCTTGTAACAAGTCCAGACAAAACTGGACTCAAGATGAGCCATGGGTAGATAGATACAAACCTGAAACTCAGGTGTGAGAGTTATTCTAAGTGCTAATATAGTGGTAACGTTATAGTGTAACATTATAGTGTAGCATGTTGTGCTTCTGTTCATAATCTGTATTGTTCTAAGTATATCCTGTTTTATTAGGGCAGTGAAGTACTAGTTTGATTTATTTACTGTCTGTAGTTAAGATTTTAATGAGCTATGTATCTGCAGGAGGTGCATTTTTTCCCCCACACTTCCTGAGGAGATAAAGCTACTGATGAGCCGTTGTTTCCTGTCCATCCACTGCTAAACTTTTGAACCTGTTATTGAATTTCAGCCAGAGCTGACAGCTCCAAGTACTAGGAAAATCCACAGCTAAAGAAAGGAGAGAGAACTGAGTTAGTGCACTCATTATGGGAAAGATAACAGAAATTACCTTGCATGTTACTGGACAGCAAGTAGCATGTTCAGAGTACTTGACTAATTGCAGTTTGCGCTATCTCTTGCTATTTTGATGCATCTTAGGCATGACTTTGTGGGTGGCGGGTACTGTGGTACCTTAGGGCTTCAAGGAGAAAGGACTCAAATCTGTAGTAAACCTGTCTTCACTGGTTCTGCTTGTGGAACAGCTCTTTCACAGTGTGTTTCAAAGGTATCAGCATGTGTCTTAACTGCCTCCTAGCTTGTTCATGTAAGTAAGTTAGTGTAATACTTGTATTTTATATTTAATAGCTCATCTCTGGAGAGGAATTGAGTTACGAGGCTAGAAGGCAAGTAAGCTGCATGAGACTTGCAGAAGTTCCAAAAATCTATGTAGTATTAGAGTCAGTAGAGCCTAGAAAGTACCAGCAACAGCTATAAAGCATACTGACACAAACAGGCAAGACTGTAATGTTGTTACTTTAGGAATAATAAATAATTCATTATTTCCCAACTGCAAGCAATGGAAAATTGGTTGTTTGAGGAAACAGGCTGAAATGATTATCCCTAACTGTTGCACTTCTACATAGCATAAAGATATGTAACTGGAATACACACGTACATGTCTGTTAATGTTTTAGTCAGCATATATTCTGTTCTTGAATCTCATCATTACAGTCTTAGAAACCAAGAGGTGTATATATGCATTTCGTGTATTTTAATCCTGTTTTAGAATGACCTTGCTGTGCAAAAGAAGAAAATTGAAGAAGTTGAAACCTGGTTAAAAATACACGTATTTCAGAGGCAGCCAAAGCAGGTAATCTTGCTAAAATTAGCAGCTAGAGATATAAAACCATACAAACGAGCTGGATTCAATTTTATTGTAATTTCAGAGAGAAACCTTAACTTACAGGTAGTGATTATATATCTATTGCATTATAAGAAATCTGTTAAGAACGTAGGTTAGAGCTTGTACATTTGTTTAGGGCTTATGCTGCTAAGAGGTGGATTCTGGTTTTGCTTGGAAATACTATTTTCTAGCATCCAGTCAGTTCATACCTCTTCAGTGTGTGCTTGTAACTGCATTTGATCTCCCACAGATTAATTTTAAGTATCTTTGCAAATTTTCAGTTGCATTGACTTGATGTAATAGGATGTTTTTAACCTCTTGATTGATAAGAGACATTCTTATGCATCATTTACCAGTCTTGCCTAGTGTTTTTCAGACCCGATTCTCCAGTTCAGTATGTGTTATGTTGGTAGTCTACATGGTGTGCAGTTAACTGAACAGATACATTAAAAACTGAGAGCAAGGCTTTCAGAGTTCTGGTCTAGCTTTTCCTATCTGAATACTCAACAGGTAAATTAATAACACAAAATATTTAACTCAGTTTTTATTGGGAAAAGAGAATCATTACCAGAGAAACTATGGAAGAAATTCAGCCAATATTCATCTTCAGCCAACTTTTAGTCTTTATTTATCATGTTTGGGATTTTTTTTTCTCCCCTCCCCCCCCCTCCTCCCCCATGACAGGGTGGCTCTGTTTTACTGCTAACTGGTCCTCCTGGTTGTGGAAAGACTGCAACTATACAAATATTAGCAAAAGACCTTGGCATTCAGGTGCAAGAATGGACCAATCCAATATCTTTAGACTTTACAAAAGAAGACTTAAGGAATATGTTTGGCCATGGTAAGTATTTTGTTTTTTTCTTTTTTTTTTTTCCTTCCAGTTACTCTTGTGATTTTTGTATGCTGTGGTTTTTTTATTCTTTTGTGTCTCTGTCGCATATGAAGTCAGATCCACATCTGTGTAAGTCAGATCCCTAGTGTTTAATAAGAATCTTTCTTTTGCTTTTATCTGAAAAGGGATTTAGTTTTTTTACAGTGTTTACCCCAAAATAATTTGCAATTGAAGTCAGTATAGAGAGCTATGTAATAGCCTGGATATCATTTGAGCCAATTAAATAAGAACAGGTAAGTTTGTCTTGGTCTGGGTCCTCCACTGAATTCTACCCTTTAAAAATTCTCTTGTATTTGTAACGTGTTTGCCAAAGGGCTTGGCTGCTGGTGTTCAATGGCTACTGTCAGAAAATAGCATGGGTGGGTATTAGTTCTTGTGGGTATTTATATTCTACTTAGTATAATATAGAATACGTATTTTTAATTAGTTTTCTTTTTCAGACTCAAATTTTCATACGTTTCCAAGTCAGGCCCAAGCAGCTCTCTTTCAAGATTTTCTGTTAAGAGCAAATAAATATAACAAACTTCAGATGCTTGGGGAGTCCTCAGAAAATGATAAAAAGCTTATTCTTATTGAAGTAAGTGAAAACTTGTGAAATCTTGTTTTGAAAACAATACCTTTTATTATCATGTTGACATGCTAACTAGCTTCATGAAGCTGGTGGATTGGTGTTGCCAAAAGTTAGTCTGCTTTACCGCAGATGAGTTCTTTATTACTTTTTGAGTAATGCAGCAGGCTAGAACCAAGTTCTATCTCTAGGTAAACTATATGAGCTAATAGTCAGGCAGAAACTGGAGACTAGTTGTGTACAGAAATAAGTAATAGAGTATCAAAAAGTAGATGAAAACAATATTGAGAAGTCATACCCATGTTTTTATATGATTAGCTTTCTAGAAATATATACTTGTATAAACAGGAAGAGGGGAAAAAAACCCACTCTTCTTGTTACTTAAGGATGCAGGAGAGTGTAGAAGATACGTGAGAATTAATACAGTCGGAAGGCATTTGAAATTTAGCATTCCCTGGTCTTATGCGGGGAGGGGTGTATTTAGGGCAGAGATGTGAACTCTGAGGGTTTGTAAGCCATAACCAGAGGTTCAAGAGAAGACTTTGTTTTTACTTAGTCAGGAGTGTGTTTCAATAGCATTTTCTTTCTAAGCTTTCCATTTTTTCTGACAGAGGAATTCTATAAGTATGATGGTCAAGTTGTCTGTAAACTTTCAAGAAAAAGAATAGCTGAGAGAAAAATTCTAGCTGAGTAACGTGATGTACTGTAGAATTTAGGAAGCATAGTTTTCTGTGACTTCTCTTCATGAAGTCACTTCCTTGAGTAGGTCCTCTCATACCTCAAACAGTATATCCTGCCCTCTTCCTCAGTGGAGCTGCTACCTTGAGTGTTGATCCTCTGAGTAAAACTCCGTCTAGTAGGCAATGTAATCACCCAAGGCTGTTTCTTAGGAAACAAGGACAGAAAGAAAATGTTTCTTTTTTAGATAATTTTTTTTCCATAATAAAAGAAAGAAATACTACGCTGTGCTTTTTTTTTTTCCTTTGTTTTTTTCCCCCTGGTTGTCTTCGCTGTTAGCTGCATTCAAATTTAGTTGAAAGCAGGTTAACTAGGAAGAAAAAATGTGTAGCAACGTGGTGTGCCATAACAGTCTGTCTGTGAGAAAGAATATATACATCTGAATGTAATGACAGCAGTTCATTTGTTTTGAATAGGATATACCTAACCAATTCTATCGAGACCCTAGCAGTCTACATGGAATTCTCAGGTAAGTTGCAAGTAAGTTTTTAATGATTAGCTTTAGCCACTTGCAGTAAACTGGAGTTTGATTCTTGTTAAACTTGCTTTTTTTTCAATTTAGGAGATTTGTTCGTACAAGTAGATGTCCCCTTATATTTATAATCTCAGATAACTTCAGTGGAGACAGCAACCAGAGGTTACTATTCCCAACGGAAATTCTAGAGGAGTTGTGCATATACAATATTAGGTAAGATCTTTTATCTCATTAAAACTTGATTTGAAATAAATGAGAAGTCAGAAACTAATTATTTTTTTTAAATGAAATTCAACAGTTTCAAGCCTGTTGCACCAACAAATATGATGAAAGTTCTTAATCGAATAGCTGCAACAGAAGCTAGTATGGTAAGTTGTCGAAACTGATAACTTCTGTGCGGTGCCAGGACCAAAAGATTTCAGACTTTTATATCCAAAATATGTTATTTATATTTGTTACTGTATTTGTTTGATCTTTGATAGCAGACCCCCACACCCCCCAAAAAAACCCACCAATCCCCTCCCAACAGAAAACAAGGAACAAACTGGAAAGATGTCTGGTTTTTAAGATTAGCTCCACTTGATCCTTGTTCTAAGTTGTCAAAGTTACTTCTGAAAATTATTCTGCCTATTACAGAAACGATATGTATGAAACAAATAATAGGAATAGAAGTAATTTTCATTGTCTCTAGCAAGGCCAGAAGAGGTCACGAACCTAAATACTGTATTATTCCTGAACTGTTTTGATTACAACCAAGTCTAATATTGAGTGACACCTTGCAAAGAATTATGTGCATTATTCTCTTTAATATAGCTATATAAAATGTGGCAATGTGCTTAAATGGATTAAATGCTTTAAAGTTAGCAGTATTACATGGTTTGAGCACATGGTGGGTGCTCATGTAGTCTGTTTATGGTGTACATCAGAGGTGGGTCCCCACAGCCAGAATAATATTCAAATACTCCTTTTCCTACTTTTTCTTATTACTTTGAATGTTGCTTTTCCTTGTAGAACAGAGAAAAAAACTATGCTCTTGATAGAACTTCTCTGGAGTTGCTTTGCAGAGGTTGTTCAGGTGATATAAGAAGTGCAATAAACAGTCTTCAGTTTTCTTCTATGAAAGGTAAATACCTATGATTTTGTTAAGTGAATGGCATTTTGACCATTTCTGCTGTAAAGGTATTCTGTTCACTGTTGTAGCACAGCTAGGTGAGCTGTGCAAAACATTATTGACACGCTGCTCTGGAGCAGGAATAAAAGGCACAAAGTTTTGGGTTTGGTTTTTTTTTGTTTGTTTGTTTTTGTGTGTTTTAATTTGTTTGTTTTTAAGCTGAAAATGTTCCATTTCATGACTCTTGTATGTCATGAACTCATAAAAGTGAGTAACATCTGCTACACATGTGTTGATGTAATTTAATGAAATGCCCTCTTTTCTTCTTGATGTCTTTGCTATTGGTGTGTGTTTATCTCTACCCTTAAAGCATTTCTGAAATAGCCCATTGATGTTGTATACAGCATTTCTGTAATGATTGATTTTGCTTTGGAGTTCCTACGGCTGTTGGTAAATTGAAAAGCTGTGAGGTGGCATGACGTACTGTGAAGTTATTGAGTGTATTATAGAATAACTTTTGAAGTTCAGTGTTTTAGTAATCTTCAAAGTACTTGTTTGGACAATGGTCAAATTACACTTAGTTTGGGATTATTTTAAATGTTCCAACATCGAAAGAAAACAGGAGACTTACTGTCATGTCTTTTATAAGCATTGGAGGTCAATAATTGTTAAGAAACCAATGTATGCGAATTACGTAATCTGTGATTTTTTTTAAAAGCAGTACTCTGGCATGTGTAGTTCATTCTAAGAACCGTTAGATGGTGCCAGCATTTATATACAACCTAGAAATAAGGAAGTGAATTCAACAGTTGTCTTCTGCTGTATGTCGTAAAGCTAGCAATGGTCTTGTTGCTTTTACTCATTTTCTCTCCCATCCACCTTGCAAACAGAAAATGTGCTCATGGAATACGGGATTAAATGTAGTTTCAAGTCCTTGTTGTAAGAGGGAGTGTTGTAGTTTGAGGTTTAGAGTATATTGAAATTAACTTAGCTGTGTTTGTTAAATTACATGAGGGAGAGAGTCAAGTTTCTAGGTTTAACTTGCAAACATGGAAACTAAATTCTTCTGATGTTGTCTTCTAGTATACTAAGTTTGTATTGTTCTGTGTTAATCAGAAAAACATAAAATTCCTCTCAGTAAAACCATTTTGATGATAATGCCATTAAGTTAATAAATAGTATGTTGGCGATCCCTGAGTAAAGTTCGCAATAGCTCACTGCTGGATGCTAAGTAGCTTCTACATACTGTAGAAAACCTAAATAGTCTTAAAATGACCAGTTTGTGTAATTTCTAATAAATTACCTTGGAAATGTAAAAACATGAGAGTTAGAAAGAGAACTTTGGAGAAAACAAAGGCGTATGGCTTGACAGCTTCTGTACATGACAGCTCAGAATCATGTACTCAAGTCATACCACACTGAACATTCTCTTCTTGCATTTTCTGCCTTCATGTTGAATAGAAATTTTTTAGTTGTTCAGGTATTTCAGTTAGGTAAATGATTGGCAGCCAGTGATATTTTGTAAATTTTGGAGACACCTCACCTCCTTGTTGATCCCCTGAGAATGCAGTATTAGTTTTTACGTATATATAATTTCTTTCTTCACTTGTGTATATGTGTAAACACGAGCGATACATTCACTTTGTAGTAGTATTAACGGGTAAAATGGATCCATGGTAGTTGTGGAAGAAAAGATAAATAAGTAAAGGATAAGTTCCCTTAGCTCAATAAGGAACATTCACCTGCCACTAAATCAAATTGTGGGTGAAAATTTTTGAGTTTTAAATTAGAGTAGAAGAAGGGGTTTATTCTTTGGAGCTCAAAACATTGTGGAAATTAGTAGGCTGTTGGAAGGATCACCTAAATGAAAGTTTTTCTTTGCCGCCTTATATTTCAGTGAGGGTATTATAGAGATAATGCAAATAGAAGATAAATTGATAAATGAACAGAATGTAACTGAAATATAATTTACGTATATTTGCACTTGTACTTTATAAAGAAGAAATTTTTAAGAAAGGCAAGTTGGGGATGCATCAGAACTAGGATGAATAAGCAAGAATGCTAGCTTTTTTTAAAGACAGGTATTTATTATTCAAAAAAGTACTTGGCATCTTAGCTGTGGCTTAAGGGACAGAAGAGGGATGAAGCATGCTAGTTTAGGTGACTGGGTTGTCTTCCTAACAAATGAGTTTTCTCTTAGTGCCCCTATTTATGTAACATTTTCTGTTCTTTTTTTTTATTTGTTTGTTTAGAACATTAGCAGTAGCAATATAATAAAAAACTTTATTGGATTCATGTACTTTATCCTGATTGTATTTTTGCTTTTATTGATAGACTGCTCATTGGAGAAAGAGTTTTGGTCAAGGAAGAAAAGGAGCTCCACACTAAAATGTGAAGCAGCAGCAGTATCTAAAGGAAGAAAAAGTAAATCTGATACTTCAGAAGACCAGGAGATACAAGCTATTGGTGGCAAAGATGCTTCCATCTTTCTTTTCCATGCGCTGGGGAAAATCATTTACTGCAAAAGTAAGAAAACTTTGACTTACTCTTCCTTTCAATGGGCAAAGCATGTCAGCTGCTAACAGCTAGATTTGCTAAAGAAACGCTAAGGGTGAGCTCTAATTTGCATGTTTGGTCATTAATAACAGTATAAAAACAGTAATAAAAGTTTGTGGTAACTGAGATTGCAGCTGTCTGTTAGGTAAATAAACGTTTCATTAAGATGTACTACATGTATGTAATAAAGTTACGTAACAGTTGCATTAGGTCCACATGCTGTAATGCAGACAAAGCTAGATAGATAGCCACCACCTTTGTTGCTTTGTACAAAAGCAGATTTTGCTTTTGTGCAGAATTATACCTTGTTGTATGGTTATGTTCTGTACTTGTCTCTATTCCTAAAAGTTACAGAACAGCTCTGCAGCCTCAGAGCTACTGCCTCCCTTATTCATGTATATGGGTTTGACTCCTGCTGTTGTCTCTTCCTCCCTACTGTTTATCTCAACTCTGTTTCCCTTTAACTGACATATGTGCTCTCTCCTTTCTGACCTGAAAACCTCTTCCACTTCTCTGTCATACCCTGTCTCCCTTTCCACCTTTCCAAAATTCTTTCCACTTTACTACTATTGAAAGTTCTACTTTTTATACACTCAGGTTCTGTAAATTTACAGAACCTATCTGCTCCCTGTGTTTGGTTACAGTACTGGTGGTGTTTGGTTTTTTTTTAACAGTTCAAAACTATAATTCATAAGCATTTGGTACTTACTAAACTAGTACTATCTGCACTCAGCTAAATCAGGATCCATAATGCTGTCGATATTTCAGGAATAATTCACAATATCAGTTCCAAAATTAACTGAGGAGAAATAGTGAGATGAGGGAATATGAAAATAATTAGATGAAATTTGTTATAGGAAGTGTAATGTAACTAATTACGTGTCGTTGACTGTATAATATTGACTGTATAATTAAGTACTTGTGCCTGCATCAAGAGCATTCTGGGAACTGAAAATGGTGTTACCTAGTTGCTGGTAGCGTTGACAGTTGCTAAAAATGATGCTCAATATATGTGAAAACTACTATTCATGCAATTATACATCTCTGTTCTTGCTCCTATGTAATTTTTATTCTAATCTCGAATATTTAATCTGAAATGTGTGTCTTCTGGCTTTTTTGATTATGTGCAGAAATGTAACAACATTTCTGATACTAAAAGACTAAAGATTGTAAAATCCTTTGTAGGAGAACCAGTGTCAGAACCAGAATTTCCTCAGCTGCCTGCTCACTTATCAGAATATCGTCGAGACACCTTGCTTATTCAGCCTGAGGTACATCTGCAGTAACTACTTGATTCCAGTTTGGTTTGAAGAAACCAAAACAAACTCTAAGTGATTGATGCAAATCCTCAAGCACAGTGGTTTTGTCACTGATCTGAGTATATGTGTACTCAACCTGTCTAAGTTACAGAATAATTAACCTGGAAGGGCCTTCTGGAGGCTAACTTCAAAGGTAGATTAGGTTCCCAGGCTCTTGATCTGTGGGGTTTTGAGTATCTCCAGGGAGAGAGATTCTCTCACCTCACTGACGGACTTGTAGTGGAAGGTGGACTTTCCCTTGCTGCAGCCTGTGATTGTTACTGCTCATCCTTCTGCTGTGCATTGCCAACAGGAGTCCGAGTTCATCTTTCTGTTACCACCCATTAAGAGAGTTGGCTTCTGCCCCTCCGTCCCCAGCGTTAGCCTTCTCTGGGGTCAAACCAACCTCCCTTTTGTATATAAGCATCACTTTGTAGATCGTGTGTGCCAGCTCCCTAACCATCTAAATGTATCATAACTTTTACAGGATGCTTTTCCTTATACACTGTGTAAAACTTTGAATTTTTTTTCCTAATAGGATATTGTGGAAAAATCGCATATGTCTGGAAGCATGTTTAATTTATACCTTCACCAGAACTATGTAGACTTTTTTTCTGATATAGATGATGTAGTGAGAGCCAGTGAATATTTGAGCACCGCTGATGTCCTTTGTAGTAATTGGAGTGTAAGTGTCATCTTTTTATACACACGTACTTTTTTTTTTTTTAATACTCTGACATTGAGCTTCTAAATTTTTCTCTAAGTGTTTATGAATGGTAGAAAGCAATTTTCTTACAATTCAATAAGAATTAAGCTGTATCACTTCAACAGTATAGGTGACAGTGAATTGTTAATGAATGCTGAAGTACATCAACTATAGAAGAGATGCAGGTCTAATTTTTTGTCCAACTTCTGTCAGTATTTTATTATAGTGGGTTATAGTGTTTGTAAAAAATACTCCACAAAGTATTTTCAAGTAGAACATATTTATGCTAAAAATGTGTTGGAGTCTGTATGCAATTCCTGAAGTAATTGAGCTTGCTTTTTCATTTGGCTGCTTTGAGTGAAAGTTTCATGGTAATCTAAACGTATTCTGGGCATGTCGTGTCACTGCAATTACAGAGTGTGTTTTAGTTCAAATGAGACACACTGTACAGAGACCTTGAGTTCACATTATGCCCAATTTCTCTCTTAGACACGGCTTGTGATGGAAAAATACAGTGCATCTGTGGCTACCCGAGGGGTGATACATTCAAATACGTCCAGAGCCTTTGCCCACCACCAAGGAGGGATGGGGTTCCGGCCTTTACATAAACCCCAGTGGTTCTTTATCAATAAAAAGGTACTGATTTTTTTTTTTTTTTAATTTTCTTTTTTGGTAAGGTATGACAATTGAGTAGTATAGATGAGATTTGCTCACAGTGCTAAACTTGTCAAATATCCTGTTTTGATATAAGCTACTTCTAAAAAGCACTTGCTTGAAGAGTTACATTTGTATTATTCCTTTAATGGAAAAATAGATTGGTGGCCTCTGACAGAAAGTCTGATTCCTGTGTCCAAGTTGGCATACTGCTGGGAGAGTCCTAATCCTAAGTTAGTGGAGACACAATTAGTGTTGAAATACTATAAAGTATTCCTAAAAGTAAGTTTAAGTTTTTGTGCAGTTTAAATCACATTAAACTGTTGTGTAAGTTTAACAAATTACTGCTGTTACGTTTTATGTGTTTATCAGAAATAGCTTGTTCATGAGATACCAATGCTCTTGGCAATTTTTTAAGTTTGAACTAATACTTCCCTTGCTGTATCTGGCAAAAAATATTGGCCTGGATGGGTGGGGAACCCAGGGATAAATATTTTCTGGAAATTTTAATGCCCAGCAAAAGGCAAAAATGAAGGAATTTACCATTTTTATGATCTGTATATGTTAACTCTAACTGCTTATCCTTTTTTCTGTTCTCACTTTTCAGTAGCTTGTGTGTAGTCATCCAGCAGGCAAAAAGAAAGTGTGTCTTTTATAGTACAGAATATCTACATTAATAATGATTTACTAGTTTTTTTTTTTTACTTGTGTTTCTTTTCCCCCCTAACTCTTACAGTATCAAGAAAACTGCCTTGCTGCAAAATCTCTCTTTTCAAGCTTCTGTTTACCACCCGAGTGTCTTCAGACAGAGCTATTGCCTTATCTTGCTATGTTAGCAAATCCAATGAGAAACCAAGGTAAGATGAATGTAACTCTTGATCTTGGACTCTTTTTTGTAATCAAAACATACTTAATTTTGTAAACCAAAATGTCAATACTTTCTGTGCTTTTGCCTCAGTGAAAAAAATACTTATGGTAAATGCATAAAGCTGATATCCAAAAATGTCTCTAGTAACATAGCCAAAATTAAAGGTGTCCTGTTAGGTTTGAAACAACATCAAGAACATTTTTAAAACTTACGTAACTGAAAGACTTAAAATCAGTATCTGTTTTTGCAGAAGTGAGGCTTGTATGATGCTTCATAAATGTGTAAGATGGTGTCCTTATGTTGGAGTATTTGAAATAATTTTTCCCTTTTTTTACTGCATGGATTTCTGGTATCTGTGTACTTTTGAATTTCATCATGTTGCCCTCTCACTCTGTCTCTTAAGGTCCTTGCATGGTTTTTCTGTCTGCCCACATCCTTACTAGCTTGTCTAACTGGGTGACGTCAGCAGACTTGCTCATCTCACTCTTCACCCACTTTTTTCACACGGTTACGTTTAAGAATGTACTGGATAGCCCAGGTCCTAGCACAGATCTCTGCAGAATTGTATTGGCAACTTCTTTCCATTGCTCATACCCCTCTCCCCATTTCCTATTCATTAATTATTTATCAAACTTTACTGATGAAGTTGTTCTCTTAGGCTCAGGGCTTCTTTTAAATCTGCTAGAGGATTTTGTAGGGAGACTTTTGGAAACCTAGTAGGCAATATTGACTAGATCTTTATTGCTTACTGAACCCTTTACAGTAACATCAACAGACTTAAAAGGCTTTAAGAAGCCTTTCCCAGATAAAGTAAACAAAATGCAAGTTTGCAGTGCATTTAAAAAATGTGTAACTGGAGGTAATCCAATAGGAGACAGTTCATGCGGAAAAAATTGACTTTTTATGGTACATAATCCAAAAATTACTGTTTAGACAGCTGGATCACTTATGCTATATTAATTACTTCTAATAAAAGGCTTCACGTCTTAACTAAGGCCTTGACATCAGGATGAATTCATCTTGTAGGCTATGGAATAATAACTCTACATCATAAATACACAGTTGATGAGTGTCAGGGATTTTTTTTTTGTGTAGGCAATCTGTAAATATGTTACGGTAATGTGGTAAACAGTTTGGAAAAAAACCCCACATACACACGTGCGCAGTGTTTTGGTATACAAAATATTGCAAATATATACAGGAATACATGACTAAACTTACGAATTATTTATTTTCCAGTATATTTAATTGTATGTGCATTATGATCTACCCAATATGATACTGGTGATTCTTTGTTCTCAGCTCAGATTGCTTTTATCCAAGACGTTGGGAGGCTACCGCTGAAAAGACATTTTGGGAGGTAAACTTGACTTCTGTCTTTTCTTAAAGAAAGTAAGACTTTCTTTCTTTCTTAATATATTGAGGAAAAGCACCCTTTCATAAACATCTTCAGCGTACATCTATGATGTGACATTTTCCCTTACTTGCAGTATGATAATTTTATATTTTGCCTGTTAAAACTTTTTCTAGTTCAAATCTATTTATCATTACAATGTTAGTAGCAATGTTTTAACTCCAGTCTTGCTTTTAATCCTTGTTTAGCTTTCTTTTCCAGTGTATCAAATATTAGCTCTGTCCTAGACATATCTATGTTTCTCCAGTGCATGATCTGAATAAATATTTTTTTACAATCAAAAACATTTACATGAGAATAAAACTGAATTTATGCAAAAAGTATAGTGCACTTTGCCTATTGTTTATTATGACATAAAACATTAATCTGGAAGTTTGATAGAACATGCTGTGTTCACATGTGTTAGAGTTGTAAGAAAGAAAGTATAATGGGGAATTATTCGTATTTCCTTTGAAGCAGTTGTATATCTATGGAACTACAAAATATTTTAACGAGTCTTCCCCTGAAATTGGATAGCAGCACTGATTTTTATTTTGTGGACTTTCTGCCTATCAGACTACTTAGAGTAAACCTTTGTTTAGAATACTATAGCTACTGAAGTTCCTCTGTCTTAGATGTTAAATACTGAAAAAATACTGTTTATTTCAACTGTGAGACTGTAGTGCTCTACTTACAGATTATGTAGCACTCGTGGGGTGACATGGCATGACATGTTATATTGTGACTCTAGTGAGCCTTCTGAATCATAGGCATCATTTATACCAGTAGACCCTCAGTTACATTTCTATAACTTTGATATCTCTGAAGTAAAAAAAAAAAAAAAAAAAGAGTTTTAATTGTGATGGTCTTTTTCTAATAAAGAATCGAGATCACAGTTAGCTGGAATACGACTAACTCTTTCATCTCTTAACCAAGAGAGTTTGTTAGGGCGTCCAACAAAGCATCTCATATTTATCACTGTGGTATTGCTGTCTAACTATGAAATACTGGCCTGAAAGGTAAAGGCTGTATTACCCAAGAACCAGCCTGTTCCCCAGCAGTTGTATTAAAAGCCATTTTGGTTGCTAGTCAGGAAGAAAGGTAAGTGTCCCTAATAGGTGTATTTCTTTGCAATCTCCCTAGTCTAAGCTAAAATGTTTGTAACTTTACAAATTAATTGTAGACTTCCTTATGCCATTAATCTTGTCTGCCTCATACCTTGAAATATTGATAAATGTTTGTATCTGCATTAGTAAGTTGGGTGTGTGTCATTTAGCGTTTTACCTGAGGGGTGACTTTCTCCTGAAGACATGGTAATCCTTTTCCATTTGTTCACTATTTTGGAAAGGAAGTGTAGAGAAATGTAGGTATTTTAGTAAGCATTTGCTTCCTTCAGGAATCCTAATTGAAAATAATTTATTTTGTGGTGTTAAGCAGTCCTTAAAATAACTTACATGCTGCTGTTTCAATGGAAATAAGAGTATTTTATTTATTTTCCGTTATATTTATTAATGGAATGGGAATGGTACTGTAGTAAGAAAACTGGCATCGAGGAGAGTACATGGTATTTGATCAGCTGAATTGGTGTCAGGATGAGTTTTTGTCAGTAACTGTGTAAGTTTTTGTTATTTCCATGTAAAGTGGGAAAAATAATAAAGGAACATTGGTGACATACTGATACAGAGATGCTAGAAAGATTGGTAAGTCCAAATAATAAAAGAAATTATGCAATATAAAAAGATTTCCTTTCCACTCTTTTTTTTTTTTTTTTTTTTTTTTTAATTTGCCTTTTTCAAGTTAAATTGCTTCCTGTCCTAAAGGATTTTGGTTTTTCTTGGAAAGGGTCTAAGGTACCATGGGCTGTTGTCAGTAACTTAATTGTTAGCAGTTCATGTGCGTGAGGAAAGCTAAGCAAAACCACTGTCACCGTAAGGAAGAAACTTCAAGCACGATGGGTACTGGGAAAGTGACGGAGCACAAACATGATCTGGTATTTTGTTGTTGCTGTGGTTTGAGGCTGGGTAGGGCAGTGCGTTCCCCGAGAGGAACTCCTGTGTCTTCTGTAGACGGTCATGTAAGCTGTACGGTGTTGAGTTCTCGGCACAAGTATCTATAGCTGGAAGATGTGCGCAGAGCTGTAAAAACATCATACCGAAGGTAGTGATGTAAGCACAGAATGTGTATAGCTTGAATTAACTGTGATTGATGGAGGGTGTTACTGCCAGAAAACGTGAAAGCTCTTGAGCATCGGTGAAGGGGGGGTGACTTGTGTGGTACACAGGCAGTCTTTTATATTGCAGCTTCTGTGCGAGAGAGCAGATGATGTGGGGTTTTTTCTTGTGGTAACTTACTGTTGCAACAATAATTTTACAGGTTAAAGCTTGAAGCACTTACTGACAAAGATCCTGGGATACCAGACTTATTTGTTAGCTCTGAGGGGGACCGTGCTGATGTGCATGCTATGGAGACGGCTGTACAGACGGAGAAAAACAGAACGAATGAGAATGAGTCGGATGGATTCCCTCTCTCTTCTAGTCAGTGCAGTGGAAGTGAACTACCTTGCAGTCAGCCTCAGCCTGTTGCAGCTCAAGCAGTCATGGAGGAAGACGAATTAAAAATAGAGGAATATGATAGTGACTGAGTACAACAAAATTATCAGCCACTGACTTGCCTGAATAGATTAACATGCTACAAAGGCCTTCGCTAAAGAGAGTATGGTCTGCACAAACGTACTGCTTCAGCTACTTAGGTGGGCTAGGAGGCCAAGTCTAAACATGCTGTGTCAGCGTCGAGATGACTCTCCTCAGCTTCCTCTTCACTTTGCAGGATCAGACCTGAGCTGAATACTAAATTACAAGCTATTCCCTGCTCTCCTGAGCCATGAAATAATCTATATTGATAGAATAATAAATGATGACTGAAATTAGTTTGAAAGAGACTGTAGATAAGCAGTGTCACTCTTAAGTTATTTTTATTTTTTACACATTTTAATTTACTTTGCAATTGTACAGTGTGTTTCCTGAGTACACATTTGATAAGTTGCCAGCAATTGAAGGTTTTATTAAAATTCATACCTTCAAAAAAATTGCTGTTTGGAAGCCTGGCCCTTCTGAAAGAAGAGACTGAAGTGTACATGTAAAAAGTTTGATATCCTATACTGATGATGTAAATAAAACTCCTGCCGTATTAATACTGTTTTGTACTCTGCTACAGATTTTTATGTATTTGTAAGTTGAATGTATGTTACTTTTGGATTCCTTTGTGAAAGATACTTTCATAACTTACGGAGGGGAAAATACAACAATCAAGCATAAGTCCTTCTCGTCCTTTGTATTCTGAAGGAAGTGTTGCAGTTTTTCTCCTTAAATTGCAGTTCTGCTGGGGGGAAGAATAATCCTGTGTTTGGTAACCGACATGTGAGAAGTGTGTTGTGGTTGTCTGAATAGACTGTTTAATACTTCAGCGTTTCTCTGTGGCTGCAGCTGGTCCATGCAAATCAATCTAATACGTTGCTGGGGTTAGTGATACCACAGGAATAAGAAAAGAAACAACTTTGAATGTGTAATATATGTTTGTGTTTCTGTATTGCATTCGGTATTCAGCCAGAGTTTAGTAGAAGAAAATACGTATTTATCCACCATAACCTTGGAATTTTGCTGCTATTAAGAAGTCCAGATTTGTCCTTTCTCAAGGGACAGGTGTAGTCTTTACGGCTATAGCTATTGTTTAATTTTGAAGAGGGAAATTTGTCCCATTAATTCTTAAATTCTGTTACAGCTATACGCATTAGAGCAAAGTCAAAATGTTTTTGGCTGTTGATGCCCCTTCACACCTTTCCCCCCCTCCAGGGTGCGTTGGATGGGGTGACCCCTGCTCAGCTGAGGTGGTAGCTCACTTCGCTCGGGCCTCCTGTGGCTGTGTATCCCTGAAATGCCGTCTGGCCCCTCCTCTGCGCCTGGGGGGGGGGGCCTCTAGTGCAAATGGCAATACGGCATGAAATACTGATTTTTACTTTGCAAGCAAAACTCCAAGCTACTACTTTATATCTTTTCAGCTTCCCTTACAGTAGTATCACATAATAAGAGTAGTAACAGTTACTTTCACATCAACTGCTTTGCGTTACTGTTGGCCTTGCCCTTGCTAGGGCAGTATTCAATACCTAGTTAATTATAAATTGTCATCATAGAGACTTATCACTACCAACTACAGAGTTCATAGTAATTCATGTAAAACCTCTTTCACATGAAAACACCAGCAAAAAAACCCTAAGCATTATTCTCTTGAATAATCCCCTGTGCTCTTGCCTCTGAATTGTAGTGGCGTGCAAAATGTATGAAGAGGATGGAAGCCGCAAATTACTGAAGTGCTAGTGAGCGCCTGATTAAAGCCAATGCCAAATTAACATTAAATCAATCCCCAGGTAAGCCACAGGGAAGTGCTGACGGCTGTTAAGCTCGTGTAGCTGCAAGCAGGCACACAGCGTGTCAGTGCTACAGCCCACCCTCCTACCTGTCTAGGGAGTGGAAGAGTCTGTTTTGGCTCCCTCGGCAATGTCCCAATTACAAGGTGGGGGAAATAAAAGAAGAACTGCCCTTCAAATGGGAGCGATAGGAGTGATTTAGGAGCATCCCAAGAAGGAAAGATAGACGTATTTTTTTGGTGTGGTCAAAGAATTTCAACAGCTGTGACAGCCTTTGGGAAACCCCCATGGCATTTGCTTGAACTCACTCAAGGCACCCTCTCCAGGTGTAGTGGTAGTTCAGGGTGTGTTCAGTGCAGGTGATACATTGCTAACATGTGAGGCATTCCGTAAGCACAGCGCTGGATGCACTTGCCTGCTGCCTATGTCAAAATCGGCCATCGCCCAGCTGGGAAGGCACACCTTTGGTTGTCATGGCCTTGTCAGGCTTCCCTCCTCTGAGGAACAGTTCTTTAGAAGACCATTTTCCACCTTGCCTAACAGCAAAGATCTCTGGAGATGAACTGAAAAATTCTGCAAACTGTGGGTGTGAAACAAGCAGGAAGGCTCGTTCTTGTCAGCAAATGCCACTGTTTAATGTCAGAGTTGCATGGGGCATTCAAGAAGAATCGCCTCTTGATCTTGATCCAGTTTACCATGAGTAGTTCTCTTCTCCCCCCCGTCCCCTGCCAGCAAAACCCGTTACTAACACCAATTGCCTGACATCCTCACCTTTGTACAGTCTCAGTTTCAAATGGATGCCGGGGGGAGCCAGCCTGGTAAGACACACTCCTCCAGCTGCAGAAGTACTTGTGTGTTTTGTGTTAGAGCATCCGTGTTCAGGTGGCACGATTGCATCTTACAGGGCAGTAGTTCTCTTATTGGAATGCAGTGAACTGGAGTTGGATCCAACACGTTTTTACACTGAAGAGGTCTTAGACACAAACATGCGTGAACATTTCTCCCTTCATAGGCAGACGTACAGGGAACTCCCTGCCAGTGTATTAGAAAAAGAGCTCGTGAAACCACTGGCAGTATCAGGATACTAGAGAAATGGCTAAACCCAACCAAACGAGAAGTATTAAGTTTGGAAAAGTTTTCAAGGTTTAAGTTGAGAACGGATAGGGAGAATTGATTCTGTTCTGTCTTCTGTTACCTCCTTTGGGGATACTGAAATTAAATTCAGGCCAATTAGGCAAATCACTCCACCTGTTTTTTTGTCGATGTTTAGTTCCTTCTGCGTTTGGAGCGAGCACTGACCGTGAACATGGCTGTGCGGAGCATCTGACATGATGAGATCTAGGACTCGGCTTTGACCTCTGTGTCCCGGCAGCAGCTCCCCCAGCACCTACCCAGGAGCACGCACCAAACTGGGCAGCCTTGGCGCAGAGTTACAGGCCTTTAGCCCTCGCCCTTTCGCTATGGACTTCTTCTTACTGTCTGTATGTTGGCTGCATCCAAATGCTGTGGGGAAGATCAGGTACCGTCTGTCCCCTTTTACAATCGGCAAGAGGCAGTCGCTGAGCTTAAAGACACAATTAGATACAGTCCACTGCTTCAGTCACAGCAACTGTGGCAAACACACGTACAACTCGGGAAAAATCCTCATCCACTAATAGAGAACAATTTCCATGCCAGCCAGAGGCGGTGGATAATATTCCATACAGCAGTTGCTGTGGGAGACCTTAGGTAAGCAAATATACCAGAGGCAATGAACTGGCATTTTATGTGCTTATATACATTTATGTCTTTATGGATATTTTTATGTATGCTTATTTATTTCTCTACGTTCACATCAGCTTTTCTCTGCCTATCGGTGCAACGCCTGTCAAAGCATTTTGGAATCAAGGCAAGCACTCAGCGCAGCTCCGTATTGCTTTCATTCATCCCCTGGACATAGATTTCTTGAGACTGGACCCATTCCCCTTGTCCCTGAAATGAACAACTCTTCCACTACAGCAAATGTGAGCAGAACTGGCTTTGTTACAAACGGCTGAGGTTTCTTTGGAGTCAGAGTTGATAAACATGACAGCACTACACTAAGATTGGAGAGTGCCAGGTCCATTAAAAAGCTGCTTCAACAGTTTTGCATATTTTACACAGCAAGATTAGGCATCACTTCGTTCTCATCTTCCCGACTCATTAATCTTTGTTCACAAAGCATAAGTATTTTTCATATACACACTCCTAAGGAGGTGCAGCTCCAGGAATATTTGAAATTACAGGAAGGATCAGGTATTTCTTCTGCTCCTGACACGACTTCTTTCCTGAAAGAAAGTAACAATGAAATAGGGTAAATGGGCATAAACTAATGTGCATAAACAGTTGCAGCTAAATGCTGAGCTGTGATGTTTTAGGGGGAAAGTTCCAGCTTCCACCGTGGGTCTAATTCTACTCACTCTGACATCGATAACCAACCGACAAAGATTGGACCGATGATGAGTGCTTCTGAAAAAACCTGTTCAACAGATCACTTTAATGTTATGATTTCCTTCATAGATAGGGATTCTGCACCAGAAGGATCAAGTAATCCTGAACATAAAAATCATGTAGTCTTATGGCTTGAAATAAATTAATCGTATATTTAAAGGCTCACTGTCCCTTTTTCACCAGAAAGAAAAGGATTTCTCTGAGTAAACAGAGAACGCAGTGAAGTATATACAATATATTTCCCATTTCCAGGTAAAAATTTATTTCTTCCCAAAACCGTTTCTTTATTAATGTGTTGGAAAGCAAAATACAGCATTCTTTTCTTTTTATGGAATATAAATGTGTACATTTGTATCCCAGCAGAGAAGTCTAAACTGTGATTAATTCAACAGGGTATACTAAACAAATCACTGTCTGTGTGATAAAACGAATAGCGCGTTCCAAATAAATGCACATGTACAAAGGCCGTGGATGCCAGATTGGTACGGGGGACTTTACACACCGGCATGACAACAAATTCAATATACGTACATTGCTACCGCTTGCCCCACAGCTGCCGATGTCCTGGATGTGACGGGGGTCCAGCGTTTCTGGTCGTCTGTCTCCATCCCCTGAGGCTCCTCCAGCAGCCAGGAGCCGTGGAGCATGCAGCTGCCGCGGGAAGCTGGGGACGCAGCTGCATGACAGGAGCACAGTCTGCGCTTGTCCTCTGCCTGGGGACACGGTGCCCACAGCAGTTTTGGGCACTTTTAAATTGCCTGTGTTTTTCAGACCGCTGTTTGCCTAAATTTCAGGTTAATCTTCAGAGTGGCCTCTGCCGGTGCTGGCGCTGGGCTGGGAGTTGGGCTCCCAGCTGTGGAACCCAGCTCCAGCTCAGACAGCTGGCTCCTCCTGGGGCGGGGAAGGGTTAGTTTTGTTCACAAAACTATAGACCTGTGAAAACCGAGAGCTAAAAGAGAAACGGTAGTCAAATGCAACAATATCATCTTCTAAACCAGATCAGCAATTGCGGAAGGACAAAATCCTGGGGTTTTCTAATGTGTGATATCTTTTTCTGATTCAACAAAGGAAAAAATCCACAACAACAGGATGGCGTTTATTCATTGTGTGTAAAAGGTGACATTTCACATCCCTATAATTCTGAAATTAAAACTTGTCTCACAGGTCAGTAAGTACAAATATCTCTGGCAGATTTGTTTCTCCTGCCTTTTCCTTTTCTCTCTGCTACTGTGACGCTTTTATATCCAGTTGTATTTGTTATTACAATCAGCTTTACATTGGCCAAGGGATGACTGGCTGCAGTGGTATTACGGGCAAAGCTGGAGTTTGCCTTTGAACTCAGAGAAAAATCTCAGATAGATCTAAGATAGGATCACTTATTTTTGATAATTAACTGTTTACTGATACTGCTTATATTTAGATGCAGGGCTCAGCTCAGATGCCAGTGTGGAATTGTACAAGAAACCATAGAGGCCAGATAAAGGGAAAACCCTAGTAAGCACATCCTCAAATGCAGGCAAGCTGGGGGAGAAATGCTCCTGAATGCAGAAATAGTCTGGACACATTTCATATCCATTATATGCTTACTTAGATCATGGCATAAATTACATGAAAAATGAAAAGTATAAATAGGAACAATCCTTGAAATACCAACATACTTGCTTAACTGGAATCACCGTTAGGAATCAGAAAAGTGTTGGCTCGTTTTTCTGAGTTTCAATACTCAAGGGGTGCTTCCATGAAGGACTGTAGGCAAAGATACTCCTAGAGGGATGAGTGTAGCAGTGGCCTCCAAACTATTTTGGTCATGCACCCCATCAGTATAAAATTTCTGAGCACCCCCCCCCCCCAGTACATGTATATTTATTTATTTATTTATAAATGTACATGTACTACTGAAATTCTAATGGTTTCTTCCCGCACCCCAACAGATTGTCTTGCACACTTTGGAGACCACTGGACTATAGGTACAGAAGTACTCCCACAGGAGATGCAGCTGTAGCACCAGGGCTATGTCGCATACCTGTGCAGCCAATCCACCCCTGCGAGTCTGTACAAGAACAAGATCCTGTCAAGATAATCCAAGTTCTCAGTCGGGATCAATTTTTTTCATACTTCTCACTCTGACTTCTGTTGACTTGCAGTTTTGAAACTCATCATTCCTGTAAGAAAATGCCAAGATTTGTAAAATGTTCCAGACTTTCATAAAACAGCTGAAAAGTGCTATTGATACCAGGACTTTTGCCTCAAATGACTAAATCAGGCTAAAAACTGAGTGAGGATCCCCCAAATCCCAGTAGCACGGAAGGAAAATAGCTAATGCCTTGTGGACCTTCGCAAGCCCCACTAGCTAGAAAACACTTGCAGCATGACCCAATGGCCTTGCCGAGCCAGCATCATCCAGTTGTCGAAGTTATTAGCGTGAGTTATTCGTAAAAGGACAACCTGCCCAGAGCTTCCTTACCCGGCTGTCTGGAGCTCCCTCTTCTGAAGTTACCCATGTGAAACCACCCTGCTGCAATTTACTGCGTCCTGCTTATCTGCACATCTGCAGTTCCGTGAAAGACGTGTGCTATCACCTAAAGGTTTATAAGCTCTGTAACTGCCCCGCTTGGGCAGAGTCTGTCCGGCTGCTGCTCCGTGTCCTCTCCGGCAGCGGTAGGCACACACTGCTTCTGCTCTGACCCGACCAAAGTCATCCGCAGGCTCCTGCGGCATTGGAGGCTGCTGGATCCCAGCTTTTAAACGCAGGTCAGTCCAGAACCTTTCTCTTCAAGGACGTTTTTAACAGACAGCCTGGCACAGACCATGTCTTTCTTTACACAGACACTGGCGCAGACGATGCTGCTGAAAACGCTCCAGAGGCTGTGGCAGCTGCCTTTGTTCAGGGCTTGCAAATGTTCAAGAGCAATTAGGGTTTGTTGCCATTGCGTGGCAGACTAAGCCACCTGCTGAATTAGTTACCATTGCCCATCACTGCAGTGCAGGTAAGAGGGGCGAAACTGAACTCATGGCACTGCCAATGCAACATTTTGATCCTGGAAATACTAAAATGCTCCTGACAATCCATGTCATTATTGCAAACAACAAAGACATCGGAAGTCAGAGTGTCCTTACAGACCTGACCGTAAGCCCTCCTGTCTGGCAGGATTCAGTAACCTTAACCTTTCACCCGACTCTTCCTTCATGCCACAGTCTCAGAAATGTGATTAAGACAGCCCAAAGGACACAGACATAGACATCATTGCTCCTTTACTTTCTTTTGCCTTAAATGACTGCATCAGGTTAAAAACTGAATGAGGATCCCACAAGTCCTAGCTGGCTCTTTATTTGGTAAATTCATAGCTTAAAATTAGGCATGTTGTCAAGTGCCTGTCTGAATCAAGGTCCTGCTGCTCAGCAGTATCAAATATTCACCCAATCTCAACCTAAGGCAAAAAAAAAAAAAGGTTTGAAAAATGTCGTCCTTTTAGGCACATGCTTCCTGGAACAAAAAATGCTGTCATTTAACTTACTTTGCTTTTATGGAATACAAGATACTCTGGTTGTAAAAGCATTTTCCATGTAAGATACAGAAAGCAGGAACATAATGCCACTCAGTCAGCTGGAAGCCTTTATTAGGAAGTTAGTTACTTTTCACAATTTGGCTTGAGAAGCATACCAATCAACAATTCCTTTCTCCCTAGAGTTGTGTGGTTTCTTTAGCTAATTAATACCAATTAAAAAGCAAAAAACCTGGGTTTTACTATATTATTATTTTCATAATTGCCATTATCATTATTAATATTTACCTCTCCCCTTCCTCTCTCACCACCCCATAAAGACATAGTACTTATTTTCTGCTGTTTCCAAAGAGGTCTGAACCATTGTCTGTCTTCCAAAGTTGCTTAAAACAGAGAGACCTGAAATGGTCATCTCTGTTTGCCCTTCCATTTCCAAGACAAATCCAGCTATATTTAACAACTCACAGAGAAATGTGTTTAAACTCTTCAAATCAGGTATATAATTAACATCAGAAACAGCTTTTAAAAATGAATGGGGAAAGGGAGGTGGTGGAGGCTATTGTTATTTTGGGTTTTTATCCTTGTTGGATATGTCTAACTTGTGTATCAATTTTGAGAAACAAATATTAAGGAAAAAACAGGGATCCAATGATTTCTAATGTGACTGCCTTACACGTGGGTTTCCAGTCTGTTACCTTGTACTGGGTTTGTGTGGCAAGGTTTTGGTAGTGGGGGGGCTACCAGGGTGGCTTCTGTGAGAAGCTGCTAGAAGCTTCCCCCATGTCCGATAGGGCCAATGTCAGCCGGCTCCAAGACGGACCTACCACTGGCCAAGGCCGAGCCCATCAGCGATGGTGGTAGCGCCTCTGGGATAACATATTTCAGAAGGGGGAAAAAGTTGCTGCACAACACAACAGCAGTGGAGAGAGGAGTGAGAATATGTGAGAGGAACAGCCCTGCAGTCAGGGAAGAAGGAGGGGCAGGAGGTGCTCCAGGCACCGGAGCAGAGATTTCCCTGCAGCCCATGGTGAAGACCATGGTGAGGCAGGCTGTCCCCCTGCAGCCCGTGGAGGTCCATGGTGGAGCAGAGATCCACCTGCAGCCCATGGAGGACCCCACACCAGAGCAGGTGGATGTCTGAAGGAGGCTGTGACCCTGTGGGAAGCCTGCGCTAGAGCAGGCTCCTGGCAGGACCTGTGCAGAGAGGAGCCCACGGTGGAGCAGGTTTTCTGGCAGGACTTGTGACCCTGTGCGGGACCCACGCTGGAGCAGTCTGTTCCTGAAGGACTGTGCCCCGTGGAAAGGACCCACGGTGGAGCAGTTTATGAAGAACTGCAGCCCATGGGAAGGACTCAGGTTGGAGAAGTTTGTGGAGGACTGTCTCCCATGGGAGGGACCCCACGCTGGAGCAGGGGAAGAGTGTGAGGAGTCCTCCCCCTGAGGAGGAATGAGCGGCAGAGAGAACGTGTGATGAACTAACCGCAACCCCCGTTCCCCATCCCCCTGTGCCACTGTGGGGGAGGAGGTAGAGAAATTGGGAGTGAAGTTGAGCCTGGGAAGAAGGGAGGGGTAGAGGAAGGTGTTTTTAAGGTTTGTTTTTATTTCTCATTATCCTACTCTGATTTGATTGGTAATAAATTAAACTAATTTCCCCAAGTTGAGTCTGTTTTGCCTGTGAGGGTAATTGGTGAGTGATGTCTCCCTGTCCTTATCTCAACCCACGAGGCTTTCGTTATATTTTCTCTCCCCTGTCCAGCTGAGGAGGGGGAGTGATAGAGGGACTTTGGTGGGCACCTGGCGTCCAGCCAGGGTCAACCCACCACATACGTGATTTTAAAAGCTGAGTGCAGCTAGAGTGAGTTAAAATCTACAAGGAGCCCAGCTGCGGGCTATAAGAACTGTTGGAAGCTAAGTGGCTTTGAAAATCAAGGCCA
The DNA here is from genome assembly GCF_965638725.1 of Aptenodytes patagonicus. NCBI lineage: Eukaryota > Metazoa > Chordata > Aves > Sphenisciformes > Spheniscidae > Aptenodytes > Aptenodytes patagonicus. The sequence continues at coordinate 81,390,794 of NC_134982.1, read as the reverse complement.
GAATCCTGATGATAAAAACAGAGATTTTGGTGCTAAATTCCATATTTCTACTTTTGAAAAAAACCTTCTTCCTTAATTCAAAGCACAAAGGTCAGCCTCTCAGTGTACACGGTACCTCTCCACTGGGAGGCTAAGGAAACCTGCCTGCTTTGCCAAAGCGTGCTGCTCAAATGGCCCGCACCACTGCTCTTAGCCAGCCCTCCCATGACCCGGACACCACCCGGAAAACGTCCACGTGAAGGGCAAAATTCAGGCGCATGTTGCTATGAGCTTCAGGTTACCTGTACACCTGTAGACTACTATTAGGACTGGTGTTATTCAGGTACTAGTGCTTCAGTTTTCGTCTCTTCAGGACACTATAATACTACAGACTTGTCTTATGATGTGTATAAGTAATATATATGTGCTACATATTAATTATATATGGAATATATGGTACTATTACAATAGTGTCTCATGATTAGACAGACTTCATGGCAAAGCTTTCAGTCAAAACATTATTTTGTAATACTGACCCTCTCTGGGGCACACTCATGAGAGACACACAGCTATTTGCAGCTTGTGAATGAGTTAATGAAGAACGAAAACTTAACACAGTTAGGTACTGATCGTTTCAATGAAACAAAAGGGAAAGAATGACATCCAAATGCAATGTCCTCAGAAAATAATTTGATGGGCTTTAAAAACCCTTCAGGAAGTCTAAGTCTTCAGTGAGCAATTATGGCAGTCATGGACAGTGACCTTGATTCACCCCCTGGGATAGAAAATATGTCTATATATTCTCAGATGAGTTAGAAGTGTTACATGGAAGCTGCAACACAAGAAGATTTTGAGGAATTGCTCTGATATGGTTGCATCTAGAAAGGAACAGAACACGTGGATTCCCAGCTGTAGTGAGGGATTATGTTTTGATGAAAAAGTCTTCCCTCCATTTAGAATAAAGTGTTAGGAAGGAAAGTCTGAGCCTTTCGTGAGGCTTGGCATTTCCAAGCATCCCAGGTGCTATGTTTGAGTGAAGTCTTGCCCCCTGATCTGCCGTGTCCCTTTTGTCCTTCTCTAAGAGATGAGTAAAATCATAACAAAGCATGTTTGTTTTCCATTTTCTTCTCTTCCCACCGCTGTGATCAAAATCACCAGTAATTCATATCCAATGGAGATTTCATCAGATCTTTAACAAAACTAAACCTTCTGTAAAAAATGCAGACCTTAAGTCCTCTAGAAGGCCCTTTTCAAATTATATCACTTCTCAAAAATGAGAATTTGATCTTACTACATGCACTGCCAGCAAAGAGGAAAGATGGTAAAACAAAATAATTGAGTACTGAATGCTTGTCTGAGACCAGTGTTCTCATCTTGATGCTGCGTCTCCTTCAGTCAATATTGAGGTCACTGTCCCACCTTCCTTAACTGCCAGCCCACATAGGTGCTGTGTGGCACAGATTTGTCTTCCAATACTTGCAATTTCTCAGGATTCAGTTTTACTACAGACGGTAGCAGTGTTTACGCACAAAAATTATTTTAGGAAAACTTACTTGGGATTATTATTGTCTGAGCGAGCACCTGCACAGCTTAGTAAAAAGGTTTTATATCCAAAATCGGTGCCCTGAGTTAGTTCGTGCTGGTTGTTAATATTATTCTCATTACATGGATTTAGACAGGTGTTCAGCCATCTCCAGGAAAGCAGGGCTCCATCACGCGTAACGGTTACTTGGGAAGACAAACATCACCACACCGAACGTCCCTCCTTCCTCCTTCTTTCCCCCAATTTTTATTGCTGAGCATGATGTCATGTGGTGTGGGATATCCCTTTGGTCAGTTGGGGTCAGCTGTCCCAGCTGTGTTCCCTCCCAACTTCTTGTGCACCCCCAGCCTCCTCACTGGTGGGGTGCAGTGAGACACACAAAGCTTCTTTGAACTGTTCTTACTGAAATCATTAAATGGACAGAATTCACTGTCCGGACTATTAGAAAGCTTTGGATTGAGATGATTAGTCTTCTGCAAACATCCCTCACAAATGTAGTTTATCCATTGATCCAGAGAGAAGTACTTTTGACAATCTGAGTTTCAGCCTATCCGTTCCTCTGCATCACTGGGATGTGGCACTGTACTGCTGCATCCCAGCGAGGCTGGATGAGTAGAAAACTTCACATTTTGCAAAGTAAGCAGATGCTAAACTGGTGAGTGCCACAGAAATATAGAAGATGAAAACAATAACCAACGTTTTCTTTGTTTCCCTGTAATGTTGCTGACATGGACTCTGCCAATGACCATCTTAAACTTGGTACTTCTCACAGGATCAGGGTAAGATCACAGAAGGGATGCGGGTGGAAGGGACTTTGGGAGGACTCTCGACCAACCTCCTGCCCAAAGCAAGGTCAGCCCAGGGGTCAGCCCAGGTGCTCAGGGCTTTGTCCAGCTGTGGCTTGAAGCCCTCCAGGCATGGCAATGGCACAACAGCTCTGGGCAACCTGCCCCACTGCCAGACTGTCCTCATGGGGGGAAAGTTGCCCCTGATCTCCAGACTCAACTCTCTAGTTTCAGCTGATGCTGTATGCCTGTGGGGGCAGACGATCCACTCTGATGTCACCGTGTGGTGATGGTGACATCTTTGAGCAGTGAATGGTGACATCACCGAGCGACGGACTGTGACCTCACGTCCCTCACTGCTTATCTTTGGGCGCGGGCAGAGCCTGGCCCAGGCTGGCTCGTGCCTGGACTCCTGCCGAGCGTGCCTGCGAGGTCTGGAGGGTGGAGCGAGGCTTCTCCTGGTGCTGGGTGGTGCTTTGGGGGCTGCCGTCAGCAGCTCTCGGTGCCCGTCCCGGAGCCATCCCCTGTGCTTCCCCGGCCCTGCCTGGTTCAGGCAGCCGGGCACCGCGGGGCGTGCTTGCAGCAGCAGAGGTGAGCTATGCGGGGAGAAGTCCCCCTGGGGTGGCCATGAGCGGGCGATGGGGCTCAGGGAGCCAGGAGGGTGTCCTTCTTGAGGGGCCTGGGCATTCCTTCCTCCCCTCCACTCCCCTCCCCTCCCCAGGACAGCGAGTGACCATGGCCTCTCTCCATTTTGCAGCGTGTGATGCCAGCGAGGGGGAGCAGCTCCTTGTCCCCAGCTCTCCCCAGCCTGCCACAACAAGCAAACATGGTCACGGAGCCAGAGTGGAGCTGCCCCATCTGCCGCGACGCTCAAGATGACGTCACTTATGTGATCCCCTGTCTCCATCAGTTCTGCCTGGGCTGCATTGTGCGGTGGGCAAAGAGGAAACTGTCGTGCCCCCTTTGCAGGCAGACTGTCAACACCATCATTTACTCCGTGCGGTCAGAGGAAGATTTTTTGGAGATGGTTCTTCCACACCCCTCAGATCCATCGGTTGCCGGCCACCAGGACGAGCAGGGGGCTGAGGAGCTGGTGCCCAGGACTTACGTGGCTGGCTTCCAGCCTGAGGTCTGGGCGGGCCTTTTCCGGGACTGCTTGGAGATCCTCGAGCCCCTGCTGTCCTGGCTGAACCAGGTGCTGTACGGGGCCCGCTGGTGGGAGGTGGCTTTGGCACAGGCCACCGTCATAGTAAATCTGTGCCGCTACGGGCTGGACGAGGAGGCCTTGGTCCGGGAGATGCAGCCCTTCCTGCAACACCACACGGTGACGTTTGTGCGCCAGCTCATCGACGTCGCCGCAGACCGGTGCAGCGAGCAGATCCTGCGGCAGATGGAACTCCTGGGCTCCCATGCTGCCGAGGAGCAGGAGGACAGCCCCACGGCCAGCCCTGGCCCCGCCACCTCCCCGAGGGGGACTCCTGTCCCCGACCCCAGAGGGCAGGAGGAGCCCCATGAGGAGCTGGGGCAGGCGGTGGCACATCCCTCTGCTGCTGGCCAGGGCAGGGACTGCTCACCTGCGGGGCCCCGGCACCCCCCGAAGAGGAGGGCCAGTGGCTCCCAGGCCTCTTCAGCCCACAAGAGGCCACGCCGCCGGCAACACTAGGGTGCCTCAGAAGCCGGCGAAACCAGGGTTGGGCCAGCAGCTGGGGCATGCGCCGGCCCCCAGGGGCACTTGGAGGCACTTGGTAGTAATCTAATTATGAAAGAAGAAAATAAAACTACAAAAACTGCAGGAAAAGCCTTAGTGTCTCATTACAAGCAGCGCAGCTGGCATTGCTATCACCACCCATGATGCTTTCTCCTCCTCCTCCTGGTGCTGTGCGCACCTTCCCCCTGATGTGTCTGCTGCAGCTCCCACATTGCCTATCACAGCTTGCCCTGACGCCCCGATTCAACAGAGAGTGTGTCTCACAGGTTCTTCAGGAGAGTGTACTATTTTAACTATTGCCAGCTCAAGTCTTACTTCCAATGTGTCTCTCAGTTTATGGTCAAATCAATGAATTCCAGGCAAACAGAATTTTCCATTGCACTGCCATTTAAATTTGACTTGAGCTTTATAGGACAACTAGGAAAAGAGAGTCAGAGAAAACCTTTTGGGGCATCAGTTTCCTGTAGTGAACAACTCCCTGCAAATCTCTGAAAGTGAGATTTCTGCTTCTGCCGTATCCAGGGCATTTTGTGTGCAAACTGTGCCTTTGCTTTTGAGCTTCCTAACATGGCTTCTTAGGCGGTAAAGAATACTGATGGCTTCTTCTCATCTGTCATGCTTCAGCTGTGTCGTCTCTAGACAACTCGTGCTTGCAATCAAACCTGTTCAAGCCATAGAAGAGTGGCTGGTTTCTAAGTTCAAGGAATATGGGAATGATTACATTTTTCATCCGCACGAGTGCCAGTGCCAGCCAGAGCGCTACCCGTGCAAGCACCGTAGGAGCAGACAGCCACTGTGATGTCACCTCACGTCCCTCGCTGCCACCTTTGGGCGCGGGCAGAGCCTGGCCCAGGCTGGCTCGTGCCTGGACTCCTGCTGAGCGTGCCTGCGAGGTCTGGAGGGTGGAGCGAGGCTTCTCCTGGTGCTGGGTGGTGCTTTGGGGGCTGCCATCAGCAGCTCTCGGTGCCCGTCCCGGAGCCATCCCCTGTGCTTCCCCGGTGTCCTGGTTTCAGCTGGGATAGAGTTAATTTTCTTCCTAGTAGCTGGTACAGTGCTGTGGTTTGGATTTAGGATGAGAACAATGTTGATAACACACCGATGTTTTAGTTGTTGCTAGGTAATGCTTACGCTAGTCAGGGACTTTTCAGCTTCCCATGCTCTGCTGACCGAGAAGGCTGGAGGTGCACAAGAAGCCGGGAGGGGGCACAGCCAGGACAGCTGACCCAAACTGGCCAAAGGGACATTCCATACCATGGGACGTCATGCTCAGTACATAAACTGGGGAAAGCTGGCCGGGGGGGCCGCTGCTCGGGGACTGGCTGGGCATCAGTTGGCAGGTGGTGAGCAATTGCATTGTGCATCACTTGCTTTGTGTATTATTATTATGATCATATTGTTATTATTATAATTTTATTTCAATTATTAAACTTTTTATCTCAACCCACGAGTTTTTCTCACTTGTGCTCTTCCAATTCTCTCCCCCATCCCACCGGGGGGCGGGGGGAGTGAGCGAGCGGCTGCGTGGTGCTTAGTTGCTGACTGAGGTTAAACCACGACACCCGGCCCTGCTTGGTTCAGGCAGCCAGGCACTGTGGGGCGTGCTTGCAGCAGCGGAGGTGAGCTGTGCGGGGAGAGGTCCCCCAGGGTGGCCGTGGGGTGAGCGATGGGGCTCGGGGAGCCAGGAGGGTGTCCTTCTCGAGGGGCCTGGGCATTTCTTCCTCCCCTCCCTGCTGGGGGACAGCGAGTGACCATGGCCTCTCTCCATTTTGCAGCGTGTGACGCCAGTGAGGGGGAGCAGCTCCTCGTCCTCAGCTCTCCCCAGTCTGCCACAACAAGCAAACATGGTCACGGAGCCAGAGTGGAGCTGCCCCATCTGCCGCGACACTCAAGATGACGTCGCTTATGTGATGCCCTGTCTCCATCAGTTCTGCCTGGGCTGCATTGTGCGGTGGGCAAAAAGGACATCAAATTGCCCACTCTGCAGAGGACAGATGGAGAAGGTCAAGTTTTCTGTGCGGGGAGGAGATGACTACCTAGAGCATGTCATCATGTCCCCCGCACAGCCATCAGTCGCCAGCAGCCAGGCAGGCAGAGCTCCTGGCCGCCTGGCCAACAGGAGCCCCCATCGCCCCGTGGCGTCCCCTCTGTCCTCTCTGCAGGGGATGCTGTTCCTGGAAGAGCAGGAGGCTGTGGGGACAGAGGCTGTGGCTACTGTGAGGTCTGAGGTCTGGGCAGAACTTTTCCAGCAAAACCAGCATCTCCTCTACCCCGTGCTGCCCTGGCTGCACTGGGAGCTGGAGGCAATATGTGTGGAACAGTGATGTCTGGCAATGGCAGCAGAAAAGCTGATCCTGTATGCCCTGTGCCGCTACGGTCCGGACAGGGAGGCCACGGTCCAGCTGCTGCAGCCCGGCCTCAAAGAATATGCAGCAGTGCTGGTCCATAGCCTCATCAATGTCATTATGTGCTGGTGTGGCATCTGGCTGCTGCCTTCCTATGCTGCTGAGGAGGAGGATGACAGCCCTGCAGCCAGCCCCAGCCCCACCACCTCCCAAGGGGGGACTCCTGCCCCCCGCCCAGCCTCCTCCAGCAGTCCTGCAGGCTCCAACAGGGAGGAGGAAGTCAGCACGTCAGAGGCCGCCCTCTGCGGGGGTTCTGGCTGCCCCCCATCTGCACCCACCAGAGCAGGAGCAGCCCCAGGAGGACATGAGGGAGGCGGTGGTAGCAGGTCCCTCTGCCCAGGGCTGCAGCTGCAGCCCCTCTGCTCCTGGCCGGGGCAGGGACTGCTTGCCTGGGGGGGCCTAGTGCCCCCCAAAGAGGAGGGCCCCCAGCCCCCAGGAGTCTCCACAGCCCTGCAAGAGGCCGCCCCGCTGGTGGTGCTAGCAGGGCTCCAGCAACACTTTATTCAAGAAAAAGGAAATAAATTCCTATTCCCCTGACCCAGTCTCTGGGTACTGCTTTCTCCCCCTTCTCCTGGTGCTTTTCCCTGCTCCCTGTGCCCCACCACGGGTGGCACCCGCCTGGGGCAGAGCACAGCCATAGGCCCCCAGAGCCCCATGGCCATGTTGGCGGCACCTCCTCCTGCAGGAAATCCTGCTGCAGCTGTGCACCCGCAGCACAGCTGATGCTGAGGACAGAGCAGGCAGGAGGGCAAGCTGGTTTTGCCACAGGTCCGATGCCCTCAGCCTGCATCAAGTCCTCCTCTCTGCCCACCTACCAACACTTCTGCTCTGCTCTGGTTTCTCTCCACTGCCTGATGTTGGCCAGGGCAACCTCACTACGGGGAGGGCTGTCAAGGAGGCACAGACAACAGGCAGGGGCATCCAAGCCAGAGACAAGCCTTGGGGTAACAGTATTTGGCAGGTACAGAGTGATTTCTGCCAGCCCCAGCCTTTACCAAGAGGAATGAGTCCTTCAGCTTTCACCTCACACAGGCCAGCATTTCACTTCTCATTTGTCCACCAGAGAAAGCGATGAACGAAGGATCACAAAACAACTCTTTGCTAGAACTGACACTCAGTTTTTGAAGGCTCCTGGCTCCTGGTCTTGGGTAAAGTGATTCATGTGGCTGATAAGAGCTCCTGAATAGGGAAGCAAAAGGTTTTCTTTGCATAGGGGTGGTAGGACCAGAGATCTTTCAGACATTTTGTACATCTCTACTCCAGAACAACTGGGGAGTGAGAGAAGAAATTTAGAAATATCACGAGAGAAGAGATAAGGAGCATGAGCTTGGGAAAGTACAGATGTTGACTAGAGGCATGTGCTCAAATGTTACCTCTTTGCATATACCCTGTGCACTCATGTTCTCCTAAAATCCCACAGTTATGGTATCAGGAGGGCTTTGGTATGGAAGTGTCATCTTCTAAGCTGAATCCTATCAGCACTAGCTCTGAGAAATTGTACGATGATGTCTAAGTGGCTGTACATGGTCTCTTTCAAGTAAGTCTCTCTATCTGTTTGTGGTGGGTTGACCCTGGCCAGATGCCAGGTGCCCACCAAAGCCGCTCCATCACCCCCCCTCCTCAGCTGGACAGGGGCGAGAAAATATAACAAAAAGCTCATGGGTCGAGATCAGGACAGGGAGACATCACTCACCAATTACCATCATGGGCAAAACAGACTTGACTTGGGAAAAAATAATTAATTTAATTTATTACCAATCAAAATCAGAGTAGGATAATGAGAAATAAAAACAAATTCTTAAAATACCTTCCTCCACCCCTCCCTTCTTCCCAGGCTCAACTTCACTCCTGAATTCTCTACCTCCTCGCCCCGAGCGGCGCAGGGGGACGGGGAATGGGGGTTGCGGTCAGTTCATCACACTTTGTCTCTGCCGCTCATTCCTCCTCAGGGGGAGGACTCCTCACACTCTTCCCCTGCTCCATCGTGGGGTCACTCCCATGGGAGACAGTCCTCCACAAACTTCTCCAACATGGGTCCTTCCCACAGGCTGCAGTCCTTCAGGAACAGACTGCTCCAGCGTGGATCTCCCATGGGGTCACAAGTCCTGCCAGAAAACCTGCTCCACCGTGGGCTCCTCTCTGCACAGGTCCTGCCAGGAGCCTGCTCTAGCGCAGGCTTCCCACAGGGTCACAGCCTCCTTCAGACATCCACCTGCTCTGGTGTGGGGTCCTCCACGGGCTGCAGGTGGATATCTGCTCCACCATGGACCTCCACGGGCTGCAGGGGGACAGCCTGCCTCACCATGGTCTTCACCATGGGCTGCAGGGGAATCTCTGCTCCGGTGCCTGGAGCACCTCCTGCCCCTCCTTCTTCACTGACTGCAGGGCTGTTCCTCTCACATATTCTCACTCCTCTCTCCACTGCTGTTGTGTTGTGCAGCAACTTTTTCCCCCTTCTGAAATATGTTATCCCAGAGGCGCTACCACCATCGCTGATGGGCTCGGCCTTGGCCAGTGGTAGGTCCGTCTTGGAGCCGGCTGGCATTGGCCCTATCGGACATGGGGGAAGCTTCTAGCAGCTTCTCACAGAAGCCACCCCGGTAGCCCCCCCGCTACCAAAACCTTGCCACGCAAACCCAATACACTGTTATTGATAGTCTGCATCTTTTAGCCCCTCCTTCTACAATTCGTTGCTCAAGTCCAACCAATAATAGACAAAGCACAAAATAATGTGGGGCAGAAATTCCATACCATTTACAGCCCAGGAGTGGTACTCCAAAATCCTATCTGAACTACCTTAGGCAAGTGACAGCAGTCTTCACTTAATCTTCCCTTAATCCCAGTGTTGTTCTTTTGCCACAGTCCTCACTGGAATATTTCACCATGAAATTTAGTCATCACTAGAGCTACTCAGGCAACAAATGCTGTTCCCTCTTGGAAGAGACACAGTGCAACCTAAATGATCATAGATGATAAGAATTTCTTAGGCTTGAGGTGCCTGGGCCCTTGAACATCCCTGGCACACTTCCTCTAGCTCATCTCACTTGAGGGAGGGAGGATAGGGATTTTGGCAGACCTAAGAAGCATGTTCAGGAGACAGGGTGACAGTTTTAGCCCTGTCTGTACTTTACTGTAAAATGACAGAACACCAGTGCTTTCAGCAAAAGGCCAGCACTGTTACTATAGCACAAAAATATTACCCAGGGGCACAGAGAATATGTGGAAAACTGAAGAAGTGAGTAATAGCATCTCAGTAGGAAGAAATCCTTCTGTCTGCATCCTGATGGATCCAGGTACAGCAATCAGGAGTGTAACATTTTGTAGCTGTAGAGATTCAGGTGTTGGGTGTCAGACTGAAAGCTTCATTTATTTTTGATTTGTGGAAAAATAGATTTTTAAGAGCATTTAAATAGCCAAGGATAATAGGCCAAAGACCTGTAAAGGGAAAGTCCTGTTTAACTAATTTGATATCCCTCTATGATAAGGTCACCAGCCTCGTGGATGAAGGGAAGGCGGTGGATGTAGTTTTTCTGGATTTTAGGAACGCTTTTGATACTGTCTCTCACAGCATCCTTCTGGACAAGTTGTCCAGCTGTGGGGTGAGTGGGTTCATGGTGCACTGGGTGAAGAACTGGCTGAAGGGCAGAGCTCAAAGGGTTGTAGTGAATGGGCCTACATCTGGCTGGTGACAGGTCACTGGCAGCGTTCCTCAGGGTTCAATTCTAGGGCCAGTTCTGTTCAATATATTTGTCGATGATTGGGATGCAGGAGTCGAATGCACCATTAGGCAAGTTTACTGATGATACCAAACTGGGAGGTGCTGTTGACTCTCTTGAGGGACGAGAGGCCTTGCAGAGGGACCTAGATAGATTGGAATGTTGGGCTATGATTAATGGGAAGAAATTTAACAAGTCCAAAGGCCGGATTCTGCACCTGGGACGGAGTAATGCCAGGCACAAGTATAAATTGGGAGACGAGTGGCCGGAGAGCAACCCCGCAGGTAGGGATCTGGGGGTGCTGGTCGGCAGCAGGCTCAATACGAGTCAGCAGTGTGGCCTGGCAGCCGAGAGGGCAAAGCGCATCCTGGGGTGCATCAAACACAGCGTAACCAGCAGGCCAAAAGAGGCGATTATCCTGCTGTATTCAGCGCTGGTGGTGTGGCCTCACCTTGAGTGCTGTGTGCAGTTCTGGGCCCCACAATTTAAGAAGGATGTGCAGGTCCTTGAATGCGTCCCGAGGAAGGCAACAGAGCTGGTGAAAGGGCTAGAAGGAATGTCCTGTGAGGAGTGGCTGTGGACTCTGGGCTTGTCTAATTTGGAGGAAAGGAGGCTGAGGGGCAACGTCATGGCTCTCCACAGCTTCCTGAGGAGGGGAAGTGGAGAGGGAGGTGCAGATCCCTTCTCCCTGGGATCCAGTGATAGGACATGTGGGAATGGTTCAAAGCTGCACCAGGAGAGGTTCAGACTGGACATTAGGAAGCATTTCTTTACCGAGAGGGTGGTCAAACACTGGAACAGGCTTCCTAGAGAGGTGGTCGATGCCCCAAGCCTGTCAGTGTTTAAGAGGGATTTGGACAATGCCCGTAATAATATGCTTTAACTTTTGGTCAACCCTGAAGTGGCCAGGCAGTTCGACTAGATGACCATTGTAGGTCCCTTCCAGCTAAACTAAACTATTCTATTCTATTCTAGTCTAGTCTAGCTAAGATGTAGAGGACATTCTTTGTCATTTATGCAAGCAGCTGGAAATATAAACACTGAATGATTTGGGGGCCATGATCTTGGTAAGAGTAGGGGCAGTTCAATAAAGTAACATGATGAAGTTTTCTCAGAGCAAATGGGATGCCTGAAGCAGAAAATAGGTATAATTCTGATTTTATATAAAAAAATAAGGTGAGATTATAATTGTACCATTACCTTCCTCACTTCCCATGAAAAGATTGATATTTGTGAGAAAATATTTTCCAATACTACAATAGAAGGTAATTAGCAATTTAATATCCTTTCCAGACCTAAGAAGAGGAAAGGTAGATGAATTATTGAGTAATAACTTGTAAAGGAATATTGGTTTGGATGGTAACTTGAATTTATCAAGGGAAAGGGATGAAAATAGAACCATTGAGGGAGGTCTGGAGAACCGGACAGAGAGGAGATTATTAAGTTATGTAACACAATAATTTTGAATAACAATGCATATACTTTTGAGTGTATTTATTTCTTTATTTAAAGCTCTGCTGTGAGCCCAAGCACTGTGCTTGTGGGATGGTCATACCACCATGCAGGACAGAGAAGGAGAGTGAGCTAAGGAGCCAGAATCAGATTAACTTGGGGAGGAATCTCCACAAGGCAACACAAACTCATGAGAAACTGAAAGAGACAACTTTGGGGAGAACAATATAATGGTGGAAAGAAGCAGCTATACCATGAGAGGCTTAATTTCTCACCAAGGAAAATGAGGAGATACCACAGGACCAAATGAAGGCCCTAGAATAGATTTCACAATTTCTCCATGATAAAAGTAATCAGACACTATCGTGTCAGCAGGCCCAGAAGCAGCAGGAATACACCAATAACTGCAGGCAGTGGAGAAAGCATCCCTGGGCAACACGAGGCCAGCAAATAGAAACAAACATCAAGATTTCCACAGCCACTGATGGAAACAGATGCATTGTTAGTTAGCAAAGATGCATTATTAGCAAAGAAAGCTCATAGAGATAAAAGCAGAACTGAAAGCAAATGAAGACAGAAAGGGCTCCTGTCCACAACTGTATTAACTGTATAGCATATAGTGTGTGCATGTGTATTAATATGTGTGTGTGTGTGTATGTATCTGATTCCCTGAGTGATTTTTGGTTTATGCTGTTTTTCACATGAGGGCAAACTGAGAGATAGGTAAGTAAAGGTGAATTCATGGCAGCCTACGCTCCCTGTGGAGCAATGCATGAGCACCAGGCTGCACAGAATTAGCTTTACGCCAGAAAAGAATGTATTTGAGATAGTGGTCTTGAAATGCTCATGATACATGAAAGTTAGCTGAAGTATCTTACTTATTAAAAAAGGACTGAAGTTTCTCTGATCTGTGGTTAAGTGAAATAGCAGATTTACATTTTGCTACGGTCTATCATCCTTTGACATTTTATGCCACTGAATGGACAATAGTAAGGCTGACCATTGATTACTAGTGTCACAATAAACTGGTGTTTTCCTCAAATCCTGGCTTTCAGATGTCATATGAATATCTGTAGAATCTCTGCTTTCATTTTCATAAATAAGTTGCAATGTTAGGATATGCAGAGGACAGCTTGATATTTGATGTAACTGTAAACAGAATAGAAGGTAGATAAAGATCTCTCCCTGCCTGGCTTTGAAATCTTTTTTTCACCTGATCTCATTACTTTGTAGACATGATAATAAACAACGAGTATTTTGTGTTGACATTACTGTAAAATGAAAGGATTGGGAAGAAAACATGTCAGGGTCTGCTGACTCCTCCTTTCTCCTTTGCTGATTTCTCATCACTTTCAGTTCTGCTTAAACTCTTTCAGAGCAGTCCTTGTTATTTATGCAGAGCAGTCTACTAAAGGAATGTGGAGTGAAATCTGAGGCCTGTGGCACTCGATAAATTGTAAGTGTGTTACCGTAAGTCGGCAGGTGAAAAACTCTCTAAGACTCAATTTGGAGTTTTAGAAAGCAGGCATTCTTTATTGCGGCGCTGGGTGCACAGGGGATCGCTCCACCTAGTGTGCGCGCCGGGCTGCTCAACTATAGGAGTTATGTACAATCAGAATATACATATTCATTAGATTTCTGAGAAATGATTAGCATATCCATGTTATTTCTTGGAACTCATTAACATATGTAAAATGTAACTGGACCTACACATACGGGAATTATTGTATCTCCTATGGAAACTGTAATAACACTTATGCAAGATGGGCATGGCGAGACAGTAACGGAACAGAAAAATTGTTTCGCACCTTCTGGTTGCCTTCCAACAAAACAAGCCCAACCCACTCTTCGAAATTCTATGGACCAGCCCTAAACGCCAGCGTAAATTGTGAATGGCAAAATAAAGAGGGGGCATGGTCCTGTAATATCACAGATAGGCGTAATAAGTCAACCCTGTTATTTCATCCTCTGGGAGTACATAATACAACGTATTTCCAAATACCATGGACTTCCACAGGCTTGTTTGAAAATGGCACATGGGCACTAAAAGGTCATTATTGGATCTGTGGACATCATGCATACAAACAATTGCCTAAAAATTGGACTGGGGTGTGTTATGTGGGGCTAGTTCGCCCCTTGTTCTTTTTACTCCCGGAGGATGAAGGTGACGGATTGGGTGTTAAGTTGTATGATGATCTCAATCGATACCGGCGGTCTATTGATACCTCTATAGCAGGTGGAAGTGGTCAAACCTGGGGCAAAGACGAGTGGACCCCTCAACGTATTATACAACATTATGGACCTGCCACCTGGAACCCCAACAAGTGGGTTAGCGGTGCTCGAGAACCTATCTATAATTTCAATTGCATCATTCGGTTGCAAGCCGTTCTAGAGACTATTACTAACGAGATGGCCTGTGCCCTGGATCTATTAGCAGATCAGGCCACACAAATGTGAACAGCAATATTCCAGCATCGCATGGTTCTCAATTACCTGCTAGCCGAAGAAGGGGGTGTTTGTGGTAAACTAAATGATTCCAACTGTTGCTTAAAAATTGATGCCAGCGGTAAAATCGTTAAACAAATTACTGCAGGAATATGGAAACTGGCCCATGTTCCCGTCCAGACATGGAAAGGCTGGGATATTGACTTGTTTTCCTGGCTCCCAGGTGGCCCATGGATTAAGTGAATTCTATTTTATTTGCTATGTGGTTTTGCCATGTTGTTGTTTTTACCATGTATCATTCTGTGTTTTATACAGTTAATTCAACGTGTTGTAACTGATAGGCAATTTGTAACCACTGTTTCACCTGACGGTATTAAACAGATTCGTGCTGTGTGTCAGACAATGCCGTCAGTAGTGCAGATTGTATGAAATGCTCTTTTCTGGCCTTCTCTACATAACTATCTTTTCTTAAAACCGCCATGGGTCCTGAAGCAATCTTTGAGCCACGGGGTGGTGTGAGAGACTGAACTGTAAATCATTTGTCTCAAAGATTGTTTGTCTAAGTGAAGAATCCTCCGGCTGCTGCAAGGCCCCAGAGATAACGGCTGCAAGTGGGGGACTGACAAAGATTGTTTGTCTAAGCAAAGAATCCTCTGGCTGCTACAAGGCCCCAGAGATAACGGCTACAAGTGAGAGACTGAACTATAAAACATTTGAAGACATCCTGCCAAGCCAGGTGCCAGTCGCGTGAAGAGCGGGGCTGGGGTCCTGGGGTCGCGTGAAAGGTGTGTGCATATGCAGGAATGCGGAGATATGCAGGTATGTGTCGTTGTCATGGAAACTGCAGCCCTGGAATGAGGATAAAAGGGACTGCCAAGACAAGCCTGGTGCGATCGCCCACCGCTGAAACATCAAAAGACTTGGACCCTCGGGATGCCGCGGATCCATGGCGGTGACTATCCTTGCAACTCTGTCCTAATGCTTGCTTAACTTCTGTCTTTTTATTCCATTCTATCCTGTCGCTACTAACTTCTCTTTTCTACTTTTGATAATAAAAAGCTGTCTTGGGTACACGGCATTTGGCCTCGTTTGTGTCTTAATCTCGCTCTTGGGATCATATCGAAACCTCTCCCGACATTGGATTGGGACAGGTGCAAGTAGTATCAAGGCTGTATTTTTGACTTCTCTTGCTGGGGAGCATTCAAGCGTGATCACCTCAACCTCGTCCTCAGCCACAAAGACTGAATCATAAAGATGTGGCATCAGCTTCTTGTTATTGCACACTCACAGCTAATTTAGGATAACTGGCATTTTGTTTAGCCAAGACTGTGGACTCTGCACAGTATACCATGATAAAAAACAGGGCTGGTTTTACTTATTGAAGAGGGAAAAAAATAAGAAGCCCAAAACACAGTAAATCATATCACACCACTAAACTGTCAAAGTATTATGTACTGTTTCATTCAGATGACAGCACAGAGATAACTGGTGTCAAACTAGGAAAGGGTTCTTACTGCAGCATTCAAATTAAATGTAAAAGTATAGCAGTTCCCTGACTTGTTCTCCTGCAAGCTGCAGGGGTTTTAAGATTTCAGCTGTACAAGTACGTATGTGACAGGATTTCTTCCTAGGCATTAGCATAGACACCCTTAGATGTTACTGTAGCTGGGCAGGTGCTGAAGGAACACGAAGTAATACATAATGCAGGTATTAACTGAGCACCTGGTTGGTCACACAGGAAAATGTTCTTTGCTTCTCCCACTGATTTGCCTTAATACTGCTTTGTGATTTACTTCAGGGGTCAGGTCTGTGACTTTTCTTCCTTGGGCCTAATTCCTAGGTTCTGCAGGATGTGATCGACACCAACTGATTTTGCCATGCACCTTCTTTTTATTGCAAACAGATGCTGCCTCTGAACTCTAGGCATTCAGCTTCATAGAATTCTGGTACGTCAGTTCAGCCAAGCACTTTTTTTCCTCCAAAATTTGCAAATTACTTGCCAACAAAACAAGAGTGACCAAAATTATTTTGTGAAGTGCTATCAACTTCAGTAAACTGGCTGAATGAGAAGTGAAGAATGTGTGTGGAGGTGGTAGCACTCAACTGAAGGGCTGTACAAACCCAGAGCTGTTTCAATTTTGTGGATGTGCTTGCAAGAGATCCACATTCAAACAAAAAAGCTGTAAGATGAGGTAGGGAGAGTTCATGTTGATGAGTCCTATTTTTCTTCCTAGAGCATTAAACTCAAAGCATGGGGTATGTGACTAAACCACAAAAGATACAGAACTAGGTACACCTTCTTACATATGATAACTTGAAAAGTATAGTTTAATTAATCACTTGTTGCTTGGATACTGTCAGTCTTCTTTGACCTAGAACTGCACTCCTAAATCAAGCTTACACAAGCTGGATGAAACTCTAAAATAGCTTTAGAGTAAAAATAGCTGTAGCATTGCAAAGGCATAATTTTTTTTTCAAGATCAACATAAATTTGCCAATTTGATGGAATTTTCTTCTGCATTCTTCCTGTACTAGGATTAACAGTCCTAGTAGCTAGATTACAATGCAAGTTATTTTGTCAGAAATAATTTTCGTTTTTCTTATAAAGAACCAATGTAATTACTATTTATTTTCTGCTGTGCTCTTAGAGAACACTACAGAGACACAGTCCCTTAGGAATACTGAACACAGCTTCCCCAAGATTAAAATCTGGATAGCAAAGAAAAACTCCTATTGCAAAACCAAGTAGTTTGTAAACATTTGAGAAAGTCAACACTTTAGAAATAATATTCTACAATTGAGCAGTTAAATTATATTTCATTACATAAGAGACTGTAAGAGACTGATTTCTCTTTGAGAGAAAAATGCTAAACATTGGAAATGCTTACACATATAAGCTTAATATATGCTTGTCTATATCATGCAGACAATTGCAATCTTGAGTACTGGATTTGCATAATGGCAGGTTGAAGGTCAATGGCACCAATGCTTTACATGCAGCGGTAACTATGTCTTCTTGTGCAGCTAGAAAGCAGAAATAAAATGAGAAATCTAGAAATTAAAGAGCATGTACTGTCCATGCATCATCTAACTAAATAATCTCCTGATTTCCCTGGTTACTTGTTCAATTCCAGGTTAATATCTCAAACACTTACCAGTTTGATTCCTGATCTATCCATAGAAATGGAAGGTGTTCTCTTACTGAAAGAAAAAAAAAGTTTCCATCAAAAGTTGCAGAATTTTTCATGTCTTTCTTCCCCTTTTCCCCATTCAGCAAGACTTTAAAAAAGAACAGGCCAGGAAAAAGGGAAATTTCTGCCTGGAAAAGTGGGAGTTTGACTAACATGCAAGTGACTGAATGAATGTGATGATGTTACTTACAGCATCCACTATTGCTCTTAACAGTATATATTTTTTAAAAAGTAAGCTCAGTTAAAAATCTCTGCCATGCATAAAGGATGTATTTTGCAGAAGACATTGCGTTCAGGTTTGGGAAAGTTTATGAAACAAACTACGAACTGGGATATGGGGTACAGTTTTGCTGACAATTACTAGTGGACCTTCAATGCAAATGAGTTCAAGCTCCACTGATTATTGTGTGGCCATTGTCACCCTTCCGCAATATGTGTGGGTGTGGGATATCCCTCTCCTGCTGTCCCAGGCTTGGCAAGGCCTGAATTCAGGGCGTTGTTTGAAGAGGACCTATGCCAGCTCACTGAATAATTACTAGGTAAATAAGTATGAAATGTGGTTTCCCTGCAGCATTCGGCATGAACTTGAAGAAAAGCCTTTTCCTTTTATAACTTCTTTCCTGGACTTGTGTGGTAGCCATCTAGCTCTAGTAAAAACCTGAGACTGTCTTCGATAAGTGTGACTCTAATGATCACCATAAAACAACTCATGAGTGGTGAACCAAGAGCACAGGAGATCTGTGTAGAGGGAGATGAAGGAGATCACAGCAGTCAATCGCAGCAGGGCTGTTTTTGTTTTTGTTTTTGGTTTTATTTTTGTAGCTAACTGTGTATCTCCTCCCTTGAGAACCCTTGGCAAGAGCTTAGTGGTTCAGATTTAAAATCTATTCCTCTGTACTAAGCAAGATGATAACGGTGAAAAAAGTATTACTTTCATCCCTCAGGAAAAATATTTGACCGCAGGAAATACACAGACCATCTTAATTTTATATTTTAAATATGCACTTTCCAGTTTCTCAAGCCAATGCAAGTGTTCTTAGCCAAAAAGCTGGCTGAATAATTTTCAGTTTTTCACTAACACCAACTGTGCATCTTTTCCTCTTATTCAGAAGCTGTAATTTTTGTTCTGGAGAGGCCTTAATGTTGTCTTCTCTTTTAAAAGACTGACAGAGACGATGTTACTTCTTTGCCAGACTGATATTCATGAACTGATTATTAATCCAGTTTCTAACAAAGCAATTACCAGGTCAAATAGCAGTGATAGCATAATTTCTACTAGCTTGAACGGAGCAGGATAGAGAAGCCATGAAAATGAAGAACTTTTTATTTTGAAATTTAATAGGTCCACCTAGCTGAACATGTTCCTCCTATGGCCCTCTGCATAACAATGCTCATAAACGACAAGTTAATTGACAAAACACAGATAAAAGATTTGCAAGAAAAAAGTAAATTGCTCTTCTGAGTCTCTTCTTGTGTCCTGAGAAGTTCAGATTAATGAATCTGCACTGTAAATGAGTTAAAGTAGATGAACAACATGATATTTCTCACCCTTGTCTGGTGAAAGAGAAGGAGAATGAAAAGTTTCTCTTTGGCCCATTTTCTAAAGGGGTATTTTCACTTTTCTGTCTGCAGTTCTTGGCTACTTCCACCTTCTTTGGAAGGCGACTTTCATCACATCAGAGACAACAGGGGCTGCTTGAAGGTATAATTTCTTTTGTTCTTCCTCATCAGGAGCCTGTTTCCCAGAGTAAAGAAGGTACTAGAAGTTTATGTGCTTCCTGCCATGCAGGAATTGCTCTTATTAATAGCCGTAAGCCAGCTTTCCTGAGAGATGCTGGCATCTGGTATGCTTCTTGTGATCCAGCTTCCTGTCATGGGCTTTTACAGGCCACTTTTACTATTTGCATGAAAAAAAGCTGCAGTTGCTGGGACCACCCTAAGCTTAGCAGGTTCTGACCTCGTGCTTTTTAACACAGCTTTTTTACCTGTCCTTGTTGACATGGCTTTTCTAGAAGAAATTGGCTGTGAAGGTTTGAAGAATTTGCTACATGACTGCGGAGATCTTTTTTCCATCACTGGTTTTGACCCAAGCTTATGTGTATGAAGGAAACACACATGCTGCTCTGTTTCCGACTAATGATGATTTCGGGATAGACTTGAGAAAAGAAACTTATAAGACGGCTTGATGGCCAGAAGTGAAGGCTCACTGCACCTGGTAGCTCTCTGGCCTGTAGTGGCTTCCTAGGACTATGATGGATTGCCAAAATTTGGATAAATTGTGGTCACGTGACATGAAAGCTTTACTGATTTCTGATGCATGTCTTTACAGTGCTTTAATTCAAAGTCTTCTTAAATCACTGTTGCATACACTTGGAAATATGCATTATTATTGTTTCAGACCCTGCTAACTATTAGATGCGCTGCCCAAATATGCTGCAATTTTACTGAATAATGTGACTAAGTCTGAGCTTTATTAAGTTAGTGGTCTGTTGTTTGCTGTAAAAATAAATGAATTTCTACATGGGCTTCCCTGCTGTATGAAACAGAAAAAAGGAAGGGAAAAGGTACTGTTTGCTTAGAAACAGCACTGTGTAAGATTTAGCTGAAGGATGATTCTGGTTTTACAAGTTTTAGAAATTAATTTGGATTGGGAAGAATTGAAACAATCTTAAAACTGCGTAAAGCATACACTTGATGTCACAATTACTTAGCTTATTTTTATACATCGTGATATATGAGGCATGACAACCTTTTACCCTGTTCATTAATGACAAACAGTTCTGGCATAGCTGTATGATAAACATACATAGAACTTAGGGAGAATACAGCCTGATAGGAGAAAACAAAAAAATTAGGGGTATAGTAGGCACGAGGTGATGAAAATTAGAATCTATTATTTGAAATAAATTTTCTTTCGCTATCCATCATTTCCCTTGATGAGTATTTGAAGTTACGGGTTCTGTATTTTTGCTGCTGAATACAAGCAGAAGACGAAGCTCCGGCTGTCCAAGCAGCTGGGAGTCCCACCAGATAGACCCTCTCTGCTTTGCATTTCCAGAACGGGGAGGGACAGCAGCTCCCTCACACCCAGCAGGAGAAAGAACTCAACAGCAGTACTGGTAAAATAAACATTCACCAGCTTAAGAAAGGGTTGCAAAACAGGATACAAAATACTGGGGTGAATGTGGTGGGGAATAACTGTGACCAGCAGTCAGACAGCAAATTCCTCTTTCTGCATCTTTCACTTGCCTCGATGCTGCCTCAGGGGTAAAAGCAGCAAGTACCCAGGCAAAAGAGTCGTAATTTGTTTTGGACTTGGGTTTGTTGTTTTTTTTTTCACTGATCAGAATGCTTGCAGGAAGCGCAGAGGCCATGCAAAGGACAAGGCCCAAGTGACTGTTCTGTGAGCCCAGACAATGCCCCGAGAGAAGGCTCCAGAAGTAGCAAAAGGCAGTCACGGGGAGGGGCCTGGTGTAGCTTCCCTTGACTGACTGGTGTCTCAACCACTCCTGGAACTGGGGCAAGAGAAGGTTCCAGAAGTCCAGGGACTGGGGCCAATAAATAGGGGCACGTGCGAGCCTCTGGGGCAGCGCTCTCTGCACCGAACACCCCCGTCGGCAGGTCCGACACTGGATCCGGGACTGGTGATCGCGCTCTCTCTCTCTCTCACCCCCTCCCTCCCTCTCTAGCTTGCGCGCGCTCTCTCTCTTTTCTCTTAAAGTTGTTAGTTAACCCAAGGCCTACCTCGACTTCTCATAAAGCCGCATAGCTTAGGTGATATAACTGGGAGAGGGTCCACGTTTACAGAATGTTTGTTCCATTGAAGTTGATGTTTATGTACTGACCTTGAGTGTTATCTCACCTTAATCCACACCAAGGGGATCTGTGAATCCTAGTCACTCTCCCCTTCTCGTAGGTGGGACCTGACAGGCCGTTATTGCTATTGTGTTCCCCAGGGTTCAGAAATTTCCTGGGATTGCTTTGGTGCTCAGGGTCCAAGCAGGGAGGGGAAAATCAGGACTATGAATTTCCTTTGATTGATAGGGAGGAACCCTGTTTTCCATCACTACACGAGTTAATGATTTAGCTACCCATATATCTAGCTTCCCGATTTTGGTGCCCCAAAGCAGACTGTGTGAATCCACTTTCTGCTCCATTGTTTTGCACTGTTTCAACAGATTAGTGACAGATGCATTTCACTGCATATCGTTAAATGAGCTGCGATGCGTCAGCAGGTGAATTTGACTTTTGGGTATAGTCTTACGACAGCATGTATGGAAACAGCATTTGTGGAAATCAGCTTGTAGAGAGTATAACCCAGAAGGATCTTTATGACTACCATTTACTGTAGAAGATCTCCAGATTTTGCTTTTTTAATAAGTTAGTTGGCTGAGTACTTCTTTTTCCATTCAGTCTTCCTCATAACCTTTATCTTGATCTGGAAATACAGCATCATCTTATTAGAATGCCTTGGTTACTATTAGGTTATTTGGTTTGTACTTTAAAATATGGGACTATTTCCCTGAGAAAGGGAAAATAGACCAAACAGACAAAAGTGCAGAATTGGCTTCAATGGGAATAGTCACCAAAGCCTTGATGTGAGACATTCTCCTGGGCTGGGGGAAACAATATGTTAAATAGTGAAAAACATTTCTTTATGGCTTTAAGACAGCTTTTCAGAGCATGCATCCAACCAGAGATGTGGCTCTGCATACGTGCTGGGAGCCGCAAGGGAATGAGGGTCCAGCATGCACTGAGATAAGCTGACCTAGGAATTGCAATAACAGGCTTATGAAATAGACTACTAGCTTCCTGGCAGACAGAGTAGCAAGGTAGCTGTTGTTTCACAAACTGTAATTATTTCTCTCGATTGCTGCTGGAGCACTGCAGCAAGGGGCTGATTTACAGGCTATGACCAGCCTGTGCTTATTTTCCCAGTCATGTAGGGGACTTCTGTGTCAATTGGTCTCTGAGTACATTGTCAGCTTCTACTTTTCCAACTAATGATTAGGTAAACATCATTAACAAGGAGGGCAAAGCCATGAGACAAGATGCCTCTCATGTTCCAGAATAAAAGCTAATTATCCAAGAAGTTCAAGAGAAAAAACCCAAAAAACCACAAAAACCCAACCAACCTCTGTTTTTGCTACAAGCCAAACTATCAGAGAAATAGAAAAGAGAAAGCTGGGAGCCTTTCAAAAAATAACTAGTCAGGTCTGCTGCCTCCAGGCAGGATCAACTATGCAGTTGTCATTTCTAGAAGCTATTTATAAAACACGCCCTTTAAACCTTTAACTGGTGCAGTTTTCACTGTAAGAGTTCATCTTTTGGCAGACTCTTCCAATGCTTCTCTTTCCTTTCAGTTAGAAAGATTTTCTTAAAGTCTCGCCTACATCAGAAGGCAGCACTATAAGAACATTGCTTACTGTCCACATGTCTGGACCAGCTTTTCCGTGCTTTAAGGTTGTTACCCTGTTCTCTCCTCTCTAGACTAAACGATCCTGATTTTTTCCATTTTTATGTAATAAGTACCTTTCCTAGGTCTTCAGGTTTTGGGTTGGTTTTTTTTTCTCTCTCTCCTTTCTGGACTCCAAGGCTTCAAGGTAAAGTTTTCTCTGCTTTGGGTATGACACTCTTGTTTGTGTCACCCACTATGTCACTTCCTTGTTTTGGAGCAGCAGGGCATTGCTGATGCATCCTCAGACCAGTTAAATCTGTTGCTCGATCCCTTTTTATAGAGCTATTGACTAGTCAATGATTCCCTAAATGAATTTATGCAGTTGTTTATCTCTACCCACACAAAGTACTTTACTCTTGTTCTTATCAAACTATTTCTTTTGTATTCAGCACTGTTTTGTCCCAATTAATCAGAAGCTTTTTGAATTGTTATTCTTATTTTCTGTTGTTACTGAGACTGTCTAGCTTAGCGCCTCCTGCAAATTTAATATGGGTCCACAGTCAGAGTCACTAATGCAAATACTGAATGAGAGAGTTCTGTGGAATTTCACTTGATAGATTGTTTCATTGATATATGAACTCTGAGGGCATGTTTTCTCCCAGTTTTGCATTCATCTAACCCTCTTTTTTGTCCCCCAACTTGCTTACAATTCTGCTCTGTAGGACAAGATCCTTGCTCAACTCAAGAAAAATCACAGTGATGCTCCTTTCCCGACAAGAATTATGTTACATTAATTACTGTTGTCATTAATACAAGATCAAATTACACATGTCAAAACTTGATGCAACACAGGGCTATTCTTAAGTGGTTCAATGCTAATTTTGGTCGCTTACGGGCAATTGGGTTAGGAAGTGACGCTACAGTACAGCGCTGCACTAACCCTTTGCTTATGACATCCTGACCTACAGAAACTCTGCCTCCTCTAGGAAGGAAGAGGGGTACTTGGAAGATGTAATGCCTTTTGGGACATAGCCATTTACTGGTTTGCAGCTTGGTCAACAGGACTTACTTTCAGGAAGTCATCACAAAGAATGGTGAAATAAAAACTATTCTGAAGTTCGTAAAAAAGTATTTCCTGCTAGGTGGCAAATTCCCGTGTCCATGGGATGCAAGGAAAGCATCGTTAAGTTTTCAAGTCCTGTAAAAAGTTTCTGTAAAAAAAAGTGAAGATAAAATAAAAAAAAAAATCCCTTTTATGAAAGAAGCAAATAACTTCACAAAAGTTTAATGCATCAGTTCATCAAAACTTTGCAATGAAATTAATTGCATCACACAAGTGATTTGCTTGCACTTTCTCTCGAGGGGTACCATAACAATTCCCCAACAAGCCAAATAAAAAAGAGCCAAAAGTCCATGGTAAAACAAAGAACAAGGTTATTATTTATAAAGTTAGCTTCTTAAAACTGCCAGAATGGGGCGGGGGGAGGAGAATTTGCATGCACCCCATATCTAAATAGTCTTAAGTAAGGCTTCTATGATCTAGTGTCCTAAATGCCACCTGTAAAGAACAAAACCTCAAACCAGACTTTTCAAGAGTCCCAAGTCCCTTAGGAATATCTAGAGATGAGATAAGGATTAAAGCTCTGTTGAATGGCCAACCAAAGCTTTAATAAAGCCCACTAAGTAGTGAATTCTCTTCTTGAGTTTTACATACCTGATGCTTATGAAATCTGATTGGGTTTGATTTGTGGTAAGCGGCAATGGTTATAATCCGAAAGAGGGGAGATTCTGATTTGAAAAAAGCAAAAAACAACCACCATGTGGTCAGTCTGGCAGAGGAGCAGGGGCCCAGGGAGGCTGTGAGACCTCTTTCCTGGGAGGTTTTCAAGACATGACTGGATGTTGCCTGATCCTGAGGTCTCAGTCTGAATTCAGTGCTGACAGAGGTGGCCACCCAAGCGCGTTCAAATTTGTAGGAATCTATGACTTATTTTCTGGAACGATACATTTAGTGAAGGTGGTGTTTCAGAGAGGACGGGCTTCAAGATGCCAAAGGTGCTTTTGAAAATGTTTGCTGCCGTTTGTGCTGTACTTTGCCGGTCTGTGTTGTGATCCAGCTACGTCTTACTGCTTCTGGCTGACCTGCGTACAGGCCGGGATACCACCAGACTCCTCACCCATCCTGTCATGCCGTTCGGCAGACATACTCTCTGGAGAGGTGGCGGTGACAGCTGCGGGGGGCTGGCTGGTCGGCTGGCTGGCGAATTCACTCTTTCTCTACCCCACATGTAAGCACAGAGCTGCGAGAAGCTGCCCTTTACCTCTGCCTTTGCCCTCCCCTCACACCCAACGGTTTCTGGCTTTTCCCCATGGCGCTGGTGCCCATGTTGTGTAGCTGGGGGGAGCTCTGGGGGAGGCAGCCGGGGGCCAGCCGGGGAGAGGAGGAATGCAATCATGTTTGAATATTGTATGTGTTGGTGTCGGAGTGCTTACAAAGAACAGGTCAGGATTGCTTAAGCTATCCTAAAGGCCACTCAGCTCTGTTTCTGGCATGATAAAGGCTCAGTGGCCGTCATGGTTTAACCCAAGTTGGCAACTAAACAACACACAGCCACTTGCTCACTCTCCCCCAGTGGGATGGGAGAGAGAATCAGAAGGGTAAAAGTGAGAAAACTTGTGCGTTGAGATAAAGACAGTTTAATAGGCAAAGCAAAAGCTGCGTGTGCAAGCAAAGCAAAACATGGAATTCATTCACTCCTTCCCATGGGCAGGCAGGTGTTCAGCCATCTCCAGGAAAGCAGGGCTCCATCATGCCTAACGGTGACTTGGGAAGACAAACGCCATCACTCCGAACGTCCCACCCTTCCTTCTTCTTCCCCCAGCTTTATATGCTGAGCATGACGTCACATGGTGTGGGATATCCCTTGGGTCAGTTGGGGTCAGCTGTCCCAGCTGTGTCCCCTCCCAACTTCTTGTGCACCCCCAGCCTGCTCGCTGGTGGGGTGGTGTGAGAAGCAAAAAAGGCCTTGACTCTGTGTGAGCACTGCTCAGCGGTAATGAAAACATCCCTGTGTAATCAACACTGTTTTCAGCACAAATCCAAAACGTAGACTCTCACTAGCTACTGTGGAGAAAATTAACTTCACCCCAGCCAAAACCAGCACAGTGGCTATGGGACAAAAGATAATTATGTGGCTCAAGTCTAAACAAACTGGCAGCAGAGCAGTACTTCCAATGAAATCATGAAGAATAAAAGGGTGAGAAGGAAATCTTTCTTGCTAGGAGCAAAGGAGGGTCAAGGTAGTTTTTAGAATGTCGGGTGTAGCAATGACTTCAAGCAAAAGAAGGCTGCAATATAATTACTTCACACTGTACGGAGGCTTGTAGTTTTTATTTTACATCTTAAGAGTACATGTTATGTGAGTTATTTGCATTTAATGATGCTCCAATTTGTCATTCAAAGCTGATTGAAGTCAGGCTACCATGAATCTACTTTACAACAGTTCCCTTTTATGTATGCTTCATGGACATGAGTAGTGTTAAAGGCACCATCAGGTGTCACAAAAATTAAATACCTCCTGTAGCAATGCATCTCTGAATGCTATTTTTATTTGTAGTGCTTTCTATTCAGCAAATACAGGTTAAAAATGGCACTGCAGGTGCATGTTACTTTATTGCAGGAGCTCAGGAATTTGTGTTATATTATCATCTTGCAGAATCTGGAGAAATTCACGTTTACTCAAATATCACACTTCGGCACTCTGCTTTCTTTAAAACAGCAGCCTGGGGTTTGGGCAGCTTCAGCGTCAAGGAGAACAGGGTTCTTCCTTGCCGTGCTAACGTGTTACCACGTGTTGCTCACACATCTTAAAGTGAGGTTTCCGACCTCCTCCGCACATCATAGTGTGGGGTGCTGGAGGACTTTTGCAGGGATTTCCCTATCTTCATGTAAAGTGCTCTTCTGACATCTCGGACACCCATTTTAAGGGGAACAAGAAAATACTGCTTTCTTTCCCACGTGTCTTCTGCTTAAATAGTTCTTGCCCCTTCTGTCAGGCTCTATCCTCTTTTTAATATTTTCACATCTGGTTTTAGAATAGCACATGTTTTTTTCTGAGCCAGCCCTTTTAAAAAATGTTGCTTGACTAAACTCCCTGTGCAGTGACCTGAGCAGCTGAGTTTGTATTTGTTATCTGCTGAATGATGAACATACTACAGAGATTGTTACAGCTAAGGAGGAGCAGCCCCACTATAGGACTGTCTTCTTCAAATTCACATTAGGAACTGGATATGAACTGGCACTGTTCCATGGACTTAATAGATTCGTAGATTTTAGGGCCAGAAGGAGCCATTATTGTGATCAGCACGCCTGGCTTCCCATGTAAAATAAACCTCAGAATTTTCACCAAGTGATTCCTGTGTCAAGTCCGATGACATTTACTGGAATTGGAGCATATGTTACAGAAAAATACCTGCTCTTGTTTTTTAAAATATTAGGCAATGGGATATTCTCCATGGTCATTCCACCTAGCTAGTTGTTCTAGTGGTTAATACACTTCTCTGCTAAAAGATGTCTGTGGTACGCAATTTAAATTTTCCTCACTTGAAGTGACTGTTTCCCATGTGCTTTTGTCAGCCAGATAAGTGTCCAAAGTTTTCTTATGTTGAAGAACTTGGATTCAGGCCTGGAGCCTGGGGCATGCAGTTAAAAGACAGTGCTAAAGGGGACAAGGCTTGTGGCAGAGGGGAGACTTGTTTCCCGGTGTAACTTTGGAAGGGGCAGATTTACTTGCTGGAGGAAAAGGGAGCCTTGGGGACTGGATGGCTTGATAAAAACTAGAGGAGAGTGAATTCAGCAAGAAACTTGGGGGTTTCCTCAGGCAGCTGACTGGTGGCTCCCGAGGGCTCCCGAGGCAAAAGTAGCTCTTTGTGTAAGAAGCTAGAGGGTGTCAAATCCCAGAAAGCAGAAGAATGGAGGATGGGAGGCTTGAAACTAAGAAGGGCCTGGAGATGGAGGAGTACAGAAGATGCGGCTGGAGTTACGTTAGCTTTTAATTTACCGTTGTATTTAAACAAATTTGAAAATGGATTTAGTTTCCAGTCACAGGCAGGGATGCTGCAGTTGCATTTGTGAAGATCCTGTTTAAATTAGCATATCCTCTATCTGCTTAAGCTTTCATGATCATGTGGATTTTTTGTTTTTATTTTGTTTTGAATTTGTCAGGAAATCAAAGGTACACATGGGAAAATTCTGCTCCAGTTGCACGTGAGTAAATCAGGAGTAAAGTGGATGATTCAAACTGAGTTAGTGAGGACTTAGCAAACACAAAAATGAAGCCATAATCAGCTTTTTTTAAGTAACACAAACTGAGGAAATAGTGGAGAAATTAGGTGGGACCATGGACTCATAGGAAACTTCCTATGTCATCAGGGTGATGCCACAGCTTCACCTTTTTTCTGAAGTCATTATCTTATTATAGGTGCTAAAGAAGGCCTGACGAATTTTGTGAATATCAATGACAACTATGAAGGGCAGAAATGGGTCGCAGAGGCATATCTGGGGGCATATCTCAACTTAAGATGCCTTAACTTTTCAAACTTGGAAATGTTCTTCTGTCTTACAGGTTGTGTATATGTGTAATTGACTGAACAGTGTGAAGCTGGGTTGGTGCTCTATGTGGGACCCTGTCACAAATGTTTCCTGCAGTCAACTTCAGTATTTTAGTGGATAAGCTAAAAATGAGTTTCATGGTCTTAGTGATGTTGATGCAAACAGAAATGTGAACTAGCGGAAGATCAGGCAACGCACACATCTCTTGTGGAAGTGAGGACAGGAGGGGAATTGCATATGTGGGCATGAGGGTTGGTGTCCAGGATGGGAGGAAGAAGAATATAGTACATGCTGTAAAAAGTTAGATCGCAGAAAAACAAGATCATTTTAGGTTGTCAAATTACTGCTATGAGCAGGGACTCGGCATCTGTTTAGTGTGTATGTGTTTGTAATGGCAGCTGGTGACTGTGCAGGCTATTAGTTTCTTGTGCATTTATTTCCTTTGAGAATTACCTCCATTATTAAGACAGGAAGAGGACTTTTGGGCCAGACAGATGGCTTCTGTTCGGGCTGTGATACTCCACTTGAGTCTAGCTGGGGTGGGAAGTTTTTAATAGGCCTCCTATGTAAGACTGACACAGAAACAAGCTTAGGGCAGGAATTGTAGTAATGATCATAACGTACATAGAATCATAGAATAGTTTGGGTTGGAAGGGACCTTTAAAGGTCATCCAGTCCAACCTCCCTGCTGTGGGCAGGGACATCTTCAACTAGATCAGGTTGCTCAGAGCCCCGTCCAGCCTGACCTTGAATGTTTCCAGGGATGGGGCATCCACCACCTCTCTGGGCAACCTGTGCCAGGGTTTCACCACCTTCAGTGTAAAAAATTTCTTCCTTATATCTAGTCTGTATCTACACCCCTTTAGTTTAAAGCCGTTCCCCCTTGTCCTGTCACAACAGGCCCTGCTAAAAAGTTTGCAACCATCTTTTTTATAAGCCCCCTTTAAGTACTGAAAGGCTGCAATAAGGTCTCCCCGAAGCCTTCTCTTCTCCAGGCTGAACAACCCCAACTCTCTCAGCCTTTCTTCATAGGAGACGTGTTCCATCCCCCTGATCATTTTCATGGCCCTCTTCTGGACCTGCTCCAACAGGTACATGTCTTTCTTACGCTGAGGGCTCCAGAGCTGGACACAGGACTCCAGGTGGGGTCTCACCAGAGCAGAGTAGAGGGGCAGAATCACCCCCCTCAACCTGCTGGCCACGCTTCTTTGGATGCAGCCCAGGATATGATTGGCCTTCTGGGCTGCAAGCGCACATTGCTGGCTCATGTCCAGCCTTTCATCCACCAGTACCCCCAAGTCCTTCTTGGCAGGGCTGCTCTCAATCCCTTCATCCCCCAGCCTGTATTGATACCGGGGGTTGCCCCCACCCAGGTGGAGGACCTTGTACTTGGCCTTGTTGAACTTCATGAGGTTCACATGGGCCCACTTCTCAAGCTTGTCCAGGTCCCTCTGGATGGCATCCCATCCTTCTGGCGTGTCGACCGCACCACTCAGCTTGGTGTCATCTGCAAACTTGCTGAGGGTGCACTCGATCCCACTGTCTATGTCATTGATGAAGATATTAAACAGTACCGGTCCCAGTACAGACCGCTGCGGGACGCCACTTGTCACCAATCTCCATCTGGACATTGAGCTGTTGACCACTACCCTCTGGATGTGACCATCTAGCCAATTCCTCACCCACCGGACACTCCACCCATCAGATCCATACCTCTCCAGTTCAGAGAGAAGGATGTTGTGGGGGACCGTGTCAAAGGCCTTACAGAAATCCAGATAGACAACATCCGTAGCCCTTCCCGTGTCCACTGATGTAGTCACTCCATCATAGAAGGCCACTAGGCTGGTCAGGCAGGACTTGCCCTTGGTGAAGCCTTGTTGGCTGTCTCTAATCAACATCTACTGGGATGTTCCAGAGACCTGTACCTTTTAATAGCGGGACTGAGAGTGATATGGGGGATGTACTCCTTCTCAGGTACAGAGAAGGATTCTTTAGATCTGGGGCATGAACTCAACACCCTGTTTTTCTTCTTTATCTGGGAGACCATGGCATGCCACTGGCATCCCGCTGTGGGTTACTGGGCAGCATCCTTTTGTTATGAGGTGAATTTTACATGCTTCATGCATAATCAGGATTAAACACAGGTAAGTGAAAGATGTTGGGGCTTGTCACTATCCAGTTTTTGTAGTTTTTCTTAGAAAGCAAACAACCCCCCTGTTGTAAATGGAACCAGCATCCGATAATCTGTACTGAGAAGGCTCTCTTTTGCTACTAGGTCAAACAGTGAAAAGTTGGAAAACACCAGAATTATAGTGACCTGTGCCATGTTAATTTGCCTGTCCAATGCACTTTATATTAAGATACTGCCATATCATTACATCGTAATGATAGTCCTGGGTTTTTTAAATACCGCAAAGGAGTAGTTCCACTAGTCCAACTAGTTCCACTAGTCCAAATGCAGTTTAAGGTAATTCCTTGAGTATATTGTTTATGCAGAGTCTGGTTCTTTGTTCATCCAGCAATGGGGCTATGCCTCTCTGGCGGTACAAAAGGGGACTTCTCTGTACCAGAAGTTGGCTGTGGCAGTCTGTAACACTGTCTCTCTCACCCTCTGGTTCAATGTGTTTAATACATGAAGTTTCCTATGTGCTTGTTCCTCAGTTTTGATCAGCTTTGCTCTGGATTAACAAAACGCATTGTATTCTCACCAATGGTAAAGTGTACTTCTGATTAAGTCAATTAGGGCTATTGAGATAGACAGCTCTGTGAGAAAAAACATTCATGAGGAACTGAAGAACTAATGGACTACTTTCTGAAAGTTCATAATGTCAATAGAGAGGTTCTTTGTGTGACATAAAGAGTAGTTCAGGCTAGCAATTGCCATCGTATTTCTGAGCCCAAAAATAGTTTCTCAGGATTTAATTCCACATGCAGCATCAGTCCATTCGCATAGCACGCTGCTCAACAGTTGAAAGATATCTTTAAAAATTTCTAACAGCTGTTTCACAGCAGTGTGGTGGTCACTGGCTGACATGAGGGGTGTGACAGGGGGACAAGGTGCTGAGAACAGGCAGTGCCAGCACTGCCTGTGGGATCTCACCAGCCGTACATACAAAGGTCAAAAGACTTTATATGTCAGTAAGTCCTTCAAGCTCATATTTTCTCTCCCATTGCTTTAAAGGGTTACAAGTCTTTAAATTGCCTGAATTCCTTGTGGTAGGTTATACCAATTTGTACTGTGCATTTGGGCAGTTCTGGTTATTTATTTTTAAGTACTTTTATACCTCTTAACTAATCAAAAATTAAGAGGGAACAAAGAAAAGGGGAGTGACATTTTTTAATGTTTTTGTTTATCACGTAAGTCCAGGTGGTCTTTCAAAATGGGAGAAAGCTTGGGAGAAAATGGGAGAGCTTTTTAAAAGCTCTAGAAGTCCTATTTTAAGCATTGCTCTGCTACCTTTAAGGCTAACTTCACCTTGATCCCTTTCCTGTTCTTCTCCAAGTTGTTTTTCCAGTTCTTATGATTCCAGATTTTATTTACCTCACGGCAGGACAATCCTAATTTTCTACAGATTCCTGACTATTCCTGCCCTTTTTATTTCACAGAGTTTGGGTACCTCTAACTTCTCTGGAGCCTTTGTAACAAAAAGGTTGGTTAAAAAAATAGTAATTTCATTAGCAAGGGGAGCAAAGTATCCAAGAGAATGGGATTTGAAACAGAGGTAGCTCAAAACTGCGGTTCTGCTTTCCTGTAAATCTTGTGAAGATTTGAAATTTATTTCATGCTGGAACAAATCCACAATCTTCCAAAGGCTGAAGCGTCCATTTTTGGATTGAGAAAGTCAGGTTTACAAATTTGCTCATGCTTTCTTCACAGTCTTGGCTGGATAGCATTAATTTTCATCATAGCAGTCCCTGTGGTGCTATGTTTTGGATTTGTGACTGCAACAGTGTCAATAGCTCACCGATGTTTTAGCTGTTGCTGAGCAGTGCTTGCACAGTGTCAAGGCCTTCTCTGTGCCTTGCGCTGCCCAGCCAGTGAGTAGGCTGGGGGTGCACAAGAATTTGGGGGTGCAGCTGTCCCCAGCTGACCACAGGGATATTCCCTACCATGTGATGTTGTGCTCAGCATTATAAACTGGGAGAAAGAAGGAGCAAGGGGGGACATTCAGGCATTTGCCTTCCCAGGTAACCGTTATATGTGATGGGGCCCTGATTTCCTGGAGATGGCTAAACACCTGCTTGCTGCTGGGAATTTGTGAAGGAATTCCTCGTTTTGCTTTGCTTGCATGCACAGCTTTTGCTTTACCTATTAAACTGTCTTTATCTCAACCCACAAGGTTACCTACTTTTTTCCTTCCAATTATCTCCCCCCCATCACTCCACCCCATGACTACAGTCAATTCACATTACTTCACCAAGTAGTGGGATGGTCATCTCTTGCCTCAGTGCTATAAATATGAGGCGGTACTGGAATTATGTGATCTACGGGAGGATTAAGTAATAAATACAGAAATAAAAAGAGTTAATTATAAGACAGTTCTGCACAATCAGATAGTTTCACATAATCAGTAGCAAGATATTCTTTGTGTTTTACAATAAGGTATGCTGATTGGGCTAAACCCCAAACTCAAATATATAAAAAGACAATAATAACAATGCAAATGATGACAAAGGCAAGCATTATAATCAGGGGAGGTAAAATGGCGTTCAATACCCCTGTTGCTGTTGGAGACCATCCTAATAGGGTTTCCCACCATTGGTGCTGCCTATCCTTCTTCACTCTTTCTAGTGTGCGGTGTATTTCTTCTCCATCGTGATGCACAGTCGTCAGTGTGTTTTTGCTTTGTTGTCGTGTCTTTTGTAATAAGGCTTGTAAGTCCTGATGTTCTGGTAGCTTGTGAAGCAGTGTCACCTTCCTTCCGAAGGCGGAAGGTAAAAGGTCTCAATACAGTGTGTCATTTTCCTTTAACAGCATGTATGAGGTCACAGGGGATGTATAATTAAAGTCACATCCAGTAATGTTTACAAAGTTGCAAACACATATATTTGATTGATGGGATACATTATAGGTAAAAGTTCCATTAACAATTAAGCTTTCACAACGAGTTCTTATACAGATTAGTAGACATGGACAGGACTACCCTTTTCAGGGACCATGGTGGGTTAAATATGACTTGTTGTTGTCCTCTATATTTAATAGCATAGGGTCCAATTGTGGGAATTTGTGGATGCGTGGCTTGGTAGGTTGTGGGATTAATAGCATAGGGAGTAGGTTGGTAGGTAGTAGGGGTAGTTGTTGGTATGGTGTGAGGTCTGGGAGTAGATGGTAGTGTGACCTTTAAGGATAGTTCATTTTTGCTATCTTTCCCTTTATCTGTCCACAGGCACACTGCTTCTATAGTTATGTCATTAAAGAGGAGGGTAATTATACAATTGGGGTGTGAGGGACAGTCTATTCTGCTTTTTGATGGAGTTCGATTTATATTCCTGACAACCACGAAAGTGTTTCCCTTTGAATAATTTGCCACATTACATACAGTAGAGATTCTGTCACCTGGTGTGGCAGAAATAAGGTGACTCTTACTTGCTTTTACAGTTGTGTGCTTACCAGTGATTGTTATTGTTAGGTTTTGTGCTGGTTCTCCCAGTATACCTGTATTTCCAACAATGTTAAACATGTATGGTGCAGAATGTACTACAGTTACGGTATTGATTAGCACAAATAAAAGAAGTGAGGGCCTCCACCCTGTGCATCGGGCTTAGCAGTGTGTGAATCGGAACTGGTTCACATTGGCGATGATTGCTCCTGCGAGGAGGATGACTATCCCTCTGATGGTCAATCTGATCTCCAAGGCAGGCGTTCTGGTATCATTCCCGGTATCGTTCCTCCAAAGAGAAGATAACACAAGTCTTGGTGGGGTGACTCTGGGCTGGTTACCCCTTTTAGTTAATAGCTAGGGTATATCTACCTAGCGTTAATGCGATGTTCAGTTCCACTAAACTATAGTGGGTGAATGCTTATAGCCCTGAGGAAGTCTATACAAAGTGAATTGTACCTAATCCCAGGTAAAAGCACATTTTCTTTTATCCTCCTCCTGCAGCGGCACCATAGAGAACATATCTTTTACGTCTAGTACTGCCATCCCAGGGTGTGCAGCAGTTTGGAGGGTGGCGGTTCATGTAGCAATGTTCAGGACGGTGGCCATAAGAGGAGTGGTGTTTGCATTGAACTTTCTATAGTTTATGGCTAAGTGCCATCTCCTGTCTGTTTT
Organism: Aptenodytes patagonicus; assembly: GCF_965638725.1. Taxonomy (NCBI): domain Eukaryota; kingdom Metazoa; phylum Chordata; class Aves; order Sphenisciformes; family Spheniscidae; genus Aptenodytes; species Aptenodytes patagonicus. The sequence goes on along the minus strand of NC_134982.1, from coordinate 81,356,289 downwards.
TTTAACTGGCCACACTGGGGACTTATATGGGGAGTGTGTTTGGGACATAATGTGTCTTTTTTCTAGGTCAGTTATGACCTCCGCAATACTCGCCTGGGCAGCAGCAGAGATAGGATACTGAGAAACATCGTTGGCTATTTTTGAGTCAGGCAGTGTGGGCGCAGCTTGCATCAAAGCCTGAAACATTTTCCTTCCCTGAAATGGATATCCTTTTCTCCCCCGGCAATAACAAGTTTACTTTAGCTACAGGGCATATTTCACTTTTGCCAGTAAATCCTGTTATTTTAACCCTTTATTGGCAGGGCTTAATGTTAATTCTTTGGGCATCCAGACTTGAAATTATTGAAATTTGAGCTCCTGTGTCAATTAAAAAATCCACTAATTGTCTTTAGGGGCTGATTGGAACACAAGTATGAGGGCCATCTCTGTTATTCCATTGATAAGCTTTCATCAGGGGGTTTATGAGAATGGGAAAAATGTCGGGGGGCTCTGGGGAGTGTTTTACTTGCCAGATCCATCTGCTGTCTGCATCAGCTTGGGATCACCCTGCTGGTGTCAGTTCATCCCACCCCATTTCTCGACTATGATTTACAATGCCATGCATCAAATCTGCCCAGGTCAGGATGGGTTGGAGGTGGGGTTAATGGTTCTGACCCTCCTGAGCGTTATGTTCTATGTTTTGTCTTATTTCATCCCTTTTTGCAATGAGGTATGGTTTTAAAGCAGCAGGAGCTCCCCTTGTCAGGGGTTTCATGGCTTGGGGGTCTACAGGGGCAGAGATAGGGTAACTACCATGTGCACCCCTGTTGTTCATAGCCTGAAGGCAGGCTGCTTTTGTAACAGCTGTAGAAAGTTCACTTAATGATCTTACTGGTATAGCCATGGGCTCCCCTCTATCCCGAGGGTCTGTCCCCCTGCCCAATATGCTACTCGCTGCGTAATAGAGTGTGGTTCGGTGTTAGGGGCTGGTCCCTCATTCAAGAACACTCCTGGTCCCCAAAAGCCACCTGCTTTCCCTTGACCTAACACAATATGGTCTCCTCCAGTTAAGGAGACATGCCACAGATACTCAGTCTCACTTTCACCAGGCTTCTGCCCATATTTTTCATGCAGATTGGCCAGTTGAAGGGGGCCCAATGGAATGCTCTTTATGGCATTTCTCTGGTTGCCCCCTTGAGGTCCAGCAGATGCCTCAGTTTTAATAGTAGGGGCTACATAAATTCTGATTCCTCTAATTCACTCTCATCGCTAAGTTCTTGGTCGGGGTACTCCCAAATACCTCCGTCCCAATCTACCGGGGAAATGATTAGCTTACGAATTTTCACAGGATGTGGGGGGGTTGGGGGCCAGAATTATCATGAGTTCCAATTTATACTCTACCATCATGCATTTTTCTTTTTCCTCCTCCAGTTGTTTCTGCAATTGTTCTGTTTGCAGAGATAATAGCATTTCTTGCCACTTTATTTCTTCCACCTCATCTTCTCACACTCTCATTTCCTGTTCTCTACATTTCTTACACTGACAAGTTGCTTCTAAATAACTTTTCAACACCTTGTATATTAATATTACCTTCTCCTTCAGTTCCCCTATTCTGAAGTTTAACTGGTATTTTATCTTATTCCAATTATCCTGCTTTTCGCATGCCCAACCATGCAAAAATTTCGGTGGAAGATTAACACCAGGCCTATGTAAGTAGCTATTGTTTGAATCTGCCATCCTGCTGACTACGACAATTTTTGTTGCAGGTGAATTATAAAGAGAAGTCACCGTTGTGGGGTTAACTAAAAGGGTTTTATAAATGATTAAACAATGATCAAATGTTAACTAATAGATGACTGAATGAAAAATAAAAGGCAATTAAAGAGTGATTAAGCAATAATGGAATAATAATTAACCAGTGATTTGACAATGATTTAAACGATGACTTAAACAATAATTTAGACGGTGATTAGATTGTTTCCCCATGGCCAGCTGAGGGTGAAAGAGTTGATTTAGGAGGGCCGGAGTCTCAGCACAGAAGTCTCAGGTGCCCAGTGGGGAGGCACTGCCCATCCTGGATGGGCAGAGTCCCCAGTGACTGGAAGAAGGGAAACATCCCACCCATTTTTAAAAGGGGTGACAAGGAGGCCCCTGGGAACTACCGAGCACTCAGCCTCACCTCAGTGCCTGGTAAGGTCATGGAACAGATCCTCCTGGAAGTTACGCTGAAGCATATGGAAGACAGGGAGGCAATTAGAGACAGCCAACATGGCTTCACCAATGGCATGTCACACCTGACTAATCGAGCGGCCTTCTGCCATGGAGTGGCTGCATCAGTGGACAAGGGAAGAGCAACTGAGGTCATCTAGCTGGACTTCTGTGAGGCCTTTGGCACGCTCCCCTACAACATTCTCACCTCTACATTGGACAGATAGGGATTGGATGGATTGGATTGGACGGGATTGGATGGGATTGGATGGGATGGACTAGTAGATGGATAAGGAACTGGCAGGATGGTCGCATCCAAGGAGTTAGAGTCAACGGCTCAGTGTCCACATGGGAACGAGTAACGAGTGGTGTGGTGTCCCTCAAGGGTCCATACTGGGACCCACACTGTGGAGTGTCTTCCTCAAGGCCATAGCTAGTGGGATTGAGTGCACCCTCAGCAAGTTTGCAGATGCCACCAAGCGGAGCGCTTGGAATTTGGGGTTTCTTTGTGACAGTACAGAGTCCAGCTCCGGCGGGACCCGGAGGGCTGAGATTCCCATCTCTTTGCATGCTGCTGGTGCTCTTCCCTTCCCTAGTGTGTGTCTTGCCCGGGGCAATGCCAGGACAGGCTGCTCTGTGACGCTGCCCAGTGCGCTGGCACCTGCACGCCACTGCGCCCTGCTCTTCTGGATGGCTCATTGCTACCCTTTTTGGGGGAGGCTGCAGCTCTTCAGGGCCTCCTTGTTGCTCTGGTGTTGGGGCTTGGGCTGATGGGACCTTTGCTCCTTGCTCAGGAGCTCAGGTCTCCCGTTTCCCTCTGCCTGCAGGGCTTTCTCCTGGCGCTGCTGTTAGCGTATCTCTTGCTCCTGGAGCTGTGCTCGCGGTCCCCACGGGATAGTGGGGCCCCCGGGGGTTGAGCGGAGCGTTTGGGAAGCCTGAGACTGGGCTCCCACAGCCCCGTCATGCCTAGTGAAGGCGAGCGCGCGTTTGCAAGGCGCATCGTGTGTCTTTGCAGCAGCCCATGCGCCATGTGCTGTTGCGGTGGTCCTTTGTGGATGGTCGTGTGGCGAAAGAGGTCCATCCCAGTGGCCCTAGGGGATGCGAGGGGCTGAGTGTGGTCTCGCGAACCAAAGCTCCGGCTTGCTTCCCCCTGTGGCCTGGGGTGGACTTAGCGGGCCCTCTCCAGCCCTGTTCTGAGTGCGCGAAGCCCCTTCAGCATTAATGCGCGTTCCTTCCCGGCTTCCCAGAGTTTCTCTGGGCCAGTGGCCAGTCGAGGGGGGCTGAGCTGAGATACGCAGGCGGGAGTGTCAGCCTCAGGTGCCCAGTGGGTCTGCCCTGCCCATGCTGGGGCAAAACGTGGGTGGGGCTGCGAGGTGGCGGGTCCCCGCAGCCCTGTGTGACGCGGCGCGGCGTCACAGTGGGACACCTGCATCACACCGACAGCTCCCTCTCCCCACCGTGACCCCGGCCACACTCCCCGTCGAGGCCTGGGCAACGCCAGGGCTGCTCTTGCCAGCGCTCTGCTCTGCAGGAGCTGCCCTGCTGCCGGGAGGAGGCGAGAGGAGGCCGTGGGAGAGCGTTGGAGACGCCGCTTGGGGAAGTGGCGAGGAGGAGGAGGAGGAGGAGGAGGAGGAGGAGGAGGAGGAGGAGGAGGAGGAGGAGAGGAGCAGAGGGGTTTTGTAGCAGGACCAGCACCTCTTCCCCAGCTGCTGCAGCGCAGGGGGGCAGAGATGATCAAGTACCTGCTGTTTAGCCCCTTGGGGCCCGAGAAGCTTCCAACCCTCAAGGAGCTCACCACCAGTGGTAAGGCCCTGGGGAGCCCTTGCAGGAGCGCTGTTGGAGCCACGATGAAGTGGAGATGAGCTGCGGAAACCCTGAGGCTGGGGCTGGAGCGGGGGTCTTCTGGGAGGGACCGGCGGCTGCAAGGACAGCCCTGCCTGCTGGTGCCTTGGGACTCGGGGGTGGCTTTGGCAGGCCAGGCCTCTTGCCGCTGCCCATGTCAAAGGGCGGGAACCCCTTCTCCAAAACACTGCGGATGCCTGCCTTTCCTGGGCACAGGGCGGGCTTCTTGGAGGCTGGGGGCGGTCAAGAACGCAGCTGGGCGGCCCCGGCGGTGCGAGTGTTTGCTCAGGGCGAGGGGGGGCTTGAGTGCACTGCACTGTCGCCTCCGTGGGTAGGGGGGTGCTGGAGGGTTGGGCATTGCTGACTGGGCGTGCATGGCGTGCCTTTCCTTTGCTTTCCAGAAATCTGCAAAGTCTGGGCTAGCGCATCTAAGTACATCTGGAGACAGCTCTTGCAGAAGAGGGTGAGCCTTGCCTCCTGCTCGTGGCCCATCCTGCCCCTCTGGACCTCCGGAGCGGGCAGGGCACAAAGCACCATCCCCAGGGCCACGCGAGTCATGCGGCAGCATTCCCGCCCCTGCGCAGCACTGCCAACGCTCCCTCTTCTTGCTTGCGTTTTCAGGCGGTGGAGATCGGAGTTGGGACATTTGCAGTTGTCCCAGCGCGTGCCAGGGTGGGAGAGGACAAGGTTTTGCCTGTTGAGAGACCCGTATTCCGGCCGTGCAGGCTTCTGAAGAAATTTTACAAGCTCAAGTGTGCGAAGACCAAAATTCCTGGTAAGAAGAGGGATGCTTCCCCTGCACAGCCCCTGCGTTTGGCTTGGTGCCCACACCTCTGTGCCATGGCCGAGCAAAGGCTCTTCCAACCTGGAGAGCGCTGAGCGTGGGCACACGTACGGCGGCCCAGCACGCTGCCCCTCCCCGGGGAGCCAGCCCCGTCTCCCCAGCTTGCCCTACGCTCCAGCTGGTTGCTCGCAGCAGGAGGCAAAGCTTGTCTTTGCCTTCTCCTGTCCACCAGGTCCGTTGTGGAGACGTGGCCGAAGCTGAAAGGGGAGTGCTCTCTGGCAGAGCGTTGCCTGAGGGCTGGGCGCTGATGGCACCTGGCCTGGGAGCCGGCTGAACTGCGGTGGGAGTGACTTGGCTGTGCTTGTTTCCTAGACGAGACACCATCCGTTCCGCTGGACTTCGGGCAGATTGCCGCGGACATCCACTTCCGCCGAGAAATCGTGGAGCGGTGCATACACGAGACCCTGCTTTTCTTTGCTGGGGCCCTCCGAGACAACAAGGAGGTGGAATTCTCCTTCAAGGGCATTGGCATCCTTGCTGTGCGGAGAAAAGCGGTCAGCATGACCTTCTTTGATGACTGCCTGCTGGGGCTGGATGCCACCGGGAACATGCTGGCAGCTCTTCTCGAGGTGAGCTTGTCATTTCTCCGGGGCTCCTCCTCGTGGCTCTTTGGCAGTGCTGTCAAAGCTCTCTCCAGCTGCTTTCTCTTGGCTGCTGTCGCCTGCCTCGCCACCTGGCCTGGACACGCGCTCGATGAGCTAGGCCAAGTCTCGGTAGCGGCTCGGCCCGTTCGAGGGAGGGGTTAACGACATCAAGGGAGAAGGTGGTGCGCGGCTCCCTGAGAGGCAGCCTTTGTGTCTTTGAGCAGCGAGAAGGTTTGCCGCCTTTCTGAGCAACCAGCACGTGTCCTGGGCGTCTGCTGACGTGTCTCTGTCCCCTTGCAGGACTCCAAGATGAGGAGTATCGTGGCCTTCCCGGGCAAAAACGATTTTCATCGGCTCAGTCGAGACGAGGTCATCACGCTGCCAAGGTGAGCAGGATGGCTTCTGCAGCCCCTGGCTGGTCAAGGGAGCAGCTGCTCAGCTCCCGCTGTGGGGGCACCCTCTTGCCGAGGCTCCTCTCCTGCCAAACTTAGGCAAGCCCAGCTCTTTCCCAGGAGAGCTTCCCGGTCCGCCCGCCGCTGGCTCCTCCTTGGCTTGGAGAGTGCAGACGAAGCGGCCAGTCCGCTCTCGATGTGCCCTCACTCGAGAGAGTGAGAGAGGCGGGAGGGTCTGTGGGGGCAGCAAGGAGGGCTGGTGCCAGGACGATCAGCTTTCTGGCAGGAAGGCGAGGGAAGCACCGGCAGAGGCTGATGGAGACCGTGGGGCCCCTCAGGTCCCACAGAGAGTTGCGTCCCCCAAGGACTTGGCAGTGGCTCCCAAAGATGCCTGCCAGCAGCTTATTAGCGTCAGCCCCCAAGGGAGCGTGGAGCCCTTTTGCCCACCTGGTGCCTTCTTGTTTCCAGGCTTGCAGCTGAGACCCCCCACCAAGCATCGGCCCCTGCGATTTCTCTGAAGCCCAGGAGAGAGTCGGCGCCTTGGGGCGGGGGTGCCCGCAGAGGTAATGTCCCAGCTGAGTGCTGGCAGGGGGCTGTGGGTGCTCCTCTCTGGCCCGCAGGGTCCCAAAGACGCTGTTGTGCTGTTCTCTTGCCTCCCGCTTGCAGTGAGCGTGCTGGATCCGGTGTTCCTGGCTCAGCGGAGGGTTTCTCTAGCCAGGCAGCTGGCGAAGAAGGCAGGCGAGCGGGCTAAAGCCAAGGAAGCTGGCCGAGCCAGGTGAGCCTCCTGGAGGAGCGGTGTGGCTGGGGGCGCGGGGGCACACCGTGCCCTTGCTGTCGTGCGAGCGAGACGTTTCCCTTGGCCGGGGGGGTGCCTGTGCCGATGCCGAAAGGCCCTGGCAACGTTGTCCTGCTGGACACGTGGTCCTCCTGCCGAACCGCCTGCTGGTGCCGGAGCCGGGGGGCAGGCTGCGAGCCCGGCCCGGAGCAGCCGTCTCAGACTGGGCTCCCACAAGCTCAGCCTGCCGTGCCTCTTTAGATTCCTGCCAGTAATCCAGCCCCAGGAGGAGCTGAAGCAGCCCAGACCTCCAGCTCGGCCGTTGTTGGAGCTCCCTGCGTGTGTTCCGCAGCCCTCAGGAACGGTACGCCCTAGGGATTTGCCAGCCCTGTGTCACATTTCGGGCCCTGGGCCGGGGCAGAAGAGGCAGCAAGAGCTGCCCACCGTCCCTGCCCTCCTGCCCAGCCCAAGCCCGAGGAGACTAACGCTGCATGTGTTGTGTGTGCGTGGCCTCCAGGGAACGAGGTCCCTCCGCACTGAGAGGGAAGAAAAACGGCTCCGGCTGCTGATGGCATCCAAGCGCCAAGAGGTGGAAGCGGAAGTGTGGCGCCAGTACCATGCCAACAGAACGGGGCGGAACACGGAGCGAGGCCAGGTATGGCACGCACTTCACAGCCCCCAGGAAAAGGGCACTTCCCCTCCCCGCTCCCTGGGAGGGGAGCAGGGAGGGTCTCCCGGCACGGGCACGGCAGCGGTGCGGTGGCCAATTGGCCAGGCAGGGGTCTTCTGTCTGCCCGCTGCCCTGCACGTTGCCCTGCGGGGGGAGCTGTCCCTAAGGCCCCAGGCCAAAGCGCGCAGTTGGCTGTGGCACGGGCACTCTGTTTAGTGCCCGTACCTCCCTGCGAGGGGCCAGCACCACTGCCTTGAAGACTAAGCCAAGCCTGTGCAAGTCACACGCCTCGGCTGAAGCCTTGGGAGCAGCCCCGGCTATTGGTGGCAGTGCTTTAGGAGAGTCTCTTCTGCCTTTGCAGAGCCCCTGTCGCCACCTGTTTGAGGATCCCCACCGCCCTCCCCACCTCCTGAGAAAGGCCTATGCCGAGAAGCTGAAGAAGGAGGGGCTACAGGAGAAGGAGAGATGCCAAAGCCCTGCAAGGCAGAGGGCATCAGAGGGGCGGGCAGAGCTGCGCCTCCCCGGGAGAGCACGGGAAGGGTAAGTGTGTGCCGGCTCCTGCAGAGGCCGGGGAAAGCCTTGGGCGTCTGCGAGCCCTGCAGGTGTCCAGGCTTCCCTAGGCTACGCAGCTTGGCATCCTCCGGTTCCTCGTGATGCAGGAATGACCGGGCTTAGAGGCCACCTCCGGGCGCCTCTCTGCAGCCCCAGGCCAATGTATGACGCTTCTCCCCAGGGCAAGGCTGTGGGTACAAAAGGCAATGGGGGCCGTGTGTGTGACTGCGTGCGTCTGCGTGTGCACGTGCAGGCACGGGGTGCTGGAAGAGGCAGGCAGCATCCCAGCCAAAGCACGACAGAACCGTGCGCGTGGGGTCCCCCTGTCCTGCCCTGCCCGTCCGTCCACTGACGGCAGCTCCCGGGGAAAGCAGCTCTTTCCCTGATGGCCCCTGTGGGCTAGGAGCCGGCTCCGGAGTCTGGCCTTGAGCCAGGTGCCCTGTCCGTCCACGGGGGGGGCGGTTCCCACCCGCTGGGTGCTCAGGACAGCGTTTCAGTAGGGGACCCGCAGTCCCGGGGCACTGAAGACGAAAGGCTGGCTCAGCTGCTGGGCTCTGCCTTCCCGAAGGCGGCAGCCTGTGCTTGCCCTCCCTGCGCAGCGACTCCCGCGCACCCGGCCCTCAGCTGCGATGCCCGCTCGGTCCCGGGACTTGGCCCTGCCCGGCTTCACCCCCGGCTGATCTGCATTCTTCTCGCTGCAGACTGGCTGGGGCACGAGGGCCCACGAGCCGCCACACAGAGCAGCGGGCTGGCCTCAGCAGCACCTCCAAGAACTACTGGCCTGAGCCGGGCTTTGGGGCGTTGCGGGCCCTTCTCCCCGACCACGGAGCTGAGGCCCTTTCTTCTGTGTCCTTTAGCAGGGGGGAGACGACGAGGCTGTTGGAGCGCCGTGGGAAGGCCCAGGCACTGGCAGCCACACCAAGCAGCTGCGAGCAGCCCCGGAGAGTCCGGTGGCAGGGGCCTTAGCCGTCGCGGCAGCCGCCCTTTTCAGCAGGAGAGCTGTCAGCAACGGGTGGCGGGCGCGAGGAGTACCTTTGCAAAGGGGAACGTGCCAAATAAAGGCTGCTGGTGCCTATGCCCAGCCGGAGTGACCATGCTGCAGTGTGTTTCTCTGTGGCCAAGGGGACAGGAGGGGGGCCCTGCAGCCCCCTGGTCGGAGGGGTTCCCGGGCAAATGGGCCGGGGGAACTGGTCCCGCCAGCCAGTCACGACAGGCCATGCGCCCGGAAGAGCGGTGTCCCTTCCAGGGCACACGGCACGGGGGCTTCAGAGCACAGCTTCTCTGCGTCCAAACACCCCTTTGTAGGGATAACCAGAGCTCCGTGGCTGGTCGCAGCACGCTCTCAGAGCAGATTCGCACTGGCAAAAGGAAACGGTGGGCTTGATGCTCCTCGAAGAGCTACGCTCGCGTGGAGAAACGTGCTTCGTTGAAGACGCTCCTTAGTTGAGCCCTTGGCTGACCCTCAGGAGCTGTCCAATGGCCACCTTGGTCAAAAGCTTAGTCGTTTAGGAAAGAGAGAAGATTTGGAGCTCAAACCCGCCTCACAGAAGGGAGCGAAGTCTAAAAGGTGCCCTCCTCACAACTGGCAACCCAACAAGAAGTGCAGCGTAAGCAGAAATGCTGGAACGACGGGACAAGTGTAGCGGAGGAGATGGCAAGCTGGACTGAACAGAGCACACACAAGTCCATGGGACCCGGCAAGAGGCCTCCCCCGGGGTCCTGAGGGAATTGGCAGACGTCATTTCCAAGCCGCTCTCCTTCATGTTGGAAAAGTCACGGCAGTCGGGCAGAGTCCCCAGTGACTGGAAGAAGGGAAACATCCCACCCATTTTTAAAAGGGGTGACAAGGAGGCCCCTGGGAACTACCGAGCACTCAGCCTCACCTCAGTGCCTGGTAAGGTCATGGAACAGATCCTCCTGGAAGTTACGCTGAAGCATATGGAAGACAGGGAGGCAATTAGAGACAGCCAACATGGCTTCACCAATGGCATGTCACACCTGACTAATCGAGCGGCCTTCTGCCATGGAGTGGCTGCATCAGTGGACAAGGGAAGAGCAACTGAGGTCATCTAGCTGGACTTCTGTGAGGCCTTTGGCACGCTCCCCTACAACATTCTCACCTCTACATTGGACAGATAGGGATTGGATGGATTGGATTGGACGGGATTGGATGGGATTGGATGGGATGGACTAGTAGATGGATAAGGAACTGGCAGGATGGTCGCATCCAAGGAGTTAGAGTCAACGGCTCAGTGTCCACATGGGAACGAGTAACGAGTGGTGTGGTGTCCCTCAAGGGTCCATACTGGGACCCACACTGTGGAGTGTCTTCCTCAAGGCCATAGCTAGTGGGATTGAGTGCACCCTCAGCAAGTTTGCAGATGCCACCAAGCGGAGCGCTTGGAATTTGGGGTTTCTTTGTGACAGTACAGAGTCCAGCTCCGGCGGGACCCGGAGGGCTGAGATTCCCATCTCTTTGCATGCTGCTGGTGCTCTTCCCTTCCCTAGTGTGTGTCTTGCCCGGGGCAATGCCAGGACAGGCTGCTCTGTGACGCTGCCCAGTGCGCTGGCACCTGCACGCCACTGCGCCCTGCTCTTCTGGATGGCTCATTGCTACCCTTTTTGGGGGAGGCTGCAGCTCTTCAGGGCCTCCTTGTTGCTCTGGTGTTGGGGCTTGGGCTGATGGGACCTTTGCTCCTTGCTCAGGAGCTCAGGTCTCCCGTTTCCCTCTGCCTGCAGGGCTTTCTCCTGGCGCTGCTGTTAGCGTATCTCTTGCTCCTGGAGCTGTGCTCGCGGTCCCCACGGGATAGTGGGGCCCCCGGGGGTTGAGCGGAGCGTTTGGGAAGCCTGAGACTGGGCTCCCACAGCCCCGTCATGCCTAGTGAAGGCGAGCGCGCGTTTGCAAGGCGCATCGTGTGTCTTTGCAGCAGCCCATGCGCCATGTGCTGTTGCGGTGGTCCTTTGTGGATGGTCGTGTGGCGAAAGAGGTCCATCCCAGTGGCCCTAGGGGATGCGAGGGGCTGAGTGTGGTCTCGCGAACCAAAGCTCCGGCTTGCTTCCCCCTGTGGCCTGGGGTGGACTTAGCGGGCCCTCTCCAGCCCTGTTCTGAGTGCGCGAAGCCCCTTCAGCATTAATGCGCGTTCCTTCCCGGCTTCCCAGAGTTTCTCTGGGCCAGTGGCCAGTCGAGGGGGGCTGAGCTGAGATACGCAGGCGGGAGTGTCAGCCTCAGGTGCCCAGTGGGTCTGCCCTGCCCATGCTGGGGCAAAACGTGGGTGGGGCTGCGAGGTGGCGGGTCCCCGCAGCCCTGTGTGACGCGGCGCGGCGTCACAGTGGGACACCTGCATCACACCGACAGCTCCCTCTCCCCACCGTGACCCCGGCCACACTCCCCGTCGAGGCCTGGGCAACGCCAGGGCTGCTCTTGCCAGCGCTCTGCTCTGCAGGAGCTGCCCTGCTGCCGGGAGGAGGCGAGAGGAGGCCGTGGGAGAGCGTTGGAGACGCCGCTTGGGGAAGTGGCGAGGAGGAGGAGGAGGAGGAGGAGGAGGAGGAGGAGAGGAGCAGAGGGGTTTTGTAGCAGGACCAGCACCTCTTCCCCAGCTGCTGCAGCGCAGGGGGGCAGAGATGATCAAGTACCTGCTGTTTAGCCCCTTGGGGCCCGAGAAGCTTCCAACCCTCAAGGAGCTCACCACCAGTGGTAAGGCCCTGGGGAGCCCTTGCAGGAGCGCTGTTGGAGCCACGATGAAGTGGAGACGAGCTGCGGAAACCCTGAGGCTGGGGCTGGAGCGGGGGTCTTCTGGGAGGGACCGGCGGCTGCAAGGACAGCCCTGCCTGCTGGTGCCTTGGGACTCGGGGGTGGCTTTGGCAGGCCAGGCCTCTTGCCGCTGCCCGTGTCAAAGGGCGGGAACCCCTTCTCCAAAACACTGCGGATGCCTGCCTTTCCTGGGCACAGGGCGGGCTTCTTGGAGGCTGGGGGCGGTCAAGAACGCAGCTGGGCGGCCCCGGCGGTGCGAGTGTTTGCTCAGGGCGAGGGGGGGCTTGAGTGCACTGCACTGTCGCCTCCGTGGGTAGGGGGGTGCTGGAGGGTTGGGCATTGCTGACTGGGCGTGCATGGCGTGCCTTTCCTTTGCTTTCCAGAAATCTGCAAAGTCTGGGCTAGCGCATCTAAGTACATCTGGAGACAGCTCTTGCAGAAGAGGGTGAGCCTTGCCTCCTGCTCGTGGCCCATCCTGCCCCTCTGGACCTCCGGAGCGGGCAGGGCACAAAGCACCATCCCCAGGGCCACGCGAGTCATGCGGCAGCATTCCCGCCCCTGCGCAGCACTGCCAACGCTCCCTCTTCTTGCTTGCGTTTTCAGGCGGTGGAGATCGGAGTTGGGACATTTGCAGTTGTCCCAGCGCGTGCCAGGGTGGGAGAGGACAAGGTTTTGCCTGTTGAGAGACCCGTATTCCGGCCGTGCAGGCTTCTGAAGAAATTTTACAAGCTCAAGTGTGCGAAGACCAAAATTCCTGGTAAGAAGAGGGATGCTTCCCCTGCACAGCCCCTGCGTTTGGCTTGGTGCCCACACCTCTGTGCCATGGCCGAGCAAAGGCTCTTCCAACCTGGAGAGCGCTGAGCGTGGGCACACGTACGGCGGCCCAGCATGCTGCCCCTCCCCGGGGAGCCAGCCCCGTCTCCCCAGCTTGCCCTACGCTCCAGCTGGTTGCTCGCAGCAGGAGGCAAAGCTTGTCTTTGCCTTCTCCTGTCCACCAGGTCCGTTGTGGAGACGTGGCCGAAGCTGAAAGGGGAGTGCTCTCTGGCAGAGCGTTGCCTGAGGGCTGGGCGCTGATGGCACCTGGCCTGGGAGCCGGCTGAACTGCGGTGGGAGTGACTTGGCTGTGCTTGTTTCCTAGACGAGACACCATCCGTTCCGCTGGACTTCGGGCAGATTGCCGCGGACATCCACTTCCGCCGAGAAATCGTGGAGCGGTGCATACACGAGACCCTGCTTTTCTTTGCTGGGGCCCTCCGAGACAACAAGGAGGTGGAATTCTCCTTCAAGGGCATTGGCATCCTTGCTGTGCGGAGAAAAGCGGTCAGCATGACCTTCTTTGATGACTGCCTGCTGGGGCTGGATGCCACCGGGAACATGCTGGCAGCTCTTCTCGAGGTGAGCTTGTCATTTCTCCGGGGCTCCTCCTCGTGGCTCTTTGGCAGTGCTGTCAAAGCTCTCTCCAGCTGCTTTCTCTTGGCTGCTGTCGCCTGCCTCGCCACCTGGCCTGGACACGCGCTCGATGAGCTAGGCCAAGTCTCGGTAGCGGCTCGGCCCGTTCGAGGGAGGGGTTAACGACATCAAGGGAGAAGGTGGTGCGCGGCTCCCTGAGAGGCAGCCTTTGTGTCTTTGAGCAGCGAGAAGGTTTGCCGCCTTTCTGAGCAACCAGCACGTGTCCTGGGCGTCTGCTGACGTGTCTCTGTCCCCTTGCAGGACTCCAAGATGAGGAGTATCGTGGCCTTCCCGGGCAAAAACGATTTTCATCGGCTCAGTCGAGACGAGGTCATCACGCTGCCAAGGTGAGCAGGATGGCTTCTGCAGCCCCTGGCTGGTCAAGGGAGCAGCTGCTCAGCTCCCGCTGTGGGGGCACCCTCTTGCCGAGGCTCCTCTCCTGCCAAACTTAGGCAAGCCCAGCTCTTTCCCAGGAGAGCTTCCCGGTCCGCCCGCCGCTGGCTCCTCCTTGGCTTGGAGAGTGCAGACGAAGCGGCCAGTCCGCTCTCGATGTGCCCTCACTCGAGAGAGTGAGAGAGGCGGGAGGGTCTGTGGGGGCAGCAAGGAGGGCTGGTGCCAGGACGATCAGCTTTCTGGCAGGAAGGCGAGGGAAGCACCGGCAGAGGCTGATGGAGACCGTGGGGCCCCTCAGGTCCCACAGAGAGTTGCGTCCCCCAAGGACTTGGCAGTGGCTCCCAAAGATGCCTGCCAGCAGCTTATTAGCGTCAGCCCCCAAGGGAGCGTGGAGCCCTTTTGCCCACCTGGTGCCTTCTTGTTTCCAGGCTTGCAGCTGAGACCCCCCACCAAGCATCGGCCCCTGCGATTTCTCTGAAGCCCAGGAGAGAGTCGGCGCCTTGGGGCGGGGGTGCCCGCAGAGGTAATGTCCCAGCTGAGTGCTGGCAGGGGGCTGTGGGTGCTCCTCTCTGGCCCGCAGGGTCCCAAAGACGCTGTTGTGCTGTTCTCTTGCCTCCCGCTTGCAGTGAGCGTGCTGGATCCGGTGTTCCTGGCTCAGCGGAGGGTTTCTCTAGCCAGGCAGCTGGCGAAGAAGGCAGGCGAGCGGGCTAAAGCCAAGGAAGCTGGCCGAGCCAGGTGAGCCTCCTGGAGGAGCGGTGTGGCTGGGGGCGCGGGGGCACACCGTGCCCTTGCTGTCGTGCGAGCGAGACGTTTCCCTTGGCCGGGGGGGGTGCCTGTGCCGATGCCGAAAGGCCCTGGCAACGTTGTCCTGCTGGACACGTGGTCCTCCTGCCGAACCGCCTGCTGGTGCCGGAGCCGGGGGGCAGGCTGCGAGCCCGGCCCGGAGCAGCCGTCTCAGACTGGGCTCCCACAAGCTCAGCCTGCCGTGCCTCTTTAGATTCCTGCCAGTAATCCAGCCCCAGGAGGAGCTGAAGCAGCCCAGACCTCCAGCTCGGCCGTTGTTGGAGCTCCCTGCGTGTGTTCCGCAGCCCTCAGGAACGGTACGCCCTAGGGATTTGCCAGCCCTGTGTCACATTTCGGGCCCTGGGCCGGGGCAGAAGAGGCAGCAAGAGCTGCCCACCGTCCCTGCCCTCCTGCCCAGCCCAAGCCCGAGGAGACTAACGCTGCATGTGTTGTGTGTGCGTGGCCTCCAGGGAACGAGGTCCCTCCGCACTGAGAGGGAAGAAAAACGGCTCCGGCTGCTGATGGCATCCAAGCGCCAAGAGGTGGAAGCGGAAGTGTGGCGCCAGTACCATGCCAACAGAACGGGGCGGAACACGGAGCGAGGCCAGGTATGGCACGCACTTCACAGCCCCCAGGAAAAGGGCACTTCCCCTCCCCGCTCCCTGGGAGGGGAGCAGGGAGGGTCTCCCGGCACGGGCACGGCAGCGGTGCGGTGGCCAATTGGCCAGGCAGGGGTCTTCTGTCTGCCCGCTGCCCTGCACGTTGCCCTGCGGGGGGAGCTGTCCCTAAGGCCCCAGGCCAAAGCGCGCAGTTGGCTGTGGCACGGGCACTCTGTTTAGTGCCCGTACCTCCCTGCGAGGGGCCAGCACCACTGCCTTGAAGACTAAGCCAAGCCTGTGCAAGTCACACGCCTCGGCTGAAGCCTTGGGAGCAGCCCCGGCTATTGGTGGCAGTGCTTTAGGAGAGTCTCTTCTGCCTTTGCAGAGCCCCTGTCGCCACCTGTTTGAGGATCCCCACCGCCCTCCCCACCTCCTGAGAAAGGCCTACGCCGAGAAGCTGAAGAAGGAGGGGCTACAGGAGAAGGAGAGATGCCAAAGCCCTGCAAGGCAGAGGGCATCAGAGGGGCGGGCAGAGCTGCGCCTCCCCGGGAGAGCACGGGAAGGGTAAGTGTGTGCCGGCTCCTGCAGAGGCCGGGGAAAGCCTTGGGCGTCTGCGAGCCCTGCAGGTGTCCAGGCTTCCCTAGGCTACGCAGCTTGGCATCCTCCGGTTCCTCGTGATGCAGGAATGACCGGGCTTAGAGGCCACCTCCGGGCGCCTCTCTGCAGCCCCAGGCCAATGTATGACGCTTCTCCCCAGGGCAAGGCTGTGGGTACAAAAGGCAATGGGGGCCGTGTGTGTGACTGCGTGCGTCTGCGTGTGCACGTGCAGGCACGGGGTGCTGGAAGAGGCAGGCAGCATCCCAGCCAAAGCACGACAGAACCGTGCGCGTGGGGTCCCCCTGTCCTGCCCTGCCCGTCCGTCCACTGACGGCAGCTCCCGGGGAAAGCAGCTCTTTCCCTGATGGCCCCTGTGGGCTAGGAGCCGGCTCCGGAGTCTGGCCTTGAGCCAGGTGCCCTGTCCGTCCACGGGGGGGGCGGTTCCCACCCGCTGGGTGCTCAGGACAGCGTTTCAGTAGGGGACCCGCAGTCCCGGGGCACTGAAGACGAAAGGCTGGCTCAGCTGCTGGGCTCTGCCTTCCCGAAGGCGGCAGCCTGTGCTTGCCCTCCCTGCGCAGCGACTCCCGCGCACCCGGCCCTCAGCTGCGATGCCCGCTCGGTCCCGGGACTTGGCCCTGCCCGGCTTCACCCCCGGCTGATCTGCATTCTTCTCGCTGCAGACTGGCTGGGGCACGAGGGCCCACGAGCCGCCACACAGAGCAGCGGGCTGGCCTCAGCAGCACCTCCAAGAACTACTGGCCTGAGCCGGGCTTTGGGGCGTTGCGGGCCCTTCTCCCCGACCACGGAGCTGAGGCCCTTTCTTCTGTGTCCTTTAGCAGGGGGGAGACGACGAGGCTGTTGGAGCGCCGTGGGAAGGCCCAGGCACTGGCAGCCACACCAAGCAGCTGCGAGCAGCCCCGGAGAGTCCGGTGGCAGGGGCCTTAGCCGTCGCGGCAGCCGCCCTTTTCAGCAGGAGAGCTGTCAGCAACGGGTGGCGGGCGCGAGGAGTACCTTTGCAAAGGGGAACGTGCCAAATAAAGGCTGCTGGTGCCTATGCCCAGCCGGAGTGACCATGCTGCAGTGTGTTTCTCTGTGGCCAAGGGGACAGGAGGGGGGCCCTGCAGCCCCCTGGTCGGAGGGGTTCCCGGGCAAATGGGCCGGGGGAACTGGTCCCGCCAGCCAGTCACGACAGGCCATGCGCCCGGAAGAGCGGTGTCCCTTCCAGGGCACACGGCACGGGGGCTTCAGAGCACAGCTTCTCTGCGTCCAAACACCCCTTTGTAGGGATAACCAGAGCTCCGTGGCTGGTCGCAGCACGCTCTCAGAGCAGATTCGCACTGGCAAAAGGAAACGGTGGGCTTGATGCTCCTCGAAGAGCTACGCTCGCGTGGAGAAACGTGCTTCGTTGAAGACGCTCCTTAGTTGAGCCCTTGGCTGACCCTCAGGAGCTGTCCAATGGCCACCTTGGTCAAAAGCTTAGTCGTTTAGGAAAGAGAGAAGATTTGGAGCTCAAACCCGCCTCACAGAAGGGAGCGAAGTCTAAAAGGTGCCCTCCTCACAACTGGCAACCCAACAAGAAGTGCAGCGTAAGCAGAAATGCTGGAACGACGGGACAAGTGTAGCGGAGGAGATGGCAAGCTGGACTGAACAGAGCACACACAAGTCCATGGGACCCGGCAAGAGGCCTCCCCCGGGGTCCTGAGGGAATTGGCAGACGTCATTTCCAAGCCGCTCTCCTTCATGTTGGAAAAGTCACGGCAGTCGGGCAGAGTCCCCAGTGACTGGAAGAAGGGAAACATCCCACCCATTTTTAAAAGGGGTGACAAGGAGGCCCCTGGGAACTACCGAGCACTCAGCCTCACCTCAGTGCCTGGTAAGGTCATGGAACAGATCCTCCTGGAAGTTACGCTGAAGCATATGGAAGACAGGGAGGCAATTAGAGACAGCCAACATGGCTTCACCAATGGCATGTCACACCTGACTAATCGAGCGGCCTTCTGCCATGGAGTGGCTGCATCAGTGGACAAGGGAAGAGCAACTGAGGTCATCTAGCTGGACTTCTGTGAGGCCTTTGGCACGCTCCCCTACAACATTCTCACCTCTACATTGGACAGATAGGGATTGGATGGATTGGATTGGACGGGATTGGATGGGATTGGATGGGATGGACTAGTAGATGGATAAGGAACTGGCAGGATGGTCGCATCCAAGGAGTTAGAGTCAACGGCTCAGTGTCCACATGGGAACGAGTAACGAGTGGTGTGGTGTCCCTCAAGGGTCCATACTGGGACCCACACTGTGGAGTGTCTTCCTCAAGGCCATAGCTAGTGGGATTGAGTGCACCCTCAGCAAGTTTGCAGATGCCACCAAGCGGAGCGCTTGGAATTTGGGGTTTCTTTGTGACAGTACAGAGTCCAGCTCCGGCGGGACCCGGAGGGCTGAGATTCCCATCTCTTTGCATGCTGCTGGTGCTCTTCCCTTCCCTAGTGTGTGTCTTGCCCGGGGCAATGCCAGGACAGGCTGCTCTGTGACGCTGCCCAGTGCGCTGGCACCTGCACGCCACTGCGCCCTGCTCTTCTGGATGGCTCATTGCTACCCTTTTTGGGGGAGGCTGCAGCTCTTCAGGGCCTCCTTGTTGCTCTGGTGTTGGGGCTTGGGCTGATGGGACCTTTGCTCCTTGCTCAGGAGCTCAGGTCTCCCGTTTCCCTCTGCCTGCAGGGCTTTCTCCTGGCGCTGCTGTTAGCGTATCTCTTGCTCCTGGAGCTGTGCTCGCGGTCCCCACGGGATAGTGGGGCCCCCGGGGGTTGAGCGGAGCGTTTGGGAAGCCTGAGACTGGGCTCCCACAGCCCCGTCATGCCTAGTGAAGGCGAGCGCGCGTTTGCAAGGCGCATCGTGTGTCTTTGCAGCAGCCCATGCGCCATGTGCTGTTGCGGTGGTCCTTTGTGGATGGTCGTGTGGCGAAAGAGGTCCATCCCAGTGGCCCTAGGGGATGCGAGGGGCTGAGTGTGGTCTCGCGAACCAAAGCTCCGGCTTGCTTCCCCCTGTGGCCTGGGGTGGACTTAGCGGGCCCTCTCCAGCCCTGTTCTGAGTGCGCGAAGCCCCTTCAGCATTAATGCGCGTTCCTTCCCGGCTTCCCAGAGTTTCTCTGGGCCAGTGGCCAGTCGAGGGGGGCTGAGCTGAGATACGCAGGCGGGAGTGTCAGCCTCAGGTGCCCAGTGGGTCTGCCCTGCCCATGCTGGGGCAAAACGTGGGTGGGGCTGCGAGGTGGCGGGTCCCCGCAGCCCTGTGTGACGCGGCGCGGCGTCACAGTGGGACACCTGCATCACACCGACAGCTCCCTCTCCCCACCGTGACCCCGGCCACACTCCCCGTCGAGGCCTGGGCAACGCCAGGGCTGCTCTTGCCAGCGCTCTGCTCTGCAGGAGCTGCCCTGCTGCCGGGAGGAGGCGAGAGGAGGCCGTGGGAGAGCGTTGGAGACGCCGCTTGGGGAAGTGGCGAGGAGGAGGAGGAGGAGGAGGAGGAGGAGGAGGAGAGGAGCAGAGGGGTTTTGTAGCAGGACCAGCACCTCTTCCCCAGCTGCTGCAGCGCAGGGGGGCAGAGATGATCAAGTACCTGCTGTTTAGCCCCTTGGGGCCCGAGAAGCTTCCAACCCTCAAGGAGCTCACCACCAGTGGTAAGGCCCTGGGGAGCCCTTGCAGGAGCGCTGTTGGAGCCACGATGAAGTGGAGACGAGCTGCGGAAACCCTGAGGCTGGGGCTGGAGCGGGGGTCTTCTGGGAGGGACCGGCGGCTGCAAGGACAGCCCTGCCTGCTGGTGCCTTGGGACTCGGGGGTGGCTTTGGCAGGCCAGGCCTCTTGCCGCTGCCCGTGTCAAAGGGCGGGAACCCCTTCTCCAAAACACTGCGGATGCCTGCCTTTCCTGGGCACAGGGCGGGCTTCTTGGAGGCTGGGGGCGGTCAAGAACGCAGCTGGGCGGCCCCGGCGGTGCGAGTGTTTGCTCAGGGCGAGGGGGGGCTTGAGTGCACTGCACTGTCGCCTCCGTGGGTAGGGGGGTGCTGGAGGGTTGGGCATTGCTGACTGGGCGTGCATGGCGTGCCTTTCCTTTGCTTTCCAGAAATCTGCAAAGTCTGGGCTAGCGCATCTAAGTACATCTGGAGACAGCTCTTGCAGAAGAGGGTGAGCCTTGCCTCCTGCTCGTGGCCCATCCTGCCCCTCTGGACCTCCGGAGCGGGCAGGGCACAAAGCACCATCCCCAGGGCCACGCGAGTCATGCGGCAGCATTCCCGCCCCTGCGCAGCACTGCCAACGCTCCCTCTTCTTGCTTGCGTTTTCAGGCGGTGGAGATCGGAGTTGGGACATTTGCAGTTGTCCCAGCGCGTGCCAGGGTGGGAGAGGACAAGGTTTTGCCTGTTGAGAGACCCGTATTCCGGCCGTGCAGGCTTCTGAAGAAATTTTACAAGCTCAAGTGTGCGAAGACCAAAATTCCTGGTAAGAAGAGGGATGCTTCCCCTGCACAGCCCCTGCGTTTGGCTTGGTGCCCACACCTCTGTGCCATGGCCGAGCAAAGGCTCTTCCAACCTGGAGAGCGCTGAGCGTGGGCACACGTACGGCGGCCCAGCATGCTGCCCCTCCCCGGGGAGCCAGCCCCGTCTCCCCAGCTTGCCCTACGCTCCAGCTGGTTGCTCGCAGCAGGAGGCAAAGCTTGTCTTTGCCTTCTCCTGTCCACCAGGTCCGTTGTGGAGACGTGGCCGAAGCTGAAAGGGGAGTGCTCTCTGGCAGAGCGTTGCCTGAGGGCTGGGCGCTGATGGCACCTGGCCTGGGAGCCGGCTGAACTGCGGTGGGAGTGACTTGGCTGTGCTTGTTTCCTAGACGAGACACCATCCGTTCCGCTGGACTTCGGGCAGATTGCCGCGGACATCCACTTCCGCCGAGAAATCGTGGAGCGGTGCATACACGAGACCCTGCTTTTCTTTGCTGGGGCCCTCCGAGACAACAAGGAGGTGGAATTCTCCTTCAAGGGCATTGGCATCCTTGCTGTGCGGAGAAAAGCGGTCAGCATGACCTTCTTTGATGACTGCCTGCTGGGGCTGGATGCCACCGGGAACATGCTGGCAGCTCTTCTCGAGGTGAGCTTGTCATTTCTCCGGGGCTCCTCCTCGTGGCTCTTTGGCAGTGCTGTCAAAGCTCTCTCCAGCTGCTTTCTCTTGGCTGCTGTCGCCTGCCTCGCCACCTGGCCTGGACACGCGCTCGATGAGCTAGGCCAAGTCTCGGTAGCGGCTCGGCCCGTTCGAGGGAGGGGTTAACGACATCAAGGGAGAAGGTGGTGCGCGGCTCCCTGAGAGGCAGCCTTTGTGTCTTTGAGCAGCGAGAAGGTTTGCCGCCTTTCTGAGCAACCAGCACGTGTCCTGGGCGTCTGCTGACGTGTCTCTGTCCCCTTGCAGGACTCCAAGATGAGGAGTATCGTGGCCTTCCCGGGCAAAAACGATTTTCATCGGCTCAGTCGAGACGAGGTCATCACGCTGCCAAGGTGAGCAGGATGGCTTCTGCAGCCCCTGGCTGGTCAAGGGAGCAGCTGCTCAGCTCCCGCTGTGGGGGCACCCTCTTGCCGAGGCTCCTCTCCTGCCAAACTTAGGCAAGCCCAGCTCTTTCCCAGGAGAGCTTCCCGGTCCGCCCGCCGCTGGCTCCTCCTTGGCTTGGAGAGTGCAGACGAAGCGGCCAGTCCGCTCTCGATGTGCCCTCACTCGAGAGAGTGAGAGAGGCGGGAGGGTCTGTGGGGGCAGCAAGGAGGGCTGGTGCCAGGACGATCAGCTTTCTGGCAGGAAGGCGAGGGAAGCACCGGCAGAGGCTGATGGAGACCGTGGGGCCCCTCAGGTCCCACAGAGAGTTGCGTCCCCCAAGGACTTGGCAGTGGCTCCCAAAGATGCCTGCCAGCAGCTTATTAGCGTCAGCCCCCAAGGGAGCGTGGAGCCCTTTTGCCCACCTGGTGCCTTCTTGTTTCCAGGCTTGCAGCTGAGACCCCCCACCAAGCATCGGCCCCTGCGATTTCTCTGAAGCCCAGGAGAGAGTCGGCGCCTTGGGGCGGGGGTGCCCGCAGAGGTAATGTCCCAGCTGAGTGCTGGCAGGGGGCTGTGGGTGCTCCTCTCTGGCCCGCAGGGTCCCAAAGACGCTGTTGTGCTGTTCTCTTGCCTCCCGCTTGCAGTGAGCGTGCTGGATCCGGTGTTCCTGGCTCAGCGGAGGGTTTCTCTAGCCAGGCAGCTGGCGAAGAAGGCAGGCGAGCGGGCTAAAGCCAAGGAAGCTGGCCGAGCCAGGTGAGCCTCCTGGAGGAGCGGTGTGGCTGGGGGCGCGGGGGCACACCGTGCCCTTGCTGTCGTGCGAGCGAGACGTTTCCCTTGGCCGGGGGGGGTGCCTGTGCCGATGCCGAAAGGCCCTGGCAACGTTGTCCTGCTGGACACGTGGTCCTCCTGCCGAACCGCCTGCTGGTGCCGGAGCCGGGGGGCAGGCTGCGAGCCCGGCCCGGAGCAGCCGTCTCAGACTGGGCTCCCACAAGCTCAGCCTGCCGTGCCTCTTTAGATTCCTGCCAGTAATCCAGCCCCAGGAGGAGCTGAAGCAGCCCAGACCTCCAGCTCGGCCGTTGTTGGAGCTCCCTGCGTGTGTTCCGCAGCCCTCAGGAACGGTACGCCCTAGGGATTTGCCAGCCCTGTGTCACATTTCGGGCCCTGGGCCGGGGCAGAAGAGGCAGCAAGAGCTGCCCACCGTCCCTGCCCTCCTGCCCAGCCCAAGCCCGAGGAGACTAACGCTGCATGTGTTGTGTGTGCGTGGCCTCCAGGGAACGAGGTCCCTCCGCACTGAGAGGGAAGAAAAACGGCTCCGGCTGCTGATGGCATCCAAGCGCCAAGAGGTGGAAGCGGAAGTGTGGCGCCAGTACCATGCCAACAGAACGGGGCGGAACACGGAGCGAGGCCAGGTATGGCACGCACTTCACAGCCCCCAGGAAAAGGGCACTTCCCCTCCCCGCTCCCTGGGAGGGGAGCAGGGAGGGTCTCCCGGCACGGGCACGGCAGCGGTGCGGTGGCCAATTGGCCAGGCAGGGGTCTTCTGTCTGCCCGCTGCCCTGCACGTTGCCCTGCGGGGGGAGCTGTCCCTAAGGCCCCAGGCCAAAGCGCGCAGTTGGCTGTGGCACGGGCACTCTGTTTAGTGCCCGTACCTCCCTGCGAGGGGCCAGCACCACTGCCTTGAAGACTAAGCCAAGCCTGTGCAAGTCACACGCCTCGGCTGAAGCCTTGGGAGCAGCCCCGGCTATTGGTGGCAGTGCTTTAGGAGAGTCTCTTCTGCCTTTGCAGAGCCCCTGTCGCCACCTGTTTGAGGATCCCCACCGCCCTCCCCACCTCCTGAGAAAGGCCTACGCCGAGAAGCTGAAGAAGGAGGGGCTACAGGAGAAGGAGAGATGCCAAAGCCCTGCAAGGCAGAGGGCATCAGAGGGGCGGGCAG
The DNA here is from genome assembly GCF_965638725.1 of Aptenodytes patagonicus. NCBI lineage: Eukaryota > Metazoa > Chordata > Aves > Sphenisciformes > Spheniscidae > Aptenodytes > Aptenodytes patagonicus. The sequence continues at coordinate 81,333,384 of NC_134982.1, read as the reverse complement.
AGCTGCGCCTCCCCGGGAGAGCACGGGAAGGGTAAGTGTGTGCCGGCTCCTGCAGAGGCCGGGGAAAGCCTTGGGCGTCTGCGAGCCCTGCAGGTGTCCAGGCTTCCCTAGGCTACGCAGCTTGGCATCCTCCGGTTCCTCGTGATGCAGGAATGACCGGGCTTAGAGGCCACCTCCGGGCGCCTCTCTGCAGCCCCAGGCCAATGTATGACGCTTCTCCCCAGGGCAAGGCTGTGGGTACAAAAGGCAATGGGGGCCGTGTGTGTGACTGCGTGCGTCTGCGTGTGCACGTGCAGGCACGGGGTGCTGGAAGAGGCAGGCAGCATCCCAGCCAAAGCACGACAGAACCGTGCGCGTGGGGTCCCCCTGTCCTGCCCTGCCCGTCCGTCCACTGACGGCAGCTCCCGGGGAAAGCAGCTCTTTCCCTGATGGCCCCTGTGGGCTAGGAGCCGGCTCCGGAGTCTGGCCTTGAGCCAGGTGCCCTGTCCGTCCACGGGGGGGGCGGTTCCCACCCGCTGGGTGCTCAGGACAGCGTTTCAGTAGGGGACCCGCAGTCCCGGGGCACTGAAGACGAAAGGCTGGCTCAGCTGCTGGGCTCTGCCTTCCCGAAGGCGGCAGCCTGTGCTTGCCCTCCCTGCGCAGCGACTCCCGCGCACCCGGCCCTCAGCTGCGATGCCCGCTCGGTCCCGGGACTTGGCCCTGCCCGGCTTCACCCCCGGCTGATCTGCATTCTTCTCGCTGCAGACTGGCTGGGGCATGAGGGCCCACGAGCCGCCACACAGAGCAGCGGGCTGGCCTCAGCAGCACCTCCAAGAACTACTGGCCTGAGCCGGGCTTTGGGGCGTTGCGGGCCCTTCTCCCCGACCACGGAGCTGAGGCCCTTTCTTCTGTGTCCTTTAGCAGGGGGGAGACGACGAGGCTGTTGGAGCGCCGTGGGAAGGCCCAGGCACTGGCAGCCACACCAAGCAGCTGCGAGCAGCCCCGGAGAGTCCGGTGGCAGGGGCCTTAGCCGTCGCGGCAGCCGCCCTTTTCAGCAGGAGAGCTGTCAGCAACGGGTGGCGGGCGCGAGGAGTACCTTTGCAAAGGGGAACGTGCCAAATAAAGGCTGCTGGTGCCTATGCCCAGCCGGAGTGACCATGCTGCAGTGTGTTTCTCTGTGGCCAAGGGGACAGGAGGGGGGCCCTGCAGCCCCCTGGTCGGAGGGGTTCCCGGGCAAATGGGCCGGGGGAACTGGTCCCGCCAGCCAGTCACGACAGGCCATGCGCCCGGAAGAGCGGTGTCCCTTCCAGGGCACACGGCACGGGGGCTTCAGAGCACAGCTTCTCTGCGTCCAAACACCCCTTTGTAGGGATAACCAGAGCTCCGTGGCTGGTCGCAGCACGCTCTCAGAGCAGATTCGCACTGGCAAAAGGAAACGGTGGGCTTGATGCTCCTCGAAGAGCTACGCTCGCGTGGAGAAACGTGCTTCGTTGAAGACGCTCCTTAGTTGAGCCCTTGGCTGACCCTCAGGAGCTGTCCAATGGCCACCTTGGTCAAAAGCTTAGTCGTTTAGGAAAGAGAGAAGATTTGGAGCTCAAACCCGCCTCACGGAAGGGAGCGAAGTCTAAAAGGTGCCCTCCTCACAACTGGCAACCCAACAAGAAGTGCAGCGTAAGCAGAAATGCTGGAACGACGGGACAAGTGTAGCGGAGGAGATGGCAAGCTGGACTGAACAGAGCACACACAAGTCCATGGGACCCGGCAAGAGGCCTCCCCCGGGGTCCTGAGGGAATTGGCAGACGTCATTTCCAAGCCGCTCTCCTTCATGTTGGAAAAGTCACGGCAGTCGGGCAGAGTCCCCAGTGACTGGAAGAAGGGAAACATCCCACCCATTTTTAAAAGGGGTGACAAGGAGGCCCCTGGGAACTACCGAGCACTCAGCCTCACCTCAGTGCCTGGTAAGGTCATGGAACAGATCCTCCTGGAAGTTACGCTGAAGCATATGGAAGACAGGGAGGCAATTAGAGACAGCCAACATGGCTTCACCAATGGCATGTCACACCTGACTAATCGAGCGGCCTTCTGCCATGGAGTGGCTGCATCAGTGGACAAGGGAAGAGCAACTGAGGTCATCTAGCTGGACTTCTGTGAGGCCTTTGGCACGCTCCCCTACAACATTCTCACCTCTACATTGGACAGATAGGGATTGGATGGATTGGATTGGACGGGATTGGATGGGATTGGATGGGATGGACTAGTAGATGGATAAGGAACTGGCAGGATGGTCGCATCCAAGGAGTTAGAGTCAACGGCTCAGTGTCCACATGGGAACGAGTAACGAGTGGTGTGGTGTCCCTCAAGGGTCCATACTGGGACCCACACTGTGGAGTGTCTTCCTCAAGGCCATAGCTAGTGGGATTGAGTGCACCCTCAGCAAGTTTGCAGATGCCACCAAGCGGAGCGCTTGGAATTTGGGGTTTCTTTGTGACAGTACAGAGTCCAGCTCCGGCGGGACCCGGAGGGCTGAGATTCCCATCTCTTTGCATGCTGCTGGTGCTCTTCCCTTCCCTAGTGTGTGTCTTGCCCGGGGCAATGCCAGGACAGGCTGCTCTGTGACGCTGCCCAGTGCGCTGGCACCTGCACGCCACTGCGCCCTGCTCTTCTGGATGGCTCATTGCTACCCTTTTTGGGGGAGGCTGCAGCTCTTCAGGGCCTCCTTGTTGCTCTGGTGTTGGGGCTTGGGCTGATGGGACCTTTGCTCCTTGCTCAGGAGCTCAGGTCTCCCGTTTCCCTCTGCCTGCAGGGCTTTCTCCTGGCGCTGCTGTTAGCGTATCTCTTGCTCCTGGAGCTGTGCTCGCGGTCCCCACGGGATAGTGGGGCCCCCGGGGGTTGAGCGGAGCGTTTGGGAAGCCTGAGACTGGGCTCCCACAGCCCCGTCATGCCTAGTGAAGGCGAGCGCGCGTTTGCAAGGCGCATCGTGTGTCTTTGCAGCAGCCCATGCGCCATGTGCTGTTGCGGTGGTCCTTTGTGGATGGTCGTGTGGCGAAAGAGGTCCATCCCAGTGGCCCTAGGGGATGCGAGGGGCTGAGTGTGGTCTCGCGAACCAAAGCTCCGGCTTGCTTCCCCCTGTGGCCTGGGGTGGACTTAGCGGGCCCTCTCCAGCCCTGTTCTGAGTGCGCGAAGCCCCTTCAGCATTAATGCGCGTTCCTTCCCGGCTTCCCAGAGTTTCTCTGGGCCAGTGGCCAGTCGAGGGGGGCTGAGCTGAGATACGCAGGCGGGAGTGTCAGCCTCAGGTGCCCAGTGGGTCTGCCCTGCCCATGCTGGGGCAAAACGTGGGTGGGGCTGCGAGGTGGCGGGTCCCCGCAGCCCTGTGTGACGCGGCGCGGCGTCACAGTGGGACACCTGCATCACACCGACAGCTCCCTCTCCCCACCGTGACCCCGGCCACACTCCCCGTCGAGGCCTGGGCAACGCCAGGGCTGCTCTTGCCAGCGCTCTGCTCTGCAGGAGCTGCCCTGCTGCCGGGAGGAGGCGAGAGGAGGCCGTGGGAGAGCGTTGGAGACGCCGCTTGGGGAAGTGGCGAGGAGGAGGAGGAGGAGGAGGAGGAGGAGGAGGAGAGGAGCAGAGGGGTTTTGTAGCAGGACCAGCACCTCTTCCCCAGCTGCTGCAGCGCAGGGGGGCAGAGATGATCAAGTACCTGCTGTTTAGCCCCTTGGGGCCCGAGAAGCTTCCAACCCTCAAGGAGCTCACCACCAGTGGTAAGGCCCTGGGGAGCCCTTGCAGGAGCGCTGTTGGAGCCACGATGAAGTGGAGACGAGCTGCGGAAACCCTGAGGCTGGGGCTGGAGCGGGGGTCTTCTGGGAGGGACCGGCGGCTGCAAGGACAGCCCTGCCTGCTGGTGCCTTGGGACTCGGGGGTGGCTTTGGCAGGCCAGGCCTCTTGCCGCTGCCCGTGTCAAAGGGCGGGAACCCCTTCTCCAAAACACTGCGGATGCCTGCCTTTCCTGGGCACAGGGCGGGCTTCTTGGAGGCTGGGGGCGGTCAAGAACGCAGCTGGGCGGCCCCGGCGGTGCGAGTGTTTGCTCAGGGCGAGGGGGGGCTTGAGTGCACTGCACTGTCGCCTCCGTGGGTAGGGGGGCGCTGGAGGGTTGGGCATTGCTGACTGGGCGTGCATGGCGTGCCTTTCCTTTGCTTTCCAGAAATCTGCAAAGTCTGGGCTAGCGCATCTAAGTACATCTGGAGACAGCTCTTGCAGAAGAGGGTGAGCCTTGCCTCCTGCTCGTGGCCCATCCTGCCCCTCTGGACCTCCGGAGCGGGCAGGGCACAAAGCACCATCCCCAGGGCCACGCGAGTCATGCGGCAGCATTCCCGCCCCTGCGCAGCACTGCCAACGCTCCCTCTTCTTGCTTGCGTTTTCAGGCGGTGGAGATCGGAGTTGGGACATTTGCAGTTGTCCCAGCGCGTGCCAGGGTGGGAGAGGACAAGGTTTTGCCTGTTGAGAGACCCGTATTCCGGCCGTGCAGGCTTCTGAAGAAATTTTACAAGCTCAAGTGTGCGAAGACCAAAATTCCTGGTAAGAAGAGGGATGCTTCCCCTGCACAGCCCCTGCGTTTGGCTTGGTGCCCACACCTCTGTGCCATGGCCGAGCAAAGGCTCTTCCAACCTGGAGAGCGCTGAGCGTGGGCACACGTACGGCGGCCCAGCACGCTGCCCCTCCCCGGGGAGCCAGCCCCGTCTCCCCAGCTTGCCCTACGCTCCAGCTGGTTGCTCGCAGCAGGAGGCAAAGCTTGTCTTTGCCTTCTCCTGTCCACCAGGTCCGTTGTGGAGATGTGGCCGAAGCTGAAAGGGGAGTGCTCTCTGGCAGAGCGTTGCCTGAGGGCTGGGCGCTGATGGCACCTGGCCTGGGAGCCGGCTGAACTGCGGTGGGAGTGACTTGGCTGTGCTTGTTTCCTAGACGAGACACCATCCGTTCCGCTGGACTTCGGGCAGATTGCCGCGGACATCCACTTCCGCCGAGAAATCGTGGAGCGGTGCATACACGAGACCCTGCTTTTCTTTGCTGGGGCCCTCCGAGACAACAAGGAGGTGGAATTCTCCTTCAAGGGCATTGGCATCCTTGCTGTGCGGAGAAAAGCGGTCAGCATGACCTTCTTTGATGACTGCCTGCTGGGGCTGGATGCCACCGGGAACATGCTGGCAGCTCTTCTCGAGGTGAGCTTGTCATTTCTCCGGGGCTCCTCCTCGTGGCTCTTTGGCAGTGCTGTCAAAGCTCTCTCCAGCTGCTTTCTCTTGGCTGCTGTCGCCTGCCTCGCCACCTGGCCTGGACACGCGCTCGATGAGCTAGGCCAAGTCTCGGTAGCGGCTCGGCCCGTTCGAGGGAGGGGTTAACGACATCAAGGGAGAAGGTGGTGCGCGGCTCCCTGAGAGGCAGCCTTTGTGTCTTTGAGCAGCGAGAAGGTTTGCCGCCTTTCTGAGCAACCAGCACGTGTCCTGGGCGTCTGCTGACGTGTCTCTGTCCCCTTGCAGGACTCCAAGATGAGGAGTATCGTGGCCTTCCCGGGCAAAAACGATTTTCATCGGCTCAGTCGAGACGAGGTCATCACGCTGCCAAGGTGAGCAGGATGGCTTCTGCAGCCCCTGGCTGGTCAAGGGAGCAGCTGCTCAGCTCCCGCTGTGGGGGCACCCTCTTGCCGAGGCTCCTCTCCTGCCAAACTTAGGCAAGCCCAGCTCTTTCCCAGGAGAGCTTCCCGGTCCGCCCGCCGCTGGCTCCTCCTTGGCTTGGAGAGTGCAGACGAAGCGGCCAGTCCGCTCTCGATGTGCCCTCACTCGAGAGAGTGAGAGAGGCGGGAGGGTCTGTGGGGGCAGCAAGGAGGGCTGGTGCCAGGACGATCAGCTTTCTGGCAGGAAGGCGAGGGAAGCACCGGCAGAGGCTGATGGAGACCGTGGGGCCCCTCAGGTCCCACAGAGAGTTGCGTCCCCCAAGGACTTGGCAGTGGCTCCCAAAGATGCCTGCCAGCAGCTTATTAGCGTCAGCCCCCAAGGGAGCGTGGAGCCCTTTTGCCCACCTGGTGCCTTCTTGTTTCCAGGCTTGCAGCTGAGACCCCCCACCAAGCATCGGCCCCTGCGATTTCTCTGAAGCCCAGGAGAGAGTCGGCGCCTTGGGGCGGGGGTGCCCGCAGAGGTAATGTCCCAGCTGAGTGCTGGCAGGGGGCTGTGGGTGCTCCTCTCTGGCCCGCAGGGTCCCAAAGACGCTGTTGTGCTGTTCTCTTGCCTCCCGCTTGCAGTGAGCGTGCTGGATCCGGTGTTCCTGGCTCAGCGGAGGGTTTCTCTAGCCAGGCAGCTGGCGAAGAAGGCAGGCGAGCGGGCTAAAGCCAAGGAAGCTGGCCGAGCCAGGTGAGCCTCCTGGAGGAGCGGTGTGGCTGGGGGCGCGGGGGCACACCGTGCCCTTGCTGTCGTGCGAGCGAGACGTTTCCCTTGGCCGGGGGGGGTGCCTGTGCCGATGCCGAAAGGCCCTGGCAACGTTGTCCTGCTGGACACGTGGTCCTCCTGCCGAACCGCCTGCTGGTGCCGGAGCCGGGGGGCAGGCTGCGAGCCCGGCCCGGAGCAGCCGTCTCAGACTGGGCTCCCACAAGCTCAGCCTGCCGTGCCTCTTTAGATTCCTGCCAGTAATCCAGCCCCAGGAGGAGCTGAAGCAGCCCAGACCTCCAGCTCGGCCGTCGTTGGAGCTCCCTGCGTGTGTTCCGCAGCCCTCAGGAACGGTACGCCCTAGGGATTTGCCAGCCCTGTGTCACATTTCGGGCCCTGGGCCGGGGCAGAAGAGGCAGCAAGAGCTGCCCACCGTCCCTGCCCTCCTGCCCAGCCCAAGCCCGAGGAGACTAACGCTGCATGTGTTGTGTGTGCGTGGCCTCCAGGGAACGAGGTCCCTCCGCACTGAGAGGGAAGAAAAACGGCTCCGGCTGCTGATGGCATCCAAGCGCCAAGAGGTGGAAGCGGAAGTGTGGCGCCAGTACCATGCCAACAGAACGGGGCGGAACACGGAGCGAGGCCAGGTATGGCACGCACTTCACAGCCCCCAGGAAAAGGGCACTTCCCCTCCCCGCTCCCTGGGAGGGGAGCAGGGAGGGTCTCCCGGCACGGGCACGGCAGCGGTGCGGTGGCCAATTGGCCAGGCAGGGGTCTTCTGTCTGCCCGCTGCCCTGCACGTTGCCCTGCGGGGGGAGCTGTCCCTAAGGCCCCAGGCCAAAGCGCACAGTTGGCTGTGGCACGGGCACTCTGTTTAGTGCCCGTACCTCCCTGCGAGGGGCCAGCACCACTGCCTTGAAGACTAAGCCAAGCCTGTGCAAGTCACACGCCTCGGCTGAAGCCTTGGGAGCAGCCCCGGCTATTGGTGGCAGTGCTTCAGGAGAGTCTCTTCTGCCTTTGCAGAGCCCCTGTCGCCACCTGTTTGAGGATCCCCACCGCCCTCCCCACCTCCTGAGAAAGGCCTATGCCGAGAAGCTGAAGAAGGAGGGGCTACAGGAGAAGGAGAGATGCCAAAGCCCTGCAAGGCAGAGGGCATCAGAGGGGCGGGCAGAGCTGCGCCTCCCCGGGAGAGCACGGGAAGGGTAAGTGTGTGCCGGCTCCTGCAGAGGCCGGGGAAAGCCTTGGGCGTCTGCGAGCCCTGCAGGTGTCCAGGCTTCCCTAGGCTACGCAGCTTGGCATCCTCCGGTTCCTCGTGATGCAGGAATGACCGGGCTTAGAGGCCACCTCCGGGCGCCTCTCTGCAGCCCCAGGCCAATGTATGACGCTTCTCCCCAGGGCAAGGCTGTGGGTACAAAAGGCAATGGGGGCCGTGTGTGTGACTGCGTGCGTCTGCGTGTGCACGTGCAGGCACGGGGTGCTGGAAGAGGCAGGCAGCATCCCAGCCAAAGCACGACAGAACCGTGCGCGTGGGGTCCCCCTGTCCTGCCCTGCCCGTCCGTCCACTGACGGCAGCTCCCGGGGAAAGCAGCTCTTTCCCTGATGGCCCCTGTGGGCTAGGAGCCGGCTCCGGAGTCTGGCCTTGAGCCAGGTGCCCTGTCCGTCCACGGGGGGGGCGGTTCCCACCCGCTGGGTGCTCAGGACAGCGTTTCAGTAGGGGACCCGCAGTCCCGGGGCACTGAAGACGAAAGGCTGGCTCAGCTGCTGGGCTCTGCCTTCCCGAAGGCGGCAGCCTGTGCTTGCCCTCCCTGCGCAGCGACTCCCGCGCACCCGGCCCTCAGCTGCGATGCCCGCTCGGTCCCGGGACTTGGCCCTGCCCGGCTTCACCCCCGGCTGATCTGCATTCTTCTCGCTGCAGACTGGCTGGGGCACGAGGGCCCACGAGCCGCCACACAGAGCAGCGGGCTGGCCTCAGCAGCACCTCCAAGAACTACTGGCCTGAGCCGGGCTTTGGGGCGTTGCGGGCCCTTCTCCCCGACCACGGAGCTGAGGCCCTTTCTTCTGTGTCCTTTAGCAGGGGGGAGACGACGAGGCTGTTGGAGCGCCGTGGGAAGGCCCAGGCACTGGCAGCCACACCAAGCAGCTGCGAGCAGCCCCGGAGAGTCCGGTGGCAGGGGCCTTAGCCGTCGCGGCAGCCGCCCTTTTCAGCAGGAGAGCTGTCAGCAACGGGTGGCGGGCGCGAGGAGTACCTTTGCAAAGGGGAACGTGCCAAATAAAGGCTGCTGGTGCCTATGCCCAGCCGGAGTGACCATGCTGCAGTGTGTTTCTCTGTGGCCAAGGGGACAGGAGGGGGGCCCTGCAGCCCCCTGGTCGGAGGGGTTCCCGGGCAAATGGGCCGGGGGAACTGGTCCCGCCAGCCAGTCACGACAGGCCATGCGCCCGGAAGAGCGGTGTCCCTTCCAGGGCACACGGCACGGGGGCTTCAGAGCACAGCTTCTCTGCGTCCAAACACCCCTTTGTAGGGATAACCAGAGCTCCGTGGCTGGTCGCAGCACGCTCTCAGAGCAGATTCGCACTGGCAAAAGGAAACGGTGGGCTTGATGCTCCTCGAAGAGCTACGCTCGCGTGGAGAAACGTGCTTCGTTGAAGACGCTCCTTAGTTGAGCCCTTGGCTGACCCTCAGGAGCTGTCCAATGGCCACCTTGGTCAAAAGCTTAGTCGTTTAGGAAAGAGAGAAGATTTGGAGCTCAAACCCGCCTCACGGAAGGGAGCGAAGTCTAAAAGGTGCCCTCCTCACAACTGGCAACCCAACAAGAAGTGCAGCGTAAGCAGAAATGCTGGAACGACGGGACAAGTGTAGCGGAGGAGATGGCAAGCTGGACTGAACAGAGCACACACAAGTCCATGGGACCCGGCAAGAGGCCTCCCCCGGGGTCCTGAGGGAATTGGCAGACGTCATTTCCAAGCCGCTCTCCTTCATGTTGGAAAAGTCACGGCAGTCGGGCAGAGTCCCCAGTGACTGGAAGAAGGGAAACATCCCACCCATTTTTAAAAGGGGTGACAAGGAGGCCCCTGGGAACTACCGAGCACTCAGCCTCACCTCAGTGCCTGGTAAGGTCATGGAACAGATCCTCCTGGAAGTTACGCTGAAGCATATGGAAGACAGGGAGGCAATTAGAGACAGCCAACATGGCTTCACCAATGGCATGTCACACCTGACTAATCGAGCGGCCTTCTGCCATGGAGTGGCTGCATCAGTGGACAAGGGAAGAGCAACTGAGGTCATCTAGCTGGACTTCTGTGAGGCCTTTGGCACGCTCCCCTACAACATTCTCACCTCTACATTGGACAGATAGGGATTGGATGGATTGGATTGGACGGGATTGGATGGGATTGGATGGGATGGACTAGTAGATGGATAAGGAACTGGCAGGATGGTCGCATCCAAGGAGTTAGAGTCAACGGCTCAGTGTCCACATGGGAACGAGTAACGAGTGGTGTGGTGTCCCTCAAGGGTCCATACTGGGACCCACACTGTGGAGTGTCTTCCTCAAGGCCATAGCTAGTGGGATTGAGTGCACCCTCAGCAAGTTTGCAGATGCCACCAAGCGGAGCGCTTGGAATTTGGGGTTTCTTTGTGACAGTACAGAGTCCAGCTCCGGCGGGACCCGGAGGGCTGAGATTCCCATCTCTTTGCATGCTGCTGGTGCTCTTCCCTTCCCTAGTGTGTGTCTTGCCCGGGGCAATGCCAGGACAGGCTGCTCTGTGACGCTGCCCAGTGCGCTGGCACCTGCACGCCACTGCGCCCTGCTCTTCTGGATGGCTCATTGCTACCCTTTTTGGGGGAGGCTGCAGCTCTTCAGGGCCTCCTTGTTGCTCTGGTGTTGGGGCTTGGGCTGATGGGACCTTTGCTCCTTGCTCAGGAGCTCAGGTCTCCCGTTTCCCTCTGCCTGCAGGGCTTTCTCCTGGCGCTGCTGTTAGCGTATCTCTTGCTCCTGGAGCTGTGCTCGCGGTCCCCACGGGATAGTGGGGCCCCCGGGGGTTGAGCGGAGCGTTTGGGAAGCCTGAGACTGGGCTCCCACAGCCCCGTCATGCCTAGTGAAGGCGAGCGCGCGTTTGCAAGGCGCATCGTGTGTCTTTGCAGCAGCCCATGCGCCATGTGCTGTTGCGGTGGTCCTTTGTGGATGGTCGTGTGGCGAAAGAGGTCCATCCCAGTGGCCCTAGGGGATGCGAGGGGCTGAGTGTGGTCTCGCGAACCAAAGCTCCGGCTTGCTTCCCCCTGTGGCCTGGGGTGGACTTAGCGGGCCCTCTCCAGCCCTGTTCTGAGTGCGCGAAGCCCCTTCAGCATTAATGCGCGTTCCTTCCCGGCTTCCCAGAGTTTCTCTGGGCCAGTGGCCAGTCGAGGGGGGCTGAGCTGAGATACGCAGGCGGGAGTGTCAGCCTCAGGTGCCCAGTGGGTCTGCCCTGCCCATGCTGGGGCAAAACGTGGGTGGGGCTGCGAGGTGGCGGGTCCCCGCAGCCCTGTGTGACGCGGCGCGGCGTCACAGTGGGACACCTGCATCACACCGACAGCTCCCTCTCCCCACCGTGACCCCGGCCACACTCCCCGTCGAGGCCTGGGCAACGCCAGGGCTGCTCTTGCCAGCGCTCTGCTCTGCAGGAGCTGCCCTGCTGCCGGGAGGAGGCGAGAGGAGGCCGTGGGAGAGCGTTGGAGACGCCGCTTGGGGAAGTGGCAAGGAGGAGGAGGAGGAGGAGGAGGAGGAGGAGGAGAGGAGCAGAGGGGTTTTGTAGCAGGACCAGCACCTCTTCCCCAGCTGCTGCAGCGCAGGGGGGCAGAGATGATCAAGTACCTGCTGTTTAGCCCCTTGGGGCCCGAGAAGCTTCCAACCCTCAAGGAGCTCACCACCAGTGGTAAGGCCCTGGGGAGCCCTTGCAGGAGCGCTGTTGGAGCCACGATGAAGTGGAGACGAGCTGCGGAAACCCTGAGGCTGGGGCTGGAGCGGGGATCTTCTGGGAGGGACCGGCGGCTGCAAGGACAGCCCTGCCTGCTGGTGCCTTGGGACTCGGGGGTGGCTTTGGCAGGCCAGGCCTCTTGCCGCTGCCCGTGTCAAAGGGCGGGAACCCCTTCTCCAAAACACTGCGGATGCCTGCCTTTCCTGGGCACAGGGCGGGCTTCTTGGAGGCTGGGGGCGGTCAAGAACGCAGCTGGGCGGCCCCGGCGGTGCGAGTGTTTGCTCAGGGCGAGGGGGGGCTTGAGTGCACTGCACTGTCGCCTCCGTGGGTAGGGGGGCGCTGGAGGGTTGGGCATTGCTGACTGGGCGTGCATGGCGTGCCTTTCCTTTGCTTTCCAGAAATCTGCAAAGTCTGGGCTAGCGCATCTAAGTACATCTGGAGACAGCTCTTGCAGAAGAGGGTGAGCCTTGCCTCCTGCTCGTGGCCCATCCTGCCCCTCTGGACCTCCGGAGCGGGCAGGGCACAAAGCACCATCCCCAGGGCCACGCGAGTCATGCGGCAGCATTCCCGCCCCTGCGCAGCACTGCCAACGCTCCCTCTTCTTGCTTGCGTTTTCAGGCGGTGGAGATCGGAGTTGGGACATTTGCAGTTGTCCCAGCGCGTGCCAGGGTGGGAGAGGACAAGGTTTTGCCTGTTGAGAGACCCGTATTCCGGCCGTGCAGGCTTCTGAAGAAATTTTACAAGCTCAAGTGTGCGAAGACCAAAATTCCTGGTAAGAAGAGGGATGCTTCCCCTGCACAGCCCCTGCGTTTGGCTTGGTGCCCACACCTCTGTGCCATGGCCGAGCAAAGGCTCTTCCAACCTGGAGAGCGCTGAGCGTGGGCACACGTACGGCGGCCCAGCACGCTGCCCCTCCCCGGGGAGCCAGCCCCGTCTCCCCAGCTTGCCCTACGCTCCAGCTGGTTGCTCGCAGCAGGAGGCAAAGCTTGTCTTTGCCTTCTCCTGTCCACCAGGTCCGTTGTGGAGACGTGGCCGAAGCTGAAAGGGGAGTGCTCTCTGGCAGAGCGTTGCCTGAGGGCTGGGCGCTGATGGCACCTGGCCTGGGAGCCGGCTGAACTGCGGTGGGAGTGACTTGGCTGTGCTTGTTTCCTAGACGAGACACCATCCGTTCCGCTGGACTTCGGGCAGATTGCCGCGGACATCCACTTCCGCCGAGAAATCGTGGAGCGGTGCATACACGAGACCCTGCTTTTCTTTGCTGGGGCCCTCCGAGACAACAAGGAGGTGGAATTCTCCTTCAAGGGCATTGGCATCCTTGCTGTGCGGAGAAAAGCGGTCAGCATGACCTTCTTTGATGACTGCCTGCTGGGGCTGGATGCCACCGGGAACATGCTGGCAGCTCTTCTCGAGGTGAGCTTGTCATTTCTCCGGGGCTCCTCCTCGTGGCTCTTTGGCAGTGCTGTCAAAGCTCTCTCCAGCTGCTTTCTCTTGGCTGCTGTCGCCTGCCTCGCCACCTGGCCTGGACACGCGCTCGATGAGCTAGGCCAAGTCTCGGTAGCGGCTCGGCCCGTTCGAGGGAGGGGTTAACGACATCAAGGGAGAAGGTGGTGCGCGGCTCCCTGAGAGGCAGCCTTTGTGTCTTTGAGCAGCGAGAAGGTTTGCCGCCTTTCTGAGCAACCAGCACGTGTCCTGGGCGTCTGCTGACGTGTCTCTGTCCCCTTGCAGGACTCCAAGATGAGGAGTATCGTGGCCTTCCCGGGCAAAAACGATTTTCATCGGCTCAGTCGAGACGAGGTCATCACGCTGCCAAGGTGAGCAGGATGGCTTCTGCAGCCCCTGGCTGGTCAAGGGAGCAGCTGCTCAGCTCCCGCTGTGGGGGCACCCTCTTGCCGAGGCTCCTCTCCTGCCAAACTTAGGCAAGCCCAGCTCTTTCCCAGGAGAGCTTCCCGGTCCGCCCGCCGCTGGCTCCTCCTTGGCTTGGAGAGTGCAGACGAAGCGGCCAGTCCGCTCTCGATGTGCCCTCACTCGAGAGAGTGAGAGAGGCGGGAGGGTCTGTGGGGGCAGCAAGGAGGGCTGGTGCCAGGACGATCAGCTTTCTGGCAGGAAGGCGAGGGAAGCACCGGCAGAGGCTGATGGAGACCGTGGGGCCCCTCAGGTCCCACAGAGAGTTGCGTCCCCCAAGGACTTGGCAGTGGCTCCCAAAGATGCCTGCCAGCAGCTTATTAGCGTCAGCCCCCAAGGGAGCGTGGAGCCCTTTTGCCCACCTGGTGCCTTCTTGTTTCCAGGCTTGCAGCTGAGACCCCCCACCAAGCATCGGCCCCTGCGATTTCTCTGAAGCCCAGGAGAGAGTCGGCGCCTTGGGGCGGGGGTGCCCGCAGAGGTAATGTCCCAGCTGAGTGCTGGCAGGGGGCTGTGGGTGCTCCTCTCTGGCCCGCAGGGTCCCAAAGACGCTGTTGTGCTGTTCTCTTGCCTCCCGCTTGCAGTGAGCGTGCTGGATCCGGTGTTCCTGGCTCAGCGGAGGGTTTCTCTAGCCAGGCAGCTGGCGAAGAAGGCAGGCGAGCGGGCTAAAGCCAAGGAAGCTGGCCGAGCCAGGTGAGCCTCCTGGAGGAGCGGTGTGGCTGGGGGCGCGGGGGCACACCGTGCCCTTGCTGTCGTGCGAGCGAGACGTTTCCCTTGGCCGGGGGGGTGCCTGTGCCGATGCCGAAAGGCCCTGGCAACGTTGTCCTGCTGGACACGTGGTCCTCCTGCCGAACCGCCTGCTGGTGCCGGAGCCGGGGGGCAGGCTGCGAGCCCGGCCCGGAGCAGCCGTCTCAGACTGGGCTCCCACAAGCTCAGCCTGCCGTGCCTCTTTAGATTCCTGCCAGTAATCCAGCCCCAGGAGGAGCTGAAGCAGCCCAGACCTCCAGCTCGGCCGTCGTTGGAGCTCCCTGCGTGTGTTCCGCAGCCCTCAGGAACGGTACGCCCTAGGGATTTGCCAGCCCTGTGTCACATTTCGGGCCCTGGGCCGGGGCAGAAGAGGCAGCAAGAGCTGCCCACCGTCCCTGCCCTCCTGCCCAGCCCAAGCCCGAGGAGACTAACGCTGCATGTGTTGTGTGTGCGTGGCCTCCAGGGAACGAGGTCCCTCCGCACTGAGAGGGAAGAAAAACGGCTCCGGCTGCTGATGGCATCCAAGCGCCAAGAGGTGGAAGCGGAAGTGTGGCGCCAGTACCATGCCAACAGAACGGGGCGGAACACGGAGCGAGGCCAGGTATGGCACGCACTTCACAGCCCCCAGGAAAAGGGCACTTCCCCTCCCCGCTCCCTGGGAGGGGAGCAGGGAGGGTCTCCCGGCACGGGCACGGCAGCGGTGCGGTGGCCAATTGGCCAGGCAGGGGTCTTCTGTCTGCCCGCTGCCCTGCACGTTGCCCTGCGGGGGGAGCTGTCCCTAAGGCCCCAGGCCAAAGCGCGCAGTTGGCTGTGGCACGGGCACTCTGTTTAGTGCCCGTACCTCCCTGCGAGGGGCCAGCACCACTGCCTTGAAGACTAAGCCAAGCCTGTGCAAGTCACACGCCTCGGCTGAAGCCTTGGGAGCAGCCCCGGCTATTGGTGGCAGTGCTTTAGGAGAGTCTCTTCTGCCTTTGCAGAGCCCCTGTCGCCACCTGTTTGAGGATCCCCACCGCCCTCCCCACCTCCTGAGAAAGGCCTACGCCGAGAAGCTGAAGAAGGAGGGGCTACAGGAGAAGGAGAGATGCCAAAGCCCTGCAAGGCAGAGGGCATCAGAGGGGCGGGCAGAGCTGCGCCTCCCCGGGAGAGCACGGGAAGGGTAAGTGTGTGCCGGCTCCTGCAGAGGCCGGGGAAAGCCTTGGGCGTCTGCGAGCCCTGCAGGTGTCCAGGCTTCCCTAGGCTACGCAGCTTGGCATCCTCCGGTTCCTCGTGATGCAGGAATGACCGGGCTTAGAGGCCACCCCCGGGCGCCTCTCTGCAGCCCCAGGCCAATGTATGACGCTTCTCCCCAGGGCAAGGCTGTGGGTACAAAAGGCAATGGGGGCCGTGTGTGTGACTGCGTGCGTCTGCGTGTGCACGTGCAGGCACGGGGTGCTGGAAGAGGCAGGCAGCATCCCAGCCAAAGCACGACAGAACCGTGCGCGTGGGGTCCCCCTGTCCTGCCCTGCCCGTCCGTCCACTGACGGCAGCTCCCGGGGAAAGCAGCTCTTTCCCTGATGGCCCTTGTGGGCTAGGAGCCGGCTCCGGAGTCTGGCCTTGAGCCAGGCGCCCTGTCCGTCCACGGGGGGGGCGGTTCCCACCCGCTGGGTGCTCAGGACAGCGTTTCAGTAGGGGACCCGCAGTCCCGGGGCACTGAAGACGAAAGGCTGGCTCAGCTGCTGGGCTCTGCCTTCCCGAAGGCGGCAGCCTGTGCTTGCCCTCCCTGCGCAGCGACTCCCGCGCACCCGGCCCTCAGCTGCGATGCCCGCTCGGTCCCGGGACTCGGCCCTGCCCGGCTTCACCCCCGGCTGATCTGCATTCTTCTCGCTGCAGACTGGCTGGGGCACGAGGGCCCACGAGCCGCCACACAGAGCAGCGGGCTGGCCTCAGCAGCACCTCCAAGAACTACTGGCCTGAGCCGGGCTTTGGGGCGTTGCGGGCCCTTCTCCCCGACCACGGAGCTGAGGCCCTTTCTTCTGTGTCCTTTAGCAGGGGGGAGACGACGAGGCTGTTGGAGCGCCGTGGGAAGGCCCAGGCACTGGCAGCCACACCAAGCAGCTGCGAGCAGCCCCGGAGAGTCCGGTGGCAGGGGCCTTAGCCGTCGCGGCAGCCGCCCTTTTCAGCAGGAGAGCTGTCAGCAACGGGTGGCAGGCGCGAGGAGTACCTTTGCAAAGGGGAACATGCCAAATAAAGGCTGCTGGTGCCTATGCCCAGCCGGAGTGACCATGCTGCAGTGTGTTTCTCTGTGGCCAAGGGGACAGGAGGGGGGCCCTGCAGCCCCCTGGTCGGAGGGGTTCCCGGGCAAATGGGCCGGGGGAACTGGTCCCGCCAGCCAGTCACGACAGGCCATGCGCCCGGAAGAGCGGTGTCCCTTCCAGGGCACACGGCACGGGGGCTTCAGAGCACAGCTTCTCTGCGTCCAAACACCCCTTTGTAGGGATAACCAGAGCTCCGTGGCTGGTCGCAGCACGCTCTCAGAGCAGATTCGCACTGGCAAAAGGAAACGGTGGGCTTGATGCTCCTCGAAGAGCTACGCTCGCGTGGAGAAACGTGCTTCGTTGAAGACGCTCCTTAGTTGAGCCCTTGGCTGACCCTCAGGAGCTGTCCAATGGCCACCTTGGTCAAAAGCTTAGTCGTTTAGGAAAGAGAGAAGATTTGGAGCTCAAACCCGCCTCACGGAAGGGAGCGAAGTCTAAAAGGTGCCCTCCTCACAACTGGCAACCCAACAAGAAGTGCAGCGTAAGCAGAAATGCTGGAACGACGGGACGAGTGTAGCGGAGGAGATGGCAAGCTGGACTGAACAGAGCACACACAAGTCCATGGGACCCGGCAAGAGGCCTCCCCCGGGGTCCTGAGGGAATTGGCAGATGTCATTTCCAAGCCGCTCTCCTTCATGTTGGAAAAGTCACGGCAGTCGGGCAGAGTCCCCAGTGACTGGAAGAAGGGAAACATCCCACCCATTTTTAAAAGGGGTGACAAGGAGGCCCCTGGGAACTACCGAGCACTCAGCCTCACCTCAGTGCCTGGTAAGGTCATGGAACAGATCCTCCTGGAAGTTACGCTGAAGCATATGGAAGACAGGGAGGCAATTAGAGACAGCCAACATGGCTTCACCAATGGCATGTCACACCTGACTAATCGAGCGGCCTTCTGCCATGGAGTGGCTGCATCAGTGGACAAGGGAAGAGCAACTGAGGTCATCTAGCTGGACTTCTGTGAGGCCTTTGGCACGCTCCCCTACAACATTCTCACCTCTACATTGGACAGATAGGGATTGGATGGATTGGATTGGACGGGATTGGATGGGATTGGATGGGATGGACTAGTAGATGGATAAGGAACTGGCAGGATGGTCGCATCCAAGGAGTTAGAGTCAACGGCTCAGTGTCCACATGGGAACGAGTAACGAGTGGTGTGGTGTCCCTCAAGGGTCCATACTGGGACCCACACTGTGGAGTGTCTTCCTCAAGGCCATAGCTAGTGGGATTGAGTGCACCCTCAGCAAGTTTGCAGATGCCACCAAGCGGAGCGCTTGGAATTTGGGGTTTCTTTGTGACAGTACAGAGTCCAGCTCCGGCGGGACCCGGAGGGCTGAGATTCCCATCTCTTTGCATGCTGCTGGTGCTCTTCCCTTCCCTAGTGTGTGTCTTGCCCGGGGCAATGCCAGGACAGGCTGCTCTGTGACGCTGCCCAGTGCGCTGGCACCTGCACGCCACTGCGCCCTGCTCTTCTGGATGGCTCATTGCTACCCTTTTTGGGGGAGGCTGCAGCTCTTCAGGGCCTCCTTGTTGCTCTGGTGTTGGGGCTTGGGCTGATGGGACCTTTGCTCCTTGCTCAGGAGCTCAGGTCTCCCGTTTCCCTCTGCCTGCAGGGCTTTCTCCTGGCGCTGCTGTTAGCGTATCTCTTGCTCCTGGAGCTGTGCTCGCGGTCCCCACGGGATAGTGGGGCCCCCGGGGGTTGAGCGGAGCGTTTGGGAAGCCTGAGACTGGGCTCCCACAGCCCCGTCATGCCTAGTGAAGGCGAGCGCGCGTTTGCAAGGCGCATCGTGTGTCTTTGCAGCAGCCCATGCGCCATGTGCTGTTGCGGTGGTCCTTTGTGGATGGTCGTGTGGCGAAAGAGGTCCATCCCAGTGGCCCTAGGGGATGCGAGGGGCTGAGTGTGGTCTCGCGAACCAAAGCTCCGGCTTGCTTCCCCCTGTGGCCTGGGGTGGACTTAGCGGGCCCTCTCCAGCCCTGTTCTGAGTGCGCGAAGCCCCTTCAGCATTAATGCGCGTTCCTTCCCGGCTTCCCAGAGTTTCTCTGGGCCAGTGGCCAGTCGAGGGGGGCTGAGCTGAGATACGCAGGCGGGAGTGTCAGCCTCAGGTGCCCAGTGGGTCTGCCCTGCCCATGCTGGGGCAAAACGTGGGTGGGGCTGCGAGGTGGCGGGTCCCCGCAGCCCTGTGTGACGCGGCGCGGCGTCACAGTGGGACACCTGCATCACACCGACAGCTCCCTCTCCCCACCGTGACCCCGGCCACACTCCCCGTCGAGGCCTGGGCAACGCCAGGGCTGCTCTTGCCAGCGCTCTGCTCTGCAGGAGCTGCCCTGCTGCCGGGAGGAGGCGAGAGGAGGCCGTGGGAGAGCGTTGGAGACGCCGCTTGGGGAAGTGGCGAGGAGGAGGAGGAGGAGGAGGAGGAGGAGGAGGAGAGGAGCAGAGGGGTTTTGTAGCAGGACCAGCACCTCTTCCCCAGCTGCTGCAGCGCAGGGGGGCAGAGATGATCAAGTACCTGCTGTTTAGCCCCTTGGGGCCCGAGAAGCTTCCAACCCTCAAGGAGCTCACCACCAGTGGTAAGGCCCTGGGGAGCCCTTGCAGGAGCGCTGTTGGAGCCACGATGAAGTGGAGACGAGCTGCGGAAACCCTGAGGCTGGGGCTGGAGCGGGGGTCTTCTGGGAGGGACCGGCGGCTGCAAGGACAGCCCTGCCTGCTGGTGCCTTGGGACTCGGGGGTGGCTTTGGCAGGCCAGGCCTCTTGCCGCTGCCCGTGTCAAAGGGCGGGAACCCCTTCTCCAAAACACTGCGGATGCCTGCCTTTCCTGGGCACAGGGCGGGCTTCTTGGAGGCTGGGGGCGGTCAAGAACGCAGCTGGGCGGCCCCGGCGGTGCGAGTGTTTGCTCAGGGCGAGGGGGGGCTTGAGTGCACTGCACTGTCGCCTCCGTGGGTAGGGGGGCGCTGGAGGGTTGGGCATTGCTGACTGGGCGTGCATGGCGTGCCTTTCCTTTGCTTTCCAGAAATCTGCAAAGTCTGGGCTAGCGCATCTAAGTACATCTGGAGACAGCTCTTGCAGAAGAGGGTGAGCCTTGCCTCCTGCTCGTGGCCCATCCTGCCCCTCTGGACCTCCGGAGCGGGCAGGGCACAAAGCACCATCCCCAGGGCCACGCGAGTCATGCGGCAGCATTCCCGCCCCTGCGCAGCACTGCCAACGCTCCCTCTTCTTGCTTGCGTTTTCAGGCGGTGGAGATCGGAGTTGGGACATTTGCAGTTGTCCCAGCGCGTGCCAGGGTGGGAGAGGACAAGGTTTTGCCTGTTGAGAGACCCGTATTCCGGCCGTGCAGGCTTCTGAAGAAATTTTACAAGCTCAAGTGTGCGAAGACCAAAATTCCTGGTAAGAAGAGGGATGCTTCCCCTGCACAGCCCCTGCGTTTGGCTTGGTGCCCACACCTCTGTGCCATGGCCGAGCAAAGGCTCTTCCAACCTGGAGAGCGCTGAGCGTGGGCACACGTACGGCGGCCCAGCACGCTGCCCCTCCCCGGGGAGCCAGCCCCGTCTCCCCAGCTTGCCCTACGCTCCAGCTGGTTGCTCGCAGCAGGAGGCAAAGCTTGTCTTTGCCTTCTCCTGTCCACCAGGTCCGTTGTGGAGACGTGGCCGAAGCTGAAAGGGGAGTGCTCTCTGGCAGAGCGTTGCCTGAGGGCTGGGCGCTGATGGCACCTGGCCTGGGAGCCGGCTGAACTGCGGTGGGAGTGACTTGGCTGTGCTTGTTTCCTAGACGAGACACCATCCGTTCCGCTGGACTTCGGGCAGATTGCCGCGGACATCCACTTCCGCCGAGAAATCGTGGAGCGGTGCATACACGAGACCCTGCTTTTCTTTGCTGGGGCCCTCCGAGACAACAAGGAGGTGGAATTCTCCTTCAAGGGCATTGGCATCCTTGCTGTGCGGAGAAAAGCGGTCAGCATGACCTTCTTTGATGACTGCCTGCTGGGGCTGGATGCCACCGGGAACATGCTGGCAGCTCTTCTCGAGGTGAGCTTGTCATTTCTCCGGGGCTCCTCCTCGTGGCTCTTTGGCAGTGCTGTCAAAGCTCTCTCCAGCTGCTTTCTCTTGGCTGCTGTCGCCTGCCTCGCCACCTGGCCTGGACACGCGCTCGATGAGCTAGGCCAAGTCTCGGTAGCGGCTCGGCCCGTTCGAGGGAGGGGTTAACGACATCAAGGGAGAAGGTGGTGTGCGGCTCCCTGAGAGGCAGCCTTTGTGTCTTTGAGCAGCGAGAAGGTTTGCCGCCTTTCTGAGCAACCAGCACGTGTCCTGGGCGTCTGCTGACGTGTCTCTGTCCCCTTGCAGGACTCCAAGATGAGGAGTATCGTGGCCTTCCCGGGCAAAAACGATTTTCATCGGCTCAGTCGAGACGAGGTCATCACGCTGCCAAGGTGAGCAGGATGGCTTCTGCAGCCCCTGGCTGGTCAAGGGAGCAGCTGCTCAGCTCCCGCTGTGGGGGCACCCTCTTGCCGAGGCTCCTCTCCTGCCAAACTTAGGCAAGCCCAGCTCTTTCCCAGGAGAGCTTCCCGGTCCGCCCGCCGCTGGCTCCTCCTTGGCTTGGAGAGTGCAGACGAAGCGGCCAGTCCGCTCTCGATGTGCCCTCACTCGAGAGAGTGAGAGAGGCGGGAGGGTCTGTGGGGGCAGCAAGGAGGGCTGGTGCCAGGACGATCAGCTTTCTGGCAGGAAGGCGAGGGAAGCACCGGCAGAGGCTGATGGAGACCGTGGGGCCCCTCAGGTCCCACAGAGAGTTGCGTCCCCCAAGGACTTGGCAGTGGCTCCCAAAGATGCCTGCCAGCAGCTTATTAGCGTCAGCCCCCAAGGGAGCGTGGAGCCCTTTTGCCCACCTGGTGCCTTCTTGTTTCCAGGCTTGCAGCTGAGACCCCCCACCAAGCATCGGCCCCTGCGATTTCTCTGAAGCCCAGGAGAGAGTCGGCGCCTTGGGGCGGGGGTGCCCGCAGAGGTAATGTCCCAGCTGAGTGCTGGCAGGGGGCTGTGGGTGCTCCTCTCTGGCCCGCAGGGTCCCAAAGACGCTGTTGTGCTGTTCTCTTGCCTCCCGCTTGCAGTGAGCGTGCTGGATCCGGTGTTCCTGGCTCAGCGGAGGGTTTCTCTAGCCAGGCAGCTGGCGAAGAAGGCAGGCGAGCGGGCTAAAGCCAAGGAAGCTGGCCGAGCCAGGTGAGCCTCCTGGAGGAGCGGTGTGGCTGGGGGCGCGGGGGCACACCGTGCCCTTGCTGTCGTGCGAGCGAGACGTTTCCCTTGGCCGGGGGGGTGCCTGTGCCGATGCCGAAAGGCCCTGGCAACGTTGTCCTGCTGGACACGTGGTCCTCCTGCCGAACCGCCTGCTGGTGCCGGAGCCGGGGGGCAGGCTGCGAGCCCGGCCCGGAGCAGCCGTCTCAGACTGGGCTCCCACAAGCTCAGCCTGCCGTGCCTCTTTAGATTCCTGCCAGTAATCCAGCCCCAGGAGGAGCTGAAGCAGCCCAGACCTCCAGCTCGGCCGTCGTTGGAGCTCCCTGCGTGTGTTCCGCAGCCCTCAGGAACGGTACGCCCTAGGGATTTGCCAGCCCTGTGTCACATTTCGGGCCCTGGGCCGGGGCAGAAGAGGCAGCAAGAGCTGCCCACCGTCCCTGCCCTCCTGCCCAGCCCAAGCCCGAGGAGACTAACGCTGCATGTGTTGTGTGTGCGTGGCCTCCAGGGAACGAGGTCCCTCCGCACTGAGAGGGAAGAAAAACGGCTCCGGCTGCTGATGGCATCCAAGCGCCAAGAGGTGGAAGCGGAAGTGTGGCGCCAGTACCATGCCAACAGAACGGGGCGGAACACGGAGCGAGGCCAGGTATGGCACGCACTTCACAGCCCCCAGGAAAAGGGCACTTCCCCTCCCCGCTCCCTGGGAGGGGAGCAGGGAGGGTCTCCCGGCACGGGCACGGCAGCGGTGCGGTGGCCAATTGGCCAGGCAGGGGTCTTCTGTCTGCCCGCTGCCCTGCACGTTGCCCTGCGGGGGGAGCTGTCCCTAAGGCCCCAGGCCAAAGCGCGCAGTTGGCTGTGGCACGGGCACTCTGTTTAGTGCCCGTACCTCCCTGCGAGGGGCCAGCACCACTGCCTTGAAGACTAAGCCAAGCCTGTGCAAGTCACACGCCTCGGCTGAAGCCTTGGGAGCAGCCCCGGCTATTGGTGGCAGTGCTTTAGGAGAGTCTCTTCTGCCTTTGCAGAGCCCCTGTCGCCACCTGTTTGAGGATCCCCACCGCCCTCCCCACCTCCTGAGAAAGGCCTACGCCGAGAAGCTGAAGAAGGAGGGGCTACAGGAGAAGGAGAGATGCCAAAGCCCTGCAAGGCAGAGGGCATCAGAGGGGCGGGCAGAGCTGCGCCTCCCCGGGAGAGCACGGGAAGGGTAAGTGTGTGCCGGCTCCTGCAGAGGCCGGGGAAAGCCTTGGGCGTCTGCGAGCCCTGCAGGTGTCCAGGCTTCCCTAGGCTACGCAGCTTGGCATCCTCCGGTTCCTCGTGATGCAGGAATGACCGGGCTTAGAGGCCACCCCCGGGCGCCTCTCTGCAGCCCCAGGCCAATGTATGACGCTTCTCCCCAGGGCAAGGCTGTGGGTACAAAAGGCAATGGGGGCCGTGTGTGTGACTGCGTGCGTCTGCGTGTGCACGTGCAGGCACGGGGTGCTGGAAGAGGCAGGCAGCATCCCAGCCAAAGCACGACAGAACCGTGCGCGTGGGGTCCCCCTGTCCTGCCCTGCCCGTCCGTCCACTGACGGCAGCTCCCGGGGAAAGCAGCTCTTTCCCTGATGGCCCTTGTGGGCTAGGAGCCGGCTCCGGAGTCTGGCCTTGAGCCAGGCGCCCTGTCCGTCCACGGGGGGGGCGGTTCCCACCCGCTGGGTGCTCAGGACAGCGTTTCAGTAGGGGACCCGCAGTCCCGGGGCACTGAAGACGAAAGGCTGGCTCAGCTGCTGGGCTCTGCCTTCCCGAAGGCGGCAGCCTGTGCTTGCCCTCCCTGCGCAGCGACTCCCGCGCACCCGGCCCTCAGCTGCGATGCCCGCTCGGTCCCGGGACTCGGCCCTGCCCGGCTTCACCCCCGGCTGATCTGCATTCTTCTCGCTGCAGACTGGCTGGGGCACGAGGGCCCACGAGCCGCCACACAGAGCAGCGGGCTGGCCTCAGCAGCACCTCCAAGAACTACTGGCCTGAGCCGGGCTTTGGGGCGTTGCGGGCCCTTCTCCCCGACCACGGAGCTGAGGCCCTTTCTTCTGTGTCCTTTAGCAGGGGGGAGACGACGAGGCTGTTGGAGCGCCGTGGGAAGGCCCAGGCACTGGCAGCCACACCAAGCAGCTGCGAGCAGCCCCGGAGAGTCCGGTGGCAGGGGCCTTAGCCGTCGCGGCAGCCGCCCTTTTCAGCAGGAGAGCTGTCAGCAACGGGTGGCGGGCGCGAGGAGTACCTTTGCAAAGGGGAACGTGCCAAATAAAGGCTGCTGGTGCCTATGCCCAGCCGGAGTGACCATGCTGCAGTGTGTTTCTCTGTGGCCAAGGGGACAGGAGGGGGGCCCTGCAGCCCCCTGGTCGGAGGGGTTCCCGGGCAAATGGGCCGGGGGAACTGGTCCCGCCAGCCAGTCACGACAGGCCATGCGCCCGGAAGAGCGGTGTCCCTTCCAGGGCACACGGCACGGGGGCTTCAGAGCACAGCTTCTCTGCGTCCAAACACCCCTTTGTAGGGATAACCAGAGCTCCGTGGCTGGTCGCAGCACGCTCTCAGAGCAGATTCGCACTGGCAAAAGGAAACGGTGGGCTTGATGCTCCTCGAAGAGCTACGCTCGCGTGGAGAAACGTGCTTCGTTGAAGACGCTCCTTAGTTGAGCCCTTGGCTGACCCTCAGGAGCTGTCCAATGGCCACCTTGGTCAAAAGCTTAGTCGTTTAGGAAAGAGAGAAGATTTGGAGCTCAAACCCGCCTCACGGAAGGGAGCGAAGTCTAAAAGGTGCCCTCCTCACAACTGGCAACCCAACAAGAAGTGCAGCGTAAGCAGAAATGCTGGAACGACGGGACAAGTGTAGCGGAGGAGATGGCAAGCTGGACTGAACAGAGCACACACAAGTCCATGGGACCCGGCAAGAGGCCTCCCCCGGGGTCCTGAGGGAATTGGCAGACGTCATTTCCAAGCCGCTCTCCTTCATGTTGGAAAAGTCACGGCAGTCGGGCAGAGTCCCCAGTGACTGGAAGAAGGGAAACATCCCACCCATTTTTAAAAGGGGTGACAAGGAGGCCCCTGGGAACTACCGAGCACTCAGCCTCACCTCAGTGCCTGGTAAGGTCATGGAACAGATCCTCCTGGAAGTTACGCTGAAGCATATGGAAGACAGGGAGGCAATTAGAGACAGCCAACATGGCTTCACCAATGGCATGTCACACCTGACTAATCGAGCGGCCTTCTGCCATGGAGTGGCTGCATCAGTGGACAAGGGAAGAGCAACTGAGGTCATCTAGCTGGACTTCTGTGAGGCCTTTGGCACGCTCCCCTACAACATTCTCACCTCTACATTGGACAGATAGGGATTGGATGGATTGGATTGGACGGGATTGGATGGGATTGGATGGGATGGACTAGTAGATGGATAAGGAACTGGCAGGATGGTCGCATCCAAGGAGTTAGAGTCAACGGCTCAGTGTCCACATGGGAACGAGTAACGAGTGGTGTGGTGTCCCTCAAGGGTCCATACTGGGACCCACACTGTGGAGTGTCTTCCTCAAGGCCATAGCTAGTGGGATTGAGTGCACCCTCAGCAAGTTTGCAGATGCCACCAAGCGGAGCGCTTGGAATTTGGGGTTTCTTTGTGACAGTACAGAGTCCAGCTCCGGCGGGACCCGGAGGGCTGAGATTCCCATCTCTTTGCATGCTGCTGGTGCTCTTCCCTTCCCTAGTGTGTGTCTTGCCCGGGGCAATGCCAGGACAGGCTGCTCTGTGACGCTGCCCAGTGCGCTGGCACCTGCACGCCACTGCGCCCTGCTCTTCTGGATGGCTCATTGCTACCCTTTTTGGGGGAGGCTGCAGCTCTTCAGGGCCTCCTTGTTGCTCTGGTGTTGGGGCTTGGGCTGATGGGACCTTTGCTCCTTGCTCAGGAGCTCAGGTCTCCCGTTTCCCTCTGCCTGCAGGGCTTTCTCCTGGCGCTGCTGTTAGCGTATCTCTTGCTCCTGGAGCTGTGCTCGCGGTCCCCACGGGATAGTGGGGCCCCCGGGGGTTGAGCGGAGCGTTTGGGAAGCCTGAGACTGGGCTCCCACAGCCCCGTCATGCCTAGTGAAGGCGAGCGCGCGTTTGCAAGGCGCATCGTGTGTCTTTGCAGCAGCCCATGCGCCATGTGCTGTTGCGGTGGTCCTTTGTGGATGGTCGTGTGGCGAAAGAGGTCCATCCCAGTGGCCCTAGGGGATGCGAGGGGCTGAGTGTGGTCTCGCGAACCAAAGCTCCGCCTTGCTTCCCCCTGTGGCCTGGGGTGGACTTAGCGGGCCCTCTCCAGCCCTGTTCTGAGTGCGCGAAGCCCCTTCAGCATTAATGCGCGTTCCTTCCCGGCTTCCCAGAGTTTCTCTGGGCCAGTGGCCAGTCGAGGGGGGCTGAGCTGAGATACGCAGGCGGGAGTGTCAGCCTCAGGTGCCCAGTGGGTCTGCCCTGCCCATGCTGGGGCAAAACGTGGGTGGGGCTGCGAGGTGGCGGGTCCCCGCAGCCCTGTGTGACGCGGCGCGGCGTCACAGTGGGACACCTGCATCACACCGACAGCTCCCTCTCCCCACCGTGACCCCGGCCACACTCCCCGTCGAGGCCTGGGCAACGCCAGGGCTGCTCTTGCCAGCGCTCTGCTCTGCAGGAGCTGCCCTGCTGCCGGGAGGAGGCGAGAGGAGGCCGTGGGAGAGCGTTGGAGACGCCGCTTGGGGAAGTGGCAAGGAGGAGGAGGAGGAGGAGGAGGAGGAGGAGGAGAGGAGCAGAGGGGTTTTGTAGCAGGACCAGCACCTCTTCCCCAGCTGCTGCAGCGCAGGGGGGCAGAGATGATCAAGTACCTGCTGTTTAGCCCCTTGGGGCCCGAGAAGCTTCCAACCCTCAAGGAGCTCACCACCAGTGGTAAGGCCCTGGGGAGCCCTTGCAGGAGCGCTGTTGGAGCCACGATGAAGTGGAGACGAGCTGCGGAAACCCTGAGGCTGGGGCTGGAGCGGGGGTCTTCTGGGAGGGACCGGCGGCTGCAAGGACAGCCCTGCCTGCTGGTGCCTTGGGACTCGGGGGTGGCTTTGGCAGGCCAGGCCTCTTGCCGCTGCCCGTGTCAAAGGGCGGGAACCCCTTCTCCAAAACACTGCGGATGCCTGCCTTTCCTGGGCACAGGGCGGGCTTCTTGGAGGCTGGGGGCGGTCAAGAACGCAGCTGGGCGGCCCCGGCGGTGCGAGTGTTTGCTCAGGGCGAGGGGGGGCTTGAGTGCACTGCACTGTCGCCTCTGTGGGTAGGGGGGCGCTGGAGGGTTGGGCATTGCTGACTGGGCGTGCATGGCGTGCCTTTCCTTTGCTTTCCAGAAATCTGCAAAGTCTGGGCTAGCGCATCTAAGTACATCTGGAGACAGCTCTTGCAGAAGAGGGTGAGCCTTGCCTCCTGCTCGTGGCCCATCCTGCCCCTCTGGACCTCCGGAGCGGGCAGGGCACAAAGCACCATCCCCAGGGCCACGCGAGTCATGCGGCAGCATTCCCGCCCCTGCGCAGCACTGCCAACGCTCCCTCTTCTTGCTTGCGTTTTCAGGCGGTGGAGATCGGAGTTGGGACATTTGCAGTTGTCCCAGCGCGTGCCAGGGTGGGAGAGGACAAGGTTTTGCCTGTTGAGAGACCCGTATTCCGGCCGTGCAGGCTTCTGAAGAAATTTTACAAGCTCAAGTGTGCGAAGACCAAAATTCCTGGTAAGAAGAGGGATGCTTCCCCTGCACAGCCCCTGCGTTTGGCTTGGTGCCCACACCTCTGTGCCATGGCCGAGCAAAGGCTCTTCCAACCTGGAGAGCGCTGAGCGTGGGCACACGTACGGCGGCCCAGCACGCTGCCCCTCCCCGGGGAGCCAGCCCCGTCTCCCCAGCTTGCCCTACGCTCCAGCTGGTTGCTCGCAGCAGGAGGCAAAGCTTGTCTTTGCCTTCTCCTGTCCACCAGGTCCGTTGTGGAGACGTGGCCGAAGCTGAAAGGGGAGTGCTCTCTGGCAGAGCGTTGCCTGAGGGCTGGGCGCTGATGGCACCTGGCCTGGGAGCCGGCTGAACTGCGGTGGGAGTGACTTGGCTGTGCTTGTTTCCTAGACGAGACACCATCCGTTCCGCTGGACTTCGGGCAGATTGCCGCGGACATCCACTTCCGCCGAGAAATCGTGGAGCGGTGCATACACGAGACCCTGCTTTTCTTTGCTGGGGCCCTCCGAGACAACAAGGAGGTGGAATTCTCCTTCAAGGGCATTGGCATCCTTGCTGTGCGGAGAAAAGCGGTCAGCATGACCTTCTTTGATGACTGCCTGCTGGGGCTGGATGCCACCGGGAACATGCTGGCAGCTCTTCTCGAGGTGAGCTTGTCATTTCTCCGGGGCTCCTCCTCGTGGCTCTTTGGCAGTGCTGTCAAAGCTCTCTCCAGCTGCTTTCTCTTGGCTGCTGTCGCCTGCCTCGCCACCTGGCCTGGACACGCGCTCGATGAGCTAGGCCAAGTCTCGGTAGCGGCTCGGCCCGTTCGAGGGAGGGGTTAACGACATCAAGGGAGAAGGTGGTGCGCGGCTCCCTGAGAGGCAGCCTTTGTGTCTTTGAGCAGCGAGAAGGTTTGCCGCCTTTCTGAGCAACCAGCACGTGTCCTGGGCGTCTGCTGACGTGTCTCTGTCCCCTTGCAGGACTCCAAGATGAGGAGTATCGTGGCCTTCCCGGGCAAAAACGATTTTCATCGGCTCAGTCGAGACGAGGTCATCACGCTGCCAAGGTGAGCAGGATGGCTTCTGCAGCCCCTGGCTGGTCAAGGGAGCAGCTGCTCAGCTCCCGCTGTGGGGGCACCCTCTTGCCGAGGCTCCTCTCCTGCCAAACTTAGGCAAGCCCAGCTCTTTCCCAGGAGAGCTTCCCGGTCCGCCCGCCGCTGGCTCCTCCTTGGCTTGGAGAGTGCAGACGAAGCGGCCAGTCCGCTCTCGATGTGCCCTCACTCGAGAGAGTGAGAGAGGCGGGAGGGTCTGTGGGGGCAGCAAGGAGGGCTGGTGCCAGGACGATCAGCTTTCTGGCAGGAAGGCGAGGGAAGCACCGGCAGAGGCTGATGGAGACCGTGGGGCCCCTCAGGTCCCACAGAGAGTTGCGTCCCCCAAGGACTTGGCAGTGGCTCCCAAAGATGCCTGCCAGCAGCTTATTAGCGTCAGCCCCCAAGGGAGCGTGGAGCCCTTTTGCCCACCTGGTGCCTTCTTGTTTCCAGGCTTGCAGCTGAGACCCCCCACCAAGCATCGGCCCCTGCGATTTCTCTGAAGCCCAGGAGAGAGTCGGCGCCTTGGGGCGGGGGTGCCCGCAGAGGTAATGTCCCAGCTGAGTGCTGGCAGGGGGCTGTGGGTGCTCCTCTCTGGCCCGCAGGGTCCCAAAGACGCTGTTGTGCTGTTCTCTTGCCTCCCGCTTGCAGTGAGCGTGCTGGATCCGGTGTTCCTGGCTCAGCGGAGGGTTTCTCTAGCCAGGCAGCTGGCGAAGAAGGCAGGCGAGCGGGCTAAAGCCAAGGAAGCTGGCCGAGCCAGGTGAGCCTCCTGGAGGAGCGGTGTGGCTGGGGGCGCGGGGGCACACCGTGCCCTTGCTGTCGTGCGAGCGAGACGTTTCCCTTGGCCGGGGGGGTGCCTGTGCCGATGCCGAAAGGCCCTGGCAACGTTGTCCTGCTGGACACGTGGTCCTCCTGCCGAACCGCCTGCTGGTGCCGGAGCCGGGGGGCAGGCTGCGAGCCCGGCCCGGAGCAGCCGTCTCAGACTGGGCTCCCACAAGCTCAGCCTGCCGTGCCTCTTTAGATTCCTGCCAGTAATCCAGCCCCAGGAGGAGCTGAAGCAGCCCAGACCTCCAGCTCGGCCGTCGTTGGAGCTCCCTGCGTGTGTTCCGCAGCCCTCAGGAACGGTACGCCCTAGGGATTTGCCAGCCCTGTGTCACATTTCGGGCCCTGGGCCGGGGCAGAAGAGGCAGCAAGAGCTGCCCACCGTCCCTGCCCTCCTGCCCAGCCCAAGCCCGAGGAGACTAACGCTGCATGTGTTGTGTGTGCGTGGCCTCCAGGGAACGAGGTCCCTCCGCACTGAGAGGGAAGAAAAACGGCTCCGGCTGCTGATGGCATCCAAGCGCCAAGAGGTGGAAGCGGAAGTGTGGCGCCAGTACCATGCCAACAGAACGGGGCGGAACACGGAGCGAGGCCAGGTATGGCACGCACTTCACAGCCCCCAGGAAAAGGGCACTTCCCCTCCCCGCTCCCTGGGAGGGGAGCAGGGAGGGTCTCCCGGCACGGGCACGGCAGCGGTGCGGTGGCCAATTGGCCAGGCAGGGGTCTTCTGTCTGCCCGCTGCCCTGCACGTTGCCCTGCGGGGGGAGCTGTCCCTAAGGCCCCAGGCCAAAGCGCGCAGTTGGCTGTGGCACGGGCACTCTGTTTAGTGCCCGTACCTCCCTGCGAGGGGCCAGCACCACTGCCTTGAAGACTAAGCCAAGCCTGTGCAAGTCACACGCCTCGGCTGAAGCCTTGGGAGCAGCCCCGGCTATTGGTGGCAGTGCTTTAGGAGAGTCTCTTCTGCCTTTGCAGAGCCCCTGTCGCCACCTGTTTGAGGATCCCCACCGCCCTCCCCACCTCCTGAGAAAGGCCTACGCCGAGAAGCTGAAGAAGGAGGGGCTACAGGAGAAGGAGAGATGCCAAAGCCCTGCAAGGCAGAGGGCATCAGAGGGGCGGGCAGAGCTGCGCCTCCCCGGGAGAGCACGGGAAGGGTAAGTGTGTGCCGGCTCCTGCAGAGGCCGGGGAAAGCCTTGGGCGTCTGCGAGCCCTGCAGGTGTCCAGGCTTCCCTAGGCTACGCAGCTTGGCATCCTCCGGTTCCTCGTGATGCAGGAATGACCGGGCTTAGAGGCCACCTCCGGGCGCCTCTCTGCAGCCCCAGGCCAATGTATGACGCTTCTCCCCAGGGCAAGGCTGTGGGTACAAAAGGCAATGGGGGCCGTGTGTGTGACTGCGTGCGTCTGCGTGTGCACGTGCAGGCACGGGGTGCTGGAAGAGGCAGGCAGCATCCCAGCCAAAGCACGACAGAACCGTGCGCGTGGGGTCCCCCTGTCCTGCCCTGCCCGTCCGTCCACTGACGGCAGCTCCCGGGGAAAGCAGCTCTTTCCCTGATGGCCCTTGTGGGCTAGGAGCCGGCTCCGGAGTCTGGCCTTGAGCCAGGCGCCCTGTCCGTCCACGGGGGGGGCGGTTCCCACCCGCTGGGTGCTCAGGACAGCGTTTCAGTAGGGGACCCGCAGTCCCGGGGCACTGAAGACGAAAGGCTGGCTCAGCTGCTGGGCTCTGCCTTCCCGAAGGCGGCAGCCTGTGCTTGCCCTCCCTGCGCAGCGACTCCCGCGCACCCGGCCCTCAGCTGCGATGCCCGCTCGGTCCCGGGACTCGGCCCTGCCCGGCTTCACCCCCGGCTGATCTGCATTCTTCTCGCTGCAGACTGGCTGGGGCATGAGGGCCCACGAGCCGCCACACAGAGCAGCGGGCTGGCCTCAGCAGCACCTCCAAGAACTACTGGCCTGAGCCGGGCTTTGGGGCGTTGCGGGCCCTTCTCCCCGACCACGGAGCTGAGGCCCTTTCTTCTGTGTCCTTTAGCAGGGGGGAGACGACGAGGCTGTTGGAGCGCCGTGGGAAGGCCCAGGCACTGGCAGCCACACCAAGCAGCTGCGAGCAGCCCCGGAGAGTCCGGTGGCAGGGGCCTTAGCCGTCGCGGCAGCCGCCCTTTTCAGCAGGAGAGCTGTCAGCAACGGGTGGCGGGCGCGAGGAGTACCTTTGCAAAGGGGAACGTGCCAAATAAAGGCTGCTGGTGCCTATGCCCAGCCGGAGTGACCATGCTGCAGTGTGTTTCTCTGTGGCCAAGGGGACAGGAGGGGGGCCCTGCAGCCCCCTGGTCGGAGGGGTTCCCGGGCAAATGGGCCGGGGGAACTGGTCCCGCCAGCCAGTCACGACAGGCCATGCGCCCGGAAGAGCGGTGTCCCTTCCAGGGCACACGGCACGGGGGCTTCAGAGCACAGCTTCTCTGCGTCCAAACACCCCTTTGTAGGGATAACCAGAGCTCCGTGGCTGGTCGCAGCACGCTCTCAGAGCAGATTCGCACTGGCAAAAGGAAACGGTGGGCTTGATGCTCCTCGAAGAGCTACGCTCGCGTGGAGAAACGTGCTTCGTTGAAGACGCTCCTTAGTTGAGCCCTTGGCTGACCCTCAGGAGCTGTCCAATGGCCACCTTGGTCAAAAGCTTAGTCGTTTAGGAAAGAGAGAAGATTTGGAGCTCAAACCCGCCTCACGGAAGGGAGCGAAGTCTAAAAGGTGCCCTCCTCACAACTGGCAACCCAACAAGAAGTGCAGCGTAAGCAGAAATGCTGGAACGACGGGACAAGTGTAGCGGAGGAGATGGCAAGCTGGACTGAACAGAGCACACACAAGTCCATGGGACCCGGCAAGAGGCCTCCCCCGGGGTCCTGAGGGAATTGGCAGACGTCATTTCCAAGCCGCTCTCCTTCATGTTGGAAAAGTCACGGCAGTCGGGCAGAGTCCCCAGTGACTGGAAGAAGGGAAACATCCCACCCATTTTTAAAAGGGGTGACAAGGAGGCCCCTGGGAACTACCGAGCACTCAGCCTCACCTCAGTGCCTGGTAAGGTCATGGAACAGATCCTCCTGGAAGTTACGCTGAAGCATATGGAAGACAGGGAGGCAATTAGAGACAGCCAACATGGCTTCACCAATGGCATGTCACACCTGACTAATCGAGCGGCCTTCTGCCATGGAGTGGCTGCATCAGTGGACAAGGGAAGAGCAACTGAGGTCATCTAGCTGGACTTCTGTGAGGCCTTTGGCACGCTCCCCTACAACATTCTCACCTCTACATTGGACAGATAGGGATTGGATGGATTGGATTGGACGGGATTGGATGGGATTGGATGGGATGGACTAGTAGATGGATAAGGAACTGGCAGGATGGTCGCATCCAAGGAGTTAGAGTCAACGGCTCAGTGTCCACATGGGAACGAGTAACGAGTGGTGTGGTGTCCCTCAAGGGTCCATACTGGGACCCACACTGTGGAGTATCTTCCTCAAGGCCATAGCTAGTGGGATTGAGTGCACCCTCAGCAAGTTTGCAGATGCCACCAAGCGGAGCGCTTGGAATTTGGGGTTTCTTTGTGACAGTACAGAGTCCAGCTCCGGCGGGACCCGGAGGGCTGAGATTCCCATCTCTTTGCATGCTGCTGGTGCTCTTCCCTTCCCTAGTGTGTGTCTTGCCCGGGGCAATGCCAGGACAGGCTGCTCTGTGACGCTGCCCAGTGCGCTGGCACCTGCACGCCACTGCGCCCTGCTCTTCTGGATGGCTCATTGCTACCCTTTTTGGGGGAGGCTGCAGCTCTTCAGGGCCTCCTTGTTGCTCTGGTGTTGGGGCTTGGGCTGATGGGACCTTTGCTCCTTGCTCAGGAGCTCAGGTCTCCCGTTTCCCTCTGCCTGCAGGGCTTTCTCCTGGCGCTGCTGTTAGCGTATCTCTTGCTCCTGGAGCTGTGCTCGCGGTCCCCACGGGATAGTGGGGCCCCCGGGGGTTGAGCGGAGCGTTTGGGAAGCCTGAGACTGGGCTCCCACAGCCCCGTCATGCCTAGTGAAGGCGAGCGCGCGTTTGCAAGGCGCATCGTGTGTCTTTGCAGCAGCCCATGCGCCATGTGCTGTTGCGGTGGTCCTTTGTGGATGGTCGTGTGGCGAAAGAGGTCCATCCCAGTGGCCCTAGGGGATGCGAGGGGCTGAGTGTGGTCTCGCGAACCAAAGCTCCGCCTTGCTTCCCCCTGTGGCCTGGGGTGGACTTAGCGGGCCCTCTCTAGCCCTGTTCTGAGTGCGCGAAGCCCCTTCAGCATTAATGCGCGTTCCTTCCCGGCTTCCCAGAGTTTCTCTGGGCCAGTGGCCAGTCGAGGGGGGCTGAGCTGAGATACGCAGGCGGGAGTGTCAGCCTCAGGTGCCCAGTGGGTCTGCCCTGCCCATGCTGGGGCAAAACGTGGGTGGGGCTGCGAGGTGGCGGGTCCCCGCAGCCCTGTGTGACGCGGCGCGGCGTCACAGTGGGACACCTGCATCACACCGACAGCTCCCTCTCCCCACCGTGACCCTGGCCACACTCCCCGTCGAGGCCTGGGCAACGCCAGGGCTGCTCTTGCCAGCGCTCTGCTCTGCAGGAGCTGCCCTGCTGCCGGGAGGAGGCGAGAGGAGGCCGTGGGAGAGCGTTGGAGACGCCGCTTGGGGAAGTGGCGAGGAGGAGGAGGAGGAGGAGGAGGAGGAGGAGGAGAGGAGCAGAGGGGTTTTGTAGCAGGACCAGCACCTCTTCCCCAGCTGCTGCAGCGCAGGGGGGCAGAGATGATCAAGTACCTGCTGTTTAGCCCCTTGGGGCCCGAGAAGCTTCCAACCCTCAAGGAGCTCACCACCAGTGGTAAGGCCCTGGGGAGCCCTTGCAGGAGCGCTGTTGGAGCCACGATGAAGTGGAGACGAGCTGCGGAAACCCTGAGGCTGGGGCTGGAGCGGGGGTCTTCTGGGAGGGACCGGCGGCTGCAAGGACAGCCCTGCCTGCTGGTGCCTTGGGACTCGGGGGTGGCTTTGGCAGGCCAGGCCTCTTGCCGCTGCCCGTGTCAAAGGGCGGGAACCCCTTCTCCAAAACACTGCGGATGCCTGCCTTTCCTGGGCACAGGGCGGGCTTCTTGGAGGCTGGGGGCGGTCAAGAACGCAGCTGGGCGGCCCCGGCGGTGCGAGTGTTTGCTCAGGGCGAGGGGGGGCTTGAGTGCACTGCACTGTCGCCTCCGTGGGTAGGGGGGCGCTGGAGGGTTGGGCATTGCTGACTGGGCGTGCATGGCGTGCCTTTCCTTTGCTTTCCAGAAATCTGCAAAGTCTGGGCTAGCGCATCTAAGTACATCTGGAGACAGCTCTTGCAGAAGAGGGTGAGCCTTGCCTCCTGCTCGTGGCCCATCCTGCCCCTCTGGACCTCCGGAGCGGGCAGGGCACAAAGCACCATCCCCAGGGCCACGCGAGTCATGCGGCAGCATTCCCGCCCCTGCGCAGCACTGCCAACGCTCCCTCTTCTTGCTTGCGTTTTCAGGCGGTGGAGATCGGAGTTGGGACATTTGCAGTTGTCCCAGCGCGTGCCAGGGTGGGAGAGGACAAGGTTTTGCCTGTTGAGAGACCCGTATTCCGGCCGTGCAGGCTTCTGAAGAAATTTTACAAGCTCAAGTGTGCGAAGACCAAAATTCCTGGTAAGAAGAGGGATGCTTCCCCTGCACAGCCCCTGCGTTTGGCTTGGTGCCCACACCTCTGTGCCATGGCCGAGCAAAGGCTCTTCCAACCTGGAGAGCGCTGAGCGTGGGCACACGTACGGCGGCCCAGCACGCTGCCCCTCCCCGGGGAGCCAGCCCCGTCTCCCCAGCTTGCCCTACGCTCCAGCTGGTTGCTCGCAGCAGGAGGCAAAGCTTGTCTTTGCCTTCTCCTGTCCACCAGGTCCGTTGTGGAGACGTGGCCGAAGCTGAAAGGGGAGTGCTCTCTGGCAGAGCGTTGCCTGAGGGCTGGGCGCTGATGGCACCTGGCCTGGGAGCCGGCTGAACTGCGGTGGGAGTGACTTGGCTGTGCTTGTTTCCTAGACGAGACACCATCCGTTCCGCTGGACTTCGGGCAGATTGCCGCGGACATCCACTTCCGCCGAGAAATCGTGGAGCGGTGCATACACGAGACCCTGCTTTTCTTTGCTGGGGCCCTCCGAGACAACAAGGAGGTGGAATTCTCCTTCAAGGGCATTGGCATCCTTGCTGTGCGGAGAAAAGCGGTCAGCATGACCTTCTTTGATGACTGCCTGCTGGGGCTGGATGCCACCGGGAACATGCTGGCAGCTCTTCTCGAGGTGAGCTTGTCATTTCTCCGGGGCTCCTCCTCGTGGCTCTTTGGCAGTGCTGTCAAAGCTCTCTCCAGCTGCTTTCTCTTGGCTGCTGTCGCCTGCCTCGCCACCTGGCCTGGACACGCGCTCGATGAGCTAGGCCAAGTCTCGGTAGCGGCTCGGCCCGTTCGAGGGAGGGGTTAACGACATCAAGGGAGAAGGTGGTGCGCGGCTCCCTGAGAGGCAGCCTTTGTGTCTTTGAGCAGCGAGAAGGTTTGCCGCCTTTCTGAGCAACCAGCACGTGTCCTGGGCGTCTGCTGACGTGTCTCTGTCCCCCTTGCAGGACTCCAAGATGAGGAGTATCGTGGCCTTCCCGGGCAAAAACGATTTTCATCGGCTCAGTCGAGACGAGGTCATCACGCTGCCAAGGTGAGCAGGATGGCTTCTGCAGCCCCTGGCTGGTCAAGGGAGCAGCTGCTCAGCTCCGCTGTGGGGGCACCCTCTTGCCGAGGCTCCTCTCCTGCCAAACTTAGGCAAGCCCAGCTCTTCCCAGGAGAGCTTTCCCGGTCCGCCCGCCGCTGGCTCCTCCTTGGCTTGGAGAGTGCAGACGAAGCGGCCAGTCCGCTCTCGATGTGCCCTCACTCGAGAGAGTGAGAGAGGCGGGAGGGTCTGTGGGGGCAGCAAGGAGGGCTGGTGCCAGGACGATCAGCTTTCTGGCAGGAAGGCGAGGGAAGCACCGGCAGAGGCTGATGGAGACCGTGGGGCCCCTCAGGTCCCACAGAGAGTTGCGTCCCCCAAGGACTTGGCAGTGGCTCCCAAAGATGCCTGCCAGCAGCTTATTAGCGTCAGCCCCCAAGGGAGCGTGGAGCCCTTTTGCCCACCTGGTGCCTTCTTGTTTCCAGGCTTGCAGCTGAGACCCCCCACCAAGCATCGGCCCCTGCGATTTCTCTGAAGCCCAGGAGAGAGTCGGCGCCTTGGGGCGGGGGTGCCCGCAGAGGTAATGTCCCAGCTGAGTGCTGGCAGGGGGCTGTGGGTGCTCCTCTCTGGCCCGCAGGGTCCCAAAGACGCTGTTGTGCTGTTCTCTTGCCTCCCGCTTGCAGTGAGCGTGCTGGATCCGGTGTTCCTGGCTCAGCGGAGGGTTTCTCTAGCCAGGCAGCTGGCGAAGAAGGCAGGCGAGCGGGCTAAAGCCAAGGAAGCTGGCCGAGCCAGGTGAGCCTCCTGGAGGAGCGGTGTGGCTGGGGGCGCGGGGGCACACCGTGCCCTTGCTGTCGTGTGAGCGAGACGTTTCCCTTGGCCGGGGGGGTGCCTGTGCCGATGCCGAAAGGCCCTGGCAACGTTGTCCTGCTGGACACGTGGTCCTCCTGCCGAACCGCCTGCTGGTGCCGGAGCCGGGGGGCAGGCTGCGAGCCCGGCCCGGAGCAGCCGTCTCAGACTGGGCTCCCACAAGCTCAGCCTGCCGTGCCTCTTTAGATTCCTGCCAGTAATCCAGCCCCAGGAGGAGCTGAAGCAGCCCAGACCTCCAGCTCGGCCGTCGTTGGAGCTCCCTGCGTGTGTTCCGCAGCCCTCAGGAACGGTACGCCCTAGGGATTTGCCAGCCCTGTGTCACATTTCGGGCCCTGGGCCGGGGCAGAAGAGGCAGCAAGAGCTGCCCACCGTCCCTGCCCTCCTGCCCAGCCCAAGCCCGAGGAGACTAACGCTGCATGTGTTGTGTGTGCGTGGCCTCCAGGGAACGAGGTCCCTCCGCACTGAGAGGGAAGAAAAACGGCTCCGGCTGCTGATGGCATCCAAGCGCCAAGAGGTGGAAGCGGAAGTGTGGCGCCAGTACCATGCCAACAGAACGGGGCGAACACGGAGCGAGGCCAGGTATGGCACGCACTTCACAGCCCCCAGGAAAAGGGCACTTCCCCTCCCCGCTCCCTGGGAGGGGAGCAGGGAGGGTCTCCCGGCACGGGCACGGCAGCGGTGCGGTGGCCAATTGGCCAGGCAGGGGTCTTCTGTCTGCCCGCTGCCCTGCACGTTGCCCTGCGGGGGGAGCTGTCCCTAAGGCCCCAGGCCAAAGCGCGCAGTTGGCTGTGGCACGGGCACTCTGTTTAGTGCCCGTACCTCCCTGCGAGGGGCCAGCACCACTGCCTTGAAGACTAAG